>NC_090377.1:61500773-62100773 GCF_036365525.1 Heterodontus francisci | reverse complement strand
AAGGGCAGTCACTCTCACCTCACCTCTTAAATTCAGTTCTTTTGTCCATGTTTGAACCAAGGCTATAATGAGGTCTGGAGCTGAGTGACCCTGGCGGAACCCAAACTGAGTGTCACTGAGCAGATTATTGCTAAGCAAGTGCCGCTTGATAGCACTGTCGATGACACCTTCCATCACTTTACTGATGATTGAGAGTAGACCGATGGGGTGGTAATTGGCTGGGTTGGACTTGTCCTGTTTTTTGTGTACAGGACATACCTGGGCAATTTTCCACATTGCCAGTGTTGTAGCTGTGCTGGAATAGCTTGGCTAGGGGCGTGGCAAGTTCTCGAGCACAGGTTTTTAGTACTGTTGCCGTGGTATGTCTAGAGAGTATGCAGTAGTATGCCATAGAGTGATCTAATATCTGGGGTGGTAACTGTAGGTGTTGTCCACAGTTTGCCAGTAGAGGGAATTGATCCACTGCTAGGAAATGATTTGGCCAGATCAAAAGTATCAGTTTCTCCTATAATTACAGAAGAACCAAGTGAAGTTAAAGAAACAGAATAACTGCAGGAATAAGTTACAGGAATATTTCCTGCGTGTATAGTCACTCGAGTAATGGCTAAACTGGTTCTATCGTCGGAAGTCAAAGTAGCACCACAAACAGTTAGCCAAGTATCTGAAACCTTATTTGGGCATTTAGATAATCCAAATGAGATATTTAACAGATCTTCTGTAACTGCAGCTCAACAAGCTGATCCAGAGTTAGACAGAATGGCACAGATGGCTCTGACAGAAGCTAAGGTGAAAGGAGCTCCAGAAGACTATTATATGGAAAACAGGGTTTTGAGGAGGAAATAGAGACCGCCTCATAGACCTGCAGATGAAGACTGGACATTTGTTGAACAGATGGTGGTATTACCTACATATCGCCAGGGATTATTAAGGTTAGCACATGACATTCCTTTTGCAGGACATAGGGGGATTCGGAAGAATAAATCACATATGAGCCAACATTATAACTGGCCAGGCCTTACAAAGAATGTGAGACAATTTTGTAGGACATGCCATACATGCCAAATGGTGGGAAAACCACAAACTACCATAAAACTGGCACCACTGGTTCCCATACCAGTGATTGAAGAACTATTTAGCAGGGTATTGGTGGACTGTGTAGGACCCTTGGCAAAAACAAAAGCGGGACATCAATACATGCTTACTATCATAGATATGGCTACTTGATTTCCAGAGGCCATTCCTTTGAGGACAATTACTGATAAAATAGTAGTAGAAAAGTTAACCCAATTCTTTACAAGATATAGACTACCACTTGAAGTTCAATCGGATCAAGGTTCTAATTTCATGTTTAAGATATTTCAAGAAGTCATGGGCAATTTGGGTATCAGACAGTTGAAATCTTCAGCATCTCACCTACAGACACAGGGAGCTTATGGGAGGTACTACCAAACTCTCAAAACAATGATGAGAACATACTGTCACGAATATCCGAATGACTGGGATAAAGGGCTAAACTTTCTTTTATTTACCACCAGAGACTCACCAAATGAGTCTACAGGTTTCAGTCCTTTCGAATTGGTTTACGGATATGAAGTAAGAGGTCCTCTAAAACTCGTGAAAGACAGATTCTTAGAACAAAGGAATGAATTTTCGATACTAGACTATGTATCTGTATTCCAAGAAAGGCTCACAAAAGCTTGCAATATGGCTCAGGAACACCTTAAAACATCCCAAGCCAATATGAAAAAATGGGCAGACAAGAATGCAAAGACCTGCAATTTTCAACCAGGGGATGAAGTTTTGGTGTTGTTACCATTACAGGGAGAACCATTAAAAGCACGGTTCAGTGGTCTATATAAAGTGATTAAAAGAGTGGGTAAGGTAGGTTACTTAATTCACACCACTGATTGCCAGAAGATGAACTGGTTGTGTCACATCAATATGTTAAAGCAATATTGTCGCACGGAGGAGGATAGGCCAGTACAGGTATGTCAGATAATGGAGACTGTTGAGAAGAAAAATGATAGTGAGGATGAGGCAGAAGGAGGCCTAGACAATTCTCAGATTGAACCTCCAACTATCAGGTTAACGAATACAGAATGGCTAAGAAAACTGGACAACATGCTTTTGCACTTAGAGGCAAAACAACGTGAAGACCTAACCAGGCTTTTCACAGCATTTAAAAGAGTCTGTAGGGATAAGCCAGGATGTACAACCTTAGCCACACATGATGTGGATATAGAGGAATCTGTTTCTTTAAAGCACCACCCTTACTGCTTAAGTCCGGACAAACAGGCCCAAGTAAAAGCAGAAATCCAATACATGCTGGAAAACAACTTGATCGAACCTAGTCAAAGCAGCTGGAGTTCACCACAGTTCTAGTACTTAAACTTGAAAGGGCAACTCGACTTAGTATAGACTACAGAAAAGTCAATGCTGTAACAAAGGCAAACTCCTACCCAATTCCGCATTTAGAAGACTGTATCGACAGAGTGGGCAGTGCTAGGTTTCTTACCAAGATCAACTTATTAAAGGGATACTGGCAAGTTCCTTTGACTCCTGGAGCCAAAGAGATACCAGCTTTTGTAACAACTGACGGTCTTTATCAGTGCCGGTGATGCCATTTGGGCTAAAAAATGCCCCAGCCACTTTTCAAAGATTAATGAATCAGGTGATAGCCAGTGTTCCCAGCTGTCTAGTGTATCTTGATGATGTACTAATATACAGTAACACCTGACAAGAACACTTAAACCAGTTAAGTATTCTCTTTAAAAAATTACAAGCAGTGGACTTAGTGATAAATCTGGAAAAAAGCGAATTCGGAAAAGCAAGAGTAACTTACCTCGGACACATAGTGGGGCAAGGACAAGTATTGCCAAAAAAGGCAAAGGTACAAGCCTTAGTAGAGTTCCATATCCCTAAATCTAAACGTGAAATAATGAGGCTTTTAGGGATGTGCGGTTTTCACGGGAAATGTGTACGGAATTTTAGTACTGTGGCTGCTCCATTAATCGATTTGCTACAAAAAAAAACAAAGTAGTATGGTCAGATGAATGCCAGGCAGCTTTTGAAAAGCTAAAGGCAATCTTAATTCATGAATTTGGCTGCTCCAAATTTTGCTAAACCCTTCAAATTAGTGATCGATGCTAGCAAACTGGGGGTTAGTGCAGTTCTATTGCAGGATAACGAATTGGGCATAGAAAAGCCAATAGGGTACTTTTCATGGAAACTAAACTGCCATCAAAAAGTGTATTACACTATGGAAAAAGAAACATTAGGACTTCTGCTGGCGCTCAAACATTTTGAAGTGCATGTCCGCCAAGACTATGAAGAAACACTAATATACACTGACCATAACCCATTAATGTTTATGGAAAAATTTAAAAACCAAAATGCCAGAATATTTAGATGGAGTTTGTTGTTACAGCCTTATCATTTGAAAATTGTACATATTTCGGGGAAAAACAATGTTATCGCCAATGCTTTGTCACGAATTTAACCTTAAGTTACATGGATGGTTACATGGTATATAGAAAAATTCTGTTAATTATCAGTAGTGTGAATGAGTTCAGGAATGTGATAAAATGTTTAGAGTGTTTTTTTCCAGTTTCTGTTTTACATTGTAATGAAATGCATTTTAAGAAGGGAAATTCAATTTGCAAAGGGCGAAGGTGTCATGGAAGTATAGTTTTTTTCTGTTTAAAACAGTGTGCCTTTAGAGACTAAGGGGGTACAGTGTGCCAGCGACAACTGTTTCCTCAGCTACAGCAGGAGAGAGAGGAGGTCACATGGTGTACTGTAACTTTTAGCTATGGGTAAAGACTGGCTTTAACCAGTTTGAACTAGAGACAAACGAAGCATGCTGTACACCAAAAAGAAGCTGTCTATATTTCAGCAGAGAAAATCTACATTGAGCTTAGAATGTGTTTGCCTAAGGAGAAAAAACCCCTGGAAAGAACATTTTCATTGTTGGAGGTAGTAAATTCCATTTTACTTCAAAACTCTAAGAAGTTTGGGGCGGCACAGTGGCGCAGTGGTTAGCACTGCAGCCTCACAGCTCCAGGGACCCGGGTTCGATTCTGGGTACTGCCTGTGTGGAGTTTGCAAGTTCTCCCTGTGTCTGCGTGGGTTTTCTCCGGGTGCTCCGGTTTCCTCCCACAAGCCAAAAGACTTGCAGGTTGATAGGTAAATTGGCCATTATAAATTGTCACTAGTATAGGTAGGTGGTAGGGAAATATAGGGACAGGTGGGGATGTTTGGTAGGAATATGGGATTAGTGTAGGATTAGTATAAATGGGTGGTTGATGGTCAGCACAGACTCGGTGGGCCGAAGGGCCTGTTTCAGTGCTGTATCTCTAATCTAAAGACTGCTACAGAAGCAACACACTCTATTGCTTGTATGTGTTTGCTGGAATTCTCAGTAAAGTTTTTAACAAAAGACAACCGATTTTAAAATCCAAGTAGACCTATTGCTGTGCTTCTCATTAAAATAACTGTGCGATGCCTGCTGCAGCTGAAATGCTTTGAATGCCGATCTATTAAAGACTATTTTATCAAATTCGCCTAGAGACAGCAAGTGGCATCTGATTGCTCTATTCTGTGACACCTCATCAACTGGGAACATAACTCACCAGTGAGTGGCGCAGTGGTTAGCACCATAGCCTCACAGCTCCAGCAACCCGGGTTCGGTTCTGGGTACTGCCTGAGCGGAGTTTGCAAGTTCTCCCTGTGACTGCATGGGTTTCCGCTGGGTGCTCCAGTTTCCTCCCACAGCCAAAGAGTTACAGGTTGATAGGTAAATTGGCCATTGTAAATTGCCCCTAGTGGTGGTAGGAGAATTGAGGGAATGTGGTAGGGAATATGGGGTTAATGTAGGATTAGTATAAATGGGTGGTTGTTGGTCGGCAGAGACTCAGTGGGCTGAAGAGCCTGTTTCAGTGCTGTATCGTGCGCTCTCTCTATGACTTACAACCCAGCTACTTATTTTAGACCTAAGAAACACCTTTTTTTTTTTACCAACCAGTTAACCATTTTTTTTAATGTATGTGTGTGTGTATGGGGAGGCTTAGGATAAATAAGAACTTATAAGGTCTTTAGACATAAATTTATCTTAATAGTGTTTAGGATTTAGTTTATTAATAAATAGTTAGTTTGTTGTTGTCTAAAGATACTTGGTTTGGTGCATTTTATTCTGGGGGTTAATCAAGTGTTTAATTTGGCTGTTTTCCAGTTGGGTTGGGAAAACTTTAATAATATGCTGCGACCTGTGGAGGATTGGGACTGAATTGACGGTGCATTGCTCCCTCCTCTGTCTTAACAGTACAAAAGCAAGGAAGTTATGATGAAATAAAAACAGAAAGTGCTGGAAAAACTCAGCAAGTCTGGCAGCATCTGTAGAGAGAGAAGCAGAGCTAACGTTTCAGGTCAGTGACCCTTCTTCAGAATTGGCAGATATAAGAAATGTAAAAGATTTTAAGCAAGTAAAGCGGGGTGGGGCAAGAGATAACAAAAGAGAAGGTGTTGATAGGACAAGGTCACAGAATAGCTGACCAGAAGGTCATGGAGCAAAGGCAAATAATTCGTACAGATAGGGTGTTAATGGACTGAAAACTGAACAGCCACAAGCACAAACATGAAAAAAAAGTGGGTCGGCACAGTAGAAACAAACTGAACAAACTAAAATAAAATAAACACAAAAAATAAATAAAGAAAAGAAAACAGAAAAAAGAAAAAATAACTAAAGATAAAAGTAAAATGGGGGGGCCCATCATGCTCTGAAATTATTGAACTCAATGCTCAGTCCTGCAGGCTGTAATGTGCCTAATTGGTAAAAGACATGCTGTTCCTCCAGTTTGCACTGATGTTCACTGGAACACTGCAGCAAATCCAGGACAGAGATGTGAGCATGAGAGCAGGGGTGTGTGTTGAAATGGCTAGCAAACGGAAGCTCGGGGTCATGCTGTCGGACTGAGCGGAGGTGTTCCGCAAAGCAGTCACCCAGTCTGTGTTTGGTCTCCCCAATGTAGAGGAGACCACATCGTGGGCAGCAAATACAGTATACTACATTGAAAGAAGTAAAAGTAAATCGCTGCTTCACCTGAAAGGAGTGTTTGGGGCCTTGGATAGTGAGGAGATTGGAGGTAAATGAGCAGGTATTACACCTCCTGCAATTGCACGGGAAGGTGCTGTGGGAAGGGGACAAGGTGGTGGGGGTAATGGAGGAGTGGACCAGGGTGTCGCGGAGGGAATGATCCCTTCGGAATGCTGACAGGGGAAGGGAGGGGAAGGCACCTTTGGTAGTGGCATCACGCTGGAGGTGGTGGAGATGGCGGAGGATGATCCTTTGGACATGGAGGCTGATGGGGTGGAAAGTGAGGACAAGGGGAACCCAGTCGAGGTTCTGGGAGGGAGGGGAAGGAGTGAGGGTAGAGGTGCGGGAAATGGGCTGGACACGGTTGAGGTTCCCTGTCAACCACAGTGGGGGGAATCCTCGGTTGAGGAAAAGGAAGACATATCAGAAGCACTGTCATGGAAGATAGCATCATCAGAGCAGATGTGTCGGAGACGGAGAAACTGGGAGAATGGAATGGAGCCCTTACAGGAGGCAGGGTGTGAAGAAGTGTAATCGAGGTAGCTGTGGGAATCGGTGGGCTTATAATGAATATTAGTAGACAACCTATCCCCAGAGATTGAGACAGAGAAGTCGAGGAAGGGAAGGGAAGTGTCGGAGATGGACCATGTAAAGGTGAGAGAAGGGTGGAAATTAGAAGCAAAGTTAATAAAGTTTTCCAGTTCAGGGCGGGAGCAGGAAACGGCACCGATACAGTCATCAACGTACCGGAAAAAGAGTTTGGGGAGGGGGCCTGAACAGGACTGAAAAAAGGAATGTTCGACATATCCCACAAAAAGACAAGCATACTAGGACCCATGCGGGTACCCATAGCAACACTTTTTACTTGAAGGAAGTGAGTGGAGTTGAAGGAGAAGTTTTTCAATGTGAGAACAAGTTCAGCCAGGCAGAGGAGGGTGGCCGTAGATGGGGACTGGTTGGACCTCTGCTCAAGGAAGAAGCAGAGAGCCCTCAGACCATCCTGGTGGAGGATGGAGGTGTAGAGAGATTGGACGCCCATAGTGAAGAGGAGGTGGTTGGGGCCACGAAACTGGAAATTGTCAAAATGATGTAGGGCGTCAGAAGAGTCACGGATGTTGGTGGAAAGAGACTGGACCAGCGGAGAAAAGAAAGAATCAAGATAGGAAGAAATAAGTTCAGTGGGGCAGGAACAGGCTGAAACAATGGGTCTGCCAGGACAGTCCTGTTTGTGGATTTTGGGAAGGAGGTAGAAGCGGCCTGACCTGGGTTGCGGGACTGTGAGGTTGGAAGCTGTAGAGGGAAGATCTCCAGAGGAGATGAGGTCAGTGACAGTCCTGTGGAAAGTCGCTTGATGTTCAGCGGTGGGATCATGGTCCAGGGGGAGATAGGAAGAAGTGTCTGAGAGTTGGCGCTGAGCCTCTACAAGGTAGAGGTCAGTATACCATACAACAACAGCACCACCCTTGTCTGCAGGTTCGATGACAATGTCGGGGTTAGACCTGAGAGTACTGTTCTACTCCGCAGTTTCATTTCATCCTTCGTCCTAACAACACCTTCTCTTTTGTCATCTCTTGCCCCACCCCTGCTTTACTGGCTTAAAATCTTTTACATTTCTTATATCTGCCAGCTCTGAAAAAGGGTCACTGACCTGAAAAGTTAACTCTGCTTGTCTCTCCATAGATGCTGCCCAACTTGCTGAGTTTTTCCAGCACTTCCTATTTTTATTTCAGATTTTCAGCATCTGCAGTATTTTGCTTTTATTTTAGAAGTTATGATGAACCTCTATAAAACACTGATTTGGCCTCAACTGGAGTGTTGTGTCCAATTCTGGGCATCAAACTTCAGAAAGGATGTGAAGGCTTAAGAGAGGTTGTAGAAAAGATTTAGGAGAATGGTTCCAGGAATGAGGGACTTCAGTTTCGTGGATAGATTGCAGAAGCTGGGGCTGTTCTTCTTAGAGAGAAGGTTGAGAGGGGATTAGATAGAGGTATTCAAACTCACAGGGGGTCTAGGCAGAGTATATAGAGAGAAATTGTTCCCATTGGCAGAAGCATCAAGAGCCAGAGAACACCAACATGAGGTGAATAGCAAAAGAACCAAAGGTGACACAAGGAAAACGTTTTTACGCAGCGAATGGTTAGGATCTGGAATACAATGCCTGAAAGTGTGGTGGAGTCAGATTTAATTGTGGCTTTCAAAAGGGAATTCAATAAGTAACTGAAGAAAAAAAAATGCAGGGCTACTGGGATAGGGCGGGTGAGAGAAACTAGCTGAGTTGATCTTGCCGAGAGCCGGCATGGACACGCTGGGCCAATTGGCCTCCTTCTGTGCTGTAACTATTCTTTGATTCTATGATTCATTAGTTTCTGTTAATCAAATGACAAGTAGCTCTTAAGATTTAATTTAAAAGTAACTTTGAGACAAAAGGCAGATCTTTTTCCTTTGTTTAAATAAGCAAAACTCATAGCCATGCGGTGTGCTAGTAGGATTCTCACTGTCCATACTTAACATACTTGTGTGATTACAGGTTCAGGTCCTTGTGAAAGGTACCAGTGCAGTCTGCCTTCCAGATTTGAAATAGTTTCTCAGTTCCTGGTACAAAACTGTCTGCAGTAATATTTTGCGTTAAGTAGGAAACACCAGACATTTAACTCACCTGTTTAATCAGATATTTGCACCATGCCACAAAACTGTATCAGTGGCAGAGTATTTTATATATCTTCCATTCTCCTAGCTTGGTTCTCTTGAAGCTCAAGGTTGAAGCCAGCTCAGGGAAAGGGATGATAAATAGTATTGAGGAGTTCTAAACAATCCTTTCTCAGTAGTTTCATAAATTTGATATTAAACATCAAAATATATCTGGGAAATCTTTTTAGCAGAGTCTTTGGGAGAGTACCAAGATACTTGTAAATAACTTTTAACAAGTTGAGCAGGGGAAGCAATAGCAGGCATTTAATATGCTGTAGAATTTCCCAGGCATTGAATTCAAATTGTTTTAAGATAAACCTGCTGTAACAACTCCATGGTCCTTTATATTACAGAATGGACATCATCGCAAATCAATAACATGACAGAGTCACAGCTACTGTTGAAAATATTAACATTGTTATTAAAAAACAGCCACTCTAGAGTAATATCAAGGCACCCAATAAAACCCAATGGTTTGAAGGGGTTTTATACATTACTCAAGCATTACTTATGTGGTTTATGGTGTTATTTGAACTCTATTTATTGTAATATTGCATTCTGATTTTTCCAAGATACCTATTAATAACTTTCTCAATGTTTTAAATCTCATAGCTTTTAATGTAATCATATAAAAATCACAGAATGCAGACACTTGGCAGAATTTTTTGCTCACCTGGGCAACAGTTTTGGGTGTTCATTGGGTTCTAAATTCATTTAGTTAACACCTAAACTTTAGGCAAATTATACACTGTGTTATGACCAGGTGAGAAAAGGGCCTAGGGCTCCCCCTCTCAGCCTCGTCCTGGTTTGGCCGTAACAGGGTTTAACATTTAAAACACCGTGTTTTAGCTTCCCTCTCAGTAAGTCCTTGCTCACTGCTCTCTAATTGTAATGGCAAAGAAATTAACCAGACAGGTTTTCTCAGATTTAAACAAGAAGGCTTTCCGTTTATTAACCTTAAAACTCTAATTCATATGCGATAAACACACACGCAAATAGAGACAGAAAAGGAGAAAGAATCAAAGGAGAAAAGGTTTGAAGCAATAGCTGGAGTTCAGTTACTGGCTTTGGGTTTGATGTAAAGTCTTTGATTGCAGTTAAGTCTTGCAGTTCTCGTTGGGGCCCAGTGCACAGTTTCAAACTTGTTTCGATGTTCTTCTATCTTGAGGCTTAAGTTACTTCTGTGGGTCCCTGGAACTTTGCTTGAGAGAGGGAGAAACAGGGAAAGACCTTCCTTCTCTGTTGTCTTCAAATTGCAGTCTCTCCCAAAACTGTTCTGTGAGCACAATTCAAACAACTCCAAGTTGGCCAGCAGGTTAGTCATGAGACTAGCTCCTTGTTTGAAACAACCTCTCCAGCAAGGTTTGTGGATTTCCCCCAAGCTTAGCAGACACTCTCAGTGGGGGGCGGGGGAGGGGGCGGTGTGGAATGCGGGCTCTTTCACATTTATTGCCTCTTGATCAAAAATCCATCTGGTTAATTCAATCAGGGAGGCACTCCCATCGTCTTCTTCAGGCAACTGTCTTTTAGAATGCAAATGTGCAGCCATGTTTTCAGCCACTGTTGTGGTCTTTTTAAACAAGTTATTTCAAGTCCAGTAACAGTTCAAAATTAATGCTGCATATGATGAAATTAATATGTCTCATTTTGCCAGGTGTGGTTTCCGTCACAACTGTCACTGCTAGCCTGCATGGACTAATACCGGAGACAATCATTGTGATGTTCTTGTAGCCAACTTATGATTTAATGACCCACACAGCCAATCTATACTGAGATATATTTTGTCTGGACAATGGCAGTAACTGTCATTGTTAATATTAAAAATAAAAATGCAAGTGTAGATTGTATGTGCAGTCATTTAGTTACTATCTTTAAAAGGTGTAAGGTAAATTACTGAACACACTGATGATGAAAATGCTGCTCAAGACAACATATTGAAACACTGGTCTGAATCATAACTACAACTTCGCTTGGCTCCTTTACTTTGTATTTTTTATCTGCTTCCCTCTCTCGCTTTCTCTTTTCTCAGTTTAACTCATTTCCTTCTTCCCCTCTCTCTCTTTCTGTCTCACAGCATCTCTTTCTGTCTGTCTCCTATTCTCCCTATCTTATTTTCTATCCCTGTCCTTGTGTCACATATTTTTGGAGAACTCAATGGAATTCAGACAGATTGTTTTATTGTTAATGTTCATACATAATTCTGATTTGTACTCTGTTACCTGCAATCAACAAGATGACACCTACTTGAATATTCTTCTTTTCAAGCTGTTTATATTATTTATTGGAAGGCTGATTGCTAATCATTTAAGTGCAGGAAGTTCCCATGAGTAGGATTTTAGAAAAAAATCACCAAATAAATTACAAGCAGACAGCCAACGTGTGCAAACAAATAAAACATCGAACTAATTTTAATGTTGTTCCCTCTGTCTTAATTACAACAAAAAATTCTTCTTACTTTCCCTGACTCAAAGGTAAAAGCATTGAGTTACCCTATGAGATTTCCATCAGCTGATAATTCAATTATTATGGAAAATTATTTAAAACAGCATTAAAATGTACAGGTTCCATTTTCCTCTCTGTTGTGCTGAATTTCTGCTGCTGATATCAGTAGAGTTATTGATAAGATGTCTAAATTTATTGCAGAATAATTCTGCAGGAAAAGAGATAAAAGGTTGCTGAATAAAATATGAGGCAAGGGCTGTAAATTGTAGCAATGCATATCATTTAATTCAAATGTAGGAGGCAATTACCATCTGCTATACTCATCAGTTCACTCCTTTATGACTTAATTATATGTTTAATGCTATCAGATCAAGGAAAGGGCACAATAGATGACTGCAACAGAAATAGAAAAAAGATTCTGCAACAAGACAAAAGCCAGATGAAAAGTAGCATAAAGAAAAGAATGATTTCATTTGTGAAAAAGTTAATTTGAATAGTATATTCTCAGGTCCCTTTTGTAATAATGAGATAATATAAATCACTTGTTTGTGAATTCCCTTCATAAAAATTTAACAAAAGCGTTCAACTTTCAAAAAAACTAGTCTTTTTCTTCTGATTTATTCATAAGACAGGTAACATTTTTAAAGTGACACATGAACAAAAAAAGCAATAAACAGTTCAAATTATAGTTCATTGTTTAGTTGCAATCTTCTAAATTCTTCAAGGGTAGGTGCCAAACATCAATCACATTTCATAACAGCTAAAAGCAATGCAAATCTGAAGTTGGTCACATACAGCAAGTATTGCGTCTCCCATTGATCAATGAACATTTTACCCAGGTGATGTCAGTTGCCTTGATTAACAGGGAGAATGGGAAGAATCTTAAAAGAAAAAGTAAACTTGATCATTGTTAGAATTTAAACAAACTTAACAGACAATCATTATTTTTAAAACTAAGCAAACTCACTTATTTTAAGTATTTGCACAAAAAAGTGAGTATTGAATAAGTCACTTAAAAATCTTTCTATAAATGCAGGGTTTTATGGGCAACCATACAGAGCAATATATTGACTCGAATAGGGTCAACACCTCAGGTTACTGAGAAAAGACTACCTATGTTACCCCTTCAAAGTGTTCACAGTCATTTCCAATAAGTGCAGTTAAACATTGAGGAATTTCCTTGGTGTTAACTAAGTGATGTTTACCTACACTTTGGTACCTTTTTAGAAAATATATTTCAGAGAAAAATTAAGGAGATTTTCCATTAGTTTGTAAACATTTAATATGGTTAAACTGACAATTTCCTCCATCACCTTATATGGGCTAAAATGTATGCATGTGATTATCATTAATACACTCAGAATAAAGAGCTAGAGATTGACTTTCTTTCCAACAATTAGATTGGCTTTATGGGCATTGGATTACTTTTAGATAAACAATAACTAAGATAAAATGGGTTGAACGAGTCCTGCAGAATAACAGTCTCCCCCACCTCCCCCCTCCCTTGCCACTACCAAGTAAAAACAAAATAGTTCTGTAGGTAGGGAAATGAAGCTCTTAAATCATAGTACTTTCTAGACTACTATGAGTTACTGCCAAAATGTATATGCAAAGTTATGTTATATGCTAGTTGAAACAGGTTTGTAATCTATACCAAAGCATTGGATTATACTTTTATTCACTTTGCATCTCTCACTGTCTTCCTCATTCTTTGAATGCTGAACTCAAATTCTCCTAGGAATGGAACATGGTTGAATTTAAAAGGATTAACACTTGCAAGATAAAAAAAACCAGAAAATTGCTGTGATGCAAAACCAAACTGGCTGAACTAGCAAATTGATTAAAAAGTTAAACACAGTAATACAACATTAAAATTCTGCCAACAACATTAAACAGGAAATTTTATGGTTGCTTTGGATTTTCAATTACACTTAAGAGCTTCACCATTGCAATGCATCTTTCAATTCACTGTGAAGATTTCACCCCCTTGTTGCTCATTTAGAAAGTACAAATAGTTTTCAAAGTCTCCACAGTCTTTTTTTTCTCCTGAATGACAAGCCTTTTGCACCGTCCTTGAGCAAGTGGTTATTATATATCACTACGATAAAATTCCACCATTTTAACAACCTGTAAGTGGGAAACTAGCTCATTCTACGATGCATTTTTAAGGGTATTGCCTTAAAATTCTAGGTTTTATAGGTTATAATTGGGAAAAAGTACAAAACCTTATTGAATATAGAGTAAGTTTGGAGCTTAAATTACTGGGAGCCACAGCTCAAATGTTGTGCTTGGACAGTACAATAACTGCATTATTTTTTTTTAAATTTATGTCAGGCACCAGCTTCCTTACAGAACGGGTTGAAAGGGTTTGTACTGCATTATAGGCCATAAAAAAACATTCCTTGAAATTGTAGTAAGCAAGCACCTTCTTATTCATTGTTGCCGACTATATAATCCCATTTACCATAATTTTTAAAGATATTTTAGCTAATTCAAGTCAGAGTTAATAGGTTTTCAATAATGTTAATACTGAAATGAATGCTGGCCGTTGTTATATTTTAGATTTATTCACATATAATATGAAATATTTATTACGATTAATGTGGAAGATTTAACAATGAGCTTTGTTTTGTCTTGGTTTATGTCTTATTCTTGATTTTGACATCTGATAAAACATTGTAATAGTAAAACTAATCATTATGGATGTCACAACCTGATCTGTGATCATACAACAATCATTTTAATCCAGTACCATGATCTATTGATAATCACGGTGTTACTGAGTGCCAATTATTCTGTCATTTTCCTCGAAATGTAGCTGCCCCATTCAGGTAAAAAGATTCTGTTATGCTGCCATAAATCTTCTTTCTGTTGTTATATCAGACTTTTGATTGTCAATTTTTGTGACAGGAAAAATAGATAACTGTTATTATGAATTTCCCATATTGCAGTAGATCAGTACATTACAATGTGAGCACATCTACAATGAACATGTTCCCGTAATTTCAACCATCTGGCTGAACACTTTTTTTATTATCACTAAAAGATCTACTGTCTTCTTCTAATAGTAATTAATAGTAATGTTAATCAGCTTCATAAATTCTAGATTAATATAACAATTTAACAATGATTTTTTATGAAACAATTTGACTTCAACAATTATACTAAATGACTTTACATTACTAAGATATTACAAGCTGCTAGACTGTTTCTTGTACCTTTATTTCTTAATGAATTCCCTAATTAATTTAATGCACACTTTATGCATAATTTGAAATTTAAAAATGTCAGTGGGTCAAATTTTACCAGCCTCTTTTACATGCTAACTGTTACTACAAGACACATATTAGAAAAAACATGACCTCTATGCAAATTACACCGATCCACTGTTGTTATTTTAATTCCAGACACTGATTAGCATGTTCCTAAGCTCTGTGTGATAGAATTAATCACACAACTATTGAACATCTTTGTGTCATCTTATAACATGTTAGGAAATCTGCATAAAACTGAAATCATTACAAAGTAAAATATACTGTGATAAAATCATGAAAAATAAAGATGATGCATATAGCTAGATATAAGGATTAATTTTTATTTAATATCAATACAGAATATATTAGCAATGGTGATTTCTGATATACAAGCTGTTAGAGAGTTCAAATCAAATTATAACCCTGTCTTGAGGCCAGTCTAATCAAATGAAAACTATGACATACAGTTTGAATCATTGTATAATGAGCCTGTTTGTTAAGTATTTATAATTGATATTTTCCAAAAGAGTTTTGGTATTTAGTTTCAGAGTCAGTCTCTGCCAATAACTAATGTTAACAATGGATGTTCTTTAAGTGAGCCTTTTGGATATTCACAGAAAATTATATCATTTTGGAGATACTAACTTGAACTGAGCAGGTAGTATTTTTGTACCACTTCTGCAGATATAACAAGGAACAGTATCTTCACATTATTTATATATGATCATTCTTCATACTATTCACCATTATAACTTTGATATTTTATTTTATTTTACTGTATCGTTCATGGGGATGTTAAGAAATGTGGAATAGAACTACATTCTACAAAATGGCAGTGACATTAAGCTAGGGTTAAAGGATAAAAGCCAGAAACTCATCTAATCTGTAAAGAATGGTTATATGCAGTAATACGGTAACCAAACGAATGTAACTGCAAGCACTTACAGGTCATTAATGGTATTCCTCTACTTTTGTGGATGGTAACTGGATTCCTTGACATTTATCTGACAGAATTTGAATCATGCAAACCTTTAAATCCAGTGTCTTTATTCTGTCAATGCGAATGAATTAAGAATTATTCATAGACCATTTTTACAAAGAAGCTGATGGGAATTAGTTAACTCTTTATTATTTAAGTTGATGCTGTCAGTTTCTTACAAACCTTTATGTCATTGTCCTGTTGTAAAACTGCTTCTTGTTTGATCCTAAGACAACCATTTTACAAGTGCTAATTTAAAGCTAAGGCTGACTCTCTGTTTTGAAATTACAGTCTATTTCTCATTGAGATAGCCAAGGCCGTAATCCCATATAATTTACATTGAGCTACAACTTAAACCCCGTTTTAAATTACCATATCATTCCTGTGCACCATGTGATAAGATAGAATCACCTCATAAATACTAAAACCCTACACACAAAAAGTCATATTACATGGAAAAGCCAATCAAGATGAATAATATAGCTGACATTGGTAAATTTTATTCATCCCTTTGCCACAAAACAAGTTTTTCAACTTTCAAACACTTACTAATAGAAAATGTTCAGACACCTATGACATGATTCCATAGCTTTCAAATTACATTTCAGTGAGATATGTAAAAAATGTACAAAACTCAATTTACAGTTCACCGCACAGTAAGCACGACTACTTCACACCTCAAGATAAATGGTACACGTAAGGTTTTTATTAAACTGAAAATGAAGCAAAGACTATTGCTAATTGGAAATCTGGATTGAATTAAATCTCCCATTTATTTTTACAGCAATTTGCCCAAAACCCTATTGAATGTAATAATTCAATGTAATTATGGTGTAAACTACTGAATACCAATGGTTATTTTCACAAACTTCTGAGAAGACAAAGGTTTCATTTGTGGAAAAAATGTAACTTAGATAGGATAAACTGTTCAGGATTTGTGTGAACTTCTAGTATTCTGCTTCCTTTTGTGGAGATGATTTTCACTCGATAGTTCCTACATGATTGAAGTTCTTGCACACAAAAAATAAAGATGACTTTTCTAGCTCATCAACTTTTACCAATTTTATTTGAACAAAAATTCAACAAAGTAACCCAACAAGTTTGTAAAACTGTCAAGAATTTGTAACCCAGCAAACCTGCTGTAATAACATATTGAACTGAATTTACTACAACATTTTTGGAAACCATCCTGGACTTATTCCAATACCAGGATTCAACAGATTTCAATACTTATGCTGAATCAGTACTGTGTGATCCTCTTAAATGTTTGTGTCTTTCTATAGTTTTGTTGACATTTTCTAAGAGGCTTATGAAGAGCACATATAAATAGATTGCAGCATTGCAACTAATCCGCAAAATGCTGTTAAATATTTTATGTAACACAACAGTTCAAGAGTTTAAAATGTAGCATTTATATCAGGTAAATGCTGAAAGACACGGAAGACAGATGAATTGACCTGACCATGGTCAATGAACAATCAGCACAATGGTATTTCCAAAGTTGTAAACAGAATATTTACTGTGCAATGACACCATACATTTAAAGCTTCAGAGCTCAGAGGTATATTTTACAAGTTTCTTCTTAAGGTAGCTTACTCATCAGAAATGTGCATGAAACTCAAGGAGAGGGTTGCTAGAATTTATATTCATAATGTGTAGTGTTCAATGCAAAGGGAAATTTGTCCTGCCACCCAGCCAAAAAATAAATTATATTTTGTGCAGGATGTGGGAGTTAATATTAATTCCCAATTTCAAACAATGCCATGGAGGAATGTTATCACACTGAGCAAGAAATCTGAAGAGAATCCTGCTTGAATGGTACTGGAAGAAGGATTTTAAGAAGACTCACATTAACATGGGTAAATAGGGTTAGCACCAATATTATGACACTAATAGTATCTAGTGACAGCAGAAAGGATTAAAGGAAGCTTAATCCATCTCGGCAACTTGCATGTTATTGTCAAGGAAATCAACATGCAGAAGCACATCTCTTGTTTCCAAATAACAGTGATCTTCGCT
The DNA here is from genome assembly GCF_036365525.1 of Heterodontus francisci. NCBI lineage: Eukaryota > Metazoa > Chordata > Chondrichthyes > Heterodontiformes > Heterodontidae > Heterodontus > Heterodontus francisci. The sequence goes on along the minus strand of NC_090377.1, from coordinate 62,083,300 downwards.
CTCCACTGTTAGCTCCTACCAATTGCAAATACAAAGGCCCTGTTTTTAAACCTACTCATCCGACAGAAACGAGGTGATTGAGCGGTTAAAATCGTCAGAATCCACTTACTACCCCACGCTCGTCCTAAAGTCTCTATCATTTTAAGGAAGCAAATGACTCTTTTCCAAAACACACCCACCAGAAATTGGAAGGTGCTTTATAAATTCCGATGACATAACTGGGACCCCAATGCAATTTTAACCCCAAATCAGTAATACCTCATGAATTGGTCTCAGAACTTGACTGACACAACTTGTAGCAAATTTTAAGTGGGCACTCGCCATTCATTTGAATGAATTTGATTTCTGTGCTTTTCTGATTAATGCCTTAACAAGGCATTTAAGTGCCTGGAGATTGCTCATTTTAAAAATTTGCTTACCTCACTCACTCTGAGTAAACATTTCCAGCTTTTCATGGGTAACACTTTTGTGTCTTTATTCTGGAAGAATGAACAGTTGAAAGTAGAGTAACAGCAGCAGCAGCCTTAGCAACTAGGATGAGAAGCAGTTGGCCCTGTTAGGGCACAGCAAGTGAGATGAGCTGCTCCTTGAAGGCCTTACCGAGACCCACAGATTTTATAGACCACTTTCATGGACATCTCAGAGGAGCAGCGCGTCAGAAGGCTGCACTTCACCAGACAGGCTACGACAGGGCATTGCAGCATCCTGCAGCAGGACCATCTACACCTGCAGGACATGATTTTCCAGTGACTGCTAAAGTTACCACCGCCCCAAACTGTTTGTCTCTGTCTCATAGAGTCATAGAGTCATTAATGGCACAGAAGGAGGCCATTCGATTCCATGCCGGCTCTCCACTGAGCTATACAGTCAGTGCCATTCCCCGGCTCGATCCCCGTAGCTCTGCAAATCTATTTCTCTCAAGTGGCCATCCAACTTCTTCTTGAAGTTATTGATTGTCTCCTCTTCCACCACCCTTGTGAGCAGTGAGTTCCAGGTCATTACCACCCACTGCGTAAAAAAGTGCTTCCTCATATTCCCCCTGCGTCTTTTGCCCAAAACTTTCAATCTGTGCCCTCGTACAAGTCCTTGTACCTTAACTTATTGGAACAGTTTTTCCTTGTCTAACTTATCTAAGCCTGTCATAATCTCTGTCATAACACTTCTTACGTTTCTATTAAATCTCCAGTCAATCTCCTTTGTTCTAAGGAGAACAAACACAGCTTTTCCAACCTGACTTTGTAACTAAAATCCTGCATCCCTGGAAACATTCTGGTAAATCTCCTCTGCACCCTCTCAAGGATTTTCACATCCTTCCTGAAGTGTGGTGACCAGAACTGGACGCAATACTCCAGGTGGGGCCTAACCAGAACTTTGTAGCTCTGGAAGCTTTATCCCTCCAGGGTGCTACAGGAGACATGCATTAAAAGGGTCACCAATTATCTCTTAACCAAAATTAATCAGTACATTACTTTCCAAATGGATGGCAACAGCCAGAATGACTGAGCTCTGGGATTTGCAGCAGCAGCCAGCTTGCCTCGTGTACAGGGCATCACTGACTACATGCACATAAGGGCACCAGAGGATGAGCCGGAAGCTTTTTCAACAGGGAGGGCTATCATCCGATTGAGTCCTACTAGTGTGTAATCACCACTGAAAGAGTATCCGAGTCGTTGCCAGATTTATTGGCAGCTGCTTTCATCCTGAGATGTCACTATTCCACCCCCTTCATAAATGTCATAGAGTCATAATCATAGAGTCATAGAGTTATACAGCACAGAAACAGGCCCTACGGCCCATCGTGTCCGTGCCGGCCATCAAGCACCTAACTATTCTAATCCCATTTTCCAGCACTTGGCCTGTAGCCTTGTATGCTATGGTGTTTCAAGTGCTCATCTAAATACTTCTTAAATATTGTGAGGGTTCCTGCCTCTACACCCCTTCAGGCAGTGTGTTCCAGATTACAACCACCCTCTGGGTGAAAATATTTTTCCTCAAATCCCCTCTAAACCTCCTGCCCCTTATCTTAAATCTAAGCCCCCTGGTTATTGACCTCTCCACCAAGGGAAAAAGTTTCTTCCTATCTAACCTATCAACGCCCCTCATAATTTTGTATACCTCAATCATGTCCCCCCACAGCCTTCTCTGTTCTAAGGAAAACAACCCTAGCCTTTTCAGTCTCTCTTCATAGCTGAAATGCTCCAGCCCAGGCAACATCCTGGTGAATCTCCTCTGAACCCTCTCCAGTGCAATCACATCCTTCCTATAGTGTGGTGCCCAGAACTGTACACAGTACACAGGATGGCTGCTTGGGAGTAATGGATACCTCCTCCACACCAGGCTGATGCACCCCTCCATGACTGAGCAGCACAGTTACAATAATAGCTATGGGACCTCCAAGAACATCAATGAAAACACCACTGACATCTTGAAGCTTAGATTCCAGAGCTGTAACAGCTCTGGGGGCTCCCTGAAATATGTCCCAGACAAAGTGGGTCATATCATGGTAGCATGCTGCATTTTGAGCAAGCTGCCTAGTCAATGAGGATTGGAGTTGGAGAAGGCACAGCTGTAGTAAGAGACATCCTCCAATGGGTGAATGTGAGGGAGAACAAGAAGGAGAGATAACACAATGCTTGGCAGCCAGAGTGGCCTGGGATCAGTTGCTATCTCAGCCGTATCATTGACTAGATTAATCCACTCACCTAAAAAGTGACAAAAAGGCCTGCTGCATTAAGTCATGTTAGCTCCTTCATTGCTCCCTTTATTCTGAATTAAAGAACAATTAAACTATTTAGTCAACCTCTATATATGTGACAAATTTAAGATTGAATTAAAATCTCTTGACACCCAAGTGTTCAACCAGAAGTGCCATTCTTAACAGAAGATTTCATCACTCTACTCCCACTAAGGGGTGCTTCCCCAGTGGCTTTAGCAGAGGTGGAGGGAAGCTGATGTTTTTCATGTGGGGACTCTTGAGGTGCTCATGGCTGATGACTCCTGGGTGCTCGAGCTTGAGAGGATCCAACTGCAGACTGCTGCCATGTGTTGTAGAAAGCGAGAGAAGGATGAATGAAAAGTAATGCTCACCCTTGCTGTTCTAGTGAGATCACTGAAGCACTTCCTAAACTTTATTCAGGTCCTGAGGGTGACACTATAGAGCTGATGAAATCTAAAATCTCTCTGCATGCCTGGTGGACAGCATGTTTGGAACCCCTCCTCACTCATACCTCTTCCACAAGCAGCTCCAAGGAGGCTATGAGGACCTGGGGGACACTAGATAAAGAAAGGGAAATAAGATTGCATTTACATAATGCCTTTCATGACATCAGAACATCCCAAAGCACCTTACAACCAATGAAGCGCTGTTTTTAATGATGTAGATTACCATTGACCAGAAACTGAACTGGAGTAGCCATATAAATTCTGTGGTTACAAGAGTTCAGAGGCTAGGAATTCTGTGGTGAGTAACTCACTGCCTGACTCCCTAATGTATGTTCATCATCTACAAGGCACAAGTCAGGAGTGTGATGGAATACTCTCCACTTGCCTGGATGGGTGCAGCTCCAACAACACTCAAGCAGCTCAACACCATCCAGGACAAAGCAGCCTGGCAGCAGTGTGTGCCAGCTACAAGATGCACTGCAGCGAATCACCAAAGCTCCGAAGACAGCACCTTCCAAACCTGCGACCTCCACCATCTAGAAGGACAAGGGCAGCAGATGCATGGGAATACCACCACCTGCAACTTCCCATCCAAGTCACACACCATCCTGACTTGGAACTATATCGCCGTTCCTTCACTGTCGCTGGGTCAAAATCCTGGAATTCCCTTCCTAACAGCACTGTGGGTATACCTACCCCACATGAACTGCAGTGGTTCAAGAAGGCAACTCACCACCACCTTCTCAAGGGCAATTAGGGATGGGCAATAAATGCTGGCCTGGCCAGTGACACCCACATCACATGAATGAATCAATAAAAAAAAAATTGAGGGCTAACTTCACTGGGATAACTCCTCTGCTCTTCTTCGAAATAGTGCCATGTAATCTTTTATGTCCACCTAAGAGAGGAGATGGGTCTCGTTTTAATGTCTCATCCAAAAGATGGCACCTCCAACAATGCAGCATTCCCTCAATACTGCACTGGAATGGCAGCCTAGGTGTTATGCTCCAGTCTCTGGAATGGTACTTAAATCTACAACCTTTTGACTCAGAGGTAAGCATGCTGCCAATTCAACCAAGGCTTACACTACACCCTAGCTAACAGTAGCTGGAAAACTGCTCAATCCAGAGTGTTCTACGTAAAGGGAAAGTAACAGGGCCAGATTTTCATATCAGGGTCAGAAACCCAACATTTGGATGAATTCCGAATTTTGTGTCCCGACCCGACAGCTGCATTGCTCTCACAATGCTACTTTTAAATGCAAATCCCCTAATTGGACAAGAGCTGAATTTGGTGGCCAATTAGTGGTGCTGAGCGACTCCAGGAGGCGGGAGCTGCCTGCCTGGCACTGGCGAAAAAGGTAGGTGGCATAAAAGGTTGGGGGTTGCTGCTGCTTTGCTAAAGAGAGCAGGCAGCTCCTTACAAGGCCAGCAGTGTCAATGAGGATGAAAGGGGCCATGCAGGAAAAATAAAGGTCCAGTGCTAGCACAGGTGCAAGAAGATCCATTAAAAAACAGTTTTAAAACAAGACAAATAAACTTTATTTGTCCCTGCCGCTAACCTGACAGCTGTGCACCAGACTTTTCGGTTTCACCAAAATTAAGTTTGAAAATTCCATTCTGCATCGGCTTGTTAAGGGTCTATTAATGGCGGAGAGTAGGTTTCCCATTCCCTACCACCCACACCCCACCCGGCCCTCTGAAAATTCCAAGCTCTCCTAGAGGCATTGGTCTCCTGAGATGTCCTCTGGGACTGCGATTTTGAAATCACGCCCGCACTACGTCTTGACCCCGCTGCCCTTTGAAAATCTGGCCCATTGGTCTGGTCTAGCAGATGTTCATCTGCTATTAGCTAATCATGAATATGTTTTGATGGTGGACATAGAGACATCTGCTGCCAAAGTGGTTCACATCCCCCTTCTAATGGAATTTGTGAGACAAAGAAAAAGTGAGTGGTTAAACTGTGATTAGCAGAGCAGAAAAATATAAGGTGTCAAGATTTTGTCGTCTCATTCTCTTTCTGCTTCAAAATACTCAGAAATTAAATCTACAAAATATTATTCTTATTAATGTTGAAGGATAAAATTCTTGTTATTTTGATACAGAGTATGATATTTCAAGTTATTGTAGGTTAAAAATGAGGGAGAATATCTTCATCAAAATAAGTTCTGTGAATTTGTTCTTAACAACAAGATATTTGTAATAATAAGGCACTAGTCAGAGTACTGTGTGCAGTATGCCACCCATCATTACAGGACAGATATTGCGGCTTTCAAAAGGAGATTCACTTGGATGCTATCTAGTAAAAGGGAATACATACACGAAGAAAGACTTAAAAGGTTGGGCATTTTTCATTAGAACTACATAGATCAAGGTCAATGTAATAGAGGTTTTTCAAATTATGAAAGGATGGGATGGGGTAAATAGACAAAGGGTAGAAGACTGTTTCCAAAATCAAGGGGTCATAGATACAAAAATAGATGAGATTTAGAACAGAGCGAAGGAAAAGTCTCTTTGTACAAAGGTTTGTGAGGCTGTAGAAATCACTTCCAGGGTTAGTGATTGAGGAAGAAACTATGTAAACCTTCCAGATAGAATGGATGGACGGATGAAGGAAAAGGAGTGATAGGAAATGGGAACAGGTAGGTAAATGTGATTAGAACTATGCTCACGTGGTGGGTAAATGCTGGACTGGTTGGGTCCAATGACCTGTATCTGTGTTGTGACTCCTAGGTATTTTGATAAAATACTGTATTTTCATTTATATGAGCAGAGTCATAGAATTACATAGAATAACATAAAATATACACCATAGAAAGAGGCCATTCAGCCCAACCAGTGCATGGCGGCATTTATGCTCCACTCAAACCTCCTCCCATTCATCCTTATCTAATGTTATTTAGCTTCCTCTTAAATGCATCTATTTTCTTCATCTCAACTATTCCCTGTGGTAGCGAATTCCACATTCTCACCACTCACTGGGTAAAGAAGTTTCTTTTGAATTCCCTATTTGATTTCTTGGTGATTGAGGGAGCTAGGGCTTTTCTCATTGGAGCGAAGAAGGATGAGAGGTGACTTGATAGAGGGGTACAAGATGATGAGAGGCATAGATAGAGTGGATAGTCAGAGACTTTTTCCCAGGGTGGAAAGGGCTATCACCAGGGGGCATAATTTTAAGGTGATTGGAGGAAGGTTTCGGGGAGATGTCAGAGGTAGGTTCTTTACACAGAGAGTGGTGGGTGCGTGGAATGCGCTGCCAGCGGTGGTAGTAGAAGCAGATACGTTAGGGGCATTTAAGCGACTCTTGGATAGGTACATGGATGATAGTAGAATAGTTAGTTTGATCTTAGAGTAGGTTAAAGGTTCGGCACAACATCGTGGGCCGAAGGGCCTGTACTGTGCTGTACTGTTCTATGTCTATGTTCTATGTTCTATTAACGACCTCTAGTTTTGCTCTTCCCCATAAATGCAAACAATCTCTCTGAGTTCACTCTATCAAAACCTTTCATAACTTGGAAGACCACTATTAGGTCACCCCTCAGCCTCCTCTTTTCAAGAGAAAAGTGACCCAGACTGCTCCTCCTTTCCTTACAGGTATAACCTTGCAGTTCTGATATCAACCTTGTAAATCTCTCTCCAATGCCTCCAAATCCTTTTTATAATATGGTGACCCCTATATGTATTTCCCAAAGTGTGGTCTAACTAAGGTTAGATACAAGTTTAACATAACTTCTCTGCTGCTTTTCAAATCTCTCCCTCTAGAAATAAACCCGAGTGCTTGGTTTGCTTTTTTTTATGACATTAACCTGTATTGCTACTTTTAATTATTTGTGCAGTTGTACTGCCAAATCCCTTTACTCCTCTACCTCATTTAGATTTTTATTTTCCAAGTAATATGTGACCACTTTACATCTCACACATACTTGTGGTGAAATTAATTTGCCAATTATATGCCCATTCTGCATGTTTATTAATATCTTCTTGTAATTTGTTGCAGTCCTCCTCAGTATTGACTACCACCCGCTCGCAATTTGGTGTCATCCACAAATTTAGAAATTGTTGGCTGAATTCTGTCAGCCTCGAAGAAGTCCCACTGCCAGGACAGAAAGCAGGAGCTGACCCCACGATGACAGGTGGTGGGACCTGGCCCGGGGGGGTTGGTGGGGGAGGGGGCGCCATCTTACCAGCGGTGGCCAATTAACAGGCTGCCGCCGGGACCACCATCCAATTGAGGAGGCAGCCCGCTCCCACCAAGAGCTGCCAGCCCAAACAGAGGGCCGGCCAGTCTGCAAGCTCACAGGGCCACTGCTTGCAGTGGCCACGGCTGAGGCTGCAGCATGAAGGAGCACACACCTCAAAGCTGAGGTGCTTTCGAAGAACAGGTAGTTTCGTTTAAAGAGCCGGAGCCAGGCAGGCAGACCCCAGAAATTGGGGGTGGGGGAAGTCTCCTTTGAATGCCATAGGCGTGGGGCAGCCACTGCCAGGGTTTACCTGGTGGTCTCGCCACACAGGTATGGGCCCTCCCAACACATGCAAAATGCCGGCTTGGGTGGGAAGTGTTCCTTAATTGGGGCATTTAAGCGGCTCAATTGGCTGCCTAGCAGCCAGCCACACTGCTGATGATCCCGCCGCTGGTAATATGTCACGGTGGTAGGAAGGCATTGGACTTCCCCCACAATATTACCAGCCTTCTCACCTCCCAGTCCATTGCCATAGGGCTGGGAAAATTTGACCTCAAATCATTGATTCAAAAGTTTAGATCATTAATATAAATTGTGAGCAGAGGTGGACCCAATACTGATCGTTCTGGGACCCCTGTTTCCATCTTCTGCCACTCTGAATTGCGACCTTTTCTCCCTTCTCTCTGCTTTCTATCTTGCAGTCAGCTAACTATCCATTCCATTACTTTTCCTCTGGGTCGACATGCTCTGACCTTATTAATTAGTCTATTCTTCTTCTTTTGGGCCTCCTTATCTCGAGAGACAATGGATACGCGCCTGGAGGTGGTCAGTGATTTTGGAGTGACCTCTCCATGGCGCATGCCTGGGCAAATTTATGGAGGTTGAGAGTTGCCCAGTCGTCAAAACCCCCCTCTCGGCCTTTCTGGTGGGGTCCAAAGGAGTGCAGGACACGACGTTTGGCACCAGTATGGCTGCAGGAACTGCCGGAAACATGCCAAAGGTGACACATGACCGCCTACGGGGTTCCGCTCCGGATTTTCTGTTAGGGTTTACTCCCTTAGCCTTGGTCTCTCCCGAGACGCCCACAAGGCAGTGGGGTTGTTGGGGCCCCTACACAGGTGTACATTGCCCTTGTCTACTCTCTCTGTTACCGCTTCAAAGAATTCAATGAAGTTAGTCAAGCAAAACTTTCCCTTCTGAAATCCATGTTGCCTATTCATTATTATATTTTTGGTTTCTAGGTATTTTCCTATTTTCTCGTTTAGTAGAAATTCCATAATTTTTCATGTCGCGTTTGCAGACGTCTTTAAAGCGGAGACGTGGACGGCCGATGGGTCTGATACCAGTGGCGAGCTCGCTGTACAATGTGTCTTTGGGGATCCTGCCATCTTCCATGTGGCTCACATGGCCAAGCCATCTCAAGCGCCGCTGACTCAGTAGTGTGTATAAGCTGGGGATGTTGGCCGCCTCGAGGACTTCTGTGTTGGAGATACGGTCCTGCCACCTGATGCCAAGTATTCTCCGGAGGCAGCGAAGATGGAATGAATTGAGACGTTGCTCTTGGCTGACATACGTTGTCCAGGCCTCGCTGCCATAGAGCAAGGTACTGAGGACACAGGCCTGATACACTCGGACTTTTGTGTTCCGTGTCAGTGCGCCATTTTCCCACACTCTCTTGGCCAGTCTGGACATAGCAGTGGAAGCCTTTCCCATGCGCTTGTTGATTTCTGCATCTAGAGACAGGTTACTGGTGATAGTTGAGCCTAGGTAGGTGAACTCTTGAACCACTTCCAGAGCGTGGTCGCCAATATTGATGGATGGAGCATTTCTGACGTCCTGTCCCATGATGTTCGTTTTCTTGAGGCTGATGGTTAGGCCAAATTCATTGCAGGCAGCCGCAAACCTGTCGATGAGACTCTGCAGGCACTCTTCAATGTGAGATGTTAAAGCAGCATCGTCAGCAAAGAGGAGTTCCCTGATGAGGACTTTCCATACTTTGGACTTCGCTCTTAGACGGGCAAGGTTGAACAACCTGCCCCCTGATCTTGTGTGGAGGAAAATGCCTTCTTCAGAGGACTTGAACGCATGTGAAAACAGCAGGGAGAAGAAAATCCCAAAAAGTGTGGGTGCGAGAACACAGCCCTGTTTCACGACACTCAGGATAGGAAAAGGCTCTGATGAGGAGCCACCATGTTGAATTGTGCCTTTCATATTGTCATGGAATGAGGTGATGATACTTAGTAGCTTTGGTGGGTATCCAATCTTTTCTAGTAGTCTGAAGAGACCACGTCTGCTGACGAGGTCAAAGCCTTTGGTGAGATCAATGAAAGCAATGTAGAGGGGCATCTGTTGTTCACGGCATTTCTCCTGTATCTGAAGAAGGGAGAACAGCATGTCAACGGTCGATCTCTCTGCATGAAAGCCACACTGTGCCTCAGGGTAGACGCGCTCGGCCAGCTTCTGGAGCCTGTTTAGAGCGACTCGAGCAAAGACTTTCCCCACTATGCTGAGCAGGGAGATTCCACGGTAGTTGTTGCAGCCACCGCGGTCACCTTTGTTTTTATAGAGGGTGATGATATTGGCATCGCGCATGTCCTGGGGTACTGCTCCCTCGTCCCAGCACAGGCATAGCAGTTCATGTAGTGCTGAGAGTATAGCAGGCTTGGCACTCTTGATTATTTCAGGGGTAATGCTGTCCTTCCCAGGGGCTTTTCCGCTGGCTAGAGAATCAATGGCATCACTGAGTTCCGATTTGGTTGGCTGTATGTCCAGCTCATCCATGGCTGGTAGAGGCTGGGCTGCATTGAGGGCAGTCTCAGTGACAACATTCTCCCTGGAGTACAGTTCTAGGTAGTGCTCAACCCAGCGGTCCATTTGTTTGTGTTGGTCAGTGATTATGTCCCCTGATTTAGATTTGAGGGGTGCGATCTTCTTGATGGTTGGCCCAAGAGCTCTCTTAATGCCATCATACATTCCTCTAATGTTTCCGGTGTCTGAGGCCAGCTGTATATGACTGCATAGGTGTTGCCAGTAGTCGTTTGCACAGCGCCTGGCTGTTCTTTGTGCAGTGCTTCTGGCTGCTTTAAGTGCTGCGGATGTTAAATCGCTGGGGGCTTTCTTGTAGTTCAACGGTGTAATGTGCTTAGCGGCTATGACAGGTTCCAGCTCTTCATTATGAGATTGAAACCAGTCTGCATTTCTCTTCGCACTTTTGCCGTAGGTGGTCAAAGCTGACTCATAGATGGCGTCTCTGATGTGGGCCTACTTGGTCTCAGCATCCCCTGTGGGAGTGTTTTGAAGGGCTGTTACAAGTGAATTTAGAAATTTTTGTAACAGCTGTGGGTGAGAAATTCTGCTCGTGTTGATGCGCGGGTGGCCCTTCTGCTTGGAATGATGCAACTTCTTTGGTCTGAGTCTAACCTTGCTGCACACCAGGGAGTGGTCGGTGTCGCAGTCCGCACTGTGGAAGCTGCGTGTGATTTGAACACTGTTTAAGGCGGCTCGCCTTGTGACAATGAGGTCTAGCTGGTGCCAACGACGTGATCTTGGGTGCCTCCATGAAACCTGATGACAGGGTTTAGTGTGAAAGAACGAGTTGGTGATGCAGAGGTTATGATAGGTGCACAACTCAAGCAGTCTCTGCCCGTTCTCATTCATCCTTCCAACGCCATAGCGCCCAAGGCAGGAGGGCCATGAGTCATGGTCGGCCCCAACCCTGGCATTAAAATCCCCCAGCAGGAATAGGTGTTCGGTGTTGGGGATGCTGCTAATGATATTATGGAGTTCCTCGTAGAACTGATCTTTAGCTTCATGTGGAGAGCAAAGTGTTGGAGCATAGATACTGAGTAGGTGTACTGGACCAGAGGTGGTGAGCAGTCGGATGGACAGTATACGTTCCGAGCCATTTGAGGGAGGCTCTATCATGCTGAGCAAGGGGTTTCTGATGGCGAAGCCCACTCCACGCTGTCTTACAAATTAGTTTGTAGGTGGGCCACATTAAGTATTCAGTGGCCTTCCTCATTAACATGAAGGAAGTGAGCTTCCAGCACATGTAACACCTATATAAGGAGATGCCAACTTGGTGTGCAGTAAGATCCAATTTGCTGAAGGCTGGATCGTAAAGCCCATGGTGTTTGTGAAGCAGTTTTGTTTAATCTTATATCAACACATTAAGTGACATGGAAGCAACTGAAGGAACAACGGAAAGAGTCTAAAGGTTTGCAGCTGCTAGCATGGAGATACTGCTTGAGCAGTGTTACGACCGAGGTGGGAGGAGTGCACTGTCTTTTCTGAAGCAGTTCAATTCAGTGGCATTGAGAATTAATCCGGCAGGTTTTTCTAGCTTCTCAGGAGAGATGCAGCACCAAGGATTTTAGCTCTCCCACACTGGGGGCTGAATTTTACTGGCCCCTCGATGCCACAGATCGCAGCGCGGGGGCTGGTAAAATGCTACGGGGAGAGGCCCGCCTCGACCCGCGACATCGAGATGGGCCTGCCACATTTTACCGGCGGCGGCAGGACCTCGGTGCGGTCCCCACGCCGCATAGCCGCGGCACCACAATCAACACATGGTAATGATTACTTACCTATGCTGATTATGCAGCCCGCCACCTCTCCACCAACACTGCCAGATTTTTCATTGAACGGGCAGCCGTCCCGTTCATGATCTGGAAAGCCAGCGGGTCCTCACTCTGCATTACGGAAGGGAGGAGGGAGGGGGGATACACAGTGGTCTAACTCTGCATTCTTAAAGGGAGAGGGGATATGCAGGGGTCTCACTCTGCATTACAGAAGGGAGGAGAGAGGGGGGATACACAGGGGTCTAACTCTGCATTCTTAAAGGGAGGAAGGAGGGGGGGAGACACAGGAGTCGCACTCTGCATTCTGAAAGGGAGGGGGTCTGGGATTACTGGAGGAAAAGCTGTAATGGCATGAAGGGAGGTACCGTGTACCAGCCCTCTGTTAACAGTGTACGCTCTGTATTTGTGAGGAGGCAATGGCATACTAGGCACCCTGTGTGTGCGGAGGGTGCCAGAAAGGGCAGCAGCATTAAGGTTTTATGGATGATGAGGGCAATCGATTCAGCTGGTAGGATCTTGATGTGGTCATGTTGTGCCACTCTGAGTGTTGGCCAAGTTGGGCAATGCCATGGCACGCCACATAGTTAATCCAGGAAAGCAGCTGATGTACCCGTCAACACCAATCCATGCCCTGTTAGGAACCTTCGAATACATGCAGAGTTCAGCTTTATTAATCACATGGAAATAGGTATGGCTCATCCTACATTGTGTGATCCTCTGCACGTGAGGATCTGTATGCGCCAGAGGCAGTGTCAACAGGCAGGTGCGATCCACATAGAGGCCCCCGGTCGTAAGCAGCAGCCCCCAAGGGGAGCCCGCCACTATGGTTACCGTGCATCTACAGGCCCCACATGACATGCCATCGGATGTCAGAGCACCAGTGTCAGAGGCGATGGCACAGATAGAGAGGGTGGTGACACGTCTCTGTGCCCTGCTCAAGGATGACCTGCAGCCCATCGGCTCCGGTGGACATCCCATGCCTTTGTTTCGCATAATGGCAGCGGTTCTCAAGCCTGACACCTCTGCAGCCTTTTAGGGGACCACCAAAGACCTTTGTGGGGTCACACAGTCAGCAGTGCACCGCTGCATCAGGGAGGTCACCAATGCCTTGCACCGGAAGGCCAGTGAGTATGTCCGCTTCAGGACAGACTCTCTTAGCCAGGCCCAGAGGGCCATTGGTTCTGGCACCATTGCTGGAGAACCAAAGGTTGTAATGTTCATAGACTGCACTCATGTGCCCATCAGTCCTACTGCCAGGCTACCACCTGCAGATGTCACCATTAAATGAGCCCTCTCAATCTAGGTGAAGCTGGTATGTGAACACCGCAGATGCTTGCAGCGAATGTGTGACCGCTTCTCAGGCAACTGCCATGACACCTGGGTCTTGCGCCAGTCCCGGCTGCCACCACTGTTCACTGAACTGGCTCAGATGGAGTGGTGACTTCTTGGAGATAAGGGCTATCTTTTGCAGACATGGCTCCCGACACCGGTGAGAGACTCCACCACTGCTGCAGAGGAGAGATACAACGCCAGCCACTGAGCTAAATGAGCCACCATTGAGCAGGAGATCGGCATGCTGAAAGAGTGCCTCCAATGCCTGTATGGATAGGGTGATGCCCCGTACTACGGGCCGAAAAAGTCAGCTCCTTTCTTTGCTGCTCTGCACAACTATGCACCCAACTGGCCTGGCATGATAAGGAGAGATGTCAACAGGATTCCTCCTCAGAATATGAGGACGCTGAGGACCTACAATATGAAAGACATATGAGAGGGCAGATGGCACCCAGGCTCTGCATGCAGGGCTAGCAGTGAGGTAGGGATGTACGGAAGTGGCTTATCAGACAAAGTCTGTCTGCTCCAATAGGAACTGACATGAGCTCTGCAAACCACACTCACTCGCTCACCTGCTGTGCAGCAGTCCACATCTGCAGCATCCCTGTGTAAACCGTTACAGGCAGCAGCTAACTGAGCCAATGTCCATGTCACTGCATCTGTGGAGACGCTCATGTGTAATGGTGGCATGGCAATGATGTTATTGCATACGTTGGCTCTACTGAAGGGCCAACAGTGCAAAGGGATGTGATATTGGCGCTACAGCTGGCACACATCATTCACACAGAGAAAAGGACACACATGTTGGTGAGGAACAGTTAGTGAAAGATGTATTTACATTGCTGTGACACCCATGCATTCCATTTGTGTCAGTGTGTTCTCTGTAAATCTCTGTAATACCTTTTATGGTGTATTTAAGTCTCACGTCCTGGAATGTGCAAATTTAAGATTATTCACCCAGGTGCAGCATGCCTACAAGAAGGAATGTTACACTTGAGTGGGAGAAGAAGATTGCAATTTCACAGGACACTAGGACACAGGAGGGTAAGTATGTGGCAGCAAAGTGGAAAGTGCTGGGGTCACCCAGCAGGTCAGGCAGCATCTGTGGAGAGAGAAGCAGAGTTAACTTTCAGGTCTGTGAACTTGGACAAGTTAACTCTGCTTCTCTCTCCACAGATGCTGCCTGACCTGCTGGATTTCTGCAGCACTTTCTGCTTTGCTGCCAGATTGACAGCAGCCCCACTCTTCAGCAGTCAGATAGGTATTCTTTGACAGCTGTCAGGAAGCAGGTGCTGGGGTGCTTAAAATAGGGCCCCAGCACCTGCTGCACAGCTGTCAAAGGGTTCCTCACTGCGCCGAATGTCCTGCCTCTCCCCACGTAATATAGGGAGTGGGGGGGGAGGCGGTGAGGCTTGGCGCAGTGATGCTAATGAGCCCCGGCACGTAATATCATTGGGGTTCTGTGGCGGCCACTAAATGGGGGCGCCATGCTGAATTCAAAGGGCACTGCCGCAGATGGCGCGCCCTAATAAAATTCAGCCCTGGATCTTTGCAGGGTTTCTTCAAAGAGGTAGAGAAAGAGGTGAGTTGGGTGCTTTTTTCTTGGCAAGTTGATCTCCAACTGTCTTCAAAACAGTTCACACCACAACAAAAAGTCAACCTCCTGACCTCCATAAACCTTGACATGTGGCTGCTCTGTAAACATCTTCCGAAGGTCACCAAGGTTTCTGTTGTTTATTGAGCTTAAAGCACATGATTTCCAGCACAGGTTGTTTTCAAACAACATCTCAAGTGTCCTTTCAGTGAACTTAGTAAAAAAAAAAACAAATCCATGGAATCTTTTCAGTTTTAACACAAGTCCTCAAAAAATACAATATTAAAAAATTGAAGCACTTTTGTTACAGCAGGTAATGCAAAGGGTAAGCAACAGCAGATAAAGAAGGAAGAACCAACTAGCACTTATATAGCACCTTTCACATCTTCAGGACTTCCCAAAGCCTTGCACAACCAATGAAATACTTTTGAAGTGTTGTTAGTGCTCTAATTTCAGAAAATATGGCAGCTAATTTTCACACAGCAAGGTCTCACAGACAACAATGAGATAAATGACTAGATGGTTTGATTTTAGCAGTATTGTTTGAGGGAAAGATATTGGCCATGACACCAGGTAAACTCCCCTGCTCTTCTTCGAATAGTGTTATGGGCTCTTTTACGTTCACCTAAGATGGCAGATGGGGCCTCAGTTTAACATCTGATCTAAAAGACAGCACCTCTAACTCTGCAGCACTCCCTCAATACTGCATTAAAGTGTCAGTATTGTACTCAAGTCTCTGGGGTGTGGCTTAAACTCACAACTTCTGATCTAAATGTGAAAGCGCTATAACTGTGCTAAGGCTTTCATCATGACAGGGAGTGCAATACAGATCTAGATTGTCATGCTGAGAATGTATATGAGCATGTGAGTTAAATAGAAGGAGAACAGGAAGGGAAGTCGCTAACACTCGAAATTGCTTGGCCTCCAGCCTCCTCCTCCAATGGCTGCATGTCATTTTACTGCCAATGATGTGATGGCCACTCCCTCCATTGGAAGTCTACGCTTCCTGTTCTTGAAGTCTCCCTTTGGTTATGTGCCAGATTCCGCTGCAAGAAGAGTGCACTGTGTTAGTTCATGTCCTGTAGAGGTTTCTGAAGATGTATGAGGCAGCTAAGCACAGTATGCATGATAAGAGAAAGGAGCAACAAGTGTGGTCAAGAGGGGAAATTAGTTGTGAGAACAGTGGCAGTGTTGAGCGTGTAAGTACAAGTAGAAGCAAGTATAGTGAAGTGAATGTTCTGATGGAGTAGAGGCAGGCAAAGCAGGGGAGGGAAGGATTGATAGTGCTGGGGCTAAAATAGGATGGTGCAGGGCTGTACAGAAAGCAAGAGATATGAAGGTGAGTCTTACACTGGCAGTCTTGCTGAGGTCATACATTTTTCCAGCACTACAGCCAGGTCCTTGGAACAATATTGCTAGTATTGATCTGCTCTACAATCACCTTCATGGCTGCAGTATAAAATTGGGGGTGGGGGGGTGGGGGGAGGCTTGGAGAAATCCCTCCTGCCTGCTGCTTTAATAATTTGCTCTCCAATGGCCACCCTATGGATTGTCCACCTCCCTTTTAACAACTGCAGTCTACCTTTAAGTGGTGACCCTATAGTTCTTGATTTCTCAATTGGTAAGCTGCCATTGGAGCCTTTTTAGCACTGGTAGCTCTACTCTTGTGTTCAAATGAGACCAACCATAAAAATTGACCAAGGCTCCCGCCCACTGCCTGTCCAACATAAGTTATTTACAAAAATAGCCCCCATATGTTTAAGCAAATAATACAAGTAACAAAAAATAAAATTATTTATATTGGTTTGTCCCCGACTGAGATAACAAATCATTCTCTTGCATCAATGTAAATAAGAGCAAAAGTGTAACTGCCAAGGCTGTTCCCAAGTCACAGCTTCTTTATTTGCAGCTCCTTTCATGTAAATCGGAATGTATTCTGCTTCAAACACTCATTTGAACTGTTCCTAAGATCATATTGCCCAAGCTGGCAACATCATAAGCTCATATATTTCAAAGATTCCCTTCTGCGTACTCTATGCCATCAAGTAAAGATACAAAGATTTTCCACCAAAGAATGTAATTTCAATCCATAGTTCTTTGGCTTTTTTTTTGCCTTGTTCAGGATTCTTGTATTTATTCTGTGTCTCAGAAAGCTAGATTTTACTAAAAGACAGAGGCGCAAGGGGAGAGCCAACTGTGCAACAGCCCCAACAAACAAATTTCTCTGCAGCACCTGTGGAAGAGCCTGTCACTCCAGAATTGGCCTTTATAGCCACTCCAGGCGCTGCTTCACAAACCACTGACCACCTCCAGGCGCGTATCCATTGTCTCTCGAGATAAGGAGGCCCAAAAGAAAGAAAGAAAAAGAAAACAGAAGTGACTACACCCCTGAGGCAATCATTTTCAAACAGGACAGGAAATGTTTCTGAAGTTAATTTGTATGGAGGCTGCTGGATTGTCATGTAACATTCAATGTTAATGTGCTTGATTAACTTTAAATGTTTTAATGTGAACATTTTAATCTCTCTAAAGATACTTTTCATTCACTACTTTGGAAAGTATTAACTGCATTCCCTTGCCTGCATCACTCTGAGCAAGTTGGCCATGCTGCTCAGGCTCTGCTTCTCATAGCATTATTTTTTCGAGAGGATGGCCCAGCTCCTCACACTGACAAGTTGAGGAGAAATGCTTTCTTTTAATCTTCTTTATAGGCCTCGCTCCTCAGCACCAGCGGGGCTCTCTGGATGATTTGTTTTAAGTGCATAAGGGCTCTCTGGATGATTTTCTTCAGTTTATAATGGCTCCCTGGATGAATGTTTTTTCTGCACTTGTGCAAAAATGGCAAACTGCAACACTTCTCTGGAACAATACAATCAGTTCCATAATGTAGAGGAATAAAGTTCCTTGGAAAATACTGAAAATTGCCTCCTGAATCAGTACAGGGACTGGCCAGTGCTCAGTTAGTGGCAGCAGAAAGCATGTATTAGGTATACAGGGAGTGGAGATTTTCAGTAGGTTCCAGCCACAGGAAACGTATAAATTTCCAACCAGGTGAGGCAGGGCATCCTTTGAATTAATTTACCCATCACTTTGTGATTCTTGTGAAGAATAAGATACAACTTCAGTGCCTCAAACATTTGCAAAGCATTCCATTCTATTCAAAAGCTTCTTCTCAGTGATTCACTAAAGTATTTCTAACAGTCTTTCTGCAAGGAACATTGATTTTATTTTACTCTATTACCCAATCTCATCAATTAGGTGACACAGTCATTCCCCTCTCTCTTATTTTCAGAGGATGCAAAAAGTGAACCAGAGACTTTTTTTCTTATTGACACCAGGGAAATCACAGAGATGTGCAAGAATGATAGAGTGGTGATTTGGGGGTCTTTAATTACCCAAATATCAATTGGGATAATTTTAGAGTAAAGGGTAAGGGGGTAAGGAGGGGGAAGAATTTTGGTAATGTGTTCAGGAGAACTTCCTTGATCAGTATGTTCTCAGTCCAACTAGAAAGGAAGCATTGCTGGATCTGGTGCTCGGAAACGAGGTGGGCCAAGTGGACCAAGTGTCTGTCGGGGAGCACCTTGGGTAAGATTGATCATGGTATCATAAGATTTAGACTAATAATACAGAAAAGCAAGGAACAAAATAAACTAGAACACCTAGATGGGAATAGGGTTAATTTCAATATGATGAGAAGGGATCAAGCCAGAGTAAAATGGGACTAACGACTAACAGGAAAAGCTGCGTCAGAACAATGGGTGATCTTTAAGGAAGAGATGCTTCAGATACCGGTTAGATATATTCCAACAAGGGTGAAAGGTAAGGGACCAAAAATAGGGCTCCTCAGATGACAAGGGAGATAGAAATTATGATGAAACAAAAAAGAGGGTGTATAATGCATGTTAGGTGAATTCTTCAAGTGAGAACTAGGTCATATACAATAAGTTGAGAGGGGAAGTGAAGGGGAAAATAAGACTGACAAAGAGAGAACATGAAGATAGAATGGCAGTCAACATAAAAGGGTACCCAAAAATCTTCTACCAGCATGTAAATAGTAAATGGGTAGTAAGAGATGGACTGGGCCCATTAGGGACAAAGAAGGTAATATATGCTCAGAGGTGCAGGGCTAGGCTAATATATTTAATGAGTACTTTGTATCAGTGTTCACTAAGAAACAGGAAACTGATAACATATCCATAGAAAAGGAGAGAGGCAATGGATAGGGTAGAAATTGTGAGGGGGAAGGTACTAAAAAGGCTGGCTATGCCTAGGGTAGGTAAGTCACCTGGTCTGGATGGCTTGAATCCCAGGTTGCTAAAGGCAGTGGGGATGGAGATAGCAGAAAGCCTTGCCATAATCTTCCAAATCTTCCCTGGATACAGGGGAGATGTCAAAGGGTTGGAGACTAGCAAATGTGACACCCTTATTCAAGAAAGGGTGTAAGGACAGTTCTAGTAACTACAGGCCAGTTAGCTTTACATCAATGGTGGGTAAGGTTTTAGAAACAATAATCAGGGAACAAGATCAACAGACATTTGAAGAGGTTCGAGTTAATTAAGGAGAGCCAGCATGTATTTGTAAAAGAGAGGTCATGCTTGACTAATCTAATTGAATTTTTTGATGAAGTAACAGAGAAGGTTGATGAAGGGAATGTGGTGGACGTTGTATATATGAATTTTAAGAAAACATTTGATAAGGTATCACATAAAAGGCTGGTTAACAAATTGAGGCTCATGGAATAGGAGGTTCATTGTCCAATTGGATAAAAAAATTGGCTTAAGGACAGAAAACAGCAAGTCGTAGTAAATGGTTGTTTTTCGGACTGGAGGATGGTAGACAGTGGTGTTCCCCAAGGGTCAGTGCTGGGACCACTGCTTTTTTGATATATATGAATGACTTGGGTCTTAGAATACAGAGCAGACTCTTAAAATTTGCCAATGGCACCAAAATTTGAGGTGTAGCAAACATTGAGGATGATATGAACTGCCTGTAACAGGACATAGATAGGATAGCAGAATGGGCAGACAGGTTGCAGATGGAATTTAATACTGATGTGTGAGGTGATGCATTTTGGCAGAAGGAATAGGGAAAGGCAATATATACTTAATGGCACAGTTCTAAAGAGTATACAGGAACAGAGGGACCGGGGGGCCGCATGGGCATCGCTTTTTGAAGATGGCAGGACATATTGAGAGAGTGGTTGGAAAGCATATGGGATCTTGGATTTCATAAATAGAGGCATTGAGTACAAAAGCAGGGAAGTTATGCTGAACCTTTATAAAGCTCTGGTTAGGCCCCAGCTGGAGTATTGTGTCCAGTTCTGGTCACCACACTTCAGGAAGGACGTGAAGGTCCTTAAGAGGGTGCAGAGGAGATTTACCAGAATGGTTCCAGGGATGGAGGATTTTAGTTGCAGGGTTAGGTTGGAAAAGCTGGGTTTGTTCTCCTTAGAACAAAGGAGATTGAGGGGAGATTTAATAGAGATGTACAGGATTATGACAGGCTTATATGAGATGGACAAGGAAAAATTGTTCCCACTAACTAATGGTACAAGAACTAGGGGACACAGATTGAAGGTTTTAGGCAAGAGATGCAGAGGGAATATGAGGAAGAACTTTTTTAAGCAGCGGATGGTAATGACCCTGGAACTTGCTGCCTACAGAGTGATGGAAACGGAGACAATTAATGACTTTAAGAGGAAATTGGATGGCCACTTGCAGGGCTACGGGGATCGAGCAGGGGAATGGGACTGACTGGATAGCTCTGTGGAGAGCCAGCATGGAGTCGATGGTCTGAATGGCCTCCTTCTGTGCCATAAATGGCTCTATGACACTATGTGTATTCTTGAGAGCAGCTGATTTTCACATAGTTCTAAAATGCAGCATTATGTGTTGTTGAGGCAGCTCTGTGTATTGAGAAGCTGAATCCTTCCACTACAGTGCAAATACTGTCATACAGGGCTTAATTCTTGGGCCTTATTTTAATAATATGTGATTTGTGTATTTCACCAATGTGCTCCATTCTGTCTGATTGATAGAAGTCCACATCCAACACAATGTCCTTTCTACTCATAGAAACATAGAAAGGTTTACGGCACAAAAGGAGGTGATTCAGCTCTTTGTGTCCTTGCTGGCTTTGGAGAGCTATCCAGCCCAGTGCCATGATACAGCCTTGGTCTGTAGCCCCTATAGGTTACAGCTCTTCAAATGCATATCCAAGTATTTTTTTCAATGTGACGGGGATTTTAATCTCTACCACCCTTTCAGGAAGTGGGCTGTAAATCTCCACCATCCTCTGGGTGAAGAAATTTCTCCTCAACTCGCTCTAATCCTTCTTCCAATTGTATTAATCTATATCCCTGGTTATTGACGTCTCTGTAAAGGGATATAGGTCCTTATTTTCTACTCTATCTATGTCCCTCATAATTTTATACATCTTAATTACATCTCCCCTCAGCCTTCCAATCTTTCCTCATAAATAAAATTCTCCATTCCTGGCAGCATCCTTGTAGATCTCCTTTGTACCCTCTCTAGTGCAGTGACCAGAACTATACGCAGTACTCTGGTTGTGGCCTAACTGATGTTTCAGACAGTTCTAGCATAACCTCCCTGTTGTTATATGCGTCAACTAATAAAGAAAAGTATCCCATATGCCTTCTGAACCACCTTCTCAACTTTACTCCTGCTCCTCATTTTTGTATTTTTTCTAAGTTACATTGCTGCTCTTTGGAGTTGATATGTTGCCTTTAACCTGAACTTTAAGTCATTTAAGTTTTTAAGTCATGCTCGTGGTACTTGTGCACTGCTTTGGTGTTGCTGTTTGTTTTTTATTTTTGAATAATAGCTCTGCTGTTTTCTTTGAAATCCTGCATTCTTGTTTGAACTTTTAGCTCCAATGTACATTTTTAACCCCACTCTTGGGGATGAATTTTTCCGGATCGCTGCTGAGCTTCAAAAACTACGCCGTGGAGCTGCGCGATATTGAGCACGGCGGCTCATTTACATGGCCAGGGTGGTCGGCCCACTCCCAATGACATGGGGGGCGGGGGGGGGAGGTGCTCTGTCCCCAGCAATGCCGATCAGCGCCACTGCGCACGTGCCAGCGCTATTTTTAAAGGGTTCTCCAGGCCCTTCCGAATCATTTACATTTTTAAAGTTATAGGGGAGAGAAAAATAAAGTTAAAAATTTATTTAAAAATTTATTCGAAGTTTCAAGCCCCTCTCCCACCCCACCAATAACTAATCAATTTATTAATTACCCTCTCCCACCAAAACAACTAATCTCGCGATCTCGACCTTCCGCCCCCACAAAGTTTTGAACCTTTAACCTTCAACCCCTTCCCACCATCCGCTCCACCAATTGCTTTCCCCATTCCCAATTCGCCCCCCAACTCCCGCCCTGAAAAATTAGCTGCTCCCCCCTCACAACCAGTGTTCCGCCTCGGATCTCCAAACGGAGGTCTGAAGGCACAGGTGTTCTGGCAACCAGCCGGAATATCGCAGCGAGACGGTCGTCGCGATGAGGTATGTATTTATTACTTTATTTAAATGAATTAAAATATTTTAATTAGGCTCCCATCGTCGAGTGGCGGGGTGGGACTGCCACAAGGCCTCGCCACCGCCGGTAATATAGGGCGGGGCCTTCCCGGCATTGAAGCCTGGGGCAGGCCTCTCCCGGAGGTATTTTCCAGGCCCCCCTGCCACAACCCTCAACATCGGGCGGCTGGTAAAATCCAGCCCTTGATGTTTGTCACTTTTTTTACTGTCTGCCCACCTTTTTTTCTACTACTCCCAGTATTTAAAATTTTTTGGAGAATTATTCCGATTGTTTCCATTTTCAACCTCATCTCTGTTAGTTCATTTTAATTCCACTCTCAGTATTTGTTGCTTTCACTCTGTCTCTCTCACATGCAGTGTTGGTATTCTTCAGTCCTGTTTTTAATTGGTAACCTGCTTCTTTTAGTTGCCTTCCAGATTTTTTGAAACACGTCATCAAATTTCCCAAAACTCCCATCGCCAATTCCTTTCCTTACTATGCAGATTTTTTAACCAAACTCACCTGATAGAAAGGTGTTGGGATTGGATCAGTCACCCGTTTTACACCTTGCCCGATTTTATTTTCCATTGATTCAAATGGCCTTCAGTTGAGCTGAAATAATGGCCTGAATTTTGCGGTAGTAATGACGGTGAGGCTATCAGCACTCATCATTATTTATGCGGAAAATGGGCAGCAATTTCTGGGGATTACATCAGTGCAGTTAAATGCAGAAATCATGAATCTGTTGTCCGATTTGCGCTGCTCCTCCAAAAGCTGCGTGATAATGGATCTTGCTGTCTGACTCACTATTCAAATACATTGAACAGCATGAAGTTGCTGCACATTCTTGATATATATGCATTAAACTCCCCATCCCTTTTAACGACATGCTGTTTTAATTGGTGACAATGAAAATTAACTAATTTCTTTAGGTGTTTTTAATGTTGGAGATCTAAAAAAAATAATTTTTGTGTCACATTTTCTTTGTCTCTTTTATCTCTTTCTTTCTTTCTTTCCCCCTCTCCATTTTGTTTTCTGTATGTCATTTGACATTTACTGACACTTCCCAATTTACACTCTGCTCTGATCATTAACGATCCTTCAACCTGATTGGCTAAGAAGATACATAGTTGCTTGCCCTGTTCACATAGGTCCCAAACGCCTTGTAGAGGGTGCTTCACTTTTTCTAATGTTGGTTAACAGCGGTTCAGTGATACTTGGCATCAGGTGGCAGGACCGTATCTCCAACACAGAAGTCCTCGAGGCGGCCAACATCCCCAGCTTGTACACACTACTGAGTCAGCGGCGCTTGAGATGGCTTGGCCATGTGAGCCGCATGGAAGATGGCAGGATCCCCAAAGACACATTGTACAGCGAGCTCGCCACTGGTATCAGACCCACCGGCCGTCCACGTCTCCGCTTTAAAGACGTCTGCAAACGCGACATGAAATCCTGTGACATTGATCACAAGTCGTGGGAGTCAGTTGCCAGTGTTCGCCAGAGCTGGCGGGCAGCCATAAAGACAGGGCTAAATTGTGGCGAGTCGAAGAGACTTAGAAGTTGGCAGGAAAAAAGACAGAGGCGCAAGGGGAGAGCCAACTGTGCAACAGCCCCGACAAACAAATTTCTCTGCAGCACCTGTGGAATAGCCTGTCACTCTAGAATTGGCCTTTATAGCCACTGCAGGCGCTGCTTCACAAACCACTGACCACCTCCAGGCGCGTATCCATTGTCTCTCTAGATAAGGAGGCCCAAAAGAGTGCAAAGGCCTATAAAAAGTCTACAGCAAGTGCAAGTGTAATGAGCATTTGCCAGTGACCGCAAAATCTAGCCCACTGATTTCTGGTAAATTCTGGTGAACACAGACGATTGCCGAAAATATAAGCAGAATCAATACTGGACACAATCAATGACTTTTTTAATACTGCCACCTAATACAGGAAAAACAGAGTAAAAAAGAGTATAGCAATGATAAAAGCACCATGTTTGCTGCCAAATAAGAAAAGGTAAACTGAAAATATTGAATTGAAACCTGCATTTAAGTGGAGGTGAAGGCAGGTTAAAGGGATGGTGAGAGGCCCAGCAGTGTTCAAAATAAAGAGAGATACTGAATACAAGGACACAAGAAATAGGAGCAGAAGTAGACCATATGGCCTATCGAGCCTGCTCCGCCATTCAAAATGATCATGGCTGATCTTAGGATTCAACTCCACTTTGCCGCCTGCTCACCGTACCCTTTGATTCCCTGAGAGACCAAAAATCTGTCTATCCCAGCCTTAAATGTATTCAACGATGGAGCATCCACAACCCTCTGGCATAGAACATTCCAAAGATTCACAACCCTTTGAGTGAAGTAATTTCTCCTCATCTTAGTCCTAAGTGATTGGCCCTCATCCTGAGACTGTGCCCCCATGTTTTAGATTCCCCGAGCAACAGAAATAATCTCTCAGTGTCTACTCTATCCAGACCTTTTAGAATCTTATATATTTCAATGAGGTCACCTCTCATTCTTCTAAACTCCAGAGAATACAGGCCCAATTTACTTAGTCTCTCATCACAGGATAACCCCTTCATTCCAGGGATCAATCTAGTGAACTTTGCTGCACTGCCCCCAATGCGAGTATATCCTTTCTTAAATGTGGAGACCAAAACTGCACACGGTATTCCAGATGTGGTCTCACCAAAACTCTGTACAATTGTAGCAATACTTCCTTACTCCTGTACTCCAATCCTCTTGCAATAAAGGTCAACATGCCATTTGCCTTCCTAATTGCTTGCTGTATCTACATGTTAACTTTCTGTGTTCCTTGTACAAGCACATCCAAGTCTCTTTGAACATCAACACTTACAAATTGTACACCTTTTAAAAAATGTATTTTCTATTCTTACGACCAAGTGAATAACTTCACACTTTCCTACATTTTATCCATCTGCCATCTTGTTGCGCACTCACTTAACCTGTCTCTATCTCTTTTCAGCCTCTCTGTGTCCTCCCTACAGCTTAGTTTTCCACCTACCTTTGTATCATCAGCAAACTTAGATACATTACTTTCTGTCTCTTCATCTAAGTCATTGATATAGATTGTAAATAGCTGAGGCCCCAACATTGATCCTTGCGGTACTCCACTATTTACTGCCTGACAACTTGAAAATGCCCCGTTAATGCCCACAAGTTCCTTCCTGTCTGTTAACCAATCCTCTATCCATGCTAATATATTACGCCCAACTCCATGAGCTCTTATCTTGCCAATTAACCTTTCGCATGGCACCTTATCGAATGCCTTTTAGAAATTCAGGCATACTACATCTACTGGTTCCCCTTTATCTATCCTTCTAGTTACATCCTCAAAAAACCCTAATAAATTTGTCAAACAGCATTTCCCTTTAGTAAAAGCATGTTGACTTGTTCTAATAATACTGTGCTTTTCCAAGTGCATTGTTAAGACTTCCTTAATAATAGATTCCAGCATTTTCCCAATGACTGATGTTAGGCTAACTGGCCTGTAGTTCCCTGTTTTCTCTCTCCCTCCTTTCTTGAAAAGCAGTGTAACATTTGCCAACTTCCAATCTAATGGGACCATTCCCGAGTCTAAGGAATTTTGGAAAATCATAGCTAGCGCATCAACTATATCTGCAACTATCTCCTTTGGAACCTAAGATGTAGGCCATTAGAGATTTGTCAGATTTTAGTCCCTTAAGTTTTTCCAATACTTTTTCTCTGCTGAAATGAATTTCCTTAATTTTCTCACTCTTTTTAGCCCCTAGGATACTATCTATTTCTGGTATGGAACTTGTGTCTTTTACTGTGAAGACAGACACAAAATATTTGTGCAATGCCTCTGCCATTTCCTCATTCCCCATGATAATTTCGCCTGTCTCTGCTTCCAAGGTTTCTGCTTTCAATGTTTACTTTAGCTACTCTCTTCCTTTTGATATACCTATAAAAGCTCTTACAATCTGTTTTATGTTACTGTCTAGCTTACTCTCAAATTCTATTTTTTCCTTTTTTATCAACTTTTTGGTGGCCCTTTGCTGGTTTCTAAAAGACTCCCAATCCTCAGACTTGCTATTCCTTTTTGCAACATTGTAAGCCTCTTCTTTTAATCTAATACTATCCTTAACTTCCTGAGTGAGTCAAGGATGGGACTTTCTGGCTGAGTTTTTGTTTTGCAAAGGAATGTATTTTTGTTGAACATTTTGAATTGTTTCTTTAAAGGTTTCCCATTGTTCATTTGCTGCCATCCCTTTTAGTCTATTGACCCAATTTACCTTAGCCAGTTTTCTCCGCATGCCTATGTAATGGGCTTTGTTTAAGTTTAAGATTCCTGTTTGTGATTGGAGCATGTCACTTTCAAACTTAACATGGAATTCAATGGTATTAGGATCACTGTTTCCCTCTGGACCTTTTACTAAGACATTGCTTATTAACCCTGCTTCATTACACAATATTAGATATAAGATAGCTTTATCGCTAGTTGGCAGCACGATGTATTGCTCGAAGAAACCGTCCCGAAAGCATTCTACACATTCTACAAACTCCTCTTCTAGACCACGCCTGCCAATTTCATTGTCCCAGTCTATATGAAGATTAAAGTCCCCCACAATTATTACTTTGCCTTTGTTACAAGCTCCAGCAATTTCTTGTTTAATGCTCTGTCCAATGGTATAACTACTGTTCAGTGGCCTATAAACTACTCCCACCAGTGTTTTCTGATTCTTGCTATTCCTTATTTCCACCCATACTGATTCTACTTCATGATCTTCTGAGGCAGATCCTTTCTCACTAATGCCCTTATGGAATCCTTTACCATCAGTGCTACCCCTTCTCCCTTGCTATTCTGTCTTTCTGTCTTTCTGAAATATTGTGTACACTGGATTATGTATTTCCCAACCTTGATCACCATGTAACCATGTCTCTGTGCTGGTGATTAGCTGTAAATCATGTACCTCTATTTGTGCCACTAATTAATCTATCTTATTGCAGTTGCTTCGCGCATTCAAATATAGAAACTTTAATTTCATTTCTTTGCTTCTGTTCCCTTCAATGACCGTATTTGCTGATGTACAATTTCTGTGAAACTCTCTGTCCCTTCTTGTCTCATTTTGCTTGTCTATAAGCACAATGCTATACTGCCTTGGTCTTTCTTTTTGGATTTCTAACTCTCACCTCTCCCGAACCCTCCCCCACTCTGCTAGTTCATAACCCCTAGTCTTATCTGCTATCTCACTCTTGAGTTTGTACACACTGTCCCTTCCTGTCACACCCTGAATATCATTATCCTTATTGCTATCTTGTTCTCTTGCCTGCTTCTCTCTCTTTAAATTATCACATCTTCCCTCACTTGATCCCTCACCCTCACTATTTAGTTTAAAGCTGTCTCTACTGCCCTAGTTATACGATTCACCAGAACACTGGTCCCAGCATGGTTCAGGTGTAGACTGTCCCAACAGCATAGCTCCAACTTTCCCCAGTACTGGTGCCAATGCCACATGAACTGAAATCCATTCTCCCACACCAATCTTTGAACCACGCATTTAACTACCTTATTTTATTTACCCTATGCCAATTTGCTTGTGGATTAGGTAATAATCTGAGGCTCTGCTTTTTAATTTAGCCCCTAGCTACTCATACTCCCTATGCAGAACCTCTTTCCTAGTCCTGTCTATGTCATTGGTACCCACGTGGACCTTCCCCCTCTCACTGCAAGTTCCTCTCCAGCCCCAGGCAGATGTCCCGACCGCTGAGACCGGGCAAGCAACACAGGCTTCTGAACTCTTGCTCTTGGTTGCACAGAATGGTGTCTATCCCCCTGACTATACTGTCCCCTAGGACCACTACATTCCTATTTACTCCCCCCTCTTGAATGGCTTCCTGTACCACGGTGCCATGGCCAGTTTGCTCATCCACCCTGCAGAACCCCCGCTCTCATCCATACAAGCTGAAAGAACCTCAGACCCATTGGACGATTGCAAGGACTGAGGCTCCTCCACTTCTGCCTTCTCGATCTCCTTACCTGCCTCACTCACAGTCTCCTGTCCCTGACCACTGACCAAATCAGACCTTATCCTTTGGGGTGTGACTGCCTCCTGGAACAAAGTGTCTAGGTAACATTCTCCCTCCCTGATGCATCGCAGTGTCTGTAGCTCGGCCTCCAGCTCATTTAATTTGATCCAAAGCTCCTCGAGCTGCAGACATTTACTGCAGACATGTTTGCCATGGATCACACTGGCAACCACAAGCTCCCACATACTGCAGCTGCAACACATCACTTGCCTTGCCATCCTGATTGCGTTTTAAGTAACTAATTAATTATTTACTTATTTAATTAATAGGAAATATTCACTAGTCAATCTATTAAGCTTTACTAGCATTAGTAAATAAAACCTTACAATTAGTAAAATTAACTGAGTTTTGAGAGATAAATGACAAAAAAAAACTCACCAACCAATCTATTACCTGTTTTCCTGTGACATCACACTTTGATTTCTTTTTCTTCCTCAGAATGAGGTCGGTCCGCACTGCTCTCTCTCTCCCTCTCTCTGCTTCCCGCCGCTGCTCTTTTGAAGTGCCTGCTGGTCCCACTCGCTCTCTCTCTCCACTTCCTGCCACCACTCTTTTGAAGTCTCTGTTGGTCCCGCTCTCATTCTCGAATACCTATAAATATTTATTAAAGACTACACAAGCCCCCTCAGTGCCCACTTATTATGTTTTTCCTGATTTGCCCTTGCAAGTGGCTGATGTTCAATTACTCTGCCTGACGGTTGGAGAGTTGTATCAGATCTAAGGATGACCCGCGACAATTAGTTTTGATTGACAGCGAGCTTGTACTGGCAATGAAGAAATGAGAACAAAATACATGAAGATCAAGCATGAGAAATGCAG
Organism: Heterodontus francisci; assembly: GCF_036365525.1. Taxonomy (NCBI): domain Eukaryota; kingdom Metazoa; phylum Chordata; class Chondrichthyes; order Heterodontiformes; family Heterodontidae; genus Heterodontus; species Heterodontus francisci. The sequence continues at coordinate 62,054,030 of NC_090377.1, read as the reverse complement.
TGAAATGCACACACTTTACAGCTCTTGTTATCAAGAACCTGTGATCTGTTAAATGGGTAAAAGCAGAGACAACGATGACGGAACGAGAAAGAAGATACACAGGGCTAAATTTTATGAGGCCTCCAGCGTCGGGGGTCATGGCGTGGGGGTCCAGAAAATTCTTCCGGCAGAGGCCTGCCACGACCCCCAATGCCGAGAAGGTCCCGCTGCATTTTACCAGTGGCGGCGAGGCCTCGGTGCGGTCCCCCCCCCCCACCCCCCCCGCTGCTTGGCGGCAGGGTTGTCATTTAAATATTAAAATGAAGTAAAATAAATTAAAATTAACTTACCTTCTCCTGGCAGCAGTCCCACACCGATATTCCAGCTGCTGGCCGCAACTCTCGCGGCTTCAGAACTCCATTTGGAGTTCCGAGGCGTGACTCTGGTGGGGAGGGGAGAGGAGTGAAAATTTCATGCCAGGAAGGGGAGGAGCAGTCATAACCACTCTGATTGGGTATGGGGATGGTGGGAAGGGGTTGAGGGTCAAAGGTGCTGATGTTGGAGGGGTAAAAGTTTGTAATTTTACAAATTGTTTTTTCGGGGGGATGGGTTATTTTATTAATTGATAACTCAGTGTGAGGGGGTGGAAAGTTTTTCTGACATTTTATATGTAATTTCTGGGCGCCAGCACTCTTTAACAAACTTATAGTACCTGAAGGACTTGAAGCCCTTTAAAAATGCCAACAGCGGCTGCACAGTGGCGTCGGACGCCATTGTCGGGGAGGCAGTGGCCACCCCCTTTACATCATTGGAGGCGACTGCTCCGCACCCTCCATTTAAATGCGCCCCTGCACAAAATATTGCGGGGTCTCAGTGATGGCATATCCACTCAGGAAGACCGGCGATATCGGAGCGGGCCGTTGTGAATGACGGCACGCTCATAAATTTCAGCCCACAGAATCAATCCAATGCTGCCTTGCAAGAGGCAATTAATTTCAGTGAAAAATGGGAAAGCAATGCTTTGAACAGTAGGTGTGACTCAATTCTTTCTGCGAATAATAATTACTCACGTCAGCCTGTTTATATAATGTGCTTTTATTTATTCTCATTTAAATTCAAAATTGTTTCCTATTTTTTAAAATGAGAAAATCTTTGGGAACCACATTAAAGTTATAGGGCTGGATTTTAAGAGCCCGCCGTCCTCCCAGCTCAAAAAATTGCAGCCTGCATGTACGCCAAAGAACCGCTGCGATCTCGTCTAGGAGACGGGCTGTCTGTTGGCGGCAATGGTGTCAGCTGCCTGTGCCCTTTTTAAAGGGCAGCCAGCGCAGCCGGCAAATTTGAATATTTAAAGTGAACCCCCCAAAATTTACAAAATAAAATTGTAAGACCCCCAATAAAAATTACAGTAAGTTTGTGCCCTTCCCTCCCCCCCACAAAACACTTAGCTTTGAATTCTGACCTCCCCCCAACCCCAAGACTGCACAAAGTTGAAAGTGCACCCGTTCCCACCATCCCCTGCACTGATGATGCTTATTTGACCCCTTTCCCCCCCACAGTAAAAATCTTAACTCCTCTCTCCTCCCCACTAGTATCATGCCTGCTTTCTCCAGACAGGGAATTGAAGGCGTAGGAGTGCCGGCTGCCATGCCCGGAGGATATAAGATAAGTTGATTTAAATTTATTCATCTTATTCATTTAAATATTTAAATCCAGGTCCCATTGCCCAGTGGTGGTGGGGGGGGGGGGGGGGGGCACTGCCACAGAGCCTCTCCACCGCCAGGAGGATCAGATGGGCCCTCCTGGCATCAGCCTCCATGACGAGCCTCTGCCGCAACCATCTTCCAGCCCTATCGCAAGTGGCTCAGTGACATAGATGGTTGGTCTCCGCAATAGTTGGCAGGGCCTCATTTGTGGAGAGGGTTTTCTGTTTCACTTTGCTCCCTCTTTCAGGGTACAAAATCACACAATACTATGCTGCTAACTAGTTAACTAATGTGTAAGTGTAGATCCAATCAGGATAAAGCTCCAAGAATACTGCTGAATCATGGATTGGAAAGTGTAGCAATCAAGATGTGCCTTGATGGATAGAGCTAGGTGAACTAGCAAACCTCACCTCACAAACAAGGCCCGACTGGTTATTTGGCAAAATGGCGCTACAGGTCTAAAGAGCACCTTACAATTAACCCAGTATGGTGGATAATGATTATGTTAGTGGACTAGTAATTCAGAGGCCTGGCCTAATGGGATGGAGTTTTAATCACACAACAGCAACTGGGTAATTTAAATACAATTAATTAAATAAATTTGGAATTAAAAAGCTAGTATCTGTAATGGTGGCTAGGAAACTAACTAGTCCACTAATGTCGTTTAGAGTAGGAAATCTGTCATCCTTATCCAATCAGACCTATATATGAATCCAGACCCATGGCAATGTGGTTGACTCTTAACTGCCCTCTGAAATGCCCTAGCAAGCTATTCAGTTGTCAAGAAGGTGGCTGAACACCACCTTCTCAAGGGTAATTAGGGATGGGCAGTAAATACTGGCCTTGACATTGATGTACATATTCCATGAATGAATTTAAGAAAATACTTTAAAGGTATGCAAGACTGATCAGTCAGCACATTATCAACCATTGCACATTGAAGGGTGTGCCCAAGAATGCTGGGAAGTTCCTCAGGGATTCTCCTCAACCACTGCAGAAAGATCAGTAGAAATCTTGAATTGTCACGTAAACAGGGTTTCTGCTAATGTGTTTGCCAAAGTTACAGCAATCAATCAGGAGAACCCCAAGAGAATTTACAACAGAAGTGTCTGATTTGAAGGAGAATGCCACTTACTTAGCATTCCTACACATAGATATTTTTGTCAATTCTGAATATAGCTAGAACTCCTTATCCAAGGAGTTCACAGGTGTCAGGTATGATTGCCTGAGTAAGCTTACTGTTAAGAGTAATTTATCCAGTTACTTAAGAGAGGTAGTGAAGACTTTTGAAAAGATTACAACAAATCGTTTCAGGAGAAGTTGCAGTGAGAAGAGATCACTGATTATCTATAGCAAAATATGTTTTGAATTAATTTTTAAAAAATAATCTTTTCTGAACTTAAGTACTTCATATTTCAATCTGTTATATTTATAATATTTTAGAAATCTTACTCCTGTGCCCACTTCTTGTCATTATTTTATGATAAATTCCTATATCCACATTTACAATGGAGCTGCTTATGCAAACCTGCCACCTGTAATTACAAACTCTTGCCAGTGGAGGTGTTGCAGCACCTGATGAATAGCAGTAATGTCTACTTCTATTTCTTTTTATAAGTAGCACTATAATGCCTGAAGTTCAGTCCTCCCAACATTGCAGGTGCTGTTGCCAACTCTGTTTGCCATTTTTTTTATATCAATACAAACACAACTAAATGACATAGCATTTCATCAGACCAACCATGAGCAATGCCATGGGAGCTTCATTGGTACCTGTAAAAACATACTGTGATGATTGTTACTTAGCAAACCTTGTTTCATCCAATGTGTAAGATACTATTCATTGCAAAAGAAATCTTCATTTAAAGCAAAACAGCAAGCACATGATTGGAGGTGTAGGGCATCCAATGAAATCCTTAGCCCTTCAAGGAGGCTCTCATGGAAGACATTAGCTGTGAGTCTATTCATGGCCCAGTGGTCACTGATATTAGCAAAGATGATAATGCTCCTGGCATGTGAAATCATGTGGGAGATTTTAATCCTACCCACATAGTTATTTACTCACCAGAAAGCCACACAGATCCTGCCATTTATTATTTTGACAGTTAAGCTACATGCCCAAAGGCAGCGCGGTCCTGATTTGCATTTGCTAATGAGAGTTCTATGTCATCATGGGGCCCCAAAAACTAGGTGTGAGCAGGGAAGCAGCCACAGATTTCCCACTATTTGAAGGCCAGTGTGAAGAGAATCAAGAAGCTGTCAAGGCCTTCCAGATATGTTTTGTAATTTTCTATTGTGTGGCCAGGAGGAACAGGCGTGCTCCTTCCCCAGATCCAATTTCCCCACATTTCTATGATTGCAGGCCAAAGGTCACCCGATTTTCCAGACATCAGCAGCCAGTTCCAGGCAGAAAATGGACTATTGGTTAAAATGGTTGTGACCTTATATTGCTGCAAGTGACTGGGAAACTAACAAAAACCAGCATATAAATATGCATTCAACATATTAATCACATTTACTTCCCATTACTGTTTTACAAGTTATTGCTAAACATAATCTTTTTGGCACATGTCTACCATAAATCTGAAAGCCAGAAATTAGGCTGGAACTTGACCCAGGTCTTGGCCTTCCCCACCAGGGTTCATGGAGCCTTGTTTGGGGAAAGTCAACAGACAAAGGGAGTACAGCTAGGCAGGGAACTTCCAGGCAAGGAGTTTCCCTGGCCCTGATGTGGCAGAAAAGTGGTGTGCTGGTACACCAAGTGAGACAAGGTGCATGCCAGAAATGAGACTCGCCTGGGTATGCAATTTTTTTTCATCTCATAGAAAGGCCCAACACTGAGGAACAGGGGCAGAAGGAGTAGACCTGCACCTCAACACTACAACATTTGCCTCAGCATTCAACAGTTCTGACACAGATAATCTAGTGAGTTGTGCTGATTTTCAAGAAGGAAAGCAGAATGAATTACATATCACTGGTAAGGAACAAACATGGTTGGATGCTGAAGACAGCTGGCCATTGTAAAGTGAACATATCCCGCATTTGATCAGACAAAGTCAACATGGTTTTACAAAAGGGAAATTGTGTTTGACAAATTTATGAGAGTTCTTTGAGGATATGACTAATAGGGGAGAGAAAGAGGAACCAGTAGATCCAGTAGATGTAGTATAATTGGATTTCCCAAAGGCATTCAATAAGGTGCATACACAAACGGTTAATACACAAGATAAGGGCTCATGGAGTTGGAGGTTATATATTAGCATGGATAGAGAATTGGTTAACAACCAGGAAGCAGAGAGTAAGGATAAACAGGGCATTTTCAAGTTGGCAGGCTGTGTCTAGTGCAGTGCCACACAGATCAGTGCTGGGGCCTCAACTATTTACAATCTATATTAATGACTTGTGTTATGACCGAGACTGGAGGAGTACACTGTCTTTCTCTAGTTCCACTTCTCCACGGGTCACAAAATATGTTTAAATGTTTTACCCAGTTACTGAAACAGCCAATTATGTACTCTGTTTTTATTTCCGAATAAAATTCACCAACAGGTTTCTTTAATAAACAACAAAATTATCAATTTATTATAAAACAATACTTATTCAGTAAAGATGCAAAGCATGAACACACAGGGCGGCACAGTGGCGCAGTGGTTAGCACCGCAGCCTCACAGCTCCTGCGACCCGGGTTCAATTCTGGGTACTGCCTGTGTGGAGTTTGCAAGTTCTCCCTGTGTCTGCGTGGGTTTTCTCTGGGTGCTCAGGTTTCCTCCCACAAGCCAAAAGACTTGCAGGTTGGTAGGTAAATTGGCCATTATAAATTGCCCCTAGTATAGGTAGGTGGTAGGGAAATATAGGGACAGGTGGGGATGTGGTAGGAATATGGGATTAGTGTAGGATTAGTATAAATGGGTGGTTGATGGTCGGCACAGACTCGGTGGGCCGAAGGGCCTGTTTCAGTGCTGTATCTCTAAACTAAACTAAACTAAACAGATTGAAATATGAAAGTTCTCTTCTGATTTAGCCCAACAGGCAAAGAAAAAATAAAGAAGCTTTCTCTGCAGAGATCTTTTTACAAAAAAGACAAAAAAATACTTTGGCCAAATACTTGTTAATTCTTGAAGGAAAAGGAGAAGATATGGAATGATATCAGTTATCCCTTTATTCTGGCATCCCAAATATGTGTAGACGATTGTCACTGGGATCTTTTTGGAGCAGTTCTCTTCAGGGGACGTCAAGGATTAGTCTGGAAGGCTTTCTACGAGAAATGTGGCATGGGGTTTCAGCTTTCACTAAATTCTCAGGGTTTCTCAGAGAGGTGGAAAAAATGATAAGCTGGTTGTTTCTCTCTTAGCAGGCAACTACTATATAAATGTTTTAGTTGCAGTTAGAAACATGGTTCTAAATTAAAATATTGGACATTCTAGAAGGTAACAGCTTCTAGTGAATGCTGAACCTTGACAGAAATTTATTTCTGCACCTTCAAGTAGCTGCTAGCCTAGTCTGACAGAATCCACAAGGATGCCTGAACTCCAGTCCTAGTTTTGGCTGACATTCACAATCACATTTACCTCGTCAAGTAAGTTTTACTGAATATGATTTAGTTATTCAAAAAAAGAGGAAAATATAGATGGAAATGCCTTTTCACATCCATCAAGGGCTTCTTGATTAATCAATCTGAGAGATGCACCGATGACATGGTTCATAAGAGTAAATACAAAAGATCTTTTTGGAATAATAAAGTGCTATAAGGTCTAACTAATACATTACCTTATCATAGGTAAACCCTACCTGTCAACTTCCCACCAAAGCCAAAAAATGGCTGCTGCTATACAACAGGTGGCAACTGCGCAATATTTTGCTTATGATTGGAGGAATCCATGACTTTGCACAATTTCAGACCACAAAATTGCAACAGGACCTTTGAGCTAGTGGGATAATGTATTGTATAGCCTTTGTGTTAGGTTTGCTCTGCATATAAATTTAGGGATTATTGTTTGATAATGATGGAGCACGCACAATGGATGTTTTCATGCATTGTGCATGTAATCCACAAATCTCTTGCATGTGAAATAGCATTAGAGTTCAGGCAGTTTTTTGTATGTTAGAAATGAAAAGGCAAAGGAGCCAGGTACAGAACTTTAAATGGGATAAATTTGATGACATCGGTAAATAGCTAAAGCAAAGGGGGAACTCTTCAACAATTCTTCGTTGGAAGACAAATGGAGCACTTTTAAAGGTACAGTGCTGAGCACACAGAATAAGTATATTCCCAAGATGAACAACCTCTGCCCAAACTATCATGATCCTAAATGGATGAACAAACAAATTAAAGGTGAGATAAAGAGGAAAATAACATGTACAAAGCCTGCAGGAGGAAGGAGAAAAGGCTAACTGAAATAAATAAAAGAAAACCCAAAAACCTGTTATAAAGGATAATCAAAAAGGTAAAGAGGGAGATCAAGCATAGCATACAAGGCTACGGGCCAAGTGCTGGAAAATGGGATTAGAATAGATAGGTGCTTGATGGCTGGCACAGACACGATGGGCCGAAGGGCCTGTTTCTGTGCTGTATAACTCTATGACTCTATAAGCAAAAAGCATAGCTAATCATAAGAGGGGGAAACTCTTTTAGTACCACAGCAGAAAAATGAAAATCATAGAAGGGGTGAAAATCATAAAAGATGTAAATAGGCTTGAAACAGAAGATAAGTACAAAATAGTAAATATATTGAATGATTACTTTTGCCAAATAATCACAAGTGAAAACATGAGCAAGATGCCTTCTTCAAACAAAGATATCCCATGTAAAATTGATGCATGTGTTATAAGTGAGATGTAAATTCTAGACAGGCTAATCGGGCTCAAAACAAAGAAATCCCCGGAGGTGGGTGATATTTGTCCCAGACTGCTGAAAGACGTTAGGGATGAGATTTATGAAGTAGAGACAATCATTGGACATTGGGTAGGTACTAGAAGATAGGAAAACAGGCTAATATGGTGCCCATATTCAAAAACGACAACTACAGATCCATTAGTTTTCCATTCCATGTAAAATAATGCAGTTGATTGGCAGGAGTAAATTTCTCCTTCATCTGTATAACAATGAACTATTTATCAGCAGTTAGCATGAATTCAAAAGGGGAAGATTCTGCATGACTTCTTTGAAGAAGTGCCAATCCAAATAAACAGTGGAAAGCCCTACGATGTGGCGTACCTTGGCTTCCAAAAGGCTTTTGCCAAGGTTTTACACAAAAGGCTATTAATTAAACTCATGTAAATGTATCTTCCGCTACACTTCTAGTTATGGCAGTGGGGCAGGAGCAGCTCCAAGAAAATTTTCCAGCCAATGTTTCTGATGCTTTCACTGATCTTATTGTGCCTTGCAGTATGAGACTGAGTGAGCTAGCACAATGACGGGTATATTGCATGCTACATAATATTGTCATTGATTGACATAAGTATTTTCTCACAAGAACTGCAGCAGGGAGAATCCCTAGGAAGAGGAAGGAGAGTTATTTAGCAGGTCCTATTCATCTTCATATCATTGGCAGCCCATTAGGTTGGATTCAAAGAGCAATTCAAGAGTGCAACTGCTCATGCTGTACCTGTAAACAAAACACACAGTTGATCTTTGGCCACCATTTCTGCCTCTTCTTCACCCAAAATCAGTGACTTTTTTTTGTCAAAGTCATGTGTTTGGTGTGCTACTTGCCATAAGTGATTGGTATGACACGAAATAGTACACAGATGAGTGTAATGGGCCTGCAGAACCAGTTTCCTCCTCCTGGGCTTGTAGCCCTTCTGTAGAGGTAAGTTTCATGGTTAAAGGGCAAAAACTACTTTGAATCTTACTAAAGTGAAAATCATTGCCCCAGTGAACAAATACAATTATTACAACTTGCATTTATAATAGTATCATTAAAGCTAAAAAGAAAGTCCCAAACAAAAACAGCAAATGCTAGAAATACTCAGCAGGTCAGGCAGCACCTGTGGAGAAAAAAACAGAGTTAACATTTCAAGTGACCTTGAAAAAACAGAGTTAACGTTTCAAGTGACCTTTCATCAGAACTGGCAAATGTTAGAAATGTAATAGATTTTAAGCATGTGAAAAAGAGGAGAGGGGAAGAAGAACAAAAGGGAAGGTCTGTAATAGGGTGGAGGGCAGGAGAGATTAAATGACAAAAGTTCCAAGGTGTTTCACTGATGTGTGTAAGTAAAACTGAACACCAAACTAGGAGAGAAGAGATTATTAGGGATGTCTGAAAGCTAAGTCAAAGATGTGTGGTTTGAGAAGCTTTCTGAAAGAGGAAAGAGATTTGGAGAGATGTAGAGGTTTAAAGAGAGAATTCAAGACAGTAGACTCTAGGCAGCTGAAGGTTCTGCCATCACTGGTGTTTTGGAAGGTGGGATTTACTAAATGCTAGAATCAGAGAAGCTGAGTAGCTGTAGGGGGCAGGGGAGTTTGTGCTGTAGGAGATTGCCAAATTGCAGTGATATGATCGGATGAGACCAGGATGGGATTTAAAAACAAGGTTGAGGATTTTTAATGCAATGTGTTGGGGATGCTGATTTGAAATACAATGTGGTCAGTCAAGATAGGATGATGAGTGAGGGGATTCAGTGCAAGACAGAATGAATGCCGCAGAGATATGGACAATTTGAAGTTCATGAAAGGTAGGGAATGGAAGGTCATCAAGGACAGTATTAGGGTACATGGGTCTTGAGATGCATAAGGCTTTCAGTGGCGAAGGGACTGAGGTGGGCATTGTTGTGAAAATAAGTGGGGTTCTGGGTAATGGAAAGGATATGAGATTTAAAGCCCAGTTCATAGATGAACAAGATGCCAATATTGCAGATATTCTTGTTTAGCTTGATATAGTAGATTGGGAGGAGGGTGGAATCAGTATCATGGGAATGGAGGCAAAATACTGCGGATGCTGGAAATCTGAAACAAAAACAAGAAATGCTGGAATCACTCAGCAGGTCTGGCAGCATCTGTGGAAAGAGAAGCAGAGTTAACGTTTCGGGTCAGTGACCCTTCTTCGGAACTGGCAAATATTAGAAAAGTCACAGATTATAAACAAGTGAGGTGGGGGTGGGGCAAGAGATAACAAAGGAGAAGGTGCAGATTGGACCAGGCCACATAGCTGACCAAAACGTCACGGAGCAAAGGCAAACAATATGTTAATGGTGTGTTGAAAGACAAAGCATTAGTACAGATTAGGTGTGAATACACTGAATATTGAACAGCAGCAAGTGCAAACCTGAAGAAAAACAACCTGAAAAAAACAGTGGGTAAGCAAACTGAACAAACTAAGATGAAATGAAATAAATGCAAAAAAAGATTGTAAAAAATGTAAAAAGGAATGTAATAAAAAAGGAAGAAAAAATAACTAAAAATGAAAGTAAAATGGGGGGCTGTCATGCTCTGAAATTATTGAACTCAATAATTTGATATGCAAGCTCGAGGAACAGCATCTCATCTACCGATTAGGCACACTACAGCCTGCCGGACTGAACATTGAGTTCAATAATTTCAGAGCATGACAGCCCCCCATTTTACTTTCATTTTTAGTTATTTTTTCTTCCTTTTTTTTTACATTCCTTTTTACATTTTTTACAATCTTTTTTTGCATTTATTTCATTTCATCTTAGTTTGTTCAGTTTGCTTACCCACTGTTTTTTTCAGGTTGTTTTTCTTCAGATTTGCACTTGCTGCTGTTCAATATTCATTGTATTCACACCTAATCTGTACTAATGCTTTGTCTTTCAACACACCATTAACATATTGTTTGCCTTTGCTCCGTGACCTTTTGGTCAGCTATGTGGCCTGGTCCAATCTGCACCTTCTCCTTTGTTATCTCTTGCCCCACCCCCACCTCACTTGTTTATAATCTGTGACTTTTCTAATATTTGTCAGTTCCGAAGAAGGGTCACTGACCCCAAATGTTAACTCTGCTTCTCTTTCCACAGATGCTGCCAGACCTGCTGAGTGATTCCAGCATTTCTTGTTTTTGTTTCATTGGAATGGAGGTTGTGGTGAGGATCAAAGACGAAGAACAAGATGCCAATGTTGCAGATGTTCTCTAAAATAAAAGGAAAATATTGTGGATGCTGGAAATCTGAAATAAAAACAGAAAGTGCTGGAAATACTCAGCAAGTCTGGCAACATCTGTGGAGGGAGAAACAGAGTTAACATTTCAGATCTTCCATCAAAACTTTTGATGAAAATTTGTTTTCAAAACAAATTTCCACCAGAACTGAAGGGAGTGGAAGTTACTGCACACCCAAACACGGGTGGATAAATGTAAATAGCATGTTAATTATGTCCGGATGTGTGGCATCTCATTCTATAATTCTCCTGCTTCATTTTTATCCAATGCTGAGAATGCCTGTATAAACAGTCATGCAACATTACAAGGCAAAAGTTATTTTAAAGAGGTTTGAATGATTTTTGCAAAACTGCTGCAAAGTCTTTATTTTGGAAGCTTTTTCCTAGTTTTTGTTTTTTCCTGTTTTGACTGTCGGCATTGCAGGTTTGCAATTCAGCTTGATGTGTTGCAATGTTGGACTTAGCAGTCTTTTCCCTGGAACCATTTACCACAGTTTACAGTGACTTTTCCTTTGGAAATATTGCTCTACCTGCATTATTTGGAGGAAGAAGAGGAGACTGCAAAGGACAGTCCATATGAATGGAAGAGACATTCCTAGTAATCTTATTTGGAAACCTCATGACAACATTTACCCCTGACATTAACAGTCCTGCCACTATTTCTTGCCTACACCCTCACCCTTTCCCACCTCAGAAGTGCATTCATCTACACATACCTAACACGTACACTGCCAAATTCTATGTCTTCCCTTAATTCCACCTACTTCCAAGACACTTGAACACTTAAACAAAACCAAAGTTGAAACGCTCAATTACAGCATGAACGAATAATTTGAAAAAGTCCGTGTGGTGAAGGTAGTCCCACAGTGCTCTTAGGCTGGGAGTTCCAGGATTTTGACCCACTGATAATGGACTGTCCTTTGCAGTCTCCTCCTCTTCCTCCAAATAATGCATGTAGACTAATATTCCCAAAGGAAAACTGTGGTAAATGGTTTCAGGAAAAAGACTGCTAAGTCTGACATTGCATTTATTTCCAAGTCAGAATGGTGTGTGACTTGGAGGGGAACTTGCAGATGGTGATATTCCCATATGCATGCTCCCCTTGTCCTTCTTGGTGATAGAGGTTGCGGGTTTGCAAGATGCTATTGAAGAAGCTTGGTGTGTTGTTACAGTGCAACTTGTAGATGGTACACACTGCGACCACTGAGCACCAGTGGTGGAGGGGTGAATGTTTATGGTGGTAGATGGGCTGCCAATCAAGTGGTCTGCTTTAACCTGGATGGTGTCAAGCTTCTTGTGTTGTTGGAATTGCACTCATGCAGGCACGTGGAGAGTATTCCATCGCACTCCTGAATTGTGCCTTGTAGATGGTGAAAGGTTTTGGGGAGACAGGACATGAGTTACTTGCTGGAGAATACCCAGCCTCAGACCTCTCTTGTAGTCACAATACTCCAGTAGTTGATGCAGTTAAGTTTCTGGTCAATGGTGACCACTGCTGCAGATCAGCCTTGTTATGAGTGCTTTTTTGTTAAATTATGAGGATTTGTGTGTTAAAACTGAAAAAGGATTCCATAGATACTAGAACATTGTCCTTTTTTTAAAAGAGGTCACCAGAAGGTCTTTTGGACTGAGCTTGTAAACAACAGTCACTGGAAGAATCAGGAAGTGATAAAAACAAGCCTTACTGGAAGGCATCTGTCTTCAGATAATTACCCAGTAGGGTTTTTTTTTTACTTCGGAAAAGATGTTTACAAAGAAGTGACAGGTCAAGATTTATAGGGGTCAGGAGGCTTGATTCTTGTGACATTGTTTTTGGTTTCACTTTGGACAGTGAGTTTGTGATATGGACAGTGTTACAAAAAGGCAGTTGGAGAGAAGTTGTCAAGGGAGCAAACCCCAACTCAGCCTGTTACAGCTCTTTGAAAAGCCTACCAGTTTTTCATCTCTTTGAGAAGTTGAATTGAGAAGCAAGTGTAAGAAACTGCCTGAAACCCCTGTTGCTGCATTTTTCCTGGAAAGCCTGCCCAAACTGATCTTCAATGTTGTCATACAAGAACTGTTCTAGAAAGATCCCAATGACAGCCATCTATGCGTACTTGGGACGCCAAACCAAAACAAAGGACATCTGAAATCTTTCCATATGTCTCTTTTTTCTTCAAGAATTAGCAGGTATTTGGCAGAAGTATTCTTTTTGTCTTTTTTTTGTAATAGAGCTCGAAAGAGTAAATTTCTGTATTTTTCTGGTTAACTGGTGTATATGTGAGGGTCTACAGTAAAAAGGGAACTTTTATATTTCAATCTGTGTGTTAATGCTTTGTATTATTACCAGTTAAGACTTGTTTTATATTAAACTGATAAATGTATTATTTATTAAAGAAACTTGGTTGGTGTATTTTATTCTGGGATAAAAGTAGTCTAAGATTGACTATCGGTAACTGGAAAAAAATATATATGTTGTGACCTGTGGAGAAGTGGAACTAGAAAAACAGTGCACTCCACCTGCCTCGGTTGTAGCACCCTGCAGTTGTCACACACTCTGATGCTCTGAAGTTTTGTCCATAAGTCCATCATAGATACAGCTAATGGAGTCCTCAAAACAACCCACCAACTAGTGCAAATTTTCAGAGGCTGTTCCCAGTGTCAGCACATATGTGGCATACTTGAACAACATCCTTCATTTAAAAGATCAGTCCATGAGATCTGATTAGCAATACCTCATCAAGTCCCACTACCAGCTCCCTTGCCTATTCACCTTTAACTGTGTCTCACTATCTTCCCAGAGGCTCTGGTAATTCATCTTCTGGAAGCCCTCACCTGCCTTATCCTGTATTCTGCCTCACTCTCCATTCATCATGAGCACATATCTACAACCTTTAAATGGCCACTGCAACATTACAAGATTGGAGAATTCTAGCTGCCACTCAATTCTTATCATTTCAAACTGACAAACAATGACTGATTAAACCTCATTAAGAAGTCTCACTAACAATATAACTGAATTATTTCTGTCCTTTTCCCTGAGCAATAGCATTTGAAATTTGTTACTAGCTTTAAGTACCCATAATACTGTTCAAGTTACTTATTAATTCTTTCTTATATATATTTGTTCAGAACTGGTGTTGTCTCAAGATTTTTCTCAAATAGATTCAGGAAGGGTCTCAATTTAGAAATCCAGGTGATTAATATTTCTTTTGGCTACCCATGCTATCTGTTTTAACCACTGGCCATTATTTATGTTGTTACGATCAGGAGAGGAAGAGTCACAAGGTCCCCCTTTTGTCCTTCTCCTTGTTTGACCACAACAGGGATATTCTTTTTAAAACAGTGGTGTGCTTAGCACTTCAGTGAGTGTTTTATCTTTTACCTTTGTTGAGATCATAAAAGAACCAATCCAACAGATTTTCTTGAGATTAAACAAGAACATTTGCGCCACACAAGTGCCAGGCAATGACCATCTCCAACAAGAGAGAATCTAACCATCTCCCCTTGACATTCAATGGCATTACCATCGTTGAATCCCCCACTATCAACATCCTAGGGGCTACCATTGACCAGAAACTGAACTGGAGTAGCCATATAAATACCATGGCGACAAGAGCAGGTCAGAGGCTAGGAACCCTGCGGTAAGTAACTCACCTACTGATTCCCCAAAGCCTGTCCACCATCTACAAGGCACAAGTTAGGAGTGTGATGGAATACTCTCCACTTGCCTGGATGGGTGCAGCTCCAACAACAGTTAAGAAGCTCGACACCATCCAAGACAAAGCAGCCCGCTTGATTTGCACACCATCCACAATATTCACTCCCTCCACCACCGACACACAGTGGCAGCAGTGTGTACCATCTACAAGATGCACTGCAGCAATGCACCAAGGCTCCTTAGACAGCACCTTCTAATACCGCGACCTCTACCAATTAGAAGGACAAGGGCAGAAAATGCATAGGAACACCACCACCTGCAAGTTCCCCTCCAAGTCACACACCATCCTGACTTGAAACTATATTGCCAATCCTTCACTGTCGCTGGGTCAAAATCCTGGAACTCCCTTCCTAACAGCACTGTGGGTGCACCTACTTCCCATGGACTGCAGCAGTTCAAGAAGGCAGCTCACCACCACCTTCTCAAGGGCAATTAGGGATGGGCAATAAGTACTGGCCTGGCCAGTGATGCCCACATCTCATGAATGAATTTTTAAAAAGAATGAAGTGAGTTTATTGTACTTAACCAAAAACCCGTTCTAGATAAAATAATAAAAGTACGCTGCACTTTCACTTGCACATGCACACGAGAATCACTCACACAAATAGAGTACAGAGTGGTAAGAAATAATCTGGTTTGGATTAGAGTCCAGAACAAGTAAAAATAATATATAGTCTGTGGGGTCAGGTAATTCCGTTGTCTTCTGCCTGAAGTTGTGATATTGAAGTCTCTGGCTGATAGAAATGCACTTTGTGACTGGCCCACCTGGTTCAAAGTATTTTTTGGAGACAGAGTTATAGGTGGCTTTCCTCCCCAGGAATTCCATCTGTGGCAATAGTAGACTTGGGTGTTCCGCACTCGCAGACAGGTTTCAAATGTGGGAAAGTGTGAACTTGTCTACTTTGGCCAGAAGAATAGAAAAGCAATGTATTATTTAAATGGAGAGAGATTGCAGAACTCTGAGATGCAAAGGGATCTGGGTGTCCTAGTACACAAAACACAAGAAGTTAGTGTGCAGGTACAGCAAGTGATTATGAAGGCCAATGCAATGTTCTCATTGATTGCAAGTGGAATGGAATATAAAGGTTAGATGTTGGGAATTCTGTGGCGAGTAACTCACCTCCTGTCTCCACAATGCCTGTCTACCATCTACAAGGCACAAGTAAGGAGTGTGATGGAATACTGCCCACTTGCCTGGATGAGTGCAGGTCTAACAACACTCAAGAAGCTTGACACCATCCAGGACAAAGCAGCCAGTTGATTGTCACCCCATCCACCACCGTCAACATTCAGTCCCTTCACCACCGACGCACAGTGCCAGCAGTGTGTACCATCTACAAGACACACTGCAGTACCTCACCAAGACTCCTTTGACAGCACCTTCCATACCTGCAAACTCTACTAGCTAGAAGGACAAGGGCAGCAGATGCATGGGAACACCATCACCTGCAAGTTCCGCTCCAAGCCACATATCATCCTGACTTGTAACTATATCGCCGTTCCTTCATTGTCACTGGGTCAAAATCCTGGCACTCCCTTCCTAAGAACACTGTGGGTGTACCTACACCCCAAGGACTGCAGCGGTTGAAGAAGGCAGTTCATCACCATCTTGTCAAGGGAAATTAGGGATGGGCAATAAATGCTACCTAGCCAGCGATGCCCACATCCCATGAATGAATAAAAAAAAATAGTAGAGATGTTTTGCTACAGTTGTACAGGACATTGGTGAGACAGCATCTGGAGTATTGTGAAAAATAGACTACAGGGAAGTCAGGTGATGAGCAGTGGCAGACTTTTAAGCAGATATTTCATAACACTCAGCAAGCATTTATTCCGGTCAGAAGGAAGGACTCGAAGAAAACGATGAATCACCCGCGGATAACAAAGGAAGTTAAGGAGAGTATCAAATCAAAAACAAGGCGTACAAAGCTGCAAAAGCTAGTGGTAGGCCAGAGGATTGGGAATTTTTTAGAAACCAGCAGCGGATGACTAAAAAACTAATAGAGAGAAAATTGATTATGAGAGTAAATTGGCAAGAAATATAAAAACAAACAGTAAAAGCTTCTACAGGTATATAAAAAGGAAGAGAGTAGCTAAAGTAAGTGTGGGACCCTTAGAGGATGAGACTGGGGAATTAATAACAGGGAACAGGGAAATGGCAGATAATTTAAACCAATATTTTGCATCGGTCTTAATGGTGGAGGACACTATAAACATCCCAAAATAATAGATGAGCAAGGTGTAAATGGGAGGGAGAAACTTGTAACAATCTCTATCACGAGGGAAAAGATGCTGGACAAACTGATGGGACTAAAGACAGACAAGGCACTAGGACCTGATGGCCTGCATCCAAGGGTTTTAAAAGAAGTGGCTGCAGAAATAGTGGAGGCATTGGTCATAATATACCAAAACTCACTGGATTCCGGTAGGGTACCAGCGGATTGGAAAACCACTAATGTGACACCCCTATTCAAGAAAGGAGGGAGACAGAAAGCAGGAAACTATAGACCAGTTAGCTTAACATCTGTCATTGGGAAAATGCTAGAGTCCATTATTAAGGAAGAAATAGCAGAACATGTAGAAAAACATAATGTAATCAAACAGAGTCAACATGGTTTTATGAGAGGGAAATCATGTTTGACAAATTTGTTAGAGTTCTTTGAGAATATAGCAAACAGAGTGGATAAAGGAGAACCGGTAGATGTGTATTTGGATTCTCAGAAGGCATTCAATAAGGTGCCACATAAAAGGTTATTACACAAAATAAGAGCTCAGGGTATTGGGGGTAATGTGTTGACATGAATTGAGGATTGGCTAACACACAGAGGCAGAGAGTCGGGATCAATGGGTCTTTTTCAGGTTGGAAAGCCATAACTAGTGGGCTGCCACAAGGATTGGTCCTAGGGCCTCAACTATTTACTATCTATATTAATGACTTGGAGGAAGGGACAGAGTGTAGAGTATCCAAATTTGCTGACAATATAAAAATAGGTGGGAAGGCATGTTGTGATGAGGACACAAAGAATCTGCAAAGAGATATCGATAGGTTAAGTGAGTGGGCAAGAACTTGGCAGATGGTGTTCAATGTGGGAAAGTGTGAGGTAATCCACTTTGGTAGGAAGAATAAAAAGGCAGATTATTATTTAGATGGAGAAAAACTAAAAAATACTGCAGTACAGAGGAATCTGGGTGTTCTTGTACAGGAAACACAAAAAGTTAGCATGTAGGTGCAGCAGGTAATTAGGAAGGCAAATAGAATTTTGGCCTTTATTGCTAGGGGGTTAGAGTTTAAAAATAGGGAAGTCTTATTACAACTGTACAGGGTGTTGGTGAGGCCACACCTGGAGTACTGCGTCCAGTTTTGGTCCCCGTATTTAAGGAAGGATATACTAACATTGGAGGCAGTTCAGAAAAGGTATACTAGGCTGATTCCTGGGATGAAGGGGTTGTCTTATCAAGGACGGCTAAACAGGTTAGACCTCTATTCATTGGAGTTTAGAAGAATGACAGGTAATCTTATTGAAACATATAAGATTCTAAGGGGGCTTGACAGGGTAGATGTTGGGAATATGTTTCCACTGGTGAGGGAATCTCGAACTAGAGGACATAATTACAGAATAAGGGGGCACACATTTAAAACTGAGATGCGAAGGAATTTCTTCTCTCAGAGGGTGGTGAATCTCTGGAATTCTCTACCTCAGAGAGTTGTGGAGGCCGGGTCACTAATCATATTTAAGGAGGAGCTAGATAGATTTTTGAAATCTCGGGAAGTTGAGGGTCATTCGGAGCAGGCCCGAAAGAGGAGTTGAAGCCTGGGACAGATCAGCCATGATCTTACTGAATGGCAAGGGCAGGCTCAAGGGGCTGAATGGCCTATTCCTGCTCCTACCTCTTGTATTCCCCTGTATAGTTTTGGTCTCCTTACTTAAGAAAGGATATAATTGCATTGGAAGCAGTTCAGAAAAGGTTCACTCAACTGATTCCTGGGATGAGAGAGTTATCGTTTGAGGAAAGGTTGGACAGGTTGTGTCTCTAGTCATTGGAGTTCAGAAGGATGAGAGGTAATCTGACTGAAACATATAAGATCCTGAGGGGACTTGGCAGGGTGAATGTGGAAAGGATGTTTCCCCTTGTGGGAGAGACTAAAACTAGGGGGTACAGTTTAAAAATAAGGGTTCTCCCATTTAGGACAGAAATGAGGAAAGCGTTGGAGGCAGTGTCATTGAATGTTTTCAAGGCAGAAGTAGATAGATTCTTGACAAACCAGGGAGTCAAAGGGTATCGAGTATAGGCAGAAAAGTGGAGTTGAGTCCATAAGCAGATCAGCCATGATCTTATGGAATGGCAGAGCAGGCTCGAGGGACTGAATGGCCTACTCCTTCTCCTAGTTCATATGTAAGCTCGTATGTTCAAACTTACAATGTTATCTGGAGAAAGAGAGAGAGAGAGAGAAGCAGCCCCACTGGGATCTTATCTGGTTAGCACTCAAAGCTTGTCTGCTTCAAAGTCTCAGGAGCTTGTTCTTTTGCAAAAGACTGCTAGTTTTCCCACAGATGGGGAGGCGGTCACATGATTGTCCAGTGTCCTCGTTTGCATTTTAATTACATTCAAGTCTAGGTATTTTCAATCTCTCTCGAGTCTCAATGTTCACCCCCTGGAGGTATGACTCCACGGTTAATGTTAATCTCAATATTAAAATTCTCTCCCTTGTTTTTCAAATCCCTCCTTGGCCCCTCCCTCTCTCCAGTCTCCTCCAGGCCTAAGGCCTTCCAAGATCTCTGCACTCCCATTCTGGCGTCTTGAGCATCCCCAATTTTAATTGCTCTACCATTAGTTGCTATGCTTTCAATTGCCTGGGCCCTTAGCTCTGAATGTTTTGCCATTAGAAATGAAGCTGTTAGCTAGCTCCAAATTCATGAGGCATTGTCCTGAATGCAGCCTCGTTAGACATGCATTTCCAATTCGATGTCCTGGAATGTGAGGTATTTCAATGCAAATTGTGTTGGCCATCTTGGCTGCCAACGTTTTAAATGTTAACTGCAGGATCATAGCTCCTTTTCAAATATTTAATGTAGGTTTCCAACTGATGAAATAAAAATCCTTATTTGGTATAGCACGCTTTCTTGACAATGTAATAGTAAATGTATCTTCTCCTTACCCTTCTATTTTATTTAATTTTCATGGATGTTTGCCTCTAATGTAGACAATTGTGTTGTTTAAAGTTAAGATGAATTAATAAATACAGTGCAATCCTACAGGCTATTTGTCGTAACTTTGATTGTAAATGTGAATGTGAATATGGACTACTTCTTGACACTTTTTGATTTTTGTTCTTTGCTTAGTAATCAAAATATGCTTCAGTACTTTATCTTTAAAACAAAAATTATCATAAATAAGTTCCTGTCTGGCTTTTCACTAACTAAGAATGATTTCAATGTTATTACACAATCAACATGCTCTATTTTTCAAAGTAACCACAGCCTAGAAATTACTGCATGATATGTTAGTGTAAGGATAATTAAAATAGTAATATGACATTACTTTGTCCCTTATTGTTTGGCAGTGTTAACCCTCTGTTAAAATTAAATTAACAACTAATATCACACAAAGTAATTATTATGAGCATAATAACAACAACTTGTATTTATCTAGCGGCTTTGACATAGTAAAACTTCCCAAGGTGCTTGTCAGAAACGTTATCCAATAATATTTAACACTGAACCACATAAGAAGATATTAGGGCAGATAACCAAAAGCTTGGTCAAAGAAGTAGGTTTTGCGGGGTGTCTTCAAGGAGAAAAGAGACAAAGAGAGGTGGAGAGGTTTATGGAGGGAATTCCAGAGCTAAGTGCCTTGGCAGATGAAGGCACGGCCACCAATGGTGGAGTGATTAAACTTGGGGAAGCTCAAGAGGGCAGAATTGGAGGAATCGCAGAGGATTGTCAGGCTGGATAAGATTACAGAGTCAGGGAAGGGTGATCTCACATTTGTGACTTTGATAAGTGCCATTTTGGTACTGTGGCTGAGGAGGAAACCATATCATACCGCAAACCAGACAGTTAGACTAGCTCTGCCATATCTCCAATGTGAAGAATATAGTCTTATTACCATTACACCACCTTCAGATTTAATATCAACTTTACACCCCTCTGTCATAAGTTAACAAATGTGATGAGTCTGCCAAAAATGTCAATGTTTTATTCTCACTATTCCAGAGGTTAGAATTTTGTAAATTTTTTATTTTACTATACGTAACCTATGGTGAGATATTTAATCAAGATTATCCTCAGCAAAGTATCACAAAGCACATTAAAATTTCAGTGAAAATAAGACCTTAATATTTTTCTTATTCCAACTGTAAGTGAATAGATATGGAAAAACAGAACAGGAGAATGTGAGGGCCAACAGGACTTGTACAACCATACTGCCACACTCTGGCAAGAAGGAATTAGAGCCATTATATGGCTTTCTTCAGAAGACAGTGGAACGGGTTTTTCTATTCATGTTTCTATAACAGGAAGGAAGGCAGTGTAGAAATTTGCATCAGTACTCTTACCTAAATACCGGATCCCCCTGGATATCTTTACCCTGGTGGCCACTTTGGAAAAAAATTATTCAGAAAGTGAATTTAGTTATTCAGGATTCACAAGGGTGTAAAAGCTGCTTTTGAATTGTAATATTAATGATGGTTGTCTTGAAGGTGTCTATCTTTCAAATGTCTGCAATTATTCACAGTGTTAAACTTTTCTACTTATTAGGCTACCTACTATTTCGAGCATAATGTCTGCCGACTACTCCTAGCACAAAACCTGCCTACTATTTTCAGCATTATACTATTACAGTCTTAATTTAACCCCAAATTGGACTAAGAATTTATGGCAATTGAATGTGAAGCTTGTCAGGAATTTCCTGGGAGCTGTTCCCACCTTACTGCCATAACTTCACTGAAAGAGCAGTGGCTACTCCGTTCACGCACGATTTTGTCATGATGTTTATAATTAAGTAACAGCAGCGAAGCGAGAGCAACTCCCAGGACATACCAGGCCATTATCTGAAACAACATACTCGCACAGGGAATTATAATTATACTGTATATCTGATGGAATTTGAACACAATTGTAACGTTAAGATCTCTAATATATCAATAAATAGTGTATATGTTGTGGGCCAGTGGTTTTCATAACACAAAACATCGAGTAGACACAAGTTATCTTGGCCATGAATCAAATCGGCTACATAAACCAACAATGGTGATTAGTTGAGATAAAACAAAAATTGCATGAGAGGTACCGTCCCTTATGTGCTTTAAAGCTTTTAAAGCTTTACTACTCTTTTTTAAAAATTTTGCCTGGAGCTGTTTCATTGAAGATTTTTCTTGCTTTTATTGCTATTCTGCTGTTTTTAGAGAAAATAAGTTGTTGAGAGCCACTTAAAACTTTACCTGACCTCTTATCTATGAATGGGAGAGCAATGTGATAAGGTGATTTGAAATCAAGGACGTGAATTTTGAAATCGTCCTGGTCACAGAGATCCAGTGGAGCAAGGATAAGGTGAGAAGATGCATGATAGAACATAAAGCAGGTGAGTGTTCTGTCCAAAGAAACTCTCAAAAATGGTAAGGTAATAACTAACTGCTTTTACTTCCAAACCTTTTACAATATTCCATCAAGGAGTATAAAAGGAATACAAAAGTTTAATTGCTACAATGTGCTACCTCTCATCAGAGAGCCGTCTAGTGTTCAGTGAACAATATGCAAGCATCATAAATAACACTTCCACCCTACTGCCCCCACCTCAGAATTACAAGGTGAAAATAATCATCTCCAAGAATAAACCTGGTTAATAGCTAAAAAAAATTAAGTAAAGAAATTCAGCAACTAAATCTTACAATAACATGATAAACAGAAATAATTGTACAGCTGTCCTGGAAGCACACAGGAAAGATGGGTTATCCCAACACTCGAACCATATTGAAACCATTGTATTCAACTTAAAATTTCCTTGAAATAAAACCAAAAAAGTGCTGGAAGTAGCAGGTCTGGCAGCATCTGTGGAGAGAGAAGCAAAGTTAACTTTTCAAGTCAATGACTTTTCATCATAACATCAGTTCTGTAAACTGTGTAAACTGGGATTAATAACAGAAGCAGGAAATGGTAATTTCTCAGGTTTAGTTTCAACAGTGTCATGGTTCGCAACTTTCCTTGCATCTGTCCTGGAGAGCACACACCAAAATCAAGAGCATGGAAGATGGTTGGTTTGTTATGTATGAAAATAGGCACTACATCTGAAGCTTTCTGAGGGGCTGTGACAGTTACTTTTCTGGGTGGAACAGATATTTGTGGTAGCTCATATGCGCAACATTGTGGGCTGGATTTGTGGGTTGGCGACAGGAGGACACGAGACGGGACAATTTCCGAGTTGTGTGCCCTCCCCAGAGGGACATGGAAATGATGGACGATCCTCACGGGGCACTGTCTTAATTGATGTGGAGACGGGTTCACCATCCAATTAGTGGCCGTGGGGACAGGAACAGAGGAGGAACCTCTAAAGTGCAAGCCCAATTTAAACAGGCCATTGCAGCCATTCCTGTGGCTGCTATTTCAATCACTTAGTTGACCTTTGGAAAGTGTCCCAGGAGAGTCAGAGGTCTGGAACCTGGGGCTGGGCTGCCTTAGGTTCTCTGGTATTGACCTAGATGCAATGTTGGAGGCTGTGAGTGAGAGGACGGAGGTCCTTTCCCCTGCGGGTGGGAGGAGGAAGCCATCTGCACAAACCAAGCAGGCCTGGCAGGACATAGCCTGGACTGTGAATGGCAGAAGTGTAACACGTAGATCCTGGATCCAGAGCTGTAAACAGTTCAATGATCTCATATGCTCTGACAAGGGGAGTGGCACGCCCAACACTCAGGACAGGTCGCTGGGTATTCACCCTCCAGCAGACATATACACTGAGAACCCTCAGGGCACATGCTGCCCCTGAACATGGGAAGAGTGTATGCCAAGGGTGCTTAAAGACCCCTCAGACTGGCTCAGCACCATAGTGCTGCTAAGAACCTGACACTTAGCTGCCAATCAATAGGAGCAGCTGCCACTGGCCATACAGCACAGCAGTGCCTTATCACACTTTCTTTTGTCTATGCAGGAAAAGTGGGCACATAATGTGAGAGAGGAGACCCAAACGGGAGGAGGTGGCCTCTACTTTCATGTCATTACTCCAATGGAGGATAGAGCAATGGAGATTGCAAGGATCACTGACCAGGGGAAGTTGGCCCTGGCAAATTGGGCAGTCATGGTGCAGATGGTGATTTCAGAGGGCACTGACAGCATGCCAAACACTGAATTGTATTGGGAAGCCTCAGCATTGCTGAGGTTTTTGCTCTCCAAGGCTAGCCCTCATCATCTTTTCTTGTGTCTTCCACCAATGCATGGAGAGCCTCTCCCTCTTAAGCAGCAGTCCAGGAGGAAGAGCTGGAAACAGAAGAAACACTGTCGCACCTTACATATGCACTGTCTACCAGCGCACATAGACTCACCTTGGTGGGTTCTTGTGCGGGGTTAGAGAGTGTGTCACTGGGTGAGGAGCATGGCATTAATGGGCAGGAGGAGGTGCCAGGGGGAATGACAGACACCGCCCTGCTTAGCTGGGCACAGATGTAAGGCTTCAGGAGTTACAAGAAAGAAGGCTGTACCTGGAATAACAGCAGGAGATGTGCTCCCACATCTCAGTGTTCCCTGAAGCAGTGCAGGCAAATGGACAGAGGATGGAAGAGTCATCCAGGTCATGTGCGCCATTATGGCTCAGGACTATGAGCGCATGAGCTGCTCCATTGAGAAAGTGGCCAACCTCATGGAGAGCCATATGCAGCATCACTCTGAGTGGATGCAGGAGCAGCACACTGGCATGCACAGGATGCATGCCACAGTGTATACCCTGGAGCAGTCAGTGGCGTTAGTGGCACAGAGATGTTGGAGTGGATGCCAGTTGCATCTCAGCTGGTGTCCCCTGCCAGGCATTTGGTGTGTCCAGTAAAGGCTGAAGACGTCATGGAGGAGGATGAGAGTGCCACCCCTCACATCATTTTCCACGGCCTCCTCAGCTCCTCCAACAGTGGGAGATTTTGTGCTGCAGGGCCATGTGATGGAGGCTGCCCCTGCAATGATTCAGGTACAGCAGCCTCTGGAGATGCTTTCATGGGCACCTCCATGATGAGGATGACCACCACATGCATCTCAGCTGCGAAAAGATACACATGAGCAGGCTTCCTCCACCTCCTTCAAGGCCACAAGGAGAGCACCGTGCAGGAGTGGCCAAGTGTGAAGGCCACTGTGTACCACAGAGCACTGAGTGGGTCACTGGGGTGTCTTCTTACTGTCGCTGAACACAATGTCCATTTCTTTGCATTGTGTAAATCATGACATATTAAGCCACTGCCTGAGACTCTTTTTATTGCTGACATGACAAAAAAAGTGGTGGGAGTTGGTGAAGGAAATTAAGAGTGCCTCCACGGCGAGGGCAAAGCCTATTGTTACGACCAGGTGAGAAATGTGTCTCGGGGTCTTTTGCTGTCTTTACCTGGTTTTATTGTAACAGGGTTTAATTTTAAACACACTGTGTTTAGAGCTCCCCCTTTTGTGAATCCTTGTTCACAACTTTCCAATTATAAGGCAAACAAATTAGAACAAACAGGCTTTCTTTGGTTTAAAGAAGAAAGATGACATTTATTAAACCTTAAACTTAAAAACTTATACAGTTCATGCCTATGGGTATACGACGCGCCCATGCTAGCATGCACATGCGATATAAACATGCAGATAGGGACAGAAAAGAGGAGAAGAAAAGATAAGTAGAATAGTTTGAGGCAATATCTTGTTACTGTTTCTCACGCTCGCTGTAGTCTTTGATTGAAGATATGGTCTTGTGTTTCATTGGGGCCCAGTAGTCTTCTTAAAACCTTGTTCACATAGGAAACCTTTCTGTCTTTGAGTTTATGTGTCTTCACAAGATTCAGTTCCGTGGGAAAGAGATGAAGGCAGGCAGACAGGAGAGATCTTTACTCCATGAGCACATGGCTTTTCTCTGTTCAAAACCCTTTGTTTAGTTTTTAGTTTAGTTTAGAGATACAGCACTGAAACAGGCCCTTCGGCCCACCGAGTCTGTGCCGACCATCAACCACCCATTTATACTAATCCTACACTAATTCCATATTCCTACCACATCCCCACCTGTCCCTATATTTCCCTACCGCCTACCTGTACTAGGGGCAATATATAATGGCCAATTAACCTATCAACCAGCAAGTCTTTGGCATGTGGGAGGAAACCGGAGCACCTGGAGGAAACCCACGCAGACACAGGGAGAACTTGCAAACTCCACACAGGCAGTACCCAGAATTGAACCAGGGTCGCTGGAGCTGTGAGGCTGCAGTGCTAATCACTGCGCCACTGTGCTGGGAGTTCAAATACAAAAAAAGCTCTCAGGTTGCCCAGCAGGCTAGTCATGTGACTAGCTTCTTATATGGAACATTCTCTTCAAAATCCTTTGCTGGAAGTTCAAATTCTCTGCAACAGCCAGTTAGTTATGTGACTAAAATTGGTCTGATCACTTCTGTGTATTAGGGAAGCAACTGCTAGGTCCCCATTATTTCAACATTGTCCGGTACTATGCAAATGTCCTTCCAGTCAGGGCTTGCAATTTTAAGTTTTTGTTCATGTGGCGGAATAATGTGTGCCTCAGTCTTGGCAGGTGGGGGTTTGCCTGACACCTCCACATCCAGGGAAATGAAATGCGATTTGAAGAAAAACAGCGCATTTCATTACAGAGTTTGAGAGAAATATAAGATACAGTAAGCAAAGCTAGCACCGCAGCCTCACAGCTCCATCGACCCAGGTCGATTCTGAGTACTGCCTGTGTGGAGTTTGCAAGTTCTCCCTGTGACCGCGTGGGTTTCCGCCGGGTGCTCCGGTTTCCTCCCACAGCCAAAGACATGCAGGTTGATAGGTAAATTGGCCATTGTAAATTGCCCCTAGTGTAGGTAAGTGGTAGGAGAATTGTGGGAATATGGTAGGGAATATGGGATTAATGTAGGATTAGTATAAAATGGATGGTTGATGGTCGGCACAGACTCAGTGGGCCGAAGGGCCTGTTTCAGTGCTGTATCTCTAAAAAAAAAACAGGCATTTCTCTCATTCATTTCCATTCATTCACCAATTTTAAAGCTCATTAAAAATGGTCTGTTCTGGATGCCAGGGCTGCTTTAATTTTCTCTCTTTTTTTTCTCAGGAGAATTAGTCGGGAGTCGGGTCTATCCTGAACTCCCTGATTCATGCAAAGACTTTTGGCTTCAGAGGATGGGTGGTTCCCTTTTCCTCCGAATGTGGGGGAGAAGTCTTTGTTACTCTCCTCTTTGTTCTCTGGGACACTCCTATCTGCAGGTACTTGTGCAGACTTAACTGCATTCTCCTGTGACACTTTGACTAGGTGAGGCATCATCCTCATGGTTTCTCTGCCCCCTAGAGGTCTCGCTTCGTCTCTGCAGGTTCCTGTAAATGCTGTTAGCAACTCTGGTGGGGTGCTTCTGGAGTCTGCATTCACAGAGGAGGATTTGGGGTCGGACTTTTCACATTTTTCGGGGTTAGTTGACCAGACAGTAGGGGTTTTCATCCGGGATTCTTCCCGGACTTCCTTTAACCTGCCCTCTGGGTCACTTTTTCCCCTTCTCTTTCTAAACATTTGCCAGTCATGTGCCTGCCTGTCCCCTTTTGTTCTCAGCAGGGGTTACAGTTCTCCAGCCCTCTGCTGGAGGGTCCTCCTAACACCGGTACAAGACTTAGGGGTGCAGGTTTCACTGTAGATTGGGGTTTCGCCTCAACCTGGCACATGTGGCAACTCCTACAGTACTCCACCAAATCTCCGTGGAGTTTTGGCCAGTCAAACTGCTGCCTTATGCAGGTTTTGGTCTTTCGTATACTGGCATGTATCGTGGGCCCTTCTTAATATTTCTCCTCGGTACCTCTGTGGCACCACTAACTGGTGAACTACTGTCCACTCCTTGCTCTCAGGTCTGTGAGGAGAACTCCATTTCCTCATCAATACCTCATTCTTTAAATTGTAGCAATCAGGGACTCCCTCTGCTTTACTTTCAGACTGGGCAGCCTGTGCTAACTCTCGCAATACTGGGTCAGCTCGCTGAGCCTCACCTAGGGAAAATCCATTTAATTCAGTCCCTGGGTCTCCTAACTTTCCAAAGAAAGTCTCGGACAGGCAGACTTCATGGTCATTTGACTGCAGTGTCAATGCAGTCTCCTCTGGGGGAGCTAGTTTGATCATGGCCTGACCCACTACACATTCAGGGAAACTGCAGGAGACTGTCTCCTGCCACCGCCCTGTCTCTCTGACCTCCTGTGGTCTTTCTTTCACTACTGGGGGGGCTACCACCTTCACCCTGCCAGATCATTACCTAGGAGCAGGTCAACCCCATCCACAGGCAAACTATGGACAATCCCTACGGTCACCGGTCCCGAAACTAGGTGGCACGCCAGGTACACCCGGTGTACCGGTACAGGCATACACTGCCCTCCAATACCATTCACCACCATTTTGGTGTTCACTGCACACTCTGTGGGAAAGGTCAGGCCTTTTCCCAGTAAAAGGGATCTGGTGGCTCCTGTGTCCCTGAGAATCACTATGGGCTTGCTTGCCCCACTCGTGGGATATGGGGTTACTTTCCCCCAAATACAAAACCCTGATAATCTTCTGGAATCCTATTAACCTTTCCTGCATTGGCCGTAGTAAGCTTCCTGGGTTGCACCCTTACTACAGTCAAAACCACAGCCCGTTCCGTGTTTTCCGTCAGGCCCTCGTCTTCACTGAGCGGGTGTGCCCTGATTAACCAGTTTCCCCTTCAGTTTCTAGCTGTCAGCTTTTAAATGCCCTGCCTTGCTACAATGGAAGCAGACAGGTCTCCGGGTCTCACTCCAGCTCATAGCACCTTCCTTTTTGGCTGGAGGACCCCCTGTGTCTCCTGCTTTCCTTTCTCTTCCAGGACTGCCTGGGCTTCTATCACCTTCCCACCCTTTGTCCTTTTTGGATTTGTGGGGATGATCAGGAAAGGTTCTCTCCCGGAAAACCAACTTATAAATTAAAGTAAACTCATCGGCCAGAGCAGCCACTTTCCGGGCTCCCTGAACCCGTTGCTCCTTGACATGAGTTTTTATTGAGAAGGGGAGAGAGTTTTTAAATTCCTCTAACAGGATTACTTCACTGAGAGTCTAATAGCTGAGCTGAATTTTTAAAGCCCTCAGCCACTGGCCAAAAGCCAGCTGCTTGCTTCTTTCAAACTCCAGATACGTTTGATTGGCTTGCTTTTTGAGGGTTCTAAACTTCTGGCAATAGGCTTCGGGTACTAATTCATATGCCCTCAGGATGGCATTTTTGGTCAGTTCATAGTTTGATGCACTCTCATCTGGCAGCAAGGAATAGAGCTCATGGGCTTTACCAGTTAGTTTACTTTGCAGTAAAAGAGACCAGTCCTCAGCTGGCCATTTTAGCTGCCTTGCCAGTTTCTCAAAGGACACGAAAAATGCTTCCACATCTTCCTCATTGATTTTCGGAATTAGTTGGGCGGGTTTTAGCAATCTTGTACCCAGTCCTGAATTCTGATCCTCCATATTGGCCTCGTTTTCACTAGGGTCATTCTGTCGCCCCCTAGCTAACTCAAGCCGCTTCAGCTCTCACTCTTCAGATTCTTTCCAGAATATTCTTTCTCTCTCTCTCTCTCCTCTCTCTCTCTTTCCTTCTGTGTTTAGAGCTCCCCCTTTTGTGAATCCTTGTTCACAACTTTCCAATTATAAGGCAAAGAAATGAGTACAAATAGGCATTCTTTGGTTTAAAAAAGAATGATGACATTTATTAAACCTTAAACTTAAAATCTAATACGGTTCACACCTACGGGTATACAACACACCCACGCTAGCATGCACGTGCAATATAAACATGCAGATAGGGACAGAAAAGAGGAGAAGAAAAGAAAAGTAGAATAGTTTGAGGCAATATCTTGTTATTGTTTCTCACGCTCGCAGTAGTCCTTGATTGAAGATATGGTCTTGCATTTCATTGGGGCCCAGTAGTCTTCTTAAAACCTTGTTCATGTCGGAAACCTTTCTCTCTTTGAGCTTACGTGTCTTCACAAGATTCAGTTCCGTGGGAATGAGATGAAGGCAGGCAGACAGGAGAGATGTTCTCAGACCCAAGATAGATCTTTACTCCATGAGCACACAGCTCTGTCTCTGTTCAACTCCCTTTGTTGGGAGTTCAAATTCAAAAAAACCTCCCAGGTTGCCCAGCAGGCTAGTCATATGACTAGCTCCTTCTATGGAAGAGGCTCTTCAAAATCCTTTGTTGGAAGTTCAAATTCTCTGCAACAGCCATGTTAGTCATGTGACTAAAACTGGTCTGACAACTTCTGTGTATTAGAGAAGCAACTGCTGGGTCCCCATTGTTTCAACATTGTCTTGTACTATGCAAATGTCCTTCCAGTCAGGGCTTGCAATTTTATGTTTTTGTTCATGTAGCGAAATAATGTGTATAATAATAAGTCTTAGCAGGTGGGGGTTTGCCTGACACTATGGTCAGATGTGCATCCTTCATCGGCAGTAAGTGATTAGATGTTTCAGGCTGCATCTTGCATGGATGTGTTCACATATGTGCCTCAGACTGACATCATACCATGCCCTTCATTCTGGTTCAGAGGGGCTCAGCTGAATTGTTCCTGGGTCAATTGATCTCCGACATTCATCATATCTTGACAACACATTCATGGTCCATGCCATGCCCAACCACCTCCCTGTGCAGCCAAAGCACCTCCGTGTTCAGCATCCTCTCCCTCAAGTTCCATTTCATCCTCCTCCTCCCTAACCTCCTGCTCCTCCTCTTCCTCCAACGAGATATGTGGTTCCAGGGCATCACCGTCCTCAAGGTCCACACCTCTCAGAACAGCCATGTTCTGGAGAGTGCAGCAGACCACCACAATGAACAAGACCCTTGTAGGAGTGTAGTGTAGGGAGTCGCCTGACTGGTCCAGTCACCAGAATCACATCTTCAGAAACCTGATGACCTGCTCAATGTTGGACCTAGTGAACATATGGCATTCATTGTATTGCCTTTGTGCCTCTGTCTGGAGCTCTCATAGAAGAGTCAGTAGCCTTCGCTTCAAAGGATTTCCCTTGTTCCCAAGGATCCATCGACTGAGTTTGGTGTTTGGAGTGAAAGTCTAGGGCAGCCTACACTAGTAGAGGATGCAGCTGCCAGGAAAGCAAGCGCAAACATGGAGGAAGTCCTTATTATGGTCACAGACTACCTGAACGTTGAGGGAGTGGAAGCCCTTTCTGTTCATGAATCTCACTGGCCTGTCTCTGGGTGTCTTGATGGCCACATTGGTGTAATTGGTAATGGCCTGCATCTGGGGGAATCCAGTGATGACGGCGAATCCCAATGGCCTCTGTGGCTACGAAGTCTCATCTGTTGTGAAATGAATGTGTTGTCCACATCTCATAAAGAGGGCATCAGTTACCTTAGAGATGCAATGGTATGCAGCTGTTTGCGAGATGACACCAAGATCCACTGCTGATCCTTGGAAGGAGCCAGAGGCGAAGAAATTCAAGGCCACAGTGATTTTGATGGCTACTGGTGGGCCATGGCGACAAGTGCTATGAGGTGCGAGATCTTTGGTAACAAGGGCACAAATGTTTGAATCATCTACCTGGAGAGTAGCAGTCTCTTGTTGGACTGGCTCTCAGTCATCACCAGGTAGCTCCAAATTCAGCAGATTCTATGCAGCAGGGGGAAGTGGGGGGTGGGGGCTGGGGTATGGCCTCCATGTCCTTCCTTCCTCTCCCCTGCACTTCTGATGGCCAAGGCTCTGCCCTTCCTATGGAGGGTGTTGCCCCTCATCGCCACTGGGCCCAAAATCCTCCTATGCCAGCTGCTGCCTTCCTTGTGGTCAGCTGGTTGTGCAATTGACCTTTGGAGCCTTGCCCCCTCTTCTTCTGCCCCTGTGATGACAGGAGGGCGATGACCCCCTACACTGCCTGAGCACTGACTGCCCACTCCGCCAGACACCCAGGCAGTGTCAAAGGCACCTGTCTGCCAATGTCTGAGTTCCCCTGTGTGCTGTTGCAACTTTTATGGCTCTGTGCTAATTCCCTGGGGTGGCCATGACTGGCTCCGCACTCTGTATCCATCTCCTTTCACCTGGTCTGCCCCAAACAACATGTGTAGCCCATGCACACCCATTAATCACTCAATACCCCCTGTTAACAAGCTCTTAATGAGCTCAGCAATCACTTTAATTGGCCTTAATGGGGGATGTGGCTGGATCGCGATCCAGGCCCCGACCCACCCTGGTGAACACAGCCAACGCTGGGAACGATGTCAGGAGACCGGCACGCTGGCCAGTGTTGGTATTTTTGGCCCCCATCCACCTCCAATCCCTATCATTTGGTACATCCAACACAGTAGATTGTAATTGATCCTTATGCCACTTCCACAGTAAACTATCACCATAAGTAAAAATGTAGCAACTACACTCTTCTGTTCAATAATATCAGCAGTCTAGTTTTACATATTCCCACTGAATTCAAGATAAAATATTCTTTCTTTCAGACAATATTGCTTTGAAGTTGGCAATCCAGCATTACTAAGCTTCCTTCTCAACACTGGTGTTTCCAAGTCAGGTTTAAAAATATCAAAACAAGTATGTAAGGTTCTTCTCGTGAGTAACTCTGCAGGAGTCATACAATAATTCAAAAGAATGTACATACAACGCTCATTCCCCCATTTGACTGCAGGTGTCTGAATGGAGAAGTAATATGAGACACACCATTCTTAATTAAAAATTGAGAAAATCATATGACTGAAAAGGTGGTCCATTGGTTCAATGAGGAGTGGAGGAGAACATGCCAGGAGCAGCACCAGGCATACCTAAAGATTAGGTGTCAACCTGTTGAAGCTACAACACAGGACTATATGCATGTCAAACAGTGGAAGCAGCATGTGATAGACAGAGCTAAAGAATCCCACAACAAATGGATCAGATCAAAATTTTGCAGTCCTACCACATTCAGTCATGAATGATGGTGGAAAATTAAGCAACTAACCAGAGGAGGAGGCTCCACAAATATCCCCATCCTCAATGATGGGGGAGCCCAGTGTGTCAGCACAAAAGACAAGGCTGAAACATTTGCAACCATCTTCAGCCAGAAATGCAGAATGGATGATCCATCTCGGCCCCCTCCTACAGTCCCCAGCATCACAGATGTCAGTCTTCAACCATGTCAATTCACTCAACATGATATCAAGAAATGGCTGAAGGCATTGGATACAGCAAAGACTATGGGGCCTGACAACATCCCAGCTGTAATACGAAAGACTTGTGTCCCAGAACTAGTTACGCCCCTAGCCAAGCTGTTCCATTTGGGCTACAACACTGGCATCTACCCAGCAATATGGAAATTCCCTACAAAACTGTCCACAAAAGGCAGGACAAATCCAATCCAGTCAATTACAGCCCCATAAGTTGACTCTCAATCATCAGCAAAGTGTTGGAAGGTGTTATCGACAGTGCTATCAAGCAACACTTCCTCAGCAATAACCTGCCCACCGATGCTCAGTTTGGGTTCTGCCAGGGTCACCTGGCTCCAGACTGTATTCCAGCCTTGGTCTAAATATGGACAAAAGAGTTGAATTCCAAAGGTGAAGTGAGAATGACTGCCCTTGATATTAAAGGCACCATGTGACCATGTGCAGCATCGAGAAGTCCTTGCAAAATTGAATTCAATGGGAATCAGGGGAAAAACTCTCCGCTGGTTGGAATTATATCCAGCACGAAGGAAGATGGTTGTGGTTATTGGAGACTAATCATCTCAGCCCCAGGACATCACTGCAGCAGTTCCTCAGGGTAGTGCCCTCGGCCCAATGATCTTCAGCTGCTTCATCAACAACTTTCCCTCCATCATAAAGTCAGAAGTGGGGATGTTTGCTGATGATTTCTCATTGTCCAATACCATTTGCAACTCATCAAATACTGAAGCAGTCTGTGCCCGCATGCAGAAAGACCTGGATAACATCCAAGCTTGAGCTGATAAGTAGCAAGTAACCTTCATGCCACAGAAATGCCAGGCAATGACCATTTCCTATAAAAGAGAATCTAATCTTCTCCCCTGACCATCGCTGAATCCCCCATCATCAACATCCTGTGTGTTACCATTGAGCAGAAACATAACTGGACCAACTACATAAATACTGCGGCTGCAACAGCAGGTCAGAGACTGGGAATTCTGAGGCGAGTAACTCACCTCTTGATTCCCCAAAGCTTGTCCACCTTTTACAAGGCACAAGTCAGGAGTGTGATGGAATACCCTCCACTTGCCTGGATGAGTGCAGCTCCAACAACACTCAAGAAGCTCAACACTATCTGGGATAAAGCAGCTCGCTTGAACAGCACCCCATCCACCTTGTTACATTCACTCCCTCCACCACTGGCACACAGTGGCAGCAGGTAAGTTGATCTGACAGGCTTGATATTTATGAACAGCATATTCTATGTTGCTATCCAGGGAAGGTTGCCATGTGTGTGTTCCAGCTATTTTTTCATTCTTACCATATAATTCCTCAAATTACAGATTTGGAATTTAGATGGAATAACAACACAAATGTCCACATAGAAAACAACCATCTTCAATTGACAATTCATTTCAATGTCTACAAAATAATTGTAGTTCTGCTGGCAAAATTCCATCATCAAGCCAACCATTCACCATGCAATATATACCACGGATAATGCAGGGTCGAGTGTGCTACATATGTATAGTGGGAAGTAAGTTCAGCTGCTCAGTTAACTATTTATTGATGGTCAAAACATGAACATGGTATATATAGGCAAATGAAAAAATCTGCATTGACATTCAATTTCGATGGCTTAAACTTAATGTCATACTGGTAAACTAATAACTAAATAGTCCATCTTTAAATTCAGATCAAACCTAAAACAGCTGATTCTCAGTGATCAGTGAATATGAAAATGAAAGGTTTATGATCAGTGTACAGAATGAAACAATGGCAAATAGATATGTATGAAATTCCATGACTCCATATATGATTGCAAGAGCTTCACATTCAATCTGTAAATAATTTGTCTTGGAGGAAGATACGGTACAGGAACCAAGCACCTTTGGACATGCAGAGCTGTCAAACATTGGTGAGAAATCATTGCTCCTACATCCAATTGAGTTGCAGCAACTGTTAAAATCAGTAGCAAATTACAGTCACAAAGTCCTAATAATGGTGCACTTGCTATTAAAGTCTTCAGCCATTCAAAACTACTCTGGAGTCTTTTGGTCACACCCACTTTGTGTTCTTACAAAGGAGTGTTCGCAATGGGTATGCTGCCATCAACATGTTTGGAACAAAGTTCCAGTATTAATTTCTGAGACCCAGAAATGACTGCAACACTTCCATACTCATTGAAGCAGGTGCAGAAGTCATAGTGGAAAAGGAAAGGAGGAAGAGCTGTTGACAATTGACGTACATGTTAGAAGCCAACTCCATGATTCCAGATAATGCCACTGAGGGATAGTATGCACATAATGAGGATAAGGGGAACAAGGATGGAACATAAAAATACAGAAGGAAAATAAAACATTCGCAGCAAAATGGTGCCTGGTTTGAGTCAGGGAAGAGCAGAATCAGGAGAAAATTGTGCCTGAGAAGAGACATTGGAGGAGGATGAAGTGGTCAGTAAAATCAAAGTTAACAGAAAGATTGAGGATGATGAAAGGAGGTGTTACAGTAGAAGAGGGGCGGCACAGTGGCGCAGTGGTTAGCACTGCAGCCTCACAGCTCCAGCGACCCGGGTTCAATTCTGGGGACTGCCTGTGTGGAGTTTGCAAGTTCTCCCTGTGTCTGCGTGGGTTTCCTCCAGGTGCTCCAGTTTCCTCCCACAAGCCAAAAGACTTGCAGGTTGGTAGGTAAATTGGCCATAATAAATTGCCCCTAGTATAGGTAGGTGGTAGGGAAATATAGGGACAGGTGGGGATGTGGTAGGAATATGGGATTAGTGTAGGATTAGTATAAATGGGTGGTTGATGGTCGGCACAGACTCGGTGGGCCGAAGGGCCTGTTTCAGTGCTGTATCTCTAAACTAAACATAAACAAGAAGCTGCTGTTTGTGAGCAGCGTGATCTCAGTATTGTGGTCATGGTGAAAAGCAGGTTACAGCGATTTAACAAAGGAGTGGTGAGAAACATGCATGTATAGTTGAAAGATAGCAACTTGTTCCAGAGTTTTAGAGAGAAAGCCCAGGTTAGTAGTTGCATGGTAGCAACTTGTTCTAGAGAGAAAGGTCAGGTTTGAGATTGGCTGGTAGTTGGAAAGAAGGAGGAATTTAGGATGGATTTTTGAGGGGGAAGAAAGTTTTGAAAGAGATGGAGAATGTATTGGATGATAGAGACAGGATGACAATTTCAGTAAGCATGAGAAGGGGAAGTTCAGTTGTGAGGATCTTGGATGGAAGAGGCTTGAGGGAGTAGACTGTCGGCTTCATGGACTAGATGACTGGCCTGAAAGATGAGTAAGCAATGAAGGAGAGTCTGCAAAGAATGGGTAAGGTGAGGAGACAGTTGGGTGGAGGCAGCTAGGAGAGATGGGAGTGGTCAAGCAGGTAAAGGGGTCAGTGGCCACATTGTGGCCTTGATTAAGGACACAAAAAAGCTCTTAAGTTCCTCATATTTTAAATCAGAGGTGAGGATGGGAGGGGAGGAGTGGGGCTGTGGAGAGGGCAGTGGTTATTGGCAGAGGTTTGAGAAGGTGGTTTGTGGTGGAGAAAGGGAATTTGGAATTGTTTCTGCTCTTCAGAATTATCTTGGAGCAATAAACTATTTTAGCCAAGGAGAGGCAGCAACAATGCAACTTAAAGTAATTGAACCAGGCTTAATGGTGGACAGCTAGGTCAGATGAATGTCTGTTCAGTCTTCTGGCCTGTTGATTTAGGGCTGTACCACATGCTGTTGTATAAGGGGAATGGTGAATAAGAGAATGTGAGGAACTGAAGGTGGAGGCAAGACAGTTATGCATAAAATCAACAGATGATTGAGAAGGCGCTAGAGAGTTTAAGGTAGTTTTTCCAGAATGAAAAGTGATCGAGGAACTTGGTGCTAGGGCCTATTAGTAGCTAGAGGGATATGTAGGAGGGTGAAGGTAAGAAAATGGGCATTAATGTAGTGCTTTATCACATCATCAAAATGTACCAAAATGTTAATTGCCTTTGGAGTAGAATGGATTCCAAAATAATAATAGCAATCCCAAACATCAAAAGTAAAATACATAGAATTTAATTTTCAGATTTCACTTCTTTTGAGAAGATCCAGAAAACTTTACAAAAGTGTAACATAAAAATCATAATGATCCTAACATGATTCAGAACTGAAAACATAATGATGTAATCAAAATACTTTCAGAAACATAATTAGACTGTTGGGTGACAGTGGCCTGAAATTATGTGGCCAGTAATGGTTATGACAAAATTCGTATCCTCAAACAACCTCATTTTTGTGCAACCATTCCCATTATGAGGCAATTTATAAGGTTCAATTTTGTCCTTTTTTCATTTTTTCAATGATGGCAGTTACAATTTATTTACTCAGGAGTTCATTTTGTTGATCCCTACTGACATCTGCATTGAAAAATAAGTAATTCTGATGAAATTACTGGATGTTTATTGAGTGATAATCAATAGCTAATTACTCGGAAATAGCAGTATTAGTCGATATTTCCATAACATTAAAGATAGTTCAATTCTGGATTTGACTGTTGATTTTGAGTTACCAACTGAAATCATTTTTGATCCAATATAGCAGATTTAGACTAGGATTTGAGCTTGATTATGTGACATTCAATAACTGACATCATTGCACAGCACATCAATTCAGTTCTATTTTGGACTATCGCAAAACTGAGCTCATTCAGGAAATGGAATATTAACAGAGGAGCGTACAAAAGCACAATTTCAATGCCAAACATAGCAGCTGTTACTAAGATTTTTTCTCTCTGTGTTTTTGAGACTGAAAATAAAAATGCATTGTAACACCTACAGCAATATGAACTCACAATGATTCCCAACATGTCAACGCAAATAATAGAGTTTTCACAGTAACATGTTCCTGGCCATTCCAATTTCTCCCAGGTATAGCAGACCTAGAAGATGGCATTCACTACCTCCTCCTGTGCAGTTTGCATCTGGCATTTAACAGGTAGGTGCCTTATGGCACTAACAGGGCCACCATACTTCAGTGCATTTCCCGTGGTTACACCTCTGGTTTATTCCTGAAGGATTGAGTATTTGGCACCACCCACATTACACACATGATGTTACCAATTCTGTTGGTCCCTTTAGCCACAGGCAGGTTAATTGCAGTTAACTCCTTTTTAAAAGGAAGCAACAACCCTTTAAAAGCTGCTGATTTTTCCAATTCTGAAATTGGCAGCTAACTAGTTTAAGAGCAGGACTCCCTGCACATGTTTTCTATGTACAAAAAGCCTATTCAAATGAAGAGGAGGAACTTGCCTTTCAAAATTAAGCAAAACCAGTCCTCCCTACCACAAATGCCAGTGTAGCTGCATTGTGGGTGAGCCCATAAGATGGGCAAATATAGCCTTGATTTTTTTGGAGGTAGAACATCTTATACAAGACATCATTTGTGGGTTCATTTCAGACATAGCAACCTGTGATTATGCAATACATTACTGAGTGATAAGATGTGGGTTTACGATGGAGACTTCCTATCCCATAAATTTCCAATTTTAACTGGGTTTTCCAGAAAAAGAAGAAAGAAAAATAGGTCAATTCACACTGATTTCACACCATTGGTGGAGGGATGGGAACAGGTTCCCTATTTGCCAAGGCAATGGTTTCTGGCAAAGTGGGGGAAGGTGGGGGGCTAATAGGAAAAGAAAATAGCTTGCATAAAAAGGAGAAAATATATAAACAAAATAATGGCATCCAAACAAAAAGGACTAACAGGCTTAAAAATAAATATAGGGGCTGATATTTCTCTCCTGATGAACAACTACAACACCCAAATGTCTTATCAGGCAAAATTAAAATTTTACAATGGCACACCAGGCACTTTTGGGGCTGTACTACTGGGTGAAGACCAAAGGGAAGAGTTCAGCTACTCTTGGAATCTTAAACAGTTGGATGATCATGTCTGCCAAGTTTCCTTGAACTTTTAATAAGAATATATTGTTGGGAGTAAAGTAAAAATGTAATGTTTTATGAGATGAGAGAAATTACAGACCTGCAACCTAAATGTTATGATTTATTTGCCCAGTATTGTCTCCCTATTGTATGGGAAAAGGTTGTGCTAAGTAAAAGATTAATACAATTCTGTACTGTTGTATTTGTACACCTTTAAGAAGTGTGGCTACAAGATCACGTTCGTCATGTAAGAGCTATGATGTGACACACCACGTGATTCTGAGTGTTAGTCTTGAAGACACACCTGTAAGTTACCATCTCAATGTACTAGCTGCTCTCTCAGTAATCAATAAAGAGCTCACAATGTTGCGTTACTAACATGTACAACCACAGAAGCAGTGGCCTGGAGCCATGAAGGTCTAAACCTGTTTGAATATTTAGTCAAATATTGTTTGTTAACGCTCCTGTGAAGTGTTTTTGGATGTTTTACTACATTAAAGGTGCTATATAAATGCAAGTTGTTGTGGTGTTCAGTTATGGTAAACTGGAAATTTTGTAGCTCCATCTAGTGATAGAAATGCAGTTGCAAGCACAATGTCACAGCAAGGGCTGAATTTTAACTCCCAAAAATGGGTCGGTTAGGGTCATGTCAGAGGGTAAAATGCAGAGATCTGGAACAGTAACTGAACCCGCCTTGAATTCGCCCACTTCTGATTTTAATGAGGACGGAACGAGGCGTAGTTGACCAATCTTCTCACAGGAGGTGGGGACAAGGGCTAGCAGCTGATCACCTGGCT
Source organism: Heterodontus francisci (assembly GCF_036365525.1). Taxonomy (NCBI): domain Eukaryota; kingdom Metazoa; phylum Chordata; class Chondrichthyes; order Heterodontiformes; family Heterodontidae; genus Heterodontus; species Heterodontus francisci. The sequence continues at coordinate 62,014,489 of NC_090377.1, read as the reverse complement.
CATGACTTTGGTGCACAACCTATGCATGCGTGCTCAGCATGCATATAACAAAAGCCATTCTGCCATATGAAATATCATCGAGCAGACTATTGGGGTGCTTAAGCAACACTTTCTCTGCCTGGACTGCTTTTGAGGAGTCCTGCAGTACTCACCAGAGCGCATGTTACAGTTCATCATGGTGTGCTGCATCTTGCACAACACCATGAGGGCACAGCCCTCGCCACCAGCTATACAGCAAGCAGCGGAGGAGGAGGAAGAACAGGAAGGAGTGATGGAGGAGGAGGAAGGAAAGAAGCAACCAAAATCCCCTTTCTGGCTGGGCTGTTTGTGATCAGCTCATCCGACTGTAGTACCAGTGAAGGCAATTGCAATTCTCCATTCACCAATAGTCCCACATCTTAACCTTCCCTCTGTTACTGGCCATCTGCTTGGCCATGATATTGAAATAGAAGACACCACAAAACAAACATTCCAAACTAACTTTCTCAAGCAAACAATCAAATATTGCATACAAAAGCCAACTAATTACAAAAGGTGCCTGCTTGCACCATCTGCGGCTTGTAAATCAGAAGAGATTGTGGAATGAGGGGGAATGAGAAGGAGGAATAGGTAAGAACATTCAGTCACCTTCAATGGTTTCAGCACCACTGCTGACCACGGCCTCGGGCCGATGACGACCAATGATGACGAGCAGCATCTCCTCTGTGTTTGTAAGGACATGCAGGCACACCTATCCCTCACCAGTTAGATCATGTTGTCTGTGGTTATGTGCCACATTGTCCTACAGGAGAAAGAGAAGTGTATCAGTGAGTGCGATGCAAGGCATTGGGTGATGTGCCTGTCATGGTTTACTAGCTGGCAGTGTGTGCATGCTGTGAGATGTGGATGTGAGATTTACAGCAGTGCAAAGTGTGTAAAGGTGAGATAAGAAATAAGAATGTTAGGTATGAATTGTGATTGATAGAGATTGTTGGTAGGTGAATGATGGGGCTGTGGTGCATTGAGCAGTGTATGAGGATAGTGGTGCGGTTGGTAGGGTATGGCATATGACAAAACATTCACTGACCTGGACCACTCATATGAAGTCATTTTGCAGCACTGCATCCATGTCCTCGGGGCTAGACTCCTGGCATTGACTGCCATAGCTATCTCGTCCCACTGGCCTCTGAGAGTTAGGTATGCCTCCTGGCCCCTGCAGTCAGATGACATGACTTCTCCTCTGCACCTCTTCTACCAAGGCCTCCAGTGCAGCGTCAGAAAAGCTTGTAGCCCACTCGTTGCCATGTTATGCCATCATTCAGTGTTCTTCTAGCTCATACTCTCTTTTGCAAGCAGTTCCAGCACTTACTCCAGCTACCATGTACCTCCCCTTTAACAGGTGCCGGTTAGTTTGAAGTTTGGCTAGCCTCTCACAATTTTGCACCCCCTGCTCAGATGTGGAGCCATAGCAGCGCGCTTAGCACTGGCTGCATGCAGAAATCATCCAAATGAGCAGGCAGCATGACGTTTACGTGCTGCTTGCATTGGAAGCAACGGGTGCTGGTTAATCACACATTGCAATCCCCAAGCCCATTTTTGGGCCTTGTTGAATACCTTGGTCATTTTTTCTTACTTTACCTTTCTCTTTCTTATTTCTCCCTCTTAATCCAATATTTCCATCACTTTCTGTACCAGATTTGACATTAAATTCATTCCTTTTAATTTACCCTCCTTCTTAGTTCTTCCTGTGTGTATTTCCCAATCCTTAAATCTCACTGGTTAAGGAGATGCTCTGCTGGTTTCCCTGTTCAGTTGTGTCCCAGATGTCCTATTTCCCTCACTATACTGTTATCAACTAGCACTTTCAGCAATTTCATTTGAGTTGAAGGGTGCAGTGACAAGTCTAACCAGTGGCACATGCTGTTAGATGCCCTGCTACAACAAATTCTGGCTCAATTTTTCAAAGCTTTGGGAATTGTGCCTTTGGATTAAAAAATTGCAGATGTCACTCCTTTACTAAAGAATGGAGGGAGGGAGAGACCAGGTAATGACAGACCTGTCAGTTTAACATCAATTGTGGCAAAATTACTGGAATCTTTCATCAGGGATATAGGGCGGAATCGTCCTGGTCCCATGGAAGCAGGCTTGAAGGTGAGACCAGGAGCAAACTTGGAAATGAGGACATCGGGTTTGCAGCCCAATGCGTTCCCACCTTCAGGCGATTATGATGTCCTCGGGACTGGAGCGAGGTTTAGCCAGGTTTAGTATAAGATATGAGGCAAAGACAGTGAGACAGAGACTGCAAGCTGCTGAACATAATGGTGTCTTCTTTATTCTTGTTTTAGTTTCACTTGCCCTTTTGCTAGTTTATGTTTAGTTCTACTGCAGCCTCTAGAGTACACAATGCACAATGCAATTGCAATTTCAAAACACTACAACACCACATCCTTCTTAGTAAATGAGAGACATAGCATGTTTCAATGGTTTGTTTCCAAAATGTAAACAATACAAAAACATAAATAGTTCATTTTGTAACATATTCACTTAAGTATGGCGGGCGTTTTCTCTCATGAGTAGGATATCGTCTGACATCAGGCATAGTCTCATTTGACTCATGTTTTTCATCTGAGGTGTCGATGTTGGAATCAAATTCAATGCTTGCGAGTGGTGTTTTCAGTGCTTTGAAGAATGACACATTTCTTATGATGATTTGTGAACCATGCCATGCAGTGATCATTGATCCTTTTGTGTTGGTCACAACAAATGGTTGGATATCATAAGGGGTTGTTTGTTTTCCAACATGACCATCACATTTCACAAGTACTTTATCTCATGGCTTAAGTGGCATTGTTCTTAATTTCACGTTTCGCTCTGCATGTACTTTCATTCAATCCTTCTGTTCTCGATCATGTTCAATTACATGTTGATCATTAGCTCCGCAGGGTAGCTCAGGAAGACATGTGCACATAGGATGTGAAAAGATAAGTGTCACTGGAAGTTTACCAGTAGTCAAGTAAGAAGTCGCTCTGTAATTATGAAGAAAGTGATATAGCTCTTGCTTCCGTGACTTGTTCTCAGCTGTAGCTGTACATATCAGGTTTTTCAATGTTCACATAAATCTCTCGACTTCACCATTAGCTCTTGGCCAGTGGGGTGTGATTTTCTGATGAGTGACCCCCTAGGTAGTTTGCGAATTTACTGAACTCATTACTGTTAAAAGGGGGGGTCCATTGTCACTTCTTACCATTTGAGGGATTCCAAACGAGGCAAAGATCTAGTCAAGCTTTGGGATGACTGATTTTGTTGAAGTTGACATAACTTATTTCCACAATTGGGAATCTGCTGTAGTCATCAGTGACAACAAGTAGGTGTTCAGCTGTGGGCAAATCTGCAAAGTCAATGCTAACTTCAATCCATGATCCTGGAGATAGGTCAGACATCTTAAGACGATCATGAAGAGTTGACATTGTGTTTGCTTGGCATGGCAAACATTGATTGATTTTGTGCTCTACCATATGGTCAATTCCTAGGAACCATACCTTTTCCCTAAGGAGTTGTTTGGTCTTAACAATTCCCTGGTGTCCTTCATGTGCTATACGGACAGCACATTCCCTCAATGGGTGTGGAATGACAATACAGTTGTTGTGTAATACAAGATCAGATGTGGTTGTAACAGTGAGCTCATTTCGAACATTGTGAAGACCTTGTAGTGTGTGAGCAATTTTGTATGTAGACGTTTTCTCGATCACGTCTTTCCAGTTTTGTGATTCATTGATAATTGAAAAGCCTCATCTTGTTTTGTTGCTTCTTTGATGTTGGTTACTTTTAGTGACTTTGGCACTGCATTTATGCTTACGTAGTCAAGATGTTGTTCAGCAAACTTTTCCTCACGCCTGGTAAGACAGACTATCGGCAACGGATGGTGTGAAAGGCAATCCATTGGGTTGAGCATGCCTGGCTGATACTCAACTTGGAACTCGTACTCTTGTAGTTTGAGTATACAACGTTATATTCGAGTGGGTGGTTTGCTATGTAGATTGTTGAACAAGATTACCAGTGGTCTATGATTGGTTATTACTTTAAACTCACTTCCATATAGGTAGAGATGAAAGTGTAAGATATCTCATGTGATTGAGAGGGCTTCTCTCTCTGTCTGCGAATAACATTGCTCCACAGGCGTTAGTGATCTGCTTGCCATCATGATGACCTGTCTTGTCTTTCTGTACGAGAACAGCACCTAAGCCAACTGGGCTTGCATCCACAACTAGCTGGGTGGTTTTCTCAGGGTTGAAATAGGCATTTGTGTAACTTGCTGACAAGCGTCATTTGATCTGGTTGCCTCCTGTCTGTGTGATTTAGTCCATTCCCACTTGGTGGTTTCTTTTGTCAAATCGTGTCGGGGGCAGATAGCGTATAACGAGGTCAGGAATGAAATGACTGCAGTATGTGATGAGTCCTAGCAGACTCTGGACTTCTGGCACATTTGTAGGATCCGTAGTGTTTGCAAAGACTTCAACCTTCTGTGGATCTGGTGATACTCCTTCACCACTGAACACATGACCAAAGAATTCAATTTTGCTTTCATTGAACAAGCACTTGTCTTTGTTCAAGGTGAGGTTACATTCTCTGAAATGTCGTAAGCATGCATGTAGGCATGTCTCGAGTTCCCTTTCAGTTCAACCATAGATGAAAATGGCATCACTGGTGTTCAGCGTACCTTCAAGTCCTCGAAGTGCAGATTGAATCAAGTGCTGAAATACCTCTGCTGAGCTGACTCCAAAGTTGAACCTCTTGTAACTGAAAAGTCCAATTTGAATAGAGAATAGAGTAAGATATCTTGATTCTTCTGCAAGCTCGATTTGACGGTATCCCGCATTGAGGTCAAGTTTAGCAAAATGTTTAACATCATTCACTTTCTCTATGATTGTCAGTGTCAAGTGTCTTTCTCGTTCTATGGCTTGATTTGGTGATCGCATATCAATGCAGAGTCAGATCTGGTTCTCGATCTTGGGTTTCTTGATGACTTGTATGGACGAGACCCAAGGGTAGGCTCATCCCCAACTTTCTCAATAATGTCAAGGCCAAGTAGGCATTGAAGTTCCTTCTCTGTCTGTTTCCTGACATGAAATGGCATTCGTCATCATTGATGCGCAACTGGGGGCACATTAGGGTCGACATACAGCTTTCATGTAACACCTTTCAGCTTGCCAAAACCAGTGAAGAGATCAGCTTACAGTTCGAGAATGTTTTTGTTATTATGTGTAGAAATCGCATTTGTGGCTACAATTATGTGCAGATCTGTTGCTGTGTGGAAACTGATAAGCATGTCACATTCTCCAGATATGACATAGAATAGAGCATTCATTCTAGTGTCTTTGAATGAGAGTGGCATTTCAAAAGTTCCGAGGATTTTCAGTGGTTTGGCACTGTTGTAAGGAAAAATTTTCATATTCCCTGGTTCACAGAGAATGGGGCAATCCTGAAGTTTGTTGAATGTTATGTCTCCCATGACATTGACAGATGCTCCTGTGTCTATGAAAGCATCTACATCCGAGCATCCAATGATCACTGTCACACGTGGCTGTTTGCTCTGTCTGAGAGGGAGCTCAAAAGTATGTTCAGGGTCATCCGCCTCTACTTTGGATGTATCCTCTCAGCTTTTTGCTGTGGTACACATACGTGGCACCCTTCTGCTAGCATTAGTCTTAGTAGTTGATTTCGCTGATGAGCGACAAAGACGAGCAAAGTGGTTGGATTTTCCACAAGCTTTACATTGTTTACCAGTAGCAGGACACGCTGTCAGGTATGGGTAAGAATTCTTTGGACAAGTCGCAACTCTGTTTTTGAGATAGCTGTTGTGGATTTGCAGATGGTTTCCTGGAACATGAGTGATGAACAGTGTTCACAGGAGTTGAACTTGGAGTGTGGTAGTTACCATTAGCAGCATCAACCTCAGTAGCTCTGGACTCTGAAAGTGATAGTGATTGTGCTAACTCCAGCAGCTCTGATAGCTTTCTGTCTTTCACAAGTGCTTTTCAATGTAGTTGATTGGAGAGACAGCTTTCGATTATTTGTGTTTTAATTTCCTCTTCAACGTGTTCAACATCACCGAAGTCACATCGGCTTGCTAGTTGCTTCAATTGCTTGCAATATTGGTCAAATGTCTTGTTAGCTTCTTGCTTAATGTGTCGGAAGACAATTGTTTTGTATATGGTGTTTTTCGTGGGTGTAAAGTAGGTCGATAGTGCATTTTTTGCTGAGTTGTAGTCATTTTGCTCAGATGTAAGTGTCTCAAAGATATCTTCTAATACTTCACCTCCATAGTGTAGAAGTAAGGCATTTTCCTTTGTCTCATCTGTGATTGCGAAACCTGCCATCGTGCCTTTGAACCATCGCAGCTACTTTTGCTAACGTGGGGATACGGATGATGGCTCTGAATGTACACCGAAAGGTGTTATATTGTGCATAGACAATGACATATTGATCAGCAATGCAGTGATAAAGTGTGATCAAGAATCCGGGATCACATTCCTTTCAGAGGAAACTTCTCTGCAATGAATAAAGATTATATACTTTTATTTTTATTGGATGGTTATTTTGGAGAGATCAGTGTGTGTGTATACACTGTACAGGCTTCCTGTGTATCACTCTAACGCAGTCTCCAACTTAAAATGCTGTCTGTAAAAGTAGACAAAAACCTTCCAAAATTTTCAGACCTGAAAGCAATAGTTCCAGTTTTTCACCATCCTTTTGTTTTTACTTCGTCATCATTGTGATGTCCTCAGGACTGGAGTGAGGTTTAGTTGAGTATGAGGCAAAGACGGAGTGACAAAAACTGCAGGCTGCTGAATATAATGGTGTCTTCTTTATTCTATTTTAGTTTCACTTTCACTTTTGCCGGCATGTGTGTTCTACAGCAGCCTCGAGAGTACACAATGCACAATGCAATATCAATTTCAAAACACTACAATACTACAACGAACTTTATGGAGATGGGTCACCAACGGCAGCAGCTACCTGCCTAACACAAGCGGGCGGCCAATAGTTAGCAATTGAAGTGTGCTTAGTGTCACACAAGTGCCAGGCAATGACCATGTCAAACAAGAGAGAATCTTACCATCTCCCCTTGATGTTGAATGGCATTACCATTACTGAATCCCCCACTATCAACATCCTGGGGGTTACCATTTACCAGAAACTGAACTGGACAAGCCACATAAATACCATGACTACAACAGTAGGTCAGAGGCTAGGAATTCTGCGGCGAGTAACTCACCTCCTGTCTCCCCAATGCCTGTCCACTATCTACAAGCCACAAGTCAGGCATCTGATGGAGTGCTCTCCACTTGCCTTGATGGGTGCAGCTCCAACAACACTCAAGATGCTCAACACCACCCAGGGCAAAGCAGCCCGCTTGATTGGCACCCCATCGACCGCTTTCAACATTCACTGCCTTCACCACTGACACACAGTGGCAGCAGTGTGTACCATCTACAAGATGCATTGCTGCAACTCACCAAGGCTCCTTTGACAGCACCTTCCTAAGCTCCGACCTCTACCACCTAGAAGGACAAGAGCAGCAGATGCATGGGAACACCACCACCTGCAAGTACCCCTCCAAGCCACACACCATCCTGACTTGGAACTATATCGCCGTTCCTTCATTGCCGCTGGGTCAAAATCCTGGAACTCCCTTCCTAACAGCACTGTGAGTATACCTACACTCCAAGGACCGCAGCGGTTTAAGAAGGCAGGGGCAAGGGCAATTAGGGATGGGCAAAGATGCTGGCATGGCCAGCGACACCCGCATCCCCTGAACGAATAAAAAAAAATTAGGCAACAGCCAGAGATAGAAACCAAATCCTGTCAACGTCACATGAGCCCCATGCTGTGTCGACACCTCAGCAACTCAGCTAAGGTGGCTGCGCAGCAGGAGGCCATTGTGCAATTAAAGCCGAATGCAGTCATGAGTACAAAAAGGGGAGGCAGCAGGGATGAGCCCTTACATTATCAGACAACTGAAATGGAGTAGAGGGCATTCTGATATTTTTTCTCAAAAAAATGCTTTATTCATAAAATTTTGCAGAAGTAAATTACATAGCAGTTCAAATTTTACATTATATAAAGTGCAATACAGTTCAATTTTGTTCAATATTGTATGTAACACTCTGAGGTTCCTTAAAATTACAGGTTATATTCACAATATACATTTCACGTCAAACATTCTCTGTTGCATACAGCCTGAGGAGTTTTGCATGGTTTCCAGCCCCTTGGTGTACTTTGGCAGAAGAGCCTTAGATTGTGGCCTTTCCCCACTAGGCTTTGTGGCTGCTGCCCCAAGCTTTAGTACGTCCCTCAGCATGTAGTCCTGGAACTTGGAATGCATTCTGATGGTGCATCTGTGAAAGAGTCTGTGATTTAAAATTGGTGTGGATTGAGCCAGCATAAGCAGTAAGGAAACCAGGGGTGACCACTGCACAGTTGTGACATGTGCACATAATCATGGGGTCCATATACTCAATGGTAAGCTTGATCAATGTGCAATGTGGGAAGTCAGGGACACTTCAGTGTCCAGGGCGAACACGTGTGCAGGAAGTGTCTCCAGCTGCAGCTACTCGAAATCTGCGTTTCAGATCTGGAGCATTGACTGGGGACATTATGGAGTGTCTGCGAGGCTCAGATCTCGTGGATAGCACGTACAGGGAGGTGGTCACACCGCAGGTAAAGACTGCTCAGGCAGAAAGGGGATGGGTGAACACCAGGCAGAGTAGAAGAACAAGGCAGGTAGTGCAGGAGTCCCCTGGGTCCATCTCCCTCTCTAACGAATCTTATGCTTTGGAAACTGTAGGGGGAGATAGCTTCTCAGGGGAATGCAGCAAGAACCAAGTCTGTGGCACCACGAGTGGCTCAGCTGCACAGGAGGGAAGGAAAAAGAGCGGGAGAGCTATAGTGATAGGGGGTTCTATCGTCAGGGGTACAGATAGGACTTTCTGTGGCCACCAATGTGACTCAAGGATGCTATGTTGCCTCGTTGGTGCTCGAGTCAAGATGTCATGGAGCAGCTGCAGGACATTCTGAAAGAGGAGGGTGAACAGTCAGAGGTCGTGGTTCACATTGGTACCAATGACATGGGTAGAAAGAGGGATGAGGTCCTGCAACAAGAATTTAGGGAGCTAGGTAGAAGATTAAAAAGCAGGACCTCAAAGGTTGTAATCTCTGGATTACTCCCGATGCCACGTGCTCGTGAGTATAGGAATAGGAGGATAGAGCAGATGAATGCGTGGCTGAGGAGATGATGCAGGAGGGAGGGCTTTAGTTTCCTGGATCACTGGGTCTGTTTCTGTCAAAGGTGGGACCTGTACAAGTCAGCCAGATTGCACCTGAACCGGAACGAGACCAACATCCTTGCAGGGAGGTTTGCTAGTGCTCTTGCGGGCGGGGGGGGGGGTTAAACTAATTTAGCAGGGGGATACAGAGTGGAGGTACAGTAGGGGATGATGCACAGTCAAATATAGAAGAGAAATTAAGTCAGTCTGGAAGGCAGATCAAATATTGACCTGTTAAGGCACAAGCGAATAGTGCAAGGCTTGATTGCATCTATTTTAACGCAAGGAGTCTTACAAGTAAGGCAGATGAATTGAGGGCATTGATTAACACATGGGAATATGATATTATTGCTATCACAGAGACATGGTTGAGGGAAGGGCAGGACTGGCAGCTTAATAGTCCAGGGTATAGAATCTTCAGGCGTGACAGAGCAGGGTGTAAAAGAGGAGGCGGCATTGCACTGTTGATCAAGGAGTCAATTACTGCAGTAAGGAGGGATGATATCTTAGAAAGTTCCTCAAATGAGGCCATATGGGTAGAACTTAAAAATGAAAATGGGGCAATCACTTTGCTGGGAGTGTACTACAGGCCTCCAAACAGTCAGGGAGAGATAGAGGTGCAGATATGTAGGCAAATCTCAGAGAGGTGTAAAAATAAAGGGTAATAATAGTAGGGGATTTCAACTTCCCCAATATTAACTGGGATAGTCTTAGTGTAAAAGGCTTAAAGGGGGCAGAATTCTTAAAGTGCATCCAGGAGAGCTTTTTGAGCCGGCACTTAAAGCGTCTTACTAGAGAAGGGGCGGTGCTGGACCTAATCTTAGGGAATGAAGCCAGACAAGTGGTGGAAGTGTTAGTGGGGAAGCATTTTAGGGATAGTGACAATAGCTCTGTAAGATTTAAGGTAGTTTTGGAAAAGGACAAAGATGGACTGGAAATAAAGGTACTGAATTGGGGGAAGGCCGATTTCAATATGATAAAACAGGATCTGGCCAAAGTGGACTCGGAGCAGCGACTTATAGGAAAGTCTACATCAGACCAGTGGGAGTCATTCAGAAAGGAAATAGTGAGAGTTCAGGGACAACATATTCCCGTAAAAGTAAAGGGTAGGACCAATAAGTCCAGGGAACCCTGGATGTCAAGGGATATAGAGGATTGGATATGGGGGAAAAAAGGAGGCTTATGGCAGATCCAATGGTATTCTCAAGGCTTCTGTAAGTTGCAGCCACATTTTGAAGGCCTTCTTGCTGCCCCTGCATCCTATCATTGGCCTATCATATATGAGTCTCCATGAGAGTGGCCACTCTTTTAATGCAGCTGAAATGCACTCATTCAACTGTGATACGGTGAGAATAATGGCATAGATGGACTCCTCCATCTTCTGCCCAAAAACGCACACAGCCTTAGCGAACTCTGTTGGATGTCCACACATTATCTGTTGCTGCTCCACAAGCACCCTTTTTGTGATTGACCCCCAAGACTCAGCATCTCTGGTGACCTGAGCATGACTGGTAGTACCCTCTGCCCTTTGAAAAGGACTGCTATCACCCTCCACTGTCTCCTTCACCTGCTCACATGTGCTGTGCTCCTCACACTGTGACAAACTTTCCACTGAGGTGCCTGTATCTGTGCTGGTGTATGGTGCACTTGAGTCATGTGACGCTGCGTCCTTCGAATGTCAATCACCCGCGGAGCTATTCGCTGCATCGACTGCCCCCTCCTGCTGTTCCTCCAGCATTTACATCCTGTGGTGTAAAGAAAACACACATTTCTGCATCCCTTCCACTTCATGGTTCCTTATCAGTCACAATTTCCAAAATCTGCTCATAAGATCAAATATGCAGTACTGGGTCCAGATGTGTGCCATTTTCCATGCATAAGATATTTACTTTCTCTCAGGTGAACCCCCATCTCACCCTCTGCCGCAGCTTGCCCTGTTGAGTATCTTAATATCACCAGGGCCTCCTCCTCCATTGGCATCACAACAGCTATATAGGCCACTTCACCCCTGCTGCGCCCCTCTCCCAGGTGTTGTGCACTGTCTTTTCTGAAAGGTGTATGAGAGGAGCTTCAGGAGAGATAGGATTAGCATTGGTAACTTAGATGGCATCCTGCCAAAGAACACATCGCACGCTACTGATGTCATGCTGCCATCCTCACGTCTTCCATGTGTGGCTGTGCTACTACCACCTCCTTTATACACTGCATGGCCCAGGCCGCACAAAGCTCATTGTTGCTGACACTTGTAATACTGGACATTTGCATTGCAGAGGCCTGGAGCACTCAACAAACCCTCACTTCTGTCACATGTGGATTTGATGCTACTCACCTTGCCAGACCTCAGAAGATCAATGTAGCGCTTGTGACACTGTATGCATGTCCTTCTGATGACAGTGCGGCTGGATACCTCCGTACCACCTTAAGCCAAGCCTGCTTCATGACAGCGGCTGGCTCACCCTCCTCCCGCTCTCAGGAAAAAGTAGATGACTGCGGGCCTGCACCAGCTCCACCATTACCTCAAGAGAGGTGTCAGTGAATCGTGATGCATCCCTTCCTTGCCTGTCCTCCATTCTGCTCTTCATGGGCACTCCACTCAGTCAGCAGGTGTAAATTCTCTCCAGGCACACTTTAAATACGCTGCCTAAATTCATTGTCCCACCTCCCAGTCTCGCCTGCCATACTTAATTGTGAACGCAGAGGCGGCAATGTAATTGGCTGTCTCCCAGAAGATTCTCCCTGCTGCTGCACCTCTGACCCCTGCAGGGTAGGACCCAAAAATGGTCCGACTCCTGAAAATATCCTATCATCAGAAGATTCCAGCCAGAGTGACTGAGCGACTGAATGAGAATGAGAATCAAAGAGAGTTAGCAAGGATTTGTGAAGAGTTTGTTATGTCTGACTAATCTAGGTGAATTTTTAAGGGGATCCTTAGTATGGTAGATAGGAGCATGTCTAGGACAATTGCCGATATGGACTTCCAAAAGACATCGATGAGATTGCTAATAAGAAAGCAGCAGAATTTCTGGTGGGATCATGGAGGAAAATCCCTCCAATGATCTCCTGTTACCGCCTCACCAACCAGTGGAAATAGTTTTTCTAAATTTACTTTGCCAAAGCCTTCAATAATTTTGATCAACTGTATCAGATCTTCTGTTAACCTTTTTTGAAGCCTTTCTAATACAGCAATATTAATTTGATACCAAGGTACTCGGAATAAAGGTCACAATAACAGCAAAATTTAAAGCTAATAGAAGTAGTCAAAGTAAAAGTCACCAACAATTGATAAGCGATTCCAGCATAGGGATAAAGGGCTGGATTTTCCATTGGGACCCTGACATCCCAAGCCTGCTCATATCCCTAGCATGCCATCTAGCGCAACCTTCCAGGAGGCGGCCTCTTATTGGTGTCATGAACATGCTTCCATTATTAATATTTTTTGAGAATTTGTGTTTAAAAGACTGTGGAAAATACCTGAGGAGATGCTGGACTTGTTTTTTTTTTAAAAGGGTCACTGGAAGGATACTTGGGACTTCATTTAAAACAAACACTCACTGGAAGTCACATATCTTAAGCTAAGTAAACAGCAGGAGCCTTGCTCGGTATTGGAGTTATTTGCAGAGATGTCACATGTCTGTGTTTATGGCTCAGGAGTTTTTGATTTCATTTAATGGGCAGTTGGTGTGTATCCTGCTAAGAGAGAAGTCACTCAACTCATCCTGTTCCACCTCTTTGAAAAAACTTCTGAGAATCCAGTGTGATAGCTGAACCCACTGATGCAGTAATTCTCCCCAAAAGCCTGCAAGACTACTCTTCGATGTCTCCCGAGCAGAACTGCTCCAGAAAGATCCCAGTGACGGTCTATGTGTACCCAGATGCCAGACCACAAGTCACCTGGAACATTTCATATATTATCCTTTTTTGCTACAAGACTTAAAAAGTATTTGGGCAAAGTATTTTTGTATTTGTAAAGATGATCTCTGCAGAGAAAGCTTTTATATTTTGTTTTGAACCGCTGTGTGTGTTTGTGTTAGGTTATTTAGAAGGGAATATATTTTTACCTTCATATTTCAACCTGTGTGTTAATAAGCTTTGCATCTTTATTCAATACGTCTTGGTTTATAATAAAGTAATAATTTTGTTCTTTATTAAAGAAACCTGGTTGGCAGATTTTTATTCTAAAACTAATATAGATAAAGTAGATAATTGACTGTATCAGTAACTGGGTAAAACATTTAACTATATGTTGTGAGCAGTGGAGTAGTGGAACTAGAGAAAGACAGTGCATTCCTTCAACCTCGGTCATAACATGTACTTGGGGGCTTGGTCCGGGAAAACCCAAAGCCGATGAAGTGCAATTATAAGTGGGATAAAAATAATTGAAAAGGGGATAAGGAAAATGCCAGGTTTCTTGTGTATTAGAGTAAAGCTTACACTACTGAATGGCTACTTTTGATGCAAGTGTGTTTGTGCAGCAGTCTGGAATAAATTATGATTCATTAAATGCATTGTCCGCTGATGAGCTGTTAAGCGTGGCAGAGCACTTGAAGGTAGATATTAGATCAAAAGCTAGGAGACCTGGAATTCAGAGGCAAGTGGCCAGACAGCTGAAGATTGAAGTGAAAGAGACAGAGGGATGAGTAGAATCAGAAGAAGACAAGGTAACACTAGTACAGAATGAGTTGGACAGGACTAAGTTAGAGCTAGAAATTCAGAGAAAGGAAAAGGAAAAAGAAATGGCAAAAGAAAGAGAAGTAAAGGAAAAAGAAAAAGCATTTCAGCAGCTGGAACTAGAATGTCAAAGGGAAAGAGAGAAGGATAAAGAAAAGAGGCAGGAGAGAGAAAGGGCAAGAGAAAGGGCAAGAGAAGAGAGAAAGGGAATACCAGCTTAAAAGGCTGGAAGTAAAACAAAAGGGTGGCCTTGACTCCAGGGAAATTTCTGGTGAGGAAGAATCTGACTCCAACCCAGGACCCAGTGGGGAGCTGTTCAAATTGGTACAAGCCCACCCGAAGTTTGAGGAAAGGGACGTAGAGGCATTTTTCACTTCTTTTGAAAATCTAGCTGAAGAGATGAGGCCGAATGAAAACTGAACACTGCTAATGCACAGCAGGTTGATAGGCAGAGCTCACAAAGTTTATGCTTTGCTCTCTATGGAGGCTTCTGCAGATTATGAGATGGCAAAAAAGGCAATTCTCACTGCTTATGAGTTGGTCCCTGAAGCTTACAGGCAGAAATTTTGGAACCTCCGGAAACAGCCTGGTCAGACTTATATAGAATTATGAGAGGCTAAAGCAAATTAACTTTGATCATTGGATGTGGGCACTAAAGGTAGAGGCCACGTATGAGACCCTTAGGGAAACAGTTCTCCTGGAGGAATTTAAAAATTCACTCCCTTCATTAGTAAGGACCCATGTAGAGAAACAGAAGGTTTCAACAGCCAGACAGGCAGCTGAGATGGCTGATGTTTATGAGCTTGTCCACAAGCCCAAACACTTTTTTCGTCACCCCCCACAAACCCGGGAAGGATAGACGGTGATTGGGTGAAAGGAAGGCAAGTAGCCAGGGACCAGAAGGGACAGCTGGGAACATAATGGGATCTCTTCATCGGGCCAGAAAGGAAAGTGCTGAGGGTGGAAGTGAGGTCCAGAGGCCTCAGTGTTTCCATTGGCACAAGGTGGGACACCTTGGTGCGGATTGCTGGAAGTTACGGGGTAAACCCATGGGACTTATTGGGTTACACAAGCCCAATGCAGAGAAAGGAAGGGGCTCTGACTGAGAGTACAACAGATCAAGCTGTAACTCCAACTGCAGCTGTAAGGCCAAGTAAAAAACTGCTGAGTGCGGGGAACATGAACAAGATACCTAAGAGCAACAGAGAATTCTTGTCAAAAAGAAAAGTAACTCCCTATCCCTCAAGTGAGGCAGGTAAACCTATAGTTATACTTAGGGATACAGGAGCCATCCAAGCTCTTTTGTTGGGGAAAGGTATAACTTTTCCACCAGAGAGCGCATTGAATGCAAATGTTTCAGTGAATGGTATCGGTGGGGAGTATATACCCGTACCTTTGTATCAGGTGCACCTGGCTTGTGACCTAATGTCTGTAATGGTAACCATAGGAGTTGTCCATAGTTTGCCTGTAGACGGAGTTGACCTACTCCTGGGAAATGAATTGGCCAGAACGAAGGTAGTAGCTTCTCCAGTAGTCACAGAAAGATCAAATGAAGTCAAGGAGACAGAGCAGTTACAGAAAAAGGTTCCATGAATTTTTCTTTCATGTGTTGTGACCCGAGCAATGGCTAAACAAGTTCCATTGTCGGAGGTCAAATTGGCACCAGATAGATATTTGGCTATCTGAAACTTTTTGGGGGGATTTTGATAATCCAAAGGAAATATTCAGTAAGTCTTCTCTGATCAAGGCTCAGCAAGCCAATCCAGAGTTAAGGGAAGTGACACAATTGGCTCAAGCTGAAGCTGAAGCTGAAGCAGATGGAGTTCCGCTACTATATTAAAAGTGGAACTCTGATGAGAAAGTGAAGACCTCCTCACAGACCTGCGGATGAAGCATGGATGGTTGTTTACCAGATAGTGGTACTGCCCAAGTATTGCCAGGAAATATTAAGGATAGCCCATGAAATTCCTATAGCGGAACATGTAGGGATCCAGAAGACCCAAGCATGTATCAGTTGACATTTTCACTGGCCTGGTCTTCACAAGGACATGGTGCAGTTTTGTAAAACATGTCATACGTGCCAGATTGTGCAAAAGCCGCAAATTGCAACCAGCACCTCTAATTCCCATATGAGTTTTTGGGGAACCATTCAATAGGTGTTGGTAGACTGTGTGGGACCTTTACCGAAAACAAAAGCGGGACATCAATATATACTCACTATTTTGGATATGGCTACTTGGTTCCCAGAGGCCACTCCCTTGAGAACAATTTCTGCTAAGGTAATGGTATAGAATTTAACCCAGTTCTTCACTCGATATGGATTACCAATTGAGATCCAGTCAGATCAGGTTCTAATTTTATGTCTAAAATTTTTCAGCAAGTTATGAGTTGTCTGGGTGCAGCACAGTTATAGTCCTCAGCGTATCACCCACAAACCCAATGGGCTTTAGAATGGTACAACCAAACTCTCAAAGCGATGATCAGGGCATACTGGAAAGAATATCCCCGTGATTGAGACAAAGAGCTAGAATTTCTTTTGTTTTCCACCCAGGATTCACCTAATGAGTCTACTAGTTTTAGTCCTTTTCAATTATTTTAAGAACATAAGGTAAGAGGTCCTCTAAAACTAATCAAAGTAAAGTTTTTAGAACAGAGGGATGAACCTTCTGTGTTAGATTATATATCCGTGTTCCGGGAGCAGCACACAACACCCAGCAAAGTAGCTCAGGAACACCGTAAAGCTTCACAAACTACCATGAAGAAATGGGCAGACAAGCATGCCAAGAACTGAACATTTCAACCAGGGGATGAGGTGTTAGTATAGCTGTCTTTACAGGGTGAACCGCTGAAAGCACAGTTCAGTGGTCCATATAGAGTAGTCAAAAGGATTGGTGAAGTCAATTATTTGATTGACATCCCAGATTGCCAGAAAAAGGATCAACTGTGTCACATCAATATGTTGAAACAATATCACCGCTGGGAGGAGGATAAGCAAATACAGGCATGTCAGGTAGTAAGGACAATGAAGGATGAAAGGGATAGTGAGGATGAGTCAGAAGGAGGCCTAGCCATTTCCCAAATTGAACCTTCTACTATCTGGTTAGCTAATACTGAATTATTAGGGAGATTAAACACCATGCTTTCATATTTAGATGCAGAACAATGAGGAGACCTAGCAAGGCTACTCACAGCATTTAAAGGAGTCTGTAGGGGCAAACCAGGATGTACAACCTTAGCTATACATGATGTGAATGTAGGAGAATCCTCCTGTATAAAATAGCAGCCTTATTGCTTAGGTCCATAGAAACAGGCCCAGGTGAAAGCAGAAATCCAATACATGTTGGAAATGTAAGGGGAGACTGGTATATGGGTATCATGGGATACTTGGTGGGCATAAACCTTAGGCCCCTGAAACTTGAGAAAAGTTTGTCTGTGAGACACAGAAAATCACATGAATAATCTAAACAAGAGGTAGACAAGGTTAGGGAGAAGACACAGAGAATCGCACGAATAATCTAATCAACAAGTAGATGAGATCAGGGAAGAGAGTAGGGTGGGAAGGTGATGTAACTAAAGAAACAACTTGTCAAGTTAACCTCTTGTAACTGTATAAATTGACTGCTCAAACATTGTACTAGTAGGATCCCTACGATCATTCATGGGAGTAGGACTTCTTCCTACATGCTCGTAATAAAGATCGTTCATTTGAACAAGACATCTGATTCTAGAGACATTTTTGGGTATCGGGGCTCGTCCTCGCCATTACAAAAAAACACCTAACTGAACCCAGTCAAAGCAGCTGGAGGTCCCCAGTCATGTTAGTGCCTAAGCCTGGTTCATCTAGATTTTGCATAGAAGACAGAAAGGTTAATGCAGTAACAAAGGCAGACTCCTACCCAATTCCTTGCTTGGAAGACTGTATTGACAGTGTTGGCAGTGCCACGTTTCTTACCAAAAGAGATTTGTTAAAGGAATACTGGCAGGATCCTTTAGCACTCCAAGCTAAAGAAATATCGGTCTTTGTCACACCAGACGGTCTTTTCCAATGCCGAGTGATGCCATTCGGGTTAAAGAAAATTACCCAGCAACTTACCAGAGACTAATAAATCAAGTGGCAACCAGTGTTCTTAACTGTGTGGTTTACCTTGATGATGTGCTGGCATACAGTGACACTTGGAAGAACCACTTGGAACAACTAAAAGCTCTGTTTAGAAAATTACAGTTGGCTGATTTGGTGATAAACCTTGCCAAAAGTGAATTAGCAAAAGCACAGGTAATCTGCCTAGGGCATATAGTAGAGCAAGGACAAGTGTTGCCAAGAACAGCAAAAGTACAAGCATTGATGGAGTTCCCTTCCCCTAAGACTAAATGAGAAATCATGAGGGTTTTGGTGATGTGTGGTTTCTATCATAAGTTTGTACCAAATTTTAGCACTATAGCTGCTCCACTGATGGATTTGCTACAAAAAAAAAGTTGTGTGATCAGGGGAGTGCCAAGCATCTTTTGAAAGGCTGAAAACCATTTTGATCAATGAACCAGTGTTGGCTGCACCAAATTTCACTAAGCCCTTCAAGGTAGCAATTGATGCTAGTGATTTGGGGGTAGGTGCAGTCCTGTTACACGAAGATGAATCAGGCATAGAAAGGCCAGTGGGATGCTTTTCCAAAAAGCTAATTCGACACCAAAAGAGATCTCTACAATGGAAAAACAAAGCCTGGGCTTACTATTAGCTCTTAAACATTTTGAAGTATATGTCCACTACGGCTACAGGAAGACACTGGTGTATATTGATCAGAACCCCCTAGCCTTTGTGGAAAAATTCAAAACCAGGAAGCCAGACTATTTTGATGGAGTTTACTATTGCAGCCCGATCACTTAAAGATTATCCACATTTCAGGGACAAACAATGTAATTTTCTGATGTTTTGAAGAGAATTTAACTTTGCTTTGAGTTATCCGAGTATAAGGATGGTATAGGGCAGAATTGTATTAGCTACAGGTAAAGGGTGAATGAGAATGAGTGTGTAAACGTGTTTTAATTTTTATTCTGAAACTACCTTAGATAAAGTATATAATTGGCCGTATCGGTAACTGAGTAAAACATTTAAATATATGTTGTGACCAATGGAGTAGTGGAACTGGATAAAGACAGTGCATTCCTCCAACCTCAGTCATAGTGTGGTCACCTCCACACTTGCCATTCTATTAAGGATGGTGAAGGGTGGGCTTCTGATGCTGCAGGCCCAATCAGAGGTCCTACAGTGATGTTAGACTGAGACAGGTGGGACCTGCTGATGTAGGCAGGCAATCGCCAGGGTGCCTCAACATAGAGAGACCCTCGGCTGCCTGCAGAGGTGTGGAGTGATAAATCAAAGAGGCCTGAAGCCGGCAGGGCCATTGGGGTGAAGGGGATTCCCCTCCACTGGACTCTCCATGGATGAGGCTGCAGCATTTCATCTCCCCGGCCCTGTCATTGGAGATGGTGGCATAATGGTAATGTCACTGAACTAGTAAACCAGAGGCCCAGGCTAATCCCCTGAACATGGATTCAAATTCCCACCACAGTAGCTGGTGGCATTTAAATTCAATTAATTAATAAATTCAATTAATTAATAAAAATCTGCAATTGAAAGCTAGTCTAAGTAATGGTGCCATGAAACTATTATCAATTGTTGAGAAAAAACCACCTGCTTCACTACTGTCTTCTAGGGAAGAAAATCTGATGTCCTTACCTGGTCTCGCCCGCAAAAGACTCCAGACCCACAACAATGTGATTGACTCTTTACTGCCCTAAGAAATGGCCTAGCAAGCCACTTAGATGTCAAGTGCAATTACGGGTGAGTAACAAATGCTGGCCTTGCCAGCGATGCCCATGAAAGAAGTTAAAAAAGCCTGGAGCCTCTGGTGTCGATGGTCCCCTAGTCTACTGCCAGGAGGACACCTTAAATGAGCTGGCAGCCTCTGTACACAGCAGGATAGCTGCACATACAGGAAAAGTATTGATGTTGGTGCAAAATGGCCTCTAGGTGGGGCCTTAATTGAATTAATTGGCAGCCCGCCTCATGGGAAAGTTCCCTGGAGGCAGGTCTGCGTCAGGGAGCCATTCCAATATGGCTTCCCCTATTTTCTTGCCCTCCACCCACCACTCCGCCTCCAACCCAGTCTCCATGGCGCCGGGACATTTCAGCGCAAAGAATCTAAGTCAAGAGCCAGGAAAAAAATTGTGAAGATTAAAGGCTAGAGGAAAAAGTTGAAAATTCTATATGTTGCATACTTTTCTCTAGACATTTTTCATGTAGTATTCTTGTGTATACACAGGTCTTGGATCACAATACTTCAGTAACTTGACTTCCTTACTTTTCTTGATGTATTCCTGTCTGTATAGAAAATATCAATAAAATATAAGGATAATAAATATAGGGTGGCCAGGACAAGTCTGGTCATGATCTAGAAACAATGAAGTTGTAAAGTACAACCTAGTTCTTTGGTGACCTTGGCCACAATATTCTATCTGTCTCTTCTAAAGCATACTGTTCCTCAAAGGCTTTCAGTAGTAACTTGTAAGAAAATCCTGCATGCCATCAGCAATTATTAATAGTTACTATCGTGTTCGTTAGAGCTGTATTAATGGGATCATCTATCTCTTGGATTATTCAGAGCAATTAATTATAAAACTCTGAAGAAATCAACTATTCTTAGCTTGCCCCACATGAAAAACCAGCATGTCCTCAGGTCACAGGTTTGTAAGTGAAAATTAATTGTTGAACTCAGCAAGCCTTACTTAAGCCTTGCTCTTCAGCCTATTCAATGAGTATAATTTGATTTAAATGGCTACATGGGAATGGGAATGATCTGTCTTTTCAGACACAGTGAGAGAACACTTGTAACTTAACACCATTCAATTACAAAAGCAAAATACTGCAGATACTTGAAATCTGAAATAAAAATAGAAAATGCTGGAAACACTCAACAAATCAGACAGCATCTGCAGAGAGAGAAATATTAATCTTTCATGCATAATGCTCCATAAGTTTTTTCTTTAAGAGACAGAGGGCTGAATTTTTTGGTGCCGCCCGCAGTCCCGTCGCTGGCACCAGAAGCTGACAGTGCTTCCATTTGCTGGGGGGGTGGGGGGGGTGGGGGTGGTGCGGGGGGTGGTGGGGAGGTATGGGCTGCGAAGCAGGATTATGTGGCAGCTGGTCAATTAACTGCCAGCAGGCGGAGGAGGGACCAGTAAGCACTAGTGAGGGCATGAGGTCACGCCACTGGGAATGCTGGAACCATCTTTAAAGGGCTACCAGCTCTCTTTTGAATTGTTGCAGTGGAAAAGAAGACTGAGAGGGACAGCAGCAGAAAGCAGGCTGACGCAGCAATGGCAGAAGCAAGATCCTGGGTGGCCCCACAGTTTAGTGGTGCCTCCTTGCAGGTACCCCAGGCTGCTTGGGCTAGGTGGAAGGTCCTCTTCCCCAGGACAGGAGGAGGAGACCAGCCCACCAGCCCAAGGAAGACTGGATGGAGATTGCAGAGGAGATCAGCAGCCAGGGGGTCTTCCCTAGAACCCAGTTGCTGAGCCACAAGAGGATGATTGACCTCATGAGATCTGCCAATGAAGGTGCACTACAATGTGCTCGCCTTAGGGGCTTACATGGGGCATGGCTTGTGCATTAGCGAGTTGGAGAAGGGATGCCAACCCAGTTCCTGGCAATGGGGCCAGTCAGCAGCATTGGCTGTGGCAGGCATGGCAGCATTTCAGTTAATAGTACTGCTCCGTCTCATGTGACTCCTGTACTGCTGCTTCTGAATGGCCACATGCAGAAGTCATACCCGTGGGACCATCATGAACAGTCAGGCGGCCAGCATCATGGGCGATATGGCTGTCTTTGTTGGGTGACTAACAATGGTCATCTGTGTGCTTGCAGTAAAGACAAACCACAAAGCCCAGGAAAGGGAGAAGGGGTGGTGTCCTGTACCCATTAATCCCGACCTCTAGTGAGGAGATGCGAGAGCTTGGAGGACAGCCTGGAGGCTGTTCTATTGCAGATGGGGAGATTGGAGTCAAGAGACGAGAGAGTGAGTAGCATAATGGATGGACATAGTGCTTGTGTGTCCAGCACTGATCAGATGAAGCGCCACACTAGGGGCTGGAGCTCGTTCCCCCAACGGCAGGTTTCGTGGAGGGGGTGGCTGGAGATTCGGAACGGTAGCAGCCATCACAGAACCCGACGCCTGGATTGCCGGTTCCGATTCTCTCGGGGCTGGATAGACGGATGACAGCCTTCCTATCTATAGGCCAAATAAGGGCTTTTTCCCGCTACCACTGGGATCTTACCAGCAGCAGGGGGGCCTCCGCCGTGCAGGGGGGTGCCTTGAAAAATGAGGCAACCTTCCCCATGGGTTTGGGGGGGGTGGTCCCGACTTTGTGGGCAATTTGTGGCCCAGATAGGACCCCCATTGGGAACCAATTCATCCCTGGGACCCCCCCTTCCCCTGGACCAAATGCCCACCCACACCACCCCCCCCCCACCCTCACCGGGGCTTCCCAACTGGTCCTGGCGACCCTGTCTCACCTACCATCTCCAGGGTTCCAGTGCTGGGCCTGGCCACTGCTCCCAGTGGCGCTGCCAATACTGCTGAGCTGCCAGCCCTGTGATCGTCTGGCAGCTCTTGGGGGCGGGATCCCTGTTCCTATTAAAACTTTAAAGGGACGGGGATCCCCCCTTCTTAAACTTTCACCCCAAAAAACTGGAGGATCACTCCAGGGGTCTAAAAAATGTCTCTAAAAATTTTCGGCCCGGCGCCAGCATACTATTTAGTGGATACCGGAGATGCACACGGACCTGCGTACCATTGGCACCTCCATGAGCCTCGTGCAACAATGTTTTGGCAAGAGGGGGCAAAGGTGCCTGGAATCACCGCCAGGTCCTTGGACTCCTCAGGTGAGCAGAGTGGTACAGATATCTCTTGAAAGGGAGGAGAGGCAGCTGCCTGAAACATCTGGGGGCTTCTCTCAGGGGGCTCCTCGTGTAGACAGTGGCTCCTCATTCCCTTTTCAGTGACACCAGCACCTGACTCAGCCATAATTACAGAGGAGACTTCTGCACTTGTGCAGGAGACCTTCAATGTGCCGGGGTCCTCCAGGCTTCAGGAAGCCACAGGATGATGGTCAAGGTCATCCCAAACCACAGGGCAGCAAGGTCGGCAGCCTGCCTCCACCTCAGCTGACAGCGCAGGGGGAATACTGCATAGGAGCACACGGAAGCGACTTAAGAAGAGCACCTAGCTGCACTCAGGTTCACAGGTTACTTCTTTCTGGATTCATGAAGCCTTGAAAATATTTGTAACGCCATTAAATTTCTGATGTGGCAAGTCCTGAGTTCTTCTTGCATCTCCTGGAGGTCGCTTGGACTTCAGGAGCACCCTGGTGCCGTCAAAGGGTTAATGGATGGGAGCACACTGTGTGAGGTTCAGGCATTCCTCATGCCACAGCGTCCAATCTAACTGGGATCAGTTAAATGTTAAGGTTAATGAATGAGGCAGCACCAGGTCTGCAGAGTGCTGAAGCTTTATTGGATTGCATGGATCTGTCAATAAGGAGCATCTGACCCATTCCTATACAAGCGCATCCCAAGAATCCCTTGTACATATAGCATGATACCTTGCCTGTGGTCCCTGGGGCTCCACAGCATCCTGCACCTGATGATCATCGTCCTCCATCTCCTCATCATCAGAGGAAGCATTGTGCTCAACAATATCCTCAGTGTTCAATTGCTCTCCCCTCTGGAGCGCCAGATTGTGTAAGGCACAACACACCACAATGATACGGGAGACCCTTGTTGGGGGATACTGTAGCATTCCACCAATTCTATCTAGGCATCTGAACCACATCTTCAGAAGCCCTATGGCCAGTTTAATGGTCGCTTAAGTTGTGCCGTGGCAGATGTTTTATCTCTCCTCTGCATCAGTGCTAGGGTTTCTCATAGGCATCAGTAGCCACTTCTTCAGTAAGTAGACCTTGCCACCCAGTATCCATCCTTGAAGGCACACAGGGGTCCTGAAAAGGTCTAGCACCTGGGAATGCCTTCGTATGTAGGCGTCATGGCCGCTTCCCAGGAACCATGCACACGCCTGCAGGAAGTGCTTGTGGTGGTCACAGACAAGCTGTACATTGAGCAAGTGTTGATGAAGGCCATTGGCTTGTCAGTGGTGTACACATTTAACTGTTACTTGGATTCGGACTCAAATAGAATAAATGACGATCCTGACAAAAGGTATAGTATTACAAAGTTTGTGAACTAACGTCATTTAATTCTGCTTCAAAATCACAAGGATAAGGATAGCACACTGAAGCCGATGAACAGGTGAATATCACTGCACGAAATTAACAATGATACAGACTGATCTGTCTCACTCAGTCAGCGTCTTTACTTCATTACTACCCCACAAAACTGACTTCTTTGTCCAGCCCGTGCCCTTAATGTAACTCAACCACAGAAAAATGGTGTTACTCTCCCACCCAACTCTATTTACTGATAAACCACAGAGATTAAAAGGTTTTCTCATCTAGTTGCCTGGTATGATTCCACAAGCTTTTCTCTTATTCAGTCCAGCTCGAGCCCTTTAGTCTTTGTTCCGACTCCCGCTCTGTATGCTGATCAGATGTTCGGGGGGAATTGTTACTTCATGCGTTGGCCAACAGTCCATTTCTATGCACAGCTTTTCATCGTGCTCAGACCTTGTGGTGATCAATGATTGGTTTCCTGCATGATCAGCACTCCATGAATGGTCAGATATGATATCACCCCTCATGCCAAGGGACCCTTCCAGGCTAACACTTACACAAGAGGCCAAGACTCCGCACTGGCTGTTACAAGAATTCATAATGGGGCCCAGCCTGTAAATGTCCTGATATGCATTGTAAGGCCACATGGTGAGTTTTGGGTGGTTCCCACTGTTCAATTTCAACCTAACTGCAGCAAGTCTGTTTGGTTATTAGGGTTTAATCCCTAGGTATTTTATTTTTCAATAAACAGACAGTGACAGGTTTTCTTGCAGGTTTAAAACAGAATCCACTCACTCATTTGCTCACGCGCACACACACACACACACACACACACACAAGCAAGAGGAGACAGATAAAGAGGAAGGGGTAAGTGATTATAAGTGGTGGTGGGGGGGTGGGGGGTGGGGGGGATGCAGTCACGATAAACCTGTTGAATTCTCTCAGAAGTCAAGTTCTCATTGGTTACACGTCTGAGGTGTTTGTAGATTTCACTCTTGGTTGAAAGTTCAGTTGATGACAGTGGATCTCTTCTAATTCGCTGCTGTGTAACTGTGGATGTACAATTCTACAGTAGGGCGTATCCCTTCTGGTTTGCTGGAAACAAGCTTCTTGAATGCTACTTTCTGGGTGTCTCTTTTTCTCTGTCTCTAGGCTGCCTTTTAAGGTAAAGATGTATTACATCTCACCTCCTGGTAGGAGATGCTTTGATCTCTCCCCCATGGTGATCGCGCAATAGCCTAGGTCATGGCTACTTCATACCATCTTTGTTTTGGAAGAACCTGTTCAATTCGAAAGTGTCTCTTGATGGGTTCAGGATGAGAATAATCTGGTTATGATGTTTCCACTTCACAACTTCTTTGTTTCAGAAGAACCCATTCAATTCTGAAATATTTTAGGATGGGTGTAGGATGGGTGCAATTGATACATCTTAGCTTTGAAGATTTTCCTTTGTTCCTGTCAGACAGTTTGAATATGCAAAAGCCAAGTCCTTTTCTTTCAGTTGTCATTTTGGAGCATGTTGTTCACTTTTTCAAAGAAAGGTCCATTTTTTAAAAGATAGTCAGTTTTTATAACTCTTCAGTTTTTGTCCATATTTTTTCACCTTTTCACTTCTTGTATATGTGACATCTCCCCTAAAAGGGAAAAAAGGGAAAATGAAATTCCTTGGATTTCATTTCATTTTTATATTTGTTTTTTTGGGGTTTAGAATTAAAAAGATATAGGGTCACACTACAGCACTTTCATATCTTACAATTGCTATGGCTGGCATTGCTTGTAACAGCCATTCCATGTTCAAGTTTAAGTTTTTTCATCATCCTTCCTTTGGATGAGGTACCATTAGAAAATTGCATTTCTTTTGGTTATGTGTTCTCAAATGGGGTTGGAGTTTCTCTCGCATCAGTTTGTATTACTTTGGGAATGTTAATCTCAATAAGCATGTGGTTGTTGGTGAAGGTTGTAGTATGCAAATTTCCATTACTGCGTGGTTCTGGGTTGTTTACAACTTTCCCTGACTGTAAATGCTTCAACCCCTTAACTATTGCTTCCACAATACATGGCTTTAACAATTCAGGTTTTGGAGCATTGATAGTCCTTATTTCTAGGGTGATAGTGGGTGATAAATTGTTTTTTAGCCCCTGTGAGGTATCTGGGATTTCCTTCTGCCCTTGTTCTTGTTGTGTTCTGAATCTAAATTGTAGGGCTTGATTAGTTTTGGATTTGGAACCAGATCATTTGATTCTTCAGTGGGAAGATCCACACTGATCTCACATGTCATTTTCCTTGTGATTTTCGTAAGTGTGGTTCACTTTTGGGCATTTTACCTTCCCTTTTCCTTTTACTTCAGAGATAGGTTTTTCCCTTATCTGCCCCATGTCCTCTGGGACACTACTGCTTGCAGGTGGTTGTCCAGCTTCCACTGCACTCCCCTTTGGCACTTCAATTAGGTGGGCATCTCCCTCACTCTGGGCCTTGCTGTTTGCGAACTTTCCTCATCCCTATTTAAATCTTTAGAAAAGGTTTCAGCTAACAATATTTCTGGTTCTTTTCCTTTAACCTTTGCCACTTTTATCTTAGCTCCTTTAAATTTTTCTGGCTCTATCTAGGCCTCTTTAAATTTCACTGTCTCTATTTCCCCCTGTGGGATTTTTGGGACCTTCTCAGCCCTCTGAAGAAGTACAGAGTTTTGTTTGTTGCCCTCAATTTCTCCAGTCTCCATGGACTGTTCTGGACCCTCTGGATACAATATTGTGCTTCCTGCCAAGTCATTGCCCAACAATAAGTCTACTCCCTGCATGGGTATGCTCGGAGTGATCCCAACTGTCGCTACATTGGTGACCACCTTACTCTGCAGGTAAACTTTAACTAAGGGAACCTTTAAGCATTTGCCAATAAGCCCTTTTACCAATAACGTGGTATTTGTTCTGCTTCCAGGTGGCATTTCTGTAAATTTGGCTGCCAGTAGGGTTTGAAAACAACTGGTATCCCTGAGGATGGTTATCTCTTTGCCTGGTGCCTGGGACACAAGAGGAGTCATTTTCCCTTTGTGTAGAAAGTTCTGGTGTGCTTTGTTCTTGAGTGATGTTAGACAACATGCTTACCACTTACAAAGCCACAGACACTGGTTTGACTGCAGCGCCTCCTGTTGGTTTTTTGGCATACCAACAATTTGCCTGGACATGCCCAGATTTGCCACACTGGAAACATGTTGGGTGTACCCCTACTGGTTTATCACATGGGTTTTTTTTATTTTAAAGGTTGGAGACTGATCTGGTTTTCCTTCTCTATCCTGCTTTTCTCTCGAGCTCTGTTCTACTTCATCTGTATCTGTAGCTTGCAAGAATTACTAGACCAGAGTTGTCCAACATACAGCCCATGGGCCAGAACCCAGCCACCAAAGGATTGCATTCAGCCTGTCAATTTGCTTGTGGCTTGGCTCTGATTGATGGCTCCCCTGTACATCAGGCGGAGGGGATAGGTGGGACCTGTGTCTGATGGGCAGGGGACTCCTGTCTGTGATTGGTCAATCCCTGTGATTGACAGGGGCTACCTGGCCGGCATTAGCACGGATTGGTGGAGTCTGGCGCAGGCACCCTGGGATCCACTGCCCCTGTTGCTTTCGCGCAGCTTAGTAAATGTCCAGTATCCTACACACTGGGCAGCTTCCTGCCTCTACTCACCCCAACTTAATTAAAACAGGCATGGTAAGTATCCGGTTGTAGGAATGGCTGCCACAGGGAACACAAAGCAGTGGTGGGAACACAGAGCAGGGAGTGGGGAACACTGAGGAGAGAGCAGGGAACATGGAGTGGGGAACACAGAGCAGGGAATGGGGAACACGGAGCAGGGAGCGGGGAGTGGGGACCACGGAGCAGGGAGCACAGAGTGAGGGAGACACAGGGTACGGGGTGGGAGGGGGAGAGAGAGAGAGACAGACAGAGGGTGGGGAGAGAGACAGAGAGGGGGGGGAGAGAGAGGGGCAGAGATAAAGGGGAAAGATTCAGAGAGAGGCGGGGAGAGAGAGGGAAGAAAAAGGAGAGAGAGAGGGAAGAGAGAGACAGAGAGAGGGAGGAAAGAGAGACATAGAGAGGGGGAGAGAGAGACAGAGAGAGAGGGGGAGAGGGAGACCCAGAGAGAGAGGGGGGAAAGAGAGACAGAGGGAGAGGGGGGAGAGAGACAGAGAGAGGGGGAGAAAGACAGAGAGAGAGGGAGAACAGAGAGAAAGAGGGAGGGAAGAGAAAGGAGAGAGAGAGGGAAGAGAGTGATAGAGAGATGGGGGAGTGAGGGGCAGAGAGAGGGGAGAGAGTGAGAGACGAAAGAGAGAGGGAGGGAGAGAGAGAGAGGTGGGAGAGAGGGGGGAGAAAGAGAGGGGGAGAGAAAGAGAGAGATCGGGAAAGAAAGTGAGGGGGAAGAGAGAGAGAGGGGGAAGAAAGAGAGAAGGGAGAGAGGGGGCAGGGAGAGGGAGGGAGGGGAAAAATAGAGAGGGGGGAATATATAGAGAAAGGGGGAAGAGAGAGAGGGGAGAAGAGAGAGAGAGGGGGAGAGAGGGGAAGACAGACGGGGAGAGGGGAGAGAGAGAGAGGTGGGAGGGGGTGACAGAGACAGTGGCGGATAAACTGACAGAGCGATGGGGAGAGACAGAGACGGGGAGAGAGAGAAACAGAGGGGAGGAGAGAGAGATGGGGGGAGAGTGAGGGAGACAGAGGCGGGAGGGGGAGAGGGTGACAGAGAGAGGGGCGGAGAGACTGAAAGAGAGAGAGGGGGAGAGAGACAGAGACAGAGACGGGGGGAAAGACAGAGACAGAGGGGAGGAGAGAGAGATGGGGGGAGAGAGAGAGAGAGACAGAGGAGGGAGAGAGAGGGGGGAATAGAGAGCCAGAGAATCATAGTCATTTATTTACAGCACAGAAGGAGGCCATTTGAGCCATAGTGTCCATGACGGCTCTCCATGGAGCTATGCATTCAGTCCCACTCCCCAGCTCGATCCCCATAGCCCTGCAAGTCTATTTCTCTCAGGTGGCCATCCAACCTCTTCTTGAAGTCATTCATCATTTCTGTTTCTACCAACCTTGTGGGCAGCGAGTTCCAGGTCATTCCCACCAGCTGTGTAAAAGAGTCCTTGCTCATATTCCCCCTGCATCTTTTGTCAAAAACATTCAATCTGTGTTTCCTAATCATAAAGTGGGTAAAGGGTGAGGGGGCTGGGGTGAAGAGAAATAGAGATACACAGAGAGAGAGTGCGGGGAGAGGGGGGAGATGATTTGAAGGCACAAATAGAGATAAATGGGTATGATTTAATTGCCATTACGGAGATGTGGTTACATGGTGACCAGGACCGAGAACTGAATATTCAGGGATATTTGTCATTTAGGAGGGATAGGCAGATGCGGAAAGGAGGTGGGGTAGTGCTGTTAATAAGGGACGAGATCAGTACATTAGTGAGAGAAGATCTTAGATCACAGGAGCAAGATGTAGAATCAGTTTGGGTGGAGCTAAGAAACAGCAAGGGCAGCAAACATTGATGGAAGTTGTTTATAGGTAACCAAACTGTAGTGGCAATGTTGGGCACGGTATAAATCAGGAAATTAGAGCTGCATGTAGCATGGACAATACAGTAATAATGGACGTCTTCAATTTACATATAAATTGGGTAAACCTAATTAGCACTAATGCTGTGGAGGACGAATTCCTGGAGTGTGTATTTTTAATTTATTTATTTAGAGATACAGCACTGAAACAGGCCCTTCGGCCCACTGAGTCTGTGCCGACCATCAACCACCCATTTATACTAATCCTACCTTAATCCCACATCCCCACCACCTACCTATACTAGGGGCAATTTTATAATGGCCAATTTACCTACAAGTCTTTGGCTGTGGGAGGAAACCGGAGCACCCAGTGAAAACCCACGCAGTCACAGGGAGAACTTGCAAACACTGCACAGGCAGTACCCAGAATTGAACCCGGGTCGCTGGATCTATGAGGCTGCAGCGCTAACCACTGCGCCACTGTGCCGCCCCACATGTACGAAATGGGTTTTTGGAGCAGTATGTTGAAGAACCAATTAGGGATCGGGCTATTTTAGATTTAGTATTATGCAATGAGAAAGGGCTAATTAATAACCTTGCTGTAAAGCAGCCATTAGGAAATAGTGACCACAATATGATAGAATTCTACATTAAGTCTGAAAGAGATATTGTTTATTCTGAAACTAGGGTCTTAAATCTGAATAAAGGAAACTATGGAAGTATGAGGGGCATATTGGCTATGGTGGATTGTAAAATATTTGACAGTAGACAGGCAATAGCTTGTATTTAAAGAAGTATTACACCACTTACAACAAATATACATTCCTCTAAGACACAAAACCCCAACAGGAAAGGTGAATCAACCATGGCTAACAAAAGAAGTTAAGGATTGCATTAGGTCAAAGGAAGTGGCTTATAAGGTCACCAGAAAAAGTCATAAGCTCAAGGATTGGGAGCAATTTAGCGACCAACAAAGGAGGACCAAGAAGCTGATAAAGAAAGGGAAAAGAGATTGTGAATGTAAGCTAGCTAGAAACATAAAGGCGGACTGTAAAAGCTTCTTTTGGTATGTGAAAAGGTAAGGATTAGCAAGGACAAATGTGGGCCCATTGCAGGTGGAGATTGGAGAGATTGTGGTGGAGAATGAGGAAATGGTGGAGAGACTAAACAATTACTTTGTGTTTGTCTTCATGGAGGAAGACACAGAAAATCTCCCAGAAATACTAGGGAACCAAGGGACTTGCAAAAATGAGGAACTGAAAGTAATTAGTATTAATAAAGAGGTAGTACTCAAAAAATTAATTGGATTGAAAGTTGATAAATCCCCTGGACCAAATGAACTACAACCCAGAGTTTTGAAGAAGGTGGCTATAGAGATAATGGATGCATTGGTGGTTATCTTAATCAAATTCTATAGATTCTGGAAGGGTTCCCGCAGACTGGAAAGTAGCAAATGTAACCCCACTGTTTAAGAAGGGAGTGAGAGAGAAATCGGAGAACTACAGACCTGTTAGTTTGACGTCAGTAATAGGGAAAATGTCAGAATCTATCACAAAGGATGAGATAACTGGACACTTGGAAAATAATGATATGATTGGGAAAAGTCAACATGGATTTGTGAAAAGGAAATCATGTTTGACAAAGCTGTTGGAGTTTTTTGAGGATGTTACATGTAGCATAAATAAAGGAGAACCAGTCGATGTGGTGTATTTGGATTTTCAGAAGGCTTTTGATCAGGTCCTACACATGAGGTTAGTAAACAAAATTAGAGCACATGGGATTGGAGGTAATATACTGCAATGAATTAAGATTTGGTTAACAGACAGAAAACAGAGAGTACGAATGAATGGGATATTCTCAGGATAGCAGGCTGTTACTAGTGCTTGGGCCACGGTTGTTTACAATCTGTATCAATGATTTGGATATGGGGACCAAATGTAATATTTCCAAATTTGCAGATGATACATAACTAGGAAAAGTTACAAGGAAGATGCAAGGAGGTTTCAAGGGCATTTGGACAGGCTAAGTGAATGGGCAAGAACAAGGCAGATGGAATACAACGTGAATAATTGTGAAGTGATCCACTTAGGTAGAAAAATCAGCAATGCAGATTTTTAAATGGTGAGACATTGGGAAGTGTTGATGTCCAAAGAGACCTGGGTGTCTTTGTTCATGAGTCACTAAAAGCTAGTATGCAGGCGCAGCAAGGAATTAAGAAAGAAAATGGTATATTGGCCTTCATTGCAAGGGGATTTGAGTACAGGAGTAAAGATGTATTGCTTCAATTGAATAAAACTTTGGTGAGACCACACCTGGAGTATTATGTACAGTTTTGGTCTCCTTATCTAAGGAAGGATATACCTGCCATAGAGGGAATGGAACGGAGGTTCACCAGATGAGTCCCTGGGATGGCAGGATTAGAACTGAAAGCTGACAAGTCCCCAGGTCCTGATGGACTTCATCCTAGGATCTTAAAAGAAGTGTATGCTGAGATAGTGGATGCATTGGTTTTAATTTTCCAAAATTCACCAGATTCTGGAAGGGTCCCATCAGATTAGAAATAGCGAATGTAATTTCACTATTCAAGAAAGGAGGAAGACAGAAAGCAAGAAACTACAGACCAGTTAGCTTAACATCTGTCATAGGGACAGTGCTGGAATCTATTATTAAGGAGGTTATAGCAGGTCATTTAGAAAATCTCAATGCAATCAGGCAGAGTCAACATGGTTTTGTGAAAGGGAAATCATGTTTGACTTATTTATAGAGGAAATAACAAGCAACGTGGATAATGGGGAACCTGTGGATCCTGTGTATTTGGATTTCCAGAAGGCATTTGACAAGATACCACATCAAAGGTTACAAAACAAAATAAGAGCCCATGGTAACATATTAGCATGCTAGAGGATTAGTTAGCTAACAGGAAACAAAGTAGGCACAAATGGATTGTTTTCAGGTTGGCAAGCTGTAACTAATGGAGTGCCACAGGGATCAATGCAGGGGCCTCAACTATTTAAAATCTATATCAATGACTTGGATAAAGGGACAGTATGTATGGTTGCTAAATTTGCTGATAACACAAAGCTAGGTAGGAGAGTAAGTTGTTAAGAGGACATAAGGGGTCTGCAAAGGGATATAGATAGGTTACGTGAGTGGGCAAAAATGTGGCAGATGAAATATAATGTGGGAAAGTGTGAACTTGTCCACTTTGGCTGGAAAAATAGAAAAGCAATATATTATTTAAATGGAGAGAGATTGCAGAACTCTGAGATGCAGAGGGATCTGGGTGTCCTAGTACATGAAACACAAAAAATTAGTATGCAGGTACAGCAAGTGATTAAGAAGGCAAATGCAATGTTGTTGTTTATTGCAAGGGGAACAGAATATAAAAGTCAAGATGTTTTGTTACAGTTGTACAGAGCATTGGTGAGATCACATCTAGAGTATTGTGTACAGTTTTGGTCTCCTTACTTAAGAAAGGGTATAATTGCATTGGAAGCAGTTCAGAGAAGGTTCACTCGACTGATTCCTAAGATGAGAAAGTTATCTTATGAGGAAAGGTTGGACAGATTGGGCCTATATTGGAGTTTAGAATGATGAGAGGTGATCTGATTGAAACATATAAGATCCTGAGGGGACTTGACAGGTGGATGTTGAAAGGATGTGGGAGAGGCTAAAACTAGGGGGAACAATTTAAAAATAAGGGGTCTCCCATTTAAGACAGAGCTGAAGAGGAACGTTTTCTCTCAGAGGATCGTGAATCTGTGGAACTCTCTTTCCTGGAGAGCTGTGGAGGCATTGAATGTTTTTTAGGTAGAGGTAGACAGATTCTTGACAAACAAGGGAGTCAAAAGATATTGGGGATAGGCAGGAAAGTGGAGTTGAGTCCACAAACAGATCAGCCATGATATTATAGAATGGCAGAGCAGGCTTGAGGGGCCAAATGGCCTACTCCTGCTCCTAGTTCGTATGTTTGTAATTTTTCATCGCCACACTTCTTGTACGTGTGACAGCATGCATCCAGGATGTCTGTAATCAGGGCAAATGCTTTAACAATTACTGGTCATCATTTTAACCATTACTGATAATCATACGTGTCTGGGATTCTGGTGGAAAGCTTGGTGGTAAAATACATCTCCTGCCTCCAGATACTGAGAACAAATATCCACACAAAAGGTTTCCTCTGACTGAGAGGTTTTGGCCAGACATGGCATCGTACCACCTTCTGGATACACAAATTCCACATGACAGGCAGTTTAGAGAGTGAACAACTAATTACTTTAAGACACTTCAACATGTACAGTGACTCAGCTACTCAATCCTCCATGTTCTAATCAATTCATATTGAGCAGATCATATTTGTAAGAGTCCACTACGGTGGGAGCCTTTATGGCCACATGCGTGCAGTCGATGACATCCTGCACTTGGGGGAATCCTGCAATGGCCCCGAATCCTATAGTCCTCTCTGCCTGATTGCTGGAATTGGTGCGAAAGAGCACGTACTGGCCTCTTAAACATGGCATTGGTGACCATCTTGATGATCTCACACATATCTCCAGTGGATTCCTGGAATGATCCTGAGGCATAGAGGTCCAGCGCCACAGTGACCTTGTCAGACACTGACAAGGTGTCAGTGTCATTGGGTGACCATCGCTTCCCATGGGGTTCAGTTTGTCCTCCAGCATGGCACACAGCTCTGTGACGGCCTCCCTGGATAGACGCAGTCTTTGGCATTACTGCAGCTCTGATGTCTGAAGATACCTGAGCCTTTGGCAGTAGGCCCTCTCTGGTGAGTAACTAATCTGTGCAGCTGGTTTGTTACCTGCCCCGCGGAGCCCTTCTCCTCCAATCCCCCCCTCCCTAGGCTGGCATTCCTGCTGTCCCTCTGGTTGCTAATGCCCCTCTGCCTATTGCTGTAGCTCTCTCCCTCTCTGTTGCTCCTCCTCACTGGAGGAGCTGATATCTGAGTGAATGAGGTCCATGGCCTGTAGATGCACTCAGTGTCCAGGGTCACCTTCCACCCCTTCCTCCACCCACACAAGTACCAGAATCAATATGCCACTCTGAAGGTATGCTCCCACAGCTCTGGCACCTTTTCCCTTCTCCCCACCGTCTATGCTAATGTCCGCACTGTTCTGCCCTCCCTGCTAAAGCTCACAATTGCTCAGGATGGCTTCTGTTTGCAGTGTTCACGTACTGGCTGGCTCTCTTAAACATTGTTTAAGAGTATATGTGCAGGCCGGTGTAGTGTTTGATTGATCTGGGTTTGATTGCATTAGTCTGTCCATTGGTCAGTGTTCACTGTTTTTGATTGTTTAAGCCTAGTTGAAACTGAAACTAAAACAGTGACTGTTCTGAGATGGCATTGTACTGAGATCTTGTAAGTGCGAAGATATTTTGAAGTACTGTAAATAAACAAGTTGGTGATTTAATTCAAGTGTGATATCTGCATTGCTCTGAGATAAATCAGATATAATATATGCAGCAAACTGCGTAAATATAACAGCCGGGAAAATTTCGAGTTAGTTGCCTTTTCAACAAGCTTAATTAGCTACCCACCTTGTGGAAGCGTGAGGTCCTCCCACCATGCCAGCCGCTCTTCTCAATATCTGGATCTGGCATGAAGATGCTGGGCTTCCATCTCGTTGACCTCCAACTGATATTCCGACCCCTCCTGCCTCCCAGCCCACCTCCAATGGGCTTGAAAAATTCAGCCCAGAGTGCTCTTGAATTTCTTAAAATTTTGTGCACTTGCTTTAATCACATATTTACGAGTGATAATACCAAAGTGCCATCTCAGATGTATTTTTAAAGCTCATTCGCTAGGTTATAGGGGGAGAAATTGGTTCTTGTGGGTAGAAACAGGAGCAAAAGTATCAATTTCTGTGACTGATTCTTCATGTCCCAAGGACGATATCCAGATGTTTCAGGCATTTACAGTGGTCACCTAAATCGGGCTTAGGCCTCTTACATGTGTAAATAAGACCTCTTCTAGGACCCCTTTGCTAAATTGGATGAGCCCCAGAAATCCTCAGTGATTACTGCCGAAAGTAACAGCCACCAACAAAAAACTGAGTAATTCTTTTTAAAGTTTGATTTGGAGCCAGGAGGACCAGGAGGAGAGAAAAATATGAAATTACAAAACACAATCATCCTAGTATAACAATAACTTGCATGGACCTGGATGAGGGTGTAGAAGGGTGGGTTAGTAAATTTGCGGATGACACGAAGGTCGGTGGAGTTGTGGATAGTGTCGAAGGGTGTTGTGGGGTACAGAGGGACATAGATAGGCTGCAGAGCTGGGCTGAGAGATGGCAAATGGAGTTTAATGCGGAGAAGTGTGAGGTGATTCACTTTGGAAGGAGTAACAGCAATGCAGAGTACTGGGCTAATGGGAAGATTCTTGGTAGTGTAGATGAGCAGAGAGATCTTGGTGTCCAGGTACATAAATCCCTGAAAGTTGCTACCCAGGTTAATAGGGCTGTTAAGAAGGCATATGGTGTGTTAGCTTTTATTAGTAGGGGGATCGAGTTTCGGAGCCACGAGGTCATGATGCAGCTGTACAAAACTCTGGTGAGGCCGCACCTTGAGTATTGCGTGCAGTTCTGGTCACCACATTATAGGAAGGATGTGGAAGCTTTGGAAAGGGTGCAGAGGAGATTTACTAGGATGTTGCCTGGTATGGAAGGAAGGTCTTACGAGGAAAGGCTGAGGGACTTGGGGTTGTTTTCGTTAGAGAGAAGGAGGAGGAGAGGTGACTTAATAGAGACATACAAGATAATCAGAGGGTTAGATAGGGTGGATAGTGAGAGTCTTTTTCCTCGGATGATGATGGCAAACACGAGGGGACATAGCTTTAAGTTGAGGGGTGAAAGATATAGGACAGATGTCAGAGGTAGTTTCTTTACGCAGAGAGTAGTAGGGGCGTGGAACGCCCTGCCTGCAACAGTAGTAGACTCGCCAACTTTAAGGGCATTTAAGTGGTCATTGGATAGACATATGGATGAAAATGGAACAGTGTAGGTCAGATGGTCGGCGCAACATCGAGGGCCGAAGGGCCTGTACTGCGCTGTAATGTTCTAATTCTAATTCTAATTATATAGTAACTTTAATGCTGTAAAACATCTCAAGTTGTCTTTTTTCTTCTCTTCTTCTTTGGCCTCCTTGTCTCGAAAGACAATGGGTAAGCACCTGGAGGTGGTCAGTGGTTTGTGAAGCAGCGCCTGGAGTGGCTATAAAGGCCAATTCTAGAGTGACAGACTCTTCCACAGGTGCTGCAGAAAAATTGGTTGTCGGGGCTGTTACACAGTTGGCTCTCCCCTTGCGCATCAGTCTTTTTTCCTGCCAACTGCTAAGTCACTTTGACTTGCCTCACTTTAGCCCCGCCTTTATGGCTGCCTGCCAGCTCTGGCGATCGCTGGCAACTGACTCCCACGACTTGTGATCAATATCACAGGACTTCATATCGCGTTTGTAGACGTCTTTAAAGCGGAGACATGGACGGCCGGTGGGTCTGATACCAGTGACGAGCTCGCTGTACAATGTGTCCTTGGGGATCCTGCCATTTTCCATGCGGCTCACATGGCCAAGCCATCTCAAGCGCCGCTGGCTCAGTAGGGTGTATACGCTGGGGATGTTGGCCGCCTCGAGGACTTCTGTGTTGGAGATACGGTCCTGCCACCTGATGCCAAGGATTCTCCGGAGGCAGCGAAGATGGAATGAATTGAGACGTCGCTCTTGGCTGACATACGTTGCCCAGGCCTCGCTGCCGTAGAGCAAGATATTGAGGACACAGGCTTGATACACTCGTAATTTTGTGTTCCGTGTCAGTGTGCCATTTTCCCACGCTCTCTTGGCCAGTCTGGATGTAGCAGTGGAAGCCTTTCCCATGCGCTTGTTGATTTCTGCATCGAGAGACGGGTTACTGGTGATAGTTGAGCCTAGGTGGGTGAACTCTTGAACCACTTCCAGAGCGTGGTCGCCAATATTGATAGATGGAGCATTTCTGACGTCCTCTCCCATGATGTTCGTTTTCTTGAGGCTGATGGTTAGGCCAAATTCGTTGCAGGCAGCCGCAATCCTGTCGATGAGTCTCTGCAGACACTCTTCAGTGTGAGATGTTAATGCAGCATCATCAGCAAAGAGGAGTTCCCTGATGAGGACTTTCCGTACTTTGGTCTTTGCTCTTCGACGGGCAAGGTTGAACAACCTGCCACCAGATCTTGTGTGGAGGAAAATTCCTTCTTCTGAAGACTTGAACGCATGTAAGAGCAGCAGGGAGAAGAAGATCCCAAATAGTGTGGGTGCGAGAACACAGCC
Organism: Heterodontus francisci; assembly: GCF_036365525.1. Lineage (NCBI taxonomy): Eukaryota > Metazoa > Chordata > Chondrichthyes > Heterodontiformes > Heterodontidae > Heterodontus > Heterodontus francisci. The sequence continues at coordinate 61,976,394 of NC_090377.1, read as the reverse complement.
CTGTTTCACACCACTCAGGATAGGAAAGGGGTCTGATGAGGCGCCGCTATGTTGAATTGTGCCTTTCATATTGTCATGGAATGAGGTGATGATACTTAGTAACTTTGGTGGACATCACATCTTTTCCAGTAGTCTGAAGAGACCACGTCTGCTGACGAGGTCAAAGGCTTTGGTGAGATCAATGAAAGCAACGTGGAGGGGCATCTATTGTTCACGGCATTTCTCCTGTAGCTGGTGAAGGGAGAACAGCATGTCAATGGTGGATCTCTCTTCTCGAAAGCCACACTGTGCCTCAGGGTAGACGCGCTCAGCCAGCTTCTGGAGCCTGTTTAAAGTGACTCGAGCGAAGACTTTCCCCACTATGCTGAGCAGGGAGATTCCACAGTAGTTGTTGCAGTTGTTAAGTTGTCTTATAGGAGCACTGTCAAACAAAATTGACAGACAAGAGCATTATCAAACAAAATTTAGACAGACTTAAATAACAGCTTGGATAAATTGTATAAAAATACCTCTCAAATAACAGAGAGGTGGAAGTTTATTAATCTTAAACTCTAATTTGGTTAATGACTATGAATACGCGACGCGACCACACTAGCATGCATACGCGAGAAAACACACGCAGATAGAGACAGAAAATAGAAAGAATAAAGGGGAAACGTTTGAGGCAATAGCTTGGATTTATTTACGGTCCTTTGAGCTCAATGTAGAATCTTTGATTGCCGGTAAGTCTTGCCATTTTGTTGGGGCTCAGTGCATGCTTTAAAACTTGTTTCGATGTAGGAGTCTTTTCTCTCTTGAGGTTTAAGTGACTTCAGTGGATCCGGAGATTCATGGGAGACTGAGCAAGCTAGCCAGGAGAAAAGTTCTTTTCTTCCAAGTTCAGTTGCAATCTGACCCGAACTGTGCTGTGAGCAGTTCAAGTAAAAACTTGGGCCAGCAGGTTAGTCATGTGACTAGCTGTTTTAACAAACGCCTGCATTTGTGGATTCTCCATCTTAACAGACACCCTGAAATGCTGACTTTCTTACACATTCAATGTCTGGTTATCAAAATCCATTTGGGTTAATTGGATCAGGGGGCCATTCTATTGTCTCCAGGCACTGTCTCTTAGTATGCAAATGTTTTCCAGCCACTGCTAATCTCTTTGAACAAGTCATCTCTTCCTTCCAGCAACAGTTTAAGATTAATTTTCATATGATGAAATTAAAATGCCTCATTCTTGGGTCTTCATGGCAATGACTATCAGTTGTTCTGTCCTTTTTTTATTCTTTCATGGGATTTGAGAAATGCTGGCAAAGCCAGCATTTATTGCCCATCCCTAATTCCCCTTGAGAAGGTGAGCTGCCTTCTTAAACCGCTGCAGTCCATGTGGTGTAGGTATACCCACAGTGTTGTTATGAAGGGAGTTCCAGAATTTTGACCTAGCGACAATGAAGGAACGGTGATATAGGTCCAAGTCAGGATGATATGTGGTTTGGAGAGGAATTTGCAGGTGGTGGTGTTCCCATGCATCTGCTGCCCTTGTTCTTCAAGGTAGTAGAGGTGGGAGTTTGGCAGGTGCTGTCAGAGGACCCTTGGCGAGTTGCTGCAGTGCATCGTGTATATGGTACACACTGCTGCCACTGTGTGCCAGTGGTGTAGGAAGTGAATGTTTAAGGTGGTGAATGGAGTGCTGTTTAAGCAGGGGGCTTTGTCCTGGATGGTGTTGAGTTTTCTGAATTGGGTTGGAGCTGCACTCATCCAGGCAAGTGGAAAGTATTCCACCACATTCCTGACTTATACCTTGTAGATGGTGGACAGGATTTGGTGAGTTACTCACAGCAGAATTCTCAGCCTCTGACCTGCTCTTGTAGCCATGGTATTTATATTGCTGGTCCAGTTAAGTTTCTGGTCAATGGTAACCCTCAGGATGATGATGGTGGGGGATTCAGCAATGCCATTGAACATCAAGGGGAGATGGTTAGATTCTCTGTTGTTGGAGATGGTCATTGTCTGGTAGTTGAGTAGCGCGAATGTTACTTGCCACTTATCAGCCCAATCTTGAATGTTGTCCAGGTCTTGCTGCATTTGAACACGGACTGCTTCAGTATCTGAAGAGTTGTGAATGGTATTGAACAGTGCAATCATCAGCAAGCATCCCCACTTCTGACCTTATGATGGAAGGAAGGTCATTGATGAAACAGTTGAAGATGGTTGGGCCTAAGGCACTATCCTGAGGAACTCTTGCAGAGATGTCATGGGGCTTAGATGATTGGCCTCCAACAACCGCAACCATCTTCTGTTTAGCTAGGTATGACTCTAACTAGTGGAGAGATTCCCCCCAATTCCCGTTGATTTCAGTTTTGTTAGGGCTCCTTTGTTGCCACATTTGGTCAAATGCTGCCTTGATGTCAAGGGCAATCACTCTCACCTCACCTCTTGAATTCAGCTCTTTGTCCATGTTTGGACCCAGGTCTGGAGCTGATTGGCCCTGGTGGAAGCCAAACTGAGCTTCAGTGAGCAGGTTATTGCTATGTAAGTGCTGCTTGATAGCAATGTCGCTGACATCTTCCATCACTTTGCTGATGATCCAGAGTAGACTGGTGGAGTGGTAATTGACCAGATTGGATTTATCCTGCTTTCAGTGGAATCTTTTTTTAGTGGTCTGAGTGGTCAAAGTGAACAACAAATTGCATTTATATAGCACTTTTAACATAGTAAAATGTTTCAAGGTGCATCACAGGAGTATTATCTAACAAAATTTTACATCAAGAGATATTAGGACAGATGGCCAAAAGGTTGATCAAAAAGGTAGGTTTTCAAGAGCTTCTTAAAAGAGAGGAAGAGAGGCAACAATGTTTAGGGACCAGAGCTTAGGGTCTAGGCAGTTAAAGGCATGGCCACCAATGGTGGATCAATTAAAATTGGAAAAACTCAAGAGGCCAGAATTGGAGGAACCCACAGATTTCAGAACATTGTAGGGCTGGAAGAGATTACAGAGATAGGGAGGAATGAAGGAATGGAGGGATTTGAGATCAAGGACAAAAATTGCAAAATGGAGATGTTGCTGGATCAGGAGCCAATATAGGTCAGCAAGCATGGGGTGAGTCAATGGGACATAGTGCGTTAGGATACAGGCAGCAAAGTTTTCGATACGCTCAGGTTTATGGAGGATGGAAGATGGGAGGTTGGCCAGGAGAGCATTGGAATGAAGTCTAGAGGTAACAAGGGCATGAGTAAGAGTTTCAGCAAATGTGCTGAAACAGGATCTGAGACAGGCGATGTTAGGGAGGTAAATGTGGGGGAGGAGTGGGAACCTCTCAAATGTCATTGGTCACATTTTTTTTGCTTGTTACTGCTAAGTGCTGCCTATTTCGAATGCTGCCAAATTGGCTGTTGGTGGTCTCTAGCATGCTGATCTGCTCCGGGTAGTCCCAGGTCCTATTAGGTGTAAGTGTTCCTAGGCCCATTTATACTGTCACTCTCCTAAGTCTTTTCTGCTTGCGCTACAGACCTGTCTTTAAGTCCTTTTTGGATCCACATCTGAAGTTCTATGGGGTCATTTTATTTCAATTTTACTATTTGTGTTTTAAAAATTTTGATGCAGTTCTCTAGACATGGCTGTGAAAAAGCCTAAAAATGAACAGAGCTTGGAACAGATGCATGGTGGAAATGGGAAGTGACCAAGGAGAATGAGCTGAGTGCTCTAAGGCTGGTGAAATAGGATTACTGGGAAATGGGAAAGAGAACAAAATGGGCTTATAAAAATACAGAAAGATCAAAAATAAGTGAAGCAAAGAACAAGATAGAAGTAAGTATTAAGGTATTGGATGAAGAGAGGGGGAAGAAGGCTGCATTTATGCATTGACCTACATGATCTGTGTTCAGGAGCCCCAGCCAAATGTGAAAATATAGCTTAACATAAACTTACAGTACTGTTTACCTGGTGCGTTAATTGCAAACTGTGGCATACACTGACTGGAATTAGAACACTGGAGGGGAGGGTGGTTTAGTTACCATGGTTTGAGTGGTGGGAAGACACATTGAAGAAGCCTGTGAACAGAGCAGGAAAAGTGGACGGTGCATTGGTGCTTCACAGCAGGGTGAAAAAATGTGGTGGCAGAACTTCTAGACACCTCTGGAGCTTTTCATTAGATTGCATTTTTAATCTTTAGGCATTTTGTTACATATTTACTGCTTTAATGGATGTGGTGAACTGCGGTGGGCTTTCAGCATTTCGCTATTCCTTTCCTATCACTCCTTTCTTTTCAATGTACATGTTAATGGGCAATACCCTCATGAAAAAATGTTTGCCAAACAGGTTCTGATTTCCGTATACATTAACACAATGACATAAATCACATCAAAAGCATCACCAAATCCCTTACAACAATTTTTTAAAAAAATAACATAAGCCAGTGGATTAAATAAAAAGAGCTTGCATTTATATAAAACCTGTCACAACCTCAGGAAGTCCCAAAGTGCTTTACATCCAATTGAGTACTTTTTGGAGTGTAGACATGGTTTTAATATATTAAGGGTGGCACAGTGGCGCAGTAGTTAGCACCGCAGCCTCACAGCTCCAGCGACCCCGGGTTCAGTTCTGGGTACTGCCTGTGTGGAGTTTGCAAGTTCTCCCTGTGACTGCGTTTCTGCCGGGTGCTCCGGTTTCCTCCCACAGCCAAAGACTTGCAGCTTGATAGGTAAATTGGCCATTGTAAATTGCCCCTAGTGTAGGTAGGAGAATGGAGGGGATGTGATGGGGAATATGGGATTAATGTAGGATTAGTATTAATGGGTGGTTGTTGGTCGGCACAGACCTGGTGGGCTGAAGGGCCTGTTTCAGTGCTGCATCTCCAAATAAAAATAAAACGCAGCAAGGTCCCAAGAATGACAATGAAATAAATAGCCAAAAAATATCTCCTTTGAAATAATGTTGGTTGAGAAATAAATATTGGCCAGGGCACCAGGGAAACTCCCCTGTTCTTCTTTCAAATGGTGTCATGGGATCTTCTAAGTTCGCCTAAGAGGGCAGATGGGTTCTCAGTTTATCATCTCATCAGAAAGATGACAGCTCTGACAGTGCAGTCCTCCCTCAGTACTGAAATGAAGTGTCAACCTGGACTATGTAGTTAAATCTCTCAAGTAGTTCTTGGACCCATCACCTCCTGACAGAGGTGAGAATGATACCAACTGAACCAAGGCTAACACCTTAAAAAACATCTGCCTCACCAACTGATTCTACTGGCAATTACATAATGGCCTTTCATCATTGGGACACAGATTTAAATCCAACACAGAATGATAGCATGAAAATTTCTTCTGTCTGTACCTGTTGAAATGAATTTGAACAGTCTCCCTCCAACTCCTGTTGTACATGTGTACCCGGTAGAAAACTATCCCTAATTTGACAATGCCACTCAGAGGCTACATGATGGCTAAAGGAGAAATGGAAATGTGCCACAATGGTACGTGCAGTCAGATGCTCTTCTAAGTTTGAGGATGAGGCCGAAAAAGAAGATTTTTACAATGCACGTAATTGTTCTGCCATAGCTTAATTTGGCATGACTTAATACTGACACAGGACGCTCAAAATGGTTGTTTTCCTTCCCAGACTAGTATCACACATCTTTCAAAAAACGCATAAACGGATGTTCTGCTTCATAATCCACTAAGAGTTTGATGAAACTTTGAGAAGACAGTAGTTACACAAAATGTGAGCTCAAATTAAAGAAAACATGTTTTATTAAAGTAGTTCATATTTCTCTGTGTTAGGTTGGCGGTTCAAAGTTTTGTTCAGTCATACAAATGCAACTAAGGTTACGAACATACCAATTAGGAGCAGGAGTAGGCCACTCGGCCCCTTGAGCCTGCTCTGCTATTCAATAAGTTCATGGTTGAACCGATTACTGCACATTTCCACCTACCCTCGATAACCTTCCCCAACCCCCCTCCCCCATGCTTATGCTTATCAAGAATCTATCTACCTCTGCCTTAAAAATATTCAAAGACTCTGCTTCCACCGCCTTTTGAGGAAGAGAATTCCCAAGACTCACGACCCTCTGAGAGAAAAAAATTCTCATCTGTCTTAAATGCGCGACCCCTTATTTTTAAAGTGACCCCTAGTCCCAGATTCTCCCACAAGGGGAAACATCCTTTTCACATCCAGGTTTAAACTGAGTAACTGGTATCAGAGGGAACGAATAAGATCACTCCAATTAAGCACCAAGTTTGGATCGATTCTACAGCTGAGTTTCATTGAAGATCGTCTGTGTTCCCAACAAGGATTTAATGTTATCTTTGACACGTGGACCTTTCCGTGGCGCGCCTTAAAGGGAGGAACAGTGTATTGTAGGAACATCCGCTTTAAGATTGAAGTGGTAAAAGCAGCGGCCTATGGCAAATATTTATTCGATTTGAAGGTGTTATTGCACATTTTGCAAATTATCACTGCGCTGCACATCTGGATCGCTGGCTCCTGGGAAAGCCAGTTGTAGAAATGCCACGCAGGCAGGCAGACGAGCGCTGAGTGTGAGGAGGGAGGGAAGCATCTGCACAACTTTCCTAACACTGAATGTGTGGAAGGACCAGAACAGGGAGTCAGCCCCTTTAACGTCAAAGCAATAAATGATTAATAAAATGAGAAAATTGTTTCGAGGCAGCGGCAGAATCCTGGCGATTATTTTTGCCGCCTCGATTATTTGGCTGATCTTTGACATGGCAGCGCTGCGGTTTTCCTTCACCGAGATCAACAGTAAAGTTTCCAAAGAGGAGTTCCTGCGTCTGGAGCGGGTGAGGACGAAGGTGCTGCAAGACCAGGAGTTGCACAAAATGTTCAGGAAAAGGGCCGGTGACCCCGGCAGGTTGGCCGGGTTCGGGGCGGGGGACGCGGGGCGACGGCCTCTCCATGGAAACCGCTCCGCCCTGGCCGGAGACCCCGCCGCCGCTGCTGGCAGGTTGGCGGCGAACAGGTGGCAAATTGAGGGAAAGTCGGCGAAACATCGCGTTGGAGCAAACACGCGCTCCCCGTCCAACGGCCGGAGCTTTCCCCCGCCCCCTGGAACATTCTGGAACAAGCGGCTGAAAGACCAGCTAACAGCCCCCGAGCCGCGAGACCATGGTGCCGGCGGGGGCTCCTGGACACCCGCAGGGCGGCTCCGTGCCAGGCAGGTAGTCACCGCTTCTCACCCCGCCCTAATGCTGGGGAAGGTGCCGGAGGTTCAGAGGCCCAGTTCCCGCAAGCCCCTTCAGCCCCTCACAGGGGCAAATGTCACGGCCGAGCCAGTGGCTCCTGCTGGACAAGAGTCGCAGCTACAGCCCGAGCGGGACAGGTTGGCCAAGGAAAGCTGGCAGCAAAGCATGAAAGCAGCGGAGGAAAAGCCCGATGGCAACCGCACGGGAGAGGCCGCCCCTGCCACCCGGCTGAAGGATGCACAGCTTTTCCCAGCCCCCTCACCAGATAAAGCGGCAGCGAACTCTGAAAAAGCAGCGCTGGAAGAATGGACCAAGGTTAATACGTCTGTCAAAGCAATCGATCCAAATATTGAGGCTGCAGTGGTCAATAACACAGTAAAACAATCCCATAGCAAAACGTCTATTGGTGCTAAAGTTTGGAATGGAACAAAAAATGAACCTGTCAATATTACTGACATAAAGGCTGTGTTAAAGCAATCTGAACTTAAAACGTTAGTTTTAGCCAATGCTACAAATGCACAGATTAACCTTGAAACGAACAAAACAGCAATAAACAATTTAAAAGCTAAAAACCAGACACACGCCATTGAGGAAAAAGATTTTTCGAAAGACATAACTCCTAAAATCAATGAAACAAATGAAGTACAGAGAGGTGGCAATATTTTAAATCATCCAGTTATTAATTTAGATACTATTGTAGGGGTGCACAAAGTTTTGTCGATTGACATAACTATATCTCCTCGAGATGCGAAAGCCATCGGTCAATTTGGGCAGCGAGCAGTTGTGCCAAAGGAACATGAAAAATTAGCAAAGGAAAAGTGGAATGAGGGACATTTCAACGTATATCTCAGTAACATGATCCCACTGGACAGGGCTATCCCGGATACCAGACCTGAAGGGTGAGATTGCCATTAGTAGAAAAGCACTGTCTATTAGTGGATAATTTTCTATAATCTCAGTTGTTTCTATGGTAATTTATATAATATATTATGATAAGTATGTCGCTCATAGTCTATATCACACACATTAGTTTGTTACTTATTCCTTTATTTCTAGAATCCAGTTGCTGTAACTATCATTATCTAAATGCTAAATAACCCTAGATTTACATTAACCTATTGCAAATCCAGGCTTTTTTTCCTCAGATTTGTATTGTCCCCATTGCAATTTTTGTTAGAACATTTCTGCATGCAAACTCAGTTTGAGATGGTGAGGGGGAATTCATACAGTAGAAGTATTTTCTAATAGTAATTCAGTCTGCTGTAATATAGAGTAATTACTTTACTATTGAAAGCAATAATTAAAATTTACATTGTTTTTGATTACCATTTCAAATACTGCAGTTTGGTTTACATTCTCCATAATATAATTTTCTAACATATTTCTTGCTACATTTGTAAAATATTGTGGAAGTAAATTAGATACATAAATCATAAGCAAACCAACAAATAGTAAAGTCAGCAGTAGGTCACAATATCCTGCTTAAAAGTGAAAAGGAATCTCCCCCACATTTGGATATTGCCTGGACCATGACTATTTTTATTTTAATGGATCTGCAACTCAAAACTAACATCTCCACAGATTATATCCACAGTATACCATTAATTTATATCTAAACATCAACATGGGTATGCATCAAATATATTTTGTATTCGATAGGTGGGACTAATGCAGTTACAGCAGTTTTATGACTGGAATATAAATCATTGAATTGGAACAAAGTTTAACAGCCATACTGGTAACAATCCATTTCAATTCAGTGCAGACAATGCCTTTGCTTGTATGGGCCTGACTTGCTGAGAATTGAACCGGACTAGGAGAGTATTAACAAAATGGGTGCAGTATTCAATTTAGCACAATTTTCACGTGAGCACAGATTTTTCTCCAAAAAGAACATACATTTTTTTATCCTGATGATGTAAATTGCAAAAACATAGTGATATCTACTGTGCCTAGAATAACTACATTTATCACATGGTAAATATGACGGTAGGACAGTAAAAAGAGGTCAGTCCATCCAACACATCTAATCTAATGTAGGGGTGGGCTTCATGGTGAGGCTGGGTATTGCTTCTGCCAAAGTCTACTAGTATACCATATGACTCCACTGGATGGTATACAATGTAATGGTCCATAATTTGCTGTAGCATGTCATTGAATACCATCTGCCATTTGTTAGACGTGCCATTGCATTGCAATGGTTATAAATTTTTTGCATGGCAAGTTGCTAAAGTGCAAGCTGATAACAGCACAGAGTAAAACAGAACATCTGGGACCTGAGTGAACAGGATAAGCAACTGCTTATCAGTCAGATTGAAGGATTGTGAAATTAACTGCAAGGCCTGAGAAGGAAGTGTAAATTGGAATGGGTGAATTCAATGTCAAATCAGGTACAGAAAAGAAATAAAGAAAAGGAAAGAAAGATTAGATTGAGAGAGAGAAGAGACAGAAAAGAAAAAAGAGAAGACATAAAATTTTACATTTTTAGTATCGCCAACAATTTAAATCTGAAACCACGAGACTCCACGCTTGTACTAGTTCATTTCAATACCAGAGAGGTTGTTTGGCAGTAATTAACATGGATCATGTTATTAAAATGATAGTTAGACTGTAATGGACAAGACTTAACTTTCTGTGGCCAGTTAGTTTGTTTCTACTGCACAAATAAAGCAATTTCACGGCAGTCGATGTGTTTCAATGGTGAATTAGACAGTGAGGCAGTGTTTTAGCGAAGCTAACAGTGGAATGATACAACTGTGATACAACTTTTGGATATTTGAATTTAACCACTCCTCAGCCCCTTGCTTGAAGTATGCCATTTGCATAAATAACAGTGAACACCATTAGCCTCGCCATTATTTTGACAGCAAATTCTGTTTCGTTGTTACCCAGTGTGACTGGAAGAACTGCCCTTGTTGCACAGTCCCTTAGAAAATATATATTGGCCTTGGAGGGAGTGGAGCACAGATTTAACAGAATTATACCAGAGCTAAAAGGATATGGGGACAGGTTACTTAGGCTTGTATTCCCGTGAATATGGAAGATTAAGGGGTGGCCTAATTGAGATATTTTAAATGATTTAGATAGACAGAAACTGTTTACTCTGGTGGGAAGTGCAGAACAAGGGGGTACAAAATTAAAATTAAAGTTAGGCCATTCAGGGTTGATGATAGGAAGTATTTATTCACGGAACAGAAAGAGTAGATAAGGGTAATGTAGCAGACATAATATATTTGGTTTTCCAAAAGGCATAATAGACTTATGACTTTTTATTCTTTCATTGGATGTGCGCATCACTGACAAGGCCAGCATTTGTTGCCCATCCCTAATTGCCCTTGACAACTGAATGACTTCCTAAGCCATTTAAAAAAAATTCATTCATGGGATGCAAACGTTGCTGGCTAGGACAGCATTTATTGCCCATCCCTAAGTGCCCTTGAGAAGGTGGTGTTGAGCTGCCTTCTTGAACCGTCACAGTCCATGGGGGTGGGTACACCCACATTGCTGCTAGGAAGGGAGTTTCAGGATTTTGACCCAGCGACAGTGAAGGAACAGCAATATAGTTCCAAGTCAGGATGGTGTGTGGCTTGGAGGGGAACTTGCAGGTGGTGGTGTTCCCATGCGTCTGCTGCCCTTGTCCTTCTAGGTGGGAGAGGTTGTGTGTTTGGAAGGTGCTGTCTTTGGAGCCTTGGTGCGTTGCTGCAGTGCATCTTGTATATGGTACACACTGCTGCCACTGTGCTTCAGTGGTGGAGGAAGTGAATGTTTGTAGATGGGATGCCAATCAAGCAGGCTGCTTTGTCCTGGATGGTGTCGAGCTTCTTGAGTGTTGTTGGAGCTGCACCCATCCAGGCAAGTGGAGAGTATTCCATCACACTCCTGACTTGTGCCTTGTAGATGGAAGACAGGCTTTGAGGAGTCAGGAGGTGAGTTACTCACCGCAGGATTCCTAGCCTCTGACCTGCTCTTGAAACCATGGTATTTATATGGCTAGTCCAGTTCAGTTTCTGGTCAATAGTAACCCACAGGATGTTGATAGTGGGGGAGTCAGCGATCGAAAAGCTATTGAATGTCAAGGGGAGATGGTAAGATTCTCTCTTACTTGAGATAGTCATTGCCTGACACTTGTGTGGCGTGAATGTTACTTGCCATTTAGCAGCCCAAGGCTGGATGTTGTCCATGTCTTGTTGCATATGGACAGTGACTGCTTCGGTATCTGAGGAGTCGCCAATGGTGCTGAACGTGACGCGGTCATCAGCGAACATCCCCACTTCAGACCTTATGATAGAAGGAAGGTCATTGAGGAAGCAGCTGAAGATGGTTGGGCCGAGGACACTACCCTGAGGAACTCTGCAGTGATGTCCCGGAGCTGAGATGATTGACCTCCAACAACCACAACCATCTTCCTTTGTGCTGGGTATGACTCCAACCAGTGGAGAGTTTTCACCCTGATTCCGAATGACTCCAGTTTTTCTAGGGCTCCTTGATGCCGTACTCAGTCAAATGCTGTCTTGATGTCGAGCGGTCACTCTCAACTGACCTCTGGAGTTCAACTCTTTTGTCCATGTTTGAACAAAGGCCATAATGAGGTCAGGAGCTGAGTGGCCATGGTGGAACCCCAACTGAGCGTCACTGAGCAGGTTATTGCTAAGCAAGTGCTGCTTGATAGCACTGTCGACGACACCTTCCATTACTTTAGTGATGATCAAGAGTAAACTGATGGGGCGGTAATTGGCTGGGTTGGATTTATCCTGTTTTTTGTGTACAGGACATACCTGGGCAATTTTCCACATTGCCGAGAAGGTGCCAGTGTCATATCTGTACTGGAATAGCTTGGCTAGGTGTGCGGCAAGTTCTGGAGAACAAGCCTTCAGTACTGTTGCCGGAATGTTGTTAGGGCCCAAAGCATTTACGGTATCCACTGCCTTCAGCCGTTTCTTGATATCACGTGGAGTGAGTCGAATTGGCTGAAGACTGGCATTTGTGATGCTGGGGACTTCAGGAGGAGGCCGAGATAGGTCATCTACTCGGCACGTCTGACTGAAGATTGTTGCAAATGCTTCAGACTTATCTTTTGCACTGATATGCTGGGCTCCCCCATCATTGAGAACAAAGAACAGTACAGCACAGGAACAGGCCATTCGGCCCTCCAAGCCTGCGCCGATCTTGATGCCTGCCTAAACTAACACCTTCTGCACTTCCGGGGTCCATATCCCTCTATTCCCTTCCTATTCATGTATTTGTCAAGATGTCTCTTAAATGTTGCTATTGTATCTGCTTCCACCACCTCCCCTGGCAGCAAGTTCCAGGCACTCACCACCCTCTGTGTAAAAAAAACTTGCCTCGCACATCCCCTCTAAACTTTGCCCCTCGCACCTTAAACCTATGTGCCCTAGTAACTGACTCTTTCACCCTGGGAAAAAGCTTCTGACTATCCACTCTGTCCATGCCGCTCATAACTTTGTAAACCTCTATCATGTCGCCCCTCCACCTCTGTCGTTCCAGTGAAAACAATCCGAGTTTTTCCAACCTCTCCTCATAGCTAATGCCTTCCAGACCAGGCAACATCCTGGTAAACCTCCTCTGTACCCTCTTCGGGGCCTCCACGTCCTTCTGGTAGTGTGGCGACCAGCATTGCACGCAATATTCTAAGTGTGGCCTAACTAAGGTTCTGTACAGCTGCAACATGACTTGCCAATTTTTTATACTCTGTGCCCCAACCGATGAAGGCAAGCATGCTGTATGCTTTCTTGACTACCTTATCCACCTGCGTTGCCACTTTGATAGTGCCACACAACAAGATGGAGGGTATCCTCAGTGTGAAGACGGGACTTAGTCTCCACAAGGACTGTGCAGTGGTCACTTCGACCAAAATGACATGGACAGATGCATCTGCGACAGGCAGATTGGTGAGGACGAAGTCAAGTATGTTTTTCCCTCTTGTTGGTTCCCTCACCACCTGCCGCATACCCAGTGTTGCAGCAATGCCCTTTAGGACTCGACCAGCAAGGTCAGTAATGGTGCTACCGAGCCACTCTTGGCGATGGACATTGAGGTCCCCCACCCAAAGTACATTTTGCGACTTGCAACCCCATGTGCTTCCTCCAAGTGGTGTTCAACATGGAGGAGTACTGATTCATCAGCTGAGGGGGTGGGGGGGTGGTGCAGTAGGTAGTAATCAGGTTTCCTTGCCCATGTTTGACCTGATGCCATGAGAGTTTATGGGGTCCGGAGTTGATGTTGAGGACTCCTAAAGCAACACCCTCCCAACTGTCTACCACTGTGCCGCCACCTCTGCTGGGTCTGTCCTGCCGGTGAGGATGGTGATGGCAGTGTCTGGGACATTGTAAGGTATGATTCGGTGAGTATGACCATGTCAGGCTGCTGCTTGACTAGTCTGTGGGACAGCTCTGCCAACTTTGGCCCAAGCCACCAGATGTTAGTATGGAGGACTTTGCAGGGTCGACGGGGCTTGGTTTGCCTTTGTCGTTTCCGGTGCCTAGGTCGGATGCCGGGTGGTCTGCCCGGTTTCATTCCTGATTGACTTTGTAGCAGTTTGATGCAACTGAGTGACTTGCTAGGCCATTTCAGAGGGCAGTTAAGAGTCAACCACGATGTTGTGGGTCTGGAGTCACATGTAGGCCTGTCCAGGTAAGGACAGCAGATTTCCTTCCCTAAAGGATGTTAGTGAACCAGATGGGTTTTTACAATCGACAATAGTTTCATGGCTCATTACTGACACTAGCTTTTAATTCCAGATTTTTTTATTAACTGAGTTTAAATTCCACCTTCTGCTGTGGTGGGATTTGAACCCCTGTCCCAGGGCATTAGGCTCAGCCTCTTGATTACTAGTTTAGTGGCGTTACCGCTATGCCACCATCTACCCCAAAGTGAGAACATGTGGAATCAGTAGCAGAATGGATAGTAAGTTGGCTACAAAATAGAAAACAGAGAGTCAGGGTTAAATATAGTTAATCAGACTGGCAAAAGGAGGGAAGAGGTGTTCCACAAGGATTGGTGCTGGGATCAGTTGTTCACCATTTATGTAAACAATTTTAACTTGAGAATCAGAGGTAGTTTGTGGATGGCACCAAGTTGAAGGTGTAGTTTGTACAGAGGAGAACTGCACCTAACTTGTAGAATGGGCATGTAATTGGTAAATGAACTTCATAATAGCTAACTGTGAGGTAGTCAATTTTGATAGTAAGAATAAGGAGTCCACATACTCATCGGAAAATAAGTGTCTGAAAGAGGTAACAAAACAAGGGATCTTGGAGGTAACGATACACAAATCATTAATAGTAGTGACATAGCTTAATAAGGCTGTTTTTTTAAAAAGAAAAAGCCATCAAAGCACTGGGGTTCATTTCTAGAGGGATAGAATTGAAAAACAGATAAGTTATGTTAAACTTGTATATAACCTTGGTTAGACCACACTTGGAGTACTGTGAACGTTTCTGGTCTCCGTGTTATAAATAGGATACAGAGGCACTGGAGAAGGTGCAAATAAGATTTAGTAGAATGATAGCTATTACCTCAATTCTAGTATCAAGAAAGATTGAACAGGCTGAGGCTCTTTTCTCTAGTAAAGATAACACAGAGGGGTGACCTGATAGAAGTCTTTAAGATTGTGAAAGGATTTGATAGGATAGACAGAGAAGTTGTTTTACCTGTGCTGAAGACCAGACCTAGGGGCTATTTATATAAGTTGGTCATTAATCAATCCAATAGGCAATTCATGAGAAGTTTCTTTACCAAGAGAGTGGTCAGAATGTGGAATGCACAACTAAAAGGAGTATTTGAGGCGAATATCATAGATGCATTTAAAGAAAAGCTTGATAAACACATAAGGGATAAAGGAATAAGATATGTTGATGTGTTAAATGAAGAAGGGAAGCTTGTTTGGACAATGGACCTAGTGGATTGAATGGCCTGTTGTGCTATAAATGTTTTGCAAAAGGTTGTGGAAATGTGAAAAAGCTGTTGAGGCTAGGTCAATTGAAAATTTCAAAACTGGGATTTATATATTTTTGTTGCTATTCCAGGATAATCTTGGAATGCAAGGATAATCCCCAGCTTCTTTTCTCTACTGCAAACTGTATTCTTAAACTCCTCTCCCCTGTCTTCTGCACCCTCACCTTCAACAATAAGTGTGAGGAACACATGGACATCTTTGTCACCAAGATCGAGACCATCCATTCAGCTGCCACTGCCGTGACTCTCCCTTCCAATAGCCCACCTGGCCAAACTTCCTTTAAAGCTCCCCACTGCCCTAGCCCTGAACTTTCATCTTTCTCTACTTTCTCTCCTGTCTTCCCTCATGCCCTCTCTGTACTCATCTTGTTCATGAGACCCACCTCCTGTTCCCTTGATCCTATTCCCACTAAACTGCTGATCACTCCAACTTCCCCTCCTGGTCCCATGTTAGCCGATATTGTAAATGGTGCTCCCTCTTCAGATCTGGACCCTCTCTCCTTTAAATCTGCCATCATTACCCATCTCCTTAAAAAACTAACCCTTGACCCCACCACCCTTGCAAATTACTGCCCCATCTCCAACCTCCCTTTCCTCTCCAAAGTCCTTGAACGTGTTGTCGCCTTCCAAATCTGTTCCCATTTTCCCCAGAACTCCATGTTTGAATCCCGCCAGGTATCCACCCCTGCTACAGAACCGAAACAGCTCTTAGTCACAAATTACATCCTATGTCTGTGACAAAGGAAAACTATCCCTCTCGTCCTTCCCAAGTTGTCTGCAGCCTTTGGCATGGTTTACCATACCATTCTCCTCCAATGCCTCTCCACTGTCATCCAGCTGGGTGGCACTGCTCTCACCTGATTCCATTCTTATCTATCTAATTGTAGCCAGAGAAGCACTTGTAACTTCCTGCTCCTGCGCTGTTGCCTCCGGTGTCCTCCAAGAATCTATCTTTGGCCCCCACCTATTTCTCATTGTTACTGACAGAATTGAGAGAGCACTGAAGCCCCAGTTCTTTTCCCTTTACTGCCCTTATTCAGTGCGTTTTTGATAAGGAAGATGTGTGCATTTCTTAACCCCTCAGTGTATGGCCAATTCAAATTTGAGGTTTAGATTCTGAGAAAGAGACTTGCATATTCACAGGTACTGACTGACCTGTTGTGTATTTCCATAATTTTCTGTCTTTTTGTTTTTAATCATGATTTATGTCAGACAGCGACAGCAGCCAAATTTCTACCCAATCATCACACTAAATGGCTTTTTCTTTTCATGATATTTTCAATTCAAGAAATTAGTCTTTTTTTAATGTTTCAGTCTTTCAGATCTGAATAAAAATATCAGTTCTTGAGAAACAGTTATGTGTATTAGTATGAAGGACAATGCCCTGCAGAAGCAAAATATAGACAATGTTTTCAGTGATTTACTGCTATATCTTAATATGCAGAATGTAAGAAAATTTAATACTAACCTCGGCCTTTGAGTGTCAGTCGTAATCTGGGCGATCTACTTAATTTAACCCTAATTTAAAAATATCAACAATATGGAATGAATTACATTAATAAAAGTTACTACTGTATTACTATTCCCCAGCTTAGGCTCCTGCTTGAAGGCTTGTTCCCTACCCTGGGTTAAGCTTCCTCTGCATCAAGAGAGAGTTTCTCTATCTTACTCCTCAGAAATTCCGTCTTTTCCCTCCAGTATATCCTACCTCCCTCGTCTGGCTGTGTATGTATTTTCAACATACTTTCTGCATTTCTCTGCTCATCAGTCTTGCCTGTTCCCAACAAGGAAGTATATTTTCATGTTGGCTTTTCAAATGCAAACCAGCTGCTCCTGCCTTCGCATACCCACAATCTACCCCAAGCAGTCCAAAGATGTATGCTGTACGCTGTGAACTATTCACTGGCTTTACTCAGTCTTTGTAAAGACTCACAGCAGTCACTTTTATTGTCATCTGACTCTGCTGTATTGTGCTCTTGCTATATTGCTAGCTTATATTCCAAGAAATGAGGTGATCAGGAGATTGTGTATTGTCCTACTTGCATTGTAAAAAATGCCCCATGGAGCTGAAATTACAGATATTCGTGCATAATGTAGATATTAATGCTTCTGGTTCAATCATCATAGCTGACAATGAAGCTGTTGATTTAGATCCAATCTCGATTTCTCTTCCCATCTACATATGGGGTGCTTCCGATGGATTCTGCCACTTTAACAGTTTCCTGGCCCTAATCATCTCCTTTCCACTGTGGCAGCCAATCCCTCTACAGCTCCATACCCCATCAGGATCACTTAGACCCTCTGCCTGACTGAACTTGCTCTCACATTAAACAACTTCTCCTACAACTCATTCACTCCAAGTCAAAGGTGTTGCTGTGGGAACCTGTATGGATCCTAGCCATGCCTGTCTTTTCATGGAAAATGGAGAATATAACATTCTTTGTTCCAGACCTACTCAGTTCCCTCTCTCACCTCTTTTCCTAGTGCATTGATGACTGCAGTAATGCCGTTTTCTGCTCTTGTCTCAATCTAGAAAATTTCATTCAACTTTGCTTCTAATTTCCACTTTTCCCTCATCTTTACATGGTCCTTCTCCAACTCTTCTCTTCCCCGACTTCTGTATCTCTATTTCTGGGGATAGGCTATTGCCCAATATCGACCATAAGCCTACAGCTACCTTGAATAAACTTCCTCCCACCCTGCTTCCTGTAAGGACTCTATTCTATTGCCTCAGTCTCTCTGTCTCTGTTGTTTCATATCTGACAATGCCACCTTCTATACCAATGCTCCTGATAGGTCTTCCTTTTTGCTCAACCAAGGATTCCCCTCCACTCTGATTGACAGGGCCTTTGACCGTGTCTGTCCCATTTTCTGCACTTCTGCTCTGACCCCTTCTCCTCCCTCCCAGACCCATGATCGGGCTCCCCTTGTCCTCTCATTCCACCCCCTGCCGGATTCCACTTTGTGGATCATTTCCTGCCACCACCAAATACATCATCCCCTCCCCTTTCAGCATTCTGAAGGGATCATTCCTTCTGCAGCAATCTGATCCACTCCTCAATCATCCATGGCATCTTCCCCTGCAAGTGCCAGAGATGTAACACCTGCCCTTTTACCTCCTCCCTTCCCACAGGTCCAAACACTCCTTCCAGGTGATACAGCAACTTAGTTGTACTTATTTCAATTTAGTACACTGTATTCACTGCTCATGGTGCAATTTCCTCTACATTGGAAAGACCAAGTGCAGATTGGGTGACCATTTTGCAAAACACCTCTTGTTCAGCCCACAAGTGTGACCCTGAGCTTCCAGTTGCCTGACATTTTAATTCTTCGCCCCGCTCTGACCTAGCTGTCCTTGGCCTCCTACGCTGTTCTAAAGAATCTCAGTTTAAGCTCGAGGAACTGCACCTCATCATTCGATTTGGCACTTCACAGAGTTCCGAACTTAACATTGAGTTCAACCATTTCAAATCATAACCACTGCTCCCATTTCTTTCCTGCAGATGGCAGCTGTTAATCATTCTACAATTTCCATTTACATCTCCTCAAGACCCATCTTTTGTTTCTTTATCTTTCCCATTGCCATCTTTTTCCTTACACCATCATCCCTTTTGTCATTTAATGCCTCCTGCTTTCCACCTTACCACAGACGATTCTCCCCCCCACTTCCACCACCCCCCACCCCCCCCTCGCAACCCCGGCCACTTTCACTGTCTCTGTACTTGCTTAAAACCTGTTGCATCTCTAACTTTTTTTAGTTCTGACATAAGGCGATCGGCCTGAAATGTTAACTGTTTCTCTCTCCATGGATGCTGTCTGACCTATTGACTATTTCTAGCATATTCAGTTTTTATTTGCTCTTAATTTATTAATGATCAGTGGAAAAACTCTTTTTAGTTTAAATGTCTCTAAAGAGCAGTAGGGTAGTTTGTTATACCCTAGAATACTTGTGTTTTATTTCTTATGTGCGTTGGGTTTTTGGGTAATTATTTTCATCCTTTTGTATTTTTATACAGTACAGACATGAGAAAAGACTTACAGAAAAAGTAGAAAGGAAAAGCTAAGCATTGTTAAGGAGAAGCTTAATCATGATCTGGGAACACTAGTTTTCTTCTAAAAGAGTAAGTCCGCTAAATCGTCACCTCATAGTAACATGTCCAGCTAAAAATACGAGCAAGAGTGCAATTGGTGTTTAGTTCCAGAGCACATTGTACTGATTATGTGTAAGAAGTCTAAGCAGCATTAGTCAACAATATCTGACCTGTAGGTGGGTGAAACTACTGTTTATATCTTCAAACATATTTTAGTTCCCGTTTACGTTGCAGAAAATTGTTTAGCATTAATGAAAATTGACAATACATTGAGACTGCTTATTGCTTTTCTATCACATGATGTTCAAAATTGGACAGGAGATTGACTTGGAGCTTGTTATACACCTGGAAAGAAGTGTTTTCCAAGTGGGTAAAATACTACTTCATTATGTTAAGGGTGTGCCACCTGGTACATTTCTCTCTGTTTGTGGGAACATGTTTCGTTGCAGATGAATTAATAATCTCCAGGACTTGCTGGTCCCGTTTGCCATGAATGTTGGTGCATGCAGTATATTTAGTACTTAAAGGGAACCACTTGACTAAATTACTTCTAAATACACTCCTGCAAAACCTAATTTCTCCTATGTGAATTTATGTACTCATCAAGGGAGGGCTGCCAATTTTAGGAAATGACATGGATACAGTAGCTAGTGGCAATATCAAGTATTCTACAGTTTGTTGCAGCATAGGTTATGAGTAAAGAGAAAGCCCCCAATACTTTGCTCCAGCAACATGTCTCAACCATCATGCCACAATGCTCCTGAGAATTTTTTCATATTGCAAACCAGTTTCATTGACCTTGAAATTATACTGAGTAAAATGATTTTCTATGCAATTTATTTTTCTTTTATTTACATGGAAGCGTAAACTAAAACAAAACATATTAACCCTTTCATTAATGTGGCAAAGGAATTGAATATAATCTTGTGAAGTGTTCATGCTCTAATTGTTTGTACACTAGCTTTAAAAAAAACCCTTCTGGCATCTCTGAGGTTACCAATTCAAAGCAGTGCAGAATTACAGGTATTTAAAATAGGAACTGGATTAAAATTGTCCAAGCTCATTTCATATAGATTCTCAATAGCTGGCAGAAACCTTTCTTCTTAAATGCAGTACTGTGACATAGTGCTATTATAAAGTGCTATATAAATGCAATTTGTTTTTGATTTGTATTCAAATCTGAGTCCAGGGGTAAAATAACTGTCTGGGCTCCTTTTTCAACCATGAAAAAGGAAGTTATGATTTTGACTGGAGTGGTCACTTACTGCTTTGGACAGCTAATTACTGTTTGTTCATAGCCTGTTGTCCACTAGTCATGTGTCACTGGCTCCTGTTTAAAATACAGAAGAAAAGTGACTATTAACACACAAAGCTTTTGAATTTAGAAACTTCATATGTATAGATTGTTACCAGTGGTTGAACAGAAGAGATTTTGTTTGTAAAAGGGAATCTGCATTCTGGTAATAGGGAAAATATGCTCTCAGTTATATAGAGAACTCCTAAATGTCTTCAATTTAAGACGATTAGCAACAGTAGGATAACTAACTAAAAAACATAAGGCTCTAGGTAAATTCCCCACAGCAATTAATTGTTGCTCTGAGTTATTAGTAAGTATTCCCTTTGAAGTATGTTATTACTGTATAATGGATGCTAGGGTTATTCCATAGCTTATTTTGAAGTCCTGGGAAAGAACGAGTTACAGAATACCTTTGAATTCAGTAATAATCTTTATTCGTATTGCTAAAATCGAGAGGGACAGGAAGGAAAGGATGTAAAGAAGAAATAAGTTGTGGTTGAGCTGGGAGGTGATGAACTTTTACTTTTATTCTGTTTAGGAGTACAAGAGAGGTTTTAAAACATCTTCAGATAGGAGTGGTCTTAGTCTTGGACAGATGGACTTTATGTAGAGTTAAATGTTGTGGCGAGGAAAAATCTGCTTGATGTAAAAGCGAAGGTTTCTTGGAAGAAGTTTTAACAGTGGTGGAGACCTAATTTGGTTATTTGACACCTGAGCTAACTATGCGGCACCGAATGGAAATGGATGAAAGGGAGTAAAAGATGGAATTAATTGTAACTGATGGTTAAACTTGCAACAGATAAGAAAAACTACATCTTGAAAAAATTAGGGTGGCACAGTGGCGCAGTGGTTAGCACCGCAGCCTCACAGCTCCAGCGACCCGGGTTCAATTCTGGGTACTGCCTGTGTGGAGTTTGCAAGTTCTCCCTGTGTCTGCGTGGGTTTCCTCCGGGTGCTCTGGTTTCCTCCCACATGCCAAAGACTTGCAGGTTGATAGGTAGTTGGCCATTATAGATTGCCCCTAGTGTAGGTAGGTGGTAGGGGAATATAGGGACAGGTGGGAATGTGGTAGGAATATGGAATTAGTGTAGGATTAGTATAAATGGGTGGTTGATGGACGGCACAGACGTGGTGGGCCGAAGGGCCTGTTTCAGTGTTGTATCTCTAAACTAAACTAAAACTAAAAGGTTTTCATTGTTTCATTGATGGGCATGGAGGAAATGAAGATTCAGCTATTACATTGTAATGGGAATCAAGATTGTATATGTTGAGTTTACAAACCTACATAAATGGCACACAGCAAAAGACTCACTGGTCCACCTAGCTCCTCCTGTATAATTATAATGTCCTATGCATCACTATACAGACACTCCCTCCAAGAGTGAACTATACAATAAATGGAAAAGTCCTGGGGAAAATTGATGTACAGAGAGATTTGGGTGTTCAGGTCCATTGTTCCCTGAAGGTGGCAACGCAGGTCAATAGAGTGGTCAAGAAGGCATACGGCATGCTTTCCTTCATCGGACGGGGTATTGAGTACAAGAGTTGGCAGGTCATGTTACAGTTGTATAAGACTTTGGTTCGGCCACATTTGGAATACTGCGTGCAGTTCTGGTCGCCACATTACCAAAAGGATGTAGATGCTTTGGAGAGGGTGCAGAGGAGGTTCACCAGGATGTTGCCCGGTATGGAGGGTGCTAGCTATGAAGAGAGGTTGAGTAGATTAGGATTATTTTCATTAGAAAGACGGAGGTTGAGGGGGGACCTGATTGAGGTGTACAAAATCATGAGAGGTATAGACAGGGTGGATAGCAAGAAGCTTTTTCCCAGAGTGGGGGATTCAATTACGAGGGGTCACGAGTTCAAAGTGAGAGGGGAAAAGTTTAGGGGGGATATGCGTGGAAAGTTCTTTACGCAGAGGGTGGTGGGTGCCTGGAACGCGTTGCCAGCGGAGGTGGTAGACGCGGGCACGATAGCGTCTTTTAACATGTATCTAGACAGATACATGAATGGGCAGGAAGCAAAGAGATACAGATCATTAGAAAATAGGTGACAGGTTTAGATAGAGGATCTGGATCGGCGCAGGCTTGGAGGGCCGAAGGGCCTGTTCCTGTGCTGTAATTTTCTTCTTTGTACATGTCTGGAGTAGTATAATCTCCTGGGAGAGACCAAAACAAAAACTGGAAAATTGCTCTCCAAACCCTTCAGGTGATTGATACTAGTTCAGGAGATTACATAGATCCTGATTTATGTTGCAGAGTAGCTGCCTATTGTATAAAACAGATTCAGTTCTCTCTTTTCATTTGAAGGAAGTTGATGGATGTAGACAGGAATCAAGAATGGGTAGTATATATTTACATCTAAACAACACTGCACATGCCATGACTCTTGGCTGTTTAAACTTTATACCCCTGGGGATGTGTTTGTTCCAGGTGTTCTGATCAGGTAGTTCACAACAACCTACCAACAACCAGCATCATCATGTGCTTCGTGGATGAAGTGTGGTCTACACTTCTGAGGTCAGTTCACAGCATCTTCAACAGATCACCTGCTCATCTCATTAAAGAGGTTATTCTTGTGGATGACTTCAGCACCAAAGGTAAGAAAGAACTAGTTCGATCAGTGTCAGTGAACCATATACTTCTTAGACTTCTCTATATCATTACATTCAGATGGTAGTGAAATGAAAAGAATCTGTTGTTCTGAAACCTGAAAGAAATATTTATTTATGATTATCATTGTGTTCTGTCAGTCTCTGAAATGTAATAATTTTATTTTGCCACTGCAGCTAAGACAATCTGGACTGTTTCTATTTCCTATGTAATAACAGAACAAGCACCATGTTGTATACAAGTTGTGCTACTTATAATTCAAGTAAACTCACCAAATTCCATTTTTCCAAATTTTTAATGCCAAGAATTTCCTTGGGCGGTTCTCCTGATCAGCCACCATAACTTTGGCAGAAACCTCATTTATGTGTCTTACCTGGGGTTTCTGCCATTCTCCACTGAAATTATGACAGCCACTTGGGAAAATTCCCAAGGAAATTCACAACAAATGTCTTCAGTTATACATGTTTGAGTTTTAATTGTCTTCTTAGGCATGCTCCCAAAATCGGATTCATGAGCGTTAACTTTGCAACTTCATTGTCAATATTATTATGGGTATCATAAACAAATATTGTTTGATGTCAGGTAGAAAATAATCTATAACATGTGAGAGTTTTGCAGCTAAGTAGATTCTGTCCCCTCTTACAGTAATTAAAATTTCATGGTTAGGATTCATCTGACAGAAGTCACAACATCAACTTGTATATAAAGAAAAGTAAAAAGTTAATACTAATTTTGAAATCAGGCTATGCCTGTGTGGTGGTGACATTGATTTTAAATTACAGATTTTGCTCCAGGAAAAATTCTTCATATCTGACAGATATTTATTTAAGGCAGTGTTTAGACCATAAATTATGACATAGCTGGCAAACAAAATTAAATAGAAATTAACTTTTAAGCTAATGAGTAGAGGACTAACGAGAGAAAGTAATGCTTGAAGATTCATATTTATTATGTTTTGCGGGTTCTAGTTGTGATTTGATGGCCAGTAAATGATCAATTGTCTTTTTTGGTATCTGCTCGAGCAAAATGTGAAAAAAGTGTTTTTTCAAGTACCAGACATGACGGGCTGGATTTTGTTCTCCACCAGGCATTGGGGTCCGTGGCAGGCGGGGGCCTGAAGATGCCTCTGGGAGAGGGCCACCATGTACCCAGACTCCAGGAGGACCCAGCCCGATATTACCGATGGCAGCGAGGGCTTGTGGCAGCCCCCTGCCATGAGGCAACAGGACCCCTATTTGAATATTTAAATAAATTGAAATTAATTAATAATACTCCCACCGCCTAATCTCCTGCCGTGATCTTCAGCCTGGTGGCCGGCACACCCTTTGCCTTCGGATCCTCATCCTGGGAAACGAGGCACCATGCTGGTGGTGAGGGGGGAGGAGGTAATTTTATCAGTTGGTGGGGGGGGGGTGGGTGGAAAATGGGGTCAAAGTAACGTCATGGGTGTAGGAGATGGTGGGAAGGGTTGGAGGTTAATGTTTGTGCAGTTTGCAGGGGAAGGTCAGATGGACAAGGTAAGTGTTTTGGAAGAAGGAAAGGGCAAATAATTTTATTGCTATTGGTGTGGGAGAGGGGTAGAAGAAATGTCTTCATTTAAAAAAATTTACTGTACCTTTTAAATATTTAAACTTCCCAGTAGGGCTGACAGCCGTTTAAAAATGACGTCAGCGCCTGTGCACAGGCAGCTGACGCCATTGCTGAGGATGGGAAGCCAGCCCTCTTCATGTGATCGGCGTGAGGGTGTGCTCGCCCTGGCTATTTAATTGAGCCGCTGCACAGAAGATTGCAGCGGCTCTGCAGCGGGCGGCCGTTTTCTCCCCCGCCGCCAACATCGACGGTGGGCACAGAAAATTCAGTCCAACCAGTCATTCATATGTAAACCTATTTATTGATTTATTAAACTATTAAGTCTTGCTGCAGTTACTCACATCCAGCAGAAATCACTGTAAAGCGATTGCAAATAATAGGCCCAGCCAATTATTACTCTCCCCAGCCCAGGGATGCTGAATGGTATTGTCTCACCAGCTGAGATGAGCTCCTTGGTTAAACCTCTTGGACTCTTTGCCCCATTAATACACCATGCAATGCATTTACTCAGTGGACAACCAAACTGTAACAAATGCTTTCATTTAGAATGTCTTAAACTACATGTGTATGTACTGACTTCTCAAATGTGGCTCATGATGTAATGCACCAGATCCAGTTGAATCTACTTATTGACTAGGATCATAGATTGACTAACAATATTTTCCTGATTGATTTTGTATTGGAAAAACTACTTCGAAATCTTTCAAGGCCAGACATGATTTTTTTTGGTAGAAGTAGTATATCCACTTAAGTAAGCCATTTATTTCTTATTCTTATGGGGCCAGCAGAAAGTACAGCTTTTGAAAAGAAAGTCATCTTCAGGGAAATAAAAGTTTTCACTTTACTCTTAGGAGATACAAGCTGCTTAGAGAGTTAGTGAATGGATACATCAAGATACTGGAGGAGGGAAAGAATAAAATAAAGTTCGACTGAATGTTGAACTTTATTTGAAGATGTGTGCTTCCCTGTAGACTCGGGCTCTTTGCTTTAGTTGTGTAGGCTGTCTACCCTTTATCACTTGGAGCTGTCATCAGAGACATCTATGACCTCTTCTCAGAAATCTTTTTATCTACTCTCTACTGCAAGACAAAAAGTAAGTTGGCAATTTGAAAATGCAATGAACAGAATAAAATACCAGTTCAGTGCTTGTAAGTTGGTGGGTTGCAGTGTCTGTTCCCAAAATGAGGCAATTGTTCATGTTTTACCGGTAATCGCTCTTTTCTGGGTAAGTGACTGACAAATGCAAATATCACAGTGCTTTCTAAATATTCAAGATACTGTCAGTAAAGCTAACATTGTTTTCATAACGTTATTCAAGTTTGTAATTTAATACTTTCAACTATTTTCCATTCCAGAGCACTGCAAGTATTGGTTAAAGAGCTTAAAATAGAATCATAGTATGATATAGCCATTCAGCCCCTCATGTCTGGTGCCAGCTTTTTGGTAGAACTATCCACTTAGTCTCATTCCTCCACGCTTTCCCATTGGCCTGTAAATGTTTTCCCTTCAAGAACTTATCCAATTCCCTTTTGAAAGTTACTATTCAATCTGCTTCCAACACACTTTCAAGCAGATCACAACAACTGTTTCCTCGTGTCACGTTTGGTTCTTTGGACAGTCACCTTAAATCTGTGTCCTATGGTTACTGACTCTTCTGCCACTGGAAATATTTTCTCCTTATTTACTCTATCAAAACCCTACATAATTTTGAACACCCCTATCAAATTTCCTCTTAACCTTCTCTGCTCTCCAAGGTCTTGACATTTTTTTCCTAAACGTTTGGCTTCAAAATTGAATACAATACTTCAACTGAGGCCTAACCAGTTTTTTAAATAAAGGTTTCATATAACTTCCTTGCTTTTGTACTCTATGTCTCTATTAATAAAGCCAATGGATCCCATATGCTTTTATTAAAAACCTTTTCCACTTGTCCTGCCACACACACACTCAGGTGTCTCTGTTCCTGCACCCTCTTTAAAATTGTACCATTTAGTTTTTATTCTCATTCTTTATACCAAAATGTATCACCAAAATAGATGGTCACACTATCAAGATATGCAGGTAACACACCTCTACTTGTGTTGCTGCCATGTCACTTCAGTGGAATAGTAATGACATACCTTCCAAACCAAACTGTAGGCCACTGATATGCTGTAGTCACAGGCTGTGTCGTTGTATCATTCAAGGTATTTGGCGATGCCTAATCCTAACCAAATCCTAACCCCATGTATATATGCATACATGAATAGGGTATCTTACAATAGTTACATATTTACAGTAGGGTTTCTTAAATGTAATTGCTCAAATAGATAGAATAATGAGTCCCAATCTAATAATCTATTTATTTTATAGATTACGGTTTGTGATTAACCTATGCTTGTTGATAGCAATGCAGGCAGCGTGTCAAATTCATGCACCCTACTATATTCATGATTACTGCATGCAGCCAGTGCTCCCGGTGCTGTTCATTGGTTGCCCCCATTAGCGAGGGGTCTAATATTGCAAGTGCCTAGCACTACTTAAAGGCAGCCAGCAGCTCTTAAAGCATTGTGGCAGCTGGAAGAGCTGAGAGTCGTCTGAAAACTGCTGTGGAAAAATCAACAATGGCTGACTATGGGAAAGAACATGCACCAAGGTTTTTGGGTGCTGCACTGTAGGTTATGGTGGAAGAGGACTGGAGGAGAGATATCCTGTATCCGAGGGGTGGTCGGGTGGGTAAGAGTGGGGGCAGAAGGCCATTCAGACATATGGTCAAAGGGATGTGGAAAGAGAAAGCAGCAGAGGTCAATGCCAGAAGTACAGCTGCAAGAACATGGATGCAGTGCAGTAAGAAATTTAATGATCTCTCATAAATTGTCAAGGTTAGTGAGTACATATTCAAATCCTACCAACTGCACCACTAGCTTCTTCCACTGCTCAATTCACCACACCTTTATCACTCACTTACCAACACTCTCCACCAATCAGGACTCGTACCTAACCTCACCCTCACACACAACACTATTACATCCCTTACATCTACATCTCACAGCTTGCATACTGTCAGCTATTCAATCATGACAGCCACAGCACCCAAACATAATGCACTTACTACCAGACTTCCCTGTTTCTTGCAGGAGAAGCTGCCACATAACATGAGGCAGCAAGAATTAACAGCAGCAGGAGAAGCATGGCTGTATATTTTAACCCCCATGGAAGAAACAGTGCTGGCCATTATGATAAGGGGCATCACTGAGGTCATGGCCACTGCAGCATTGAAGCAATGGATTTGAGAGTATCTGCATACCTAATCCCCCTCTTTTCATCACTGTCTCACCTTTTCATCCCACTTCTCCTTGATGCCCCCAATCTCTTCTGACTGACAAGCTGCAGATGGTGTGTGCATGCACTTCTTACTTTCTCCTCTTCCCTCACCACAACCCAACATTTGTCCTTTTCCCATTCAGATACCTAAGAACTGCAACTTGCCCAGGCAGTACAGAAAGAGGAAAAAGTAAGTGAAAATGAAGACACATCATCACTTGACCTCACAGTTACAGCCACAACTCAAGTGCTGATACTGCATGTATTTTCGGATAGGACAGAGGTGGGATCTGCACATGGTGGGACACCGGGCACAAGTACACAGGAAGCAAGGCTGGTACCAAGGATAATGCAGGTGCCAACTTGCTGAAGAGCGAAGCCCCACACTTGTTCTGCTGCAGAGGACTCAGATGAGGACTTCAATTGACCAACTACAAAAGAAAGCTAATGGGTGCATATGCCCAATTACTTAGTGCACTGGAAACCCTGCCAGAAGGCCTGTGCTCAATGTCAAGGATCGTGGAGGAGTCCAGCTTTAGCTTGGCACAGAGTTTGGAGTCCATCCTTTCCAGCATGGAAAAGGTGGTCACCTCTGTCAGCATACCTGTGGAACCAACCATGATGTAGTGTCAAGCTCAAGCTCAAACTGATGTCATCATGGATGCCAGTATTCAAAGGGGCATCTCGGGCCTCACAGCACTCGAGCAATCTGATTTCTTGACAGTATATTTGAATTTCTGAAGTGCCAACACAAGTATGGAGTATCATGGCTGATCTGAATGTGGCCTCAACTCCACTTTCCTGTGTTCCTCCCATAACTCTTGACTGTTTTGTCTATCAAGAATCTATTTAATTCAGCCTTGAATATATTCAATGACCCGGCCTCAACTTCTATCTGAGGAAGCGAATTCCACAGACTATCTACCCTCTGAAAGAAAAAAATTTCTCCTCATCTCTGTTTTAAATGGGAGACCCATTATTTTTAAACTGTGTCCTTTGGTTCTGGACTCTCCCACAAGGGGAAACATCCTTCCAGCATCCACCCTGTCAAGTCCCCCCAGGATCTTATATGTTTCAATAAAATCAGCTCTCATTCTTCTAAACTCCAAAGAGTATAGGCCCAACCTGTTCAGCTGTTCCTCATAAGATAACGCTTTCATCCCAGGAAACTGTTGAGTGAACCTTTTCTGAACTACTAATGCAACTTTATCCTTTCTTAAGTAAGGAGACCAAAACTGTACACAGTACTCTAGATGTGGTCTCACTAAGGCCCTGTACAGCTGTAGCAAAACTTCCCTACTTTTATATTCCATTCCCCTTGCAATAAACGACAACATTCCATTTACCTTCCTAACCTAATCACTTGCTGTGCCTGCATATTATCTTTCTGTGATTCGTGTACCAGGACACCCAGATCCCTCGGTACTGGAGTTCTGCAGTCTCTCTCCATTTAACTATTATACTGCTTTTCTATTCTTCCTGCCAAAGTGGACAAGTCCCACATTATACTCCATCTGCCAAATTTTTGCCCACTCACATAATCTATCGCTATCCCTTTGTAGACTCTTTATGTCCTCTTGATAACTTACGTTCCTACCTATCTGTGTCATCTGCAAGTTTAGTACCATATATTTGGTCCCTTCATCCAGGTCATTGAAGTAAATTGTAACTAGCTGAGGCCCCAGTACTGATCTCTAGCATATCATAGCCTGCCAACCCGAAAATTACCCATTTATCCCTACTCTCTGCTTCCTGTTAGCTAACCAATCCTCTATCATGCTAATATGTTACCTCCTACACCATGAACTCTTATTTTGTGCAGTAACCTTTGATGTGGCACCTTATCGAAAGCCTTTTGGAAATCCAAATACACCACACTGACAGGTTCCCCTTTATTCAAGTTTGTTACTTCTTCAAAGTACTCTTAATAAATTAGTCAAACATGATTTCCCTTTCACAGAGCTATTTTGACTCTGGCTGATTGCATTATGATTTTCTAAATATCCTGCTATAACCTTAATAATGGATTCTAGCATTTTCCTTATGACAGATGTTAGGCTAACTGGCCTATAGTTTCCTGCTTTCTGTCTCCCTCCTTTCTTGAATAGAGGTCTTACATTTGCTATTTTCCAATCTGCTGGGACCTTTCCAGAATCTAGGAAATTTTGGAAGATCACAACTAATGCATCTACTATCTCTGCAGCCACTTCTTTTAAGACCCTACTGCAAAATCATGATTGTTGTCAAGATATGGGCACTGATCTGCATGTGTGCTGCCTGTGATCACACACCAGCTGAGGAAGTGGAATCTCTTTCAGTTCAGGAAACTGGAAAAGTTGATAAAAGGCACACACAAAGCAATGTGTGTGCAGTCACTGGCACCCTGCACCATGGAAAAGTCTGCAATTCGAGCAATCCTTGTGCTTGCTCAGTCTGTTTGTCTCTGGCTAGAGGGGATGAGATGAGGTTGTCTCTCTTTGTACAGAGAGCCTCATTGATCGCCCTTATGCAGCAGTGCACTGCAAATCGCATGATGTTGCTTATATCTCCAGGAGCAGCGTGGAAGGAGTCAGATGCATAAAAGTTCAGAGCACAGTCACCTTCTCAGTCACAGGCAATGCGATCCTTATTCTGCTCTGAGATTGGAATTGTGGCTGCAGCATTTGGCAGATTTCAGTCATGATCTCTAATGAAACAATGATGTCTTAAGCATTGGTCATCTCTGAAGTTTAGGTAAGAGAATTGCTCCCTAAACAGCCTCTGCAGATATCTTCTCCTGCTGAGAGCCCTTCTCATCCCTCTTCTAGCAGCTTGGCCTGTTCTGTGTGACCTCTATTCATTCTCTGTCATGCTCAATTTCAAGAGAGAGAGTCCTACTAGGCCACCTTTTGAAGCAACTAGTTTCAGCAAAAGCCTCTAAGTCACCAAACAAGTACTTCAGCACCGGCTAGACCACTCCCTGGAAACTGTTGAAACTTTAGCCAAGGAAAAACTCCCAAAACATGTAGAATTTCACCAACGACTAGAAGAAATAATCCAGCAACTAACCTGTCAGCAGTTGATCCCTTTAATTAGTGCTGGTTTGGGGTCCTACATGCTGTTTAACTATGTGAGGTTAAGAGACGGCATAGGCTGGAGCATGAGGTTGAAAATGGCAGCGATGGCGTCAAATCAGCTTTGCACAATGACATTATGAGCTGCCTGGTCTGCATGGGCTCAGTGGCCATTTAGTGCATGGATGCAAACCCCTTTACAAATATGGCGCCCGGTGCTCTTCACATTGGAAGTGTGCTTGGACATCGCTTTCACCATTTTCGACCTTTAGGAGGTCTTATAGCACCCAAAATATAGATCCCACAGAGCCCAATTTAGCCCCCAACATTTATAAACATAAGGCTGATTTTTCTGCCCCCTGCTCCCCCACAGGAGTAGAAACAAGGCGGTGTGGTCTTCAGCTCCAATCTAAATTTTCCTCCCCCAACGACAGTAACTGGCTGTTTCTCCCTGATTAGGGCATACAGATACACTTAGGGGGATAGAGATTGGCCTACCATTCCCCATCCCTCCCTCTCCTGATAGCACTGATCCAGTGGATCACCTGGTGGAAGGTCTCATTAGGCCTCTTCTCCCTTCTGTTTGGCTCCTACTGACTTAACTGTGTAGTCTCAGAGCCCACTAAGTCCTACAAAGGTAGCATTTCCCACCATCTTCAATTCTGTATTGCCCTTTGCCAACTCTTGTAGTTCTGCAGCAGCGTTAAAGGCCTGCTCGGGTCTGCAAAAAAAAAACAACACGACCTGGCCCAAGTCCTTTCACTTTTTCCCACGCCCGACCTGACCATCAGTTAACTTACCTTCCATTTTTCACTTTGTTGCTGATCTGCACAAGCTTAAAATAACTAACAAAACCACTTTTCTAGTCCAAAAATTGAATTAACAGTGGTGCCACTTACATATGATGGACCGTGTCTGACTCCGGCACGACCCAAGCCCGAATGCCGGACCCGGAAGTGCAACCCAACCTGACACATGTCGCGGGTCCTGTCAGGTTTGGGTCGGGTAGCAGTGTCCCTATTGCAGCACCACTGGCATTTGGCACTGACCAGATTCCTTTGTGGAGGCGGGAATTCTACCAGGCATTCATTGTGAATAGATAATTAACCATGACTCGGGAAAATTAGTTGCTAGTTGTGATGGTGTTTGGAAGGTGGGAGGAAGAAACAGAAATAAATCCAGCCTGTAGACTTTTATTTTCTTACAATTTTTGTTGACTGGAAGTTAGTTGCTTTAATCTATTTTCTGTGAAGTTACCAATTGGTTTTACTACCCACTGATAATTCAGTAAATATATCAAGTCACGCAGATACCATTTCATTTGTGACTATGATTTGTTTTGATTTTGCTTATAACGAACAATTAGATTCAAATAATTGGCTGTCCTGCACTTAAATGAACAATTACACTGCCTATGTTTGTTCAAATTTAGCTTGGTTCATCCCTTCAAGTCTACAGTTCAAAAATCAGTTTGAGCCACTTTCACGACCTATTTATCAAAATAAGTTTTATATAGCGATTGGATCTCTTTTTTCTTTAAACCACTTACAGTGATTGGATTTAAATGGACTGTTGCTAACTAAAATTAGAGAAAAATGCATAATTTTTGCCACAGTGGGAAACTAAATCAGAAGTGATCAGACATGACCTTGTTCATGAAGAGGAGAAAAGTTTTGTCAGCGCTCGAAGTATGACATATCAGCTGTCTTGCCGAGAAAAGTGAAAGAAGCACAGCTGATACAACTGGCAGAAAATCACTGCAGGGAGGAGGGTGGGATGAAACAATCCAAATAATTGTGGGCAGCTGGCCTTGTAATTGGTAATTTTGGAAAATCTATGTCCAATTATAGGTAAGAGTGAGAGTTGTTACCAATTAACTTTTCTAGATCAGAGTGAGCACAGGAAGCACCGCCATCGCATACATCAATTTAATGCTGCAACAGTGCAGGGAGTGGACCCAAGTAGAATTGGGAAAAGAAGCATTCTACATGTACAGTACTACAAAAAGACAAACACATCTGAGTTTCAATAGTGATAGCTTTAATTTGGAGAAATTGTGTGGAATTCATTGAAAGGTTGTTGAGGATAAAAACAAGTCAAGATATGAAATAGAGTGTGATTGACTAATGCAGTGCTGTTGGAAGAAAAAATAGAGTGCCCACGTATTCTAGCAAAGGGTGGTGGCAACGAAGAGCTGGGTATCCATGGTGAAAAGAACACTTTTTGAGCCAGACAACAAACTAGTGGCGAATGTCACAGGAGTCATGGCAGCAAGTGGGTAGAGACTGAAGGTGGGGAGAGAAAATGGTGTCAAAACAGTAGGAAATACATCTGGAAGCATAATAACCAGCTGATAGAATGGGTCATTTTTTGAATTTTGAGGAGGAGGTAGAAATGGGTAATTCTGGGTTGGGTAACAGTGAGATTTGAAGCAGTTAGAAGAGATTCTTCAGAAGAGGCAACATTAGTGGTGGTCAGGAAAAAATGGTTTGGTGTTTGGCAGTGTGTTCATTGTCCCAAGGGAGATAGGAAGAGGATTTAACAGGCTGCTGTTTGGTCGCAGCCAGGTAAAGATCCTAGAGGGTACAGAACAATATTATTGACTGTTAACAGGCTTGTTGATAATGTCAGGTGTTGTATTTAAGCTAATGGAACACAACAGGTTCAGAAGGAGGTAGATTGGACTGAATAAAGGAACTAGGGAAGCTTAGATGTCCAAAACTGTGGGCATTTCTAGGGTCCAAAGGGATCAGGAAGGTAGGAGACAGGAGAAGGATTCAAAATTGAGATATGCATCTTGTACAAAGAAGGAAGTTTTTTTAAAAAAAGCTCACCTTCATGTCAAGTTTGGAATTCATTGAGGTGAGAGGTTAGGGGGATAAAGCTGAGGCTACCCTGCTACTCTGCACCCACTATTCTTCCATGTAAGAGGACACCTTTCTGCATATGAGGAGTAGTTGAAATCTAACTTTGTTCAGGGCAGATTGTTGTCATTCAGAAGGAAGAACTTAGGAGAGTGCAGTCATAGAATGGTTACAGCACAGAAGGAGGCCATTCAGCCTGTCAAAAGGAAGTGTATCCATCTGCAGCTATTGGCTACCTGCATTACAGAGCTGGAGCTGAGGGTGCATTCACTGTGGAGCATTCGCGATGCTGAGATCATCGTGGATAGCATGTTTAGTGAGGTGTCTCACTGCAGGCAAACGCAGCAAAGGCAGAAAGAGAATCGGTGACCACCAGGCAGAGTAGAGGAAGGCAGGTAGTGTAGGAATCCTCTGTGGCCAGCCCCCTCTCTA
This sequence comes from Heterodontus francisci, assembly GCF_036365525.1. Classification (NCBI taxonomy): domain Eukaryota; kingdom Metazoa; phylum Chordata; class Chondrichthyes; order Heterodontiformes; family Heterodontidae; genus Heterodontus; species Heterodontus francisci. Next base: position 61,942,005 of record NC_090377.1, on the reverse strand, counting down.
ACGGATATACCGCTTGGATATCGTTGGGGGAGACGGCTCAGGGGAAAGCAGCAAGAGCCAAGTTCATGGCACCATGGGTGGCTCTGCTGCACAGGAGGGAAGGAAGAAGAGTGGCAGGGCTATAGTGATAGGGGATTCAATCATAAGGGGAACAGACAGACGTTTCTGCGTCCGCAAAAGAGACTCCAGGATGGTATGTTGCCTACCTGGCGCTAGGGTCTCTGAGCGGCTGCAGGGCATTCTGAAGGGGGAGGGCGAGCAGCCGGTTGTCGTGTACATATCGGTATCAATGGCAGAGGTTTAAAAAAAAGGATGAGGTCCTGGGGAGTTAGGACGAAAATTAAAAAGTAGGACCTCAAAGGTAGTAATCGCAGGATTACTACCAGTGCAACGTGCTAACGAGAGCAGAAATAGCAAGATATATCAGACGAATACTTGGCTGGAGAAATAGTGCAGGGGGAAGGGATTCAGATTCTTGGGACATTGGGACCGGTTCTGGGGAAAATGGGACCAGTACAAGCTGGATGGGTTGTATCTGGGCTGGACTGGGACCAATTTCCTCAGTGGGGGGGGGGGGGGGGGGTTGCTGGTGCTGTCGGGGAGGGTTTAAACTCGAATGGCAGGGGGATGGGAATCTGAGCAGGGAGACAGAAGAGAGGGAAACAAGAATAGAAATGAAAGTCAGAAAGGTAAGATGTAAAAGTGGAAGGCAGAGAAAACATGGGCGAGAAACAAATGGGGCCGTAGTGCAAAATAAAGCTAAGATGACTAACAATGTTAAAAAGATGAGTCTTAATGCGCGGAGCATTCGCAATAAGGTAGATGAATTAACAGGTTATGATATAGTAGCGATTGTGGAGACATGGCTGCAAGGTGACTAAGGATGGGAACTGAACATCCAGGGGGTATTCAATATTTAGCAAGGACAGGCAAAAAGGGAAAGGAGGAGGGGTAGCGTTATTAAAGGAGGAAATCAATTCAATAGTGAGGAAGGATATTGGCTCGGAAAATCATGATGTGAAATCTGTATGGGTGGAGCTAAGAAACACTAAGGGGCAGAAAACATTGGTGGGGGTTGTCAATAGGCCCTCAAACAGTAGTGGAGATGTAAGGCATGGCCATTAAACAGGAAATTAGAGATGTATGCAGTAAGGGTACAACTGTAATTATGGGTGACCTTAATCTACATATAGATTGGTCAAACCAAATTAGCAATAATACTGTGGAGGAGGATTTCCTGGAGTGTGTACGTGATTTTTTTTCGACCAATATGTTGAGGAACCAACTAGAGAACAGGCTATCCTAGACTGGATACTGTACAATGAGAAAGGATTAATTAACAATCTTGTTGTGCGGGGTGCCTTGGAGAGGTGCGACCATAACATGATAGAATTCTTCATTAAGATGGAGAGTGAAATAGTTGAATCCGAAACTAGGGTCCTGAATCTAAATAAAGGAAACTATGAAGGTATACGGCACGGGTTGCTATGATAGATTGGGGAACTTTACTAAAAGGGTTCACCGTGGATAAGAAATGGATAATGTTTAAAGAATTTGTGCATGAATTACAACAATTATTCATTCCTGTCTGGTGCAAAAGTAAAACCAGAAAGGTGGCTCAACCATGGCTTACAAAAGAAATTAGGGAATTTTTTTTATTATTCATTCATGGGATGTGGGCATCGCTGGCCAGGCCAGCATTTATTGCCCATTCCTAATTGCCCTTGAGAAGGTGGTGGTGAGCTGCCTTCTTGAACCGCTGCAGTCCATGCGGGGTAGGTACACCCACAGTGCTGTTTTTATTGACTTCGTAGCAGTTAGATACAACTGAGTGGCTTGCTAGGCCATTTCAGAGGGCATGTAAGAGTCAACCACATTGCTGTGGGTCTGGAGTCACATGTAGGCCAGACCAGGTGAGGACAGCAGATTTCCTTCCCTAAAGGACATTAGTGAACCAGATGGGTTTTTACAACAATCGACAATGGTTTCATGGCCATCATTAGACTAGCTTTTTAATTCCAGATTTATTAATTGAATTCAAATTCCACCTTCTGCTGTGGTGGGATTTGAACCCATGTCCCCAGAGCAATACCCTGGGTCTCTGGGTTACTAGTCCAGTGACAATACCACGACGCCACCGCCTCCCCTATATTATTAGATCCAAAGAGAAGGCATATAAAATTGCTAGAGAAAGCAACAAGTCTGAGGATTGGGAGCAGTTTAGAATTCAGCAAAGGAAGACAAAGAGGTTCATTAAGCAGGGGAAAATAGAGTATGAGAGTAAACTTGTGGGGAGCATTAGAACTGACTGTAAAAGCTTCAATAAATATGTGAAGAGAAAAAGATGAGTGAAGACAAATGTCAGAAATGGGGGAAATTATAATGGGGAACAAAGAAAAGGCAGAACAATTGAGCACATACTTTGGTTCTGTCTTCGCAAAGGAGGACACAAATAACCTAACAGAAATGTTAGCAAACCAAAGGTCTAATGAGAGGGAAGAACTGAAGGAAATCAGTATTCGTTAAAAAAAAAAATAGTGTGAGGGAAATTAATGGGGTTAAAGGCTGACAAATCCCCAGGGCCTGATAATCTACATTCCAGAGTACTAAAGCAAGTGACCCTGGAAATAGTGGATGCATTGGAGCTCATCTTCCAAAATTCTATAGACTCCGGAGCAGTTCCTACAGATTGGAGAGTGCAAATGTAACCCCACTATTTTAAAAAGAGGGGAGAGAAAAAACAGGGAACTACAGACCAGTTAGCTTTACATCAGTAGTGGGGAAAATGCTAGTCTATTATAAGGGATGTGATAGCAGAACACCTAGAAAGCATAAATGGGATTGGGCAAAGCGAGCATGGGTTTACCAAAGGGAAGTCATGCTTAACAAATCTACTGGAATTTTTTGAGGATGTAACTAGTAGAGTAGAGGGAGAACCAATGGATGTGGTGTATTTGGATTTTCACAAGGCTTTTGATAAGGTCCCACATAAGAGGTTAGTGTGCCACCCAGGTTAATAGAGCTGTTAAGAAGGCATATGGTGTGTTAGCTTTTATTAGTAGGGGGGTCGAGTTTAGGAGCCACGAGGTCATGCTGCAGCTGTACAGAACTCTTGTGCGGCCGCACCTGGAGTATTGCGTGCAGTTCTGGTCACCGCATTACAGGAAGGATGTGGAAGCTTTGGAAAAGGTGCAGAGGAGATTTACTAGGATGTTGCCTGGTATGGAGGGAAGGTCTTACGAGGAAAGGCTGAGGGACTTGAGGTTGTTTTCGTTAGAGAGAAGGAGGAGAAGAGGTGACTTAATAGAGACATATAAGATAATCAGAGGGTTGGACAGGGTGGATAGTGAGAGCCTTTTTCCTCGGATGGTGATGGCAAACACGAGGGGACATAGCTTTAAGTTGAGGGGTGATAGATATAGGACAGATGTCAGAGGTAGTTTCTTTACACAGAGAGTAGTAGGGGCGTGGAACGCCCTGCCTGCAACAGTAGTAGACTCGCCAACTTTAAGGGCATTTAAGTGGTCATTGGATAGACATATGGATGAAAATGGAATAGTGTAGGTCAGATGGTTTCACAGGTCGGCGCAACATCGAGGGCTGAAGGGCCTGTACTGCGCTGTTATGTTCTATGTGCAAAATTAAAGCACATGGGATTGGGGGTAATATACTGGCATGGATTGAGAATTGGTTGACAGACAGGAAACAGAGTAGGAATAAACGGATCTTTTTCCGGGTAGCAGGCAGTGACTAGTGGGGTACCGCAGGGATCAGTGCTTAGGCCCCAGCTATTCACAATATATATTCATGACTTGGGTGAGGGATCTAAATGTAACATTTCCAAGTTTGCAGACAGCACAAAGCTGGGGGGAAATGTGAGCTGTGAGGAAGATGCAAAGAGGCTCCAATGTGATTTGGACAAGTTGGGTGAGTGGGCAAATGCATGGCTCAGTATAACGTGGATAAATGTGATGTTATCCACTTTGGTTGTAAAAACCGAAAGGTTATCTAAGTGATAGATTGGGAAAGGGGGAGGTGCAATGAGACCTGGGTGTCCTTGTACACCAGTTGCTGAAAGCAAGCATTCAGGTGCAACAAGCAATTAGGATGCCGAATGGTATGTTGGCCTTCATTGCAAGAGGATTTGAGTACAGGAGCAAGGATATCTTACTGCAGTTATGCAGGGCATTGGTGAGACCATATCTGGAGCATTGTGTGCAGTTTTGGTCTCCTTATCTTAGGAAGGATGTTCTTGCCTTAGAGGGAGTGCAAAAAAGATTTACTAGGCTAATTCCTGGGATGGCAGAATTGACGTATGAGGAAAGATTGGGTAGACTAGGCCTATATTCACTAGAGTTTAGAAGAATGAGAGGGGATCTCATAGAAACCTATAAAATTCTAACAGGACTAGACAGGCTAGATGCAGGGAGGATGTTCCCGATAGCTGGGGAGTCCGGAACCAGGGGTCACAGTCTCAGTATATGGGGTATGCCATTTAGATCCGAGATGAGGAGAAATTTTTTCACTCAGAGGGTGGTGAGCCTGTGGAATTCCCTACTGCAGAAGACATTGGAGGCCAAATCATTAAACATATTCAAGAAGGAGATAGATATATTTCTTAATGCCAAAGGGATCAAGGGATATGGGGAGAAAGCGGGATAAGGGTACTGAATTAGATGATCAGCCATGGTTTTTTTTTTTGAATGGCAGAGCAGGCCCGAAGGGCCGAATGGCCTATTCCGGCTCCTATTTTTCTATGTTTCTATGTAAATGTCTGAGCAGCAGTGTCAGCGAACACTTCGGCTCTCCAGGGAAGCCGTCACTGACTTAAGCGCCATGCTGCAGGATAAGCTGCGACCCATGGGCTTCGGTGGACACCCAATGCCCATGGTACTCAACTTTTACATATCTGGCTCATTCTAGCGATCCACTGGGAACATGTGTGGGGTCTCCCAGGCAGCAGCCCACCGCCACATCAAGGAGGTGACCAATGCCTTGTTCAAGAGGGCTGGTGACTATGTGCACTATTGAACCAACCCTGACAGTCAGGTAGAGAGCGCCATCAGTTTTGTTGCCATCGCTGGATTCCCCCAGGTGCAAGTTGTCGTCAACTGCATGCATGAGCTCATTGACGCTCCCGCGGAGCAGCCAGCAAGTGTCATCAGCAGAAAGGGCTTTTATTTCATCAACATCCGACTGGTCTGCGACCACCAAAAGCGTGTACTGCAGGTGTGTGCCCATTTCCTGGGAAGCAGGCACGACGCCTACATATTTCGGCAGTCCCAGGTGCCACTGCTTTTCCGGCCTCCCGCTTAGCTTCAGGGATGGATTTGGGAGGACAAGGGCTACCCGCTGAAGGCATGGATACTCATACCTGTGAGGAACCCTTGCACCGCAGCAGAGGAGAGATACAACATCTGCCATGGGCCCATCTAAGCGACCATTGAGCAGGCCATCGCCTCAGCAAGCGTCTTGTGTATTGTGGTGGTCTGCTGTGCTGTACACAATCTTGCACTGCAGAGTGGGAGGCCTTGCATCAAGAGGGCATACTTGATCGCCACTCCTCTTCCAACGAGGATGATGTGGAGAAGGCTGCTGAGCAGGCAGCACTCGATGATGAAACCCTTGGACTAGAGGTGAAGGGGCATTGAGGAATGTGCACAGGAGGCTTGGGACAATCTTGCACATAGACGGTTCCTGCCACCATGATGCTCATTCCAAGTGAACTCAATAAAGACTCATCTTAAAGTATTCCACCAGTCGCCTCCTTCCACTCGCACTTCAACGCCTAGAGCCCAGGCTTACAATGCGCATTCACAGAGCTGAGAAGGTGAACCAAATATGGCCAGGTCTTACACTGGCAGCCCATTGAGAGAGCAAGGGTGAAGGTGGTATCTGACAAGGCAGCAAGGAAAACATGAGAGATTTTCAACATTGAAATTAACCTCCATTTATTTAAACTTTTGCAACACACAATAACAACACCAAGTTCTATACACCTGTGAAACCCCAAGTACGTCTAGGTGCTCTTCACGTGCTTCTACGACGTGCTCCCCCTGCACTGGCAGCTGAGGTGGAGGCTGGCTGCTGGACACGCTACCCCATGGCTTTGGATGCCCTTGGCGGCCATTCTCTGGATGCCTGAGGCCTGAAGGCCCCGGCTGGTTGAGGGGTTCCTGCACAGGTGCAGGAGCCTCCTTAATCATCAAAGCGACTGCAGCTAGGGTCACTCGCAGAGGGACTGAGGAGCCGCTGTCCACACTCGGAGTGCCTTGAGGGGAGCCACCAGATATGGAGGGCAGCCTCCCCTCCTCCCTTGTAAGGTTCACTTGAACCTCGCTGTCAGCCAGAGAAGGATGAGGACCAGGTTAAGACTTAAGGAACTTTGACCCCCCTCTCGCCTTGCCACTGCTGCATTCAACTCATGGACAAAGTGAGGGTATGCAGGTTTGCACACATTTTCAGGATCTGGCTCTCCAGACGGTTGCCAACCTTTCTATGGTGGAAGCCATGCGCTCGCAAACCTGAGACATAGAAGGACTCATGGCATGGAGGGACTCCTCCATCATGTACTCAAGGTTGCACATTGCCTTTGGCAAGTCATAAGAACATAAGACCATAAACATAAGAAATAGGAGTAAGCCATTCAGCCCCTCGAGCCTGCTCCACCATTCAGTAAGATCTTGACTTTTCTTATCGTGGCCTCAACTTCACTTTCTTGCCTTCTCCCCATAACCCTTGACTCCCTTGTCGATCAAAAATCTGTCTACCTCAGCCTTGAACATATTCCATGACCCAGCCTCCACTATTCTCTGGGTAGAGAATTCCAAAGATTAGTGACTCTCTGAGAGGAGAGGGAGACCCCTTATTCTGAAACTGCACCTTGTAGTTCTGGCTTGCCTCACTCGGGGAAACATCCTCTCATCTAAACAGTCAAGCCCCCTCCAATGCGTTTTGGCCCAACCTGCTCAACCTTTCCTCATAAGACTACCCCTTCATCTCAGGAATCAACCCAGTGAACCTTCTCTGAACTGAACTGCCTCCAATGCAAGAATAAACCTCCTTAAATAGAGACCAAAACTGTACATAGTATTCTAGGTGTCATCTCAAAACGCCCTGTACAGTTGTAGCAAACTTCCCTACTTTTATACCCAATCCCCCTTACAGTAAAGGCCAAGATTCCATTTGTCATTCTAATTACTTGCTGTACTTGCATGCTAACCTTTTGTGATACATGTACATGGTCACCCAGGTGCCTTTGTACCGCAGCATTCTGTACTCACTCTGCATTTTAATAACAATTTGCTTTTCTATTTCTCCTACCAACATGAATAACCTCACTTTTCCCACATTATACTCGATCTGCCAAATCTTTGCCCACTCACTCTACCGATCTATATCTCTTTGCAAACTCTTTGTGTCCTCCTCACAACTTGCTTTCCCACCTATCTTTATATCATCAACAAGTTTGGCTGCAATACACTCTGTCCCTTCATCCAAGTCCTGCTTGGTCTGGTGGGAGGGTTTCTTCCTGCCGTCCCTTAGAAAGAGGACCTCCTGCCTTTCCCTTACAGCCTGGAGGGGAATCCGCATGGAGGCATTGCTAAACTGTGTGACCACCTGGTGTCTTTACTCGGATGTGGTCCCTGTTGGCTCCCAGTCAGCTCTTAGCATTATGTGACTTTGGTCTGGATAGGAGGAGCACAGTCTCCAGAGGGAGTTGAGTCATGGGGGGGGGTCAGCAGCACACTAGCACTACAGTAGAAAGGCAAAATAGTAGCCAGCTCACTACGTGAAGCAGCAGTACAAGCAGGGCTGGGTGCTTTCAATATGGCGTCAGCACCTGCAATCCTGCCATATGGCCATCAGCGTCTCGTTGCCCACCCCCATTGTCCAATAGGACAGGCCCCGCGCCTCGTGAATTCAAATTGGCCAGCCACCGTGTGATTGCCGTCAGCTGGCCCAATGCGTCATGTCTGGCGATGGCATCTCCTTCCTGTGCCTCTGTCAGGACCCGCGCTGGGCTGACAAAATTCTGTCCTGTATCTGCGTTACCATATTAAAAGTCATACACAGATCCACAATTTTAACAGAACATTTCTATTTTTGCCACAGATGACGGATGACATGAAACTGAGGAGCTAAGCATCTACATTAGGTTGAGTTAATTTGCTGAATTGATAGGTCAACTGAAGAGACCTAATGGTGCATGGGAGCAAATCAGTGGTCAAAGTAGCATTGAATAACATGGATATCATCCTTTCTACCACACACCACTTTTTAACTCTTAATTTTATAATATATAAACTGTTTGGAGTAGAACAATTCACCTAAAATTGGCCAAGACAGCATAAAAGATCAAGGTATTTCAAGAGCAAATTACACCCAGCGCAAAGCGTATTTTTGCAATGTTTAAAAAACATTGTGCTGGAAGCTGGCCTCACCCACAAAACTCACCCCCAGATGCAATTAATTTCCATGGTGAGTTTCAACAATTTGTGCCTCTTTACGGGTCTTCAAAGAGTGTCTTAAAATGAAGCTGTTTATTAGGTGCAAGAACATGAATTTGCTTAACTTTTTTAACTTGCTGAGAAACTGCGTACTGTACACCAATGAAATTAGTAAATGGTTCTGTATAATTTTGTAAAGTGATTTTCAGTTATTAAATATCAGGTGGACTAAACACTCATTAAAAATTGCTTATTTTTGTGATAAACTGATTTTGAGTTGTACTAATGAAAACGCACCTTTAAATATATGCAAACTTTTTTTTAAAATTATGGTCCACAATGTACTGCTGCAACTGGACAGCATTTAAGATTTTGTGTTCAGCCATTATGCATATGAGTTTGTGTGGAAGCTTGAGCAAACAATGCAATGCAGCAAAATGACACAACTTTGAACACAATTTGCACCCAAAGTGGGATCTTTTGTGCCCTTATTTGGGCACTATGCGTGCCCTTGAACCTCCTAAGTGGCATCTGCAGCGCATGCACATACAAAGAACAAAGAGCAGCACAGGAACAGGCCATTCGGCCCTCCAAGCCTGCGCCGATCTTGATGCCTGCCGAAACTAACACCTTCTGCACTTCCGGGGCCCATATCCCTCTATTCCCTTCCTATTCATATATTTGTCAAGATGTCTCTTAAACGTCACGTTTGGGACGAATCATGTTGGACGCCTTATTCGTGATGGTGTTGTTGCACGTGCGCAGTGAACAGCCATCAGAAGTATTCAGAGCAGGCCAATCATGACATCAATCAGCATGCACTCAACACGCCAGCTAATGCCCTCTTGACCTCACACAGCTGAATACACATTTAAGCAGCAGGAAGGACTCCCACCAGTGCTGTTTAAAGTGAGCATCGACTGGTTGCTGGTTGATGCCTTCTGGCTGTTGCTATGATTCTACAAATGTTTGGAGCTTTCTATAGCTGTTCAAAGTTGCAAATGTCTACAGGGAGTGGTGTAGTAGCAGGTGCTGAAGGAGTATTTGCTGACTTCAAGGCTTTTGCACAAATCCGTTGCTCCCCAGACATCAGTGCTTTAGTAGCCATTCCCCTTGAAATGCAGCAGGTCTTGAAGAATGAACAGAGGCCACTCAGAGCAGGACAGATAGCTGGAAGAAGGAGAAGGGCTCTCAATAGGAGGCCATATCTGCCTAAGGTGCTCAGGGAGTATTCCTCCTACCTGAATCTCAGCAAGAAACACTGTGTGCAATGTCTGCGCTTCGGTACAGATGTCCTCATTGAAATCTGCCACCAGCTACTGCTTCAACCTCCGAGGAGGGCAAGGTCTGCATTGGCTGTGAAGGTGATCGTGGCAATGACCTTTTATGTGTCTGGCTTCTTACAGGCTGGAGTTGGAGTTATTTGCAAAGTATGTTGTTTAACGGAGGTCACTGTGGTTCTCTATTCATAGAGAGCTAGCTACATTTCAATTCTGTTTTGTTGGAGATGGACAGGCGGAGCGAGAACTTGGCTTCTCTAGGATTGCAGGCTTCCCCTGCAAAGGCAGAGTGCCTTTTTTTTAATTCTTTCATGGGATGTGGGCGTCACTGGCTCTGATAGCATTTATTGCCCATCCCAAATTGCCCTTGAGAAGGTGGTGGTGAGCTGCCTTCTTCAACTGCTGCAGTCCATGTGAGGTAGGTACACCCACCGTGCTGTTAGGAAGAGAGTTCCAGGATTTTGACCCAGCGACAGTGAAGGAATGGCGATATAGTTCCAAGTCAGGATAGTGTGTGACTTGGACGGGAACTTGCAGGTGGTGGTGTTCCGATGCATCTGCTGCTCATGTCCTTCGAGTGGTAGAGGTCACGGGTTTGGAAGGTGCAGTCTAAGGAGCCTTGGTGCATTGCTGCAGTGCATCTTGTAGATGGTACACACTGCTGCCACTGTGCGTCAGTGGTGAAGGGAGTGAATGTTTGTGCATGGTGTGCCAATCAAGCGGGCTGCCTTGTTCTGGATGGTGTCGAGCTTCTTGAGTGTTGTTGGAGCTGCACCCATGCAGGCAAGTGAAGAGTATTCCATCACACTCCTGACTTGTGCCTTGTAGATGGTGGACAGGCTTTGGGGAGTCAGGAGGTGAGTTACTCGCCGTAGGATTCCTAGCCTCTGACCTGCTCTTGTAGCCATGGTATTTATATGGCTACTCCAGTTCAGTTTCTGGTCATTGGTAGCCCCTAAGATGTTGATAGTGGGGATTTAGTGATGGTAATGGCATTGAATGTCAAGGGGAGATGGTTAGATTATCTCTTGTTGGAGATGGTCATTGCCTGGCACTTGTGTGGCATGAATGTTACTTGCCACTTATCAGCCCAAGCCTGGATATTGTCCAGGTCTTGCTACATTTCTACATGGACTGCTTCAGTATTTGAGGAGTCGCGAATGGTGCTGAACATTGTGCAATCGTCAGCGAACATCCCCACTTCTGATAGAAGGAAGGTCATTGATGAAGCAGCTGAAGATGGTTGGGCCTAGGACACTACCCTGAGGAACTCCTGCAGTGATGTCCTGGAGCTCTGATGTTCGACCTCCAACAACCACGACCATCTTCCTTTGCACTAGGTATGACTCCAACCAGCAGAGAGTTTTCCCCCTGATTCCCATTGACTCCAGTTTTGCTAGGGCTCCTTAATGCCATACTCGGTCAAATGCTGCCTTGATGTCAAGGGCAGTCACTCTCACCTCACCTCTTGAGTTCAGCTCTTTTGTCCATGTTTGAACCAAGGCTGTAATGAGGTCAGGAGCTGAGTGGCCCTGGCGGAACCCAAACTGAGCATCACTGAGCAGGTGATTGCTAAGCAAGTACTGCTTGATGGCACTGTTGATGACGCCTTCCATCACTTTACTGATGATTGAGAGTAGACTGATGGGGCGGTAATTGGCCGGGTTGGACTTGTCCTGCTTTTTGTGTACAGGACATACCTGGGCAATTTTCCACATTACATGATAGATGCTAGTGTTGTAGCTGTACTGGAACAGCTTGGCTAGGGGTGCGGCAAGTTCTGGAGCACAGGTCTTCAGTACTATTGCTGGAATATTGTCAGGGCCCATAGCTTTTGCAGTATCCAGTGCCTTCAGTCGTTTCTTGATATCACGCGGAGTGAATCGAATTGGCTGAAGTCTGACATCTGTGATGCTGGGGACTACAGGAGGAGGCCGTGATGGATCATCAATTCGGCACTTCTGGCTGAAAATTGTTGCAAATGCTTCTGCCTTATCTTTTGCACTGATGTGCTGGGCTTCCCCCATCATTGAGGATGGGGATATTTATGGAGCCACCTCCTCCAGTTAGTTGTTTAATTGTCCACCACCATTCACGGCTGGATGTGGCAGGACAGCAGAGCTTAGATCTGATCCAATATAAAAACAAGAAATGCTGGAACCACTCAGCAGGTCTGGCAGCATCTGTGGAAAGAGAAGCAGAGTTAACGTTTCGGGTCAGTTCCAAAGAAGGGTCACTGACCCGGAACGTTAACTCTGCTTCTCTTTCCACAGATGCTGCCAGACCTGCTGAGTGGTTCCAGCATTTCTTGTTTTTATTTCAGATTTCCAGCATCCGCAGTATTTTGCTTTTATTTTCGATCTGATCCGTTGGTTATGGGATCGCTTAGCTCTGTCTATTGCATGCTGCTTATGCAGTTTGGCATGCAAGTAGTCCTGGGTTGTAGCTTCACCAGGTTGACACCTCATTTTGAGGTATGCCTGGTGCTGCTCCTGGCATGCCCTCCTGCACTCTTCATTGAACCAGGGTTGGTCTCCTGGCTTGATGGTAGTGGTAGAGTGGGGGATATGCCAGGCCATGAGGTTACAGATTGTGGTTGAGTACAATTCTGCTGCTGCTGATGGCTCACAGCGCCTCATGGATGCCCAGTTTTGCATTGCTAGATCTGTTCGAAATCTATCCCATTTAGCACGGTGATAGTGCCACACAACACAACGGACGATATCCTCAATGTGAAGCCGGGACTTCGTCTCCACAAGGACTGTGCGGTGGTCACTCCTACCAGTACAGTCATGGACAAAAGCGGCAGACAGATTGGTGAGGACAAGGTCAAGTTTGTTTTTCCCTCGTGTTGGTTCCCCCACCACCTGCCGCAGACCCAGTCTAGCAGCTATGTCCTTTAGTACTCGGCCAGCTCGGTCAGTATTGGTGCAACCGAGCCACTCTTGGTGATGGACATTGAAGTCCCTCCCCCCACCCAGTACATTTTGTGCCCTTGCCACCCTCAGTGCTTCCTCCAAGTGGTGTTCAACATGGAGGAGTCCTGAATCATCAGCTGAGGGAGAGCGGTAGGTGGTAATCAGTAGGAGGTTACCTTGCCCATGTTTGACCTGATGCCATGAGACTTCATGGGGTCCGGAGTCAATGTTGAGGACTCCCAGGGCAACTCCCTCCCTACTGTAGACCACTGTCCTGCCACCTCTACTGGGTCTGTCCTGCCAGTGGGACAGGACATACCCAGGGATAGTGATTGCAGTGTCTGGGACATTGTCGTTAAGTATGATTCCGTGAGTATGACTATGTCAGGCTGTTGCTTGATTGCTTGACTAGTCTGTGGGACAGCTGTCCCAACTTTGGCACAAGCTCCTAGATGTTAGTAAGGAGGACTTTGCAGGGTCGACAGGGCTGTGTTTGCCATTGTCGTTTCCGGTGCCTAGGTCGATGCCGGGTGGTCTGCCCGGTTTCATTCCTTTTCATTAACTTCGTAGCAATTAGGTACAACTGAGTGGCTTGCTAGGCCATTTTAGAGGGCATGTAAGAGTTAACCACATTGCTGTGGGTCTGGAGTGACATGTAGGCCAGACCAGGTAAGGACAGCAGATTTCCTTCCCTAAAGGACATTAGTGAACCAGATGGGTTTTTACAACAATCGACAATGGTTTCGTAGCCATCATTAGACTAGCTTTTTAATTCCAGATTTATTAATTAAATTCAAATTCCACATTCTGCTGTGGTGGGATTCGAACCAATGTCTGCAGATCAATACCCTGGGTCTTTGGGTTACTAGTCCAGTGATAATACCACTACGCCACTGCCTCCCCTCCCCACCGCCATTGACTGCATGAGCATTGCTTTTCGGGCTGTATGTTAACTGTGCCCTATATCAGAGCTCTTTTCTTGCTGAGTTAGCTGATATTGGTGAGGCTCAAGCAGACGCTTCAACCTTCAGCTTCCTGTTCTTTTCATCTATTTTATGTAAAATACTTTCCATAGCAGATAATGGATCCAAAAATCCAATGGCTCAACTCCACTGGTAGAAGTGCAGTGAAGTAGGCTTATGTCTTGATATTAAATAATCAGACCCCATTCAAATTGCAGAAACATGGTCATTTACATCGTGGTTTTGGGTGCCTCGTGCCTGTTAGGGGGCATCAGTGTACCTATCTCAATCACTGGCCACTCTGCCCAAGAAGATTCTAAGGCCTTTCTCAGGCTGAAGAGAAGAAAATTTAAAAACATCTTCTGCTCCTAAGGCAGCCATCTGCCTTCATTATAAAGCTAATCGATCAGTTGCCTGTGTAAGGTTGAGAATTTTTCCTAGGGCTCCGAGGAACTCTTGCTAGCTGTCAGCAAAAGTTCCACTGATGCAGAATTCCTAGGGTACCCCAGGAACTCACTCAGAAATGCTTCTTTGAAGAGTCACCCTCCTTCCCATCGGAATTTTTCTGCTCTTTCTAAATAAGGTGGAATCCCAGTTGAACAAATTCCACTCCTCGTCAGGTGATTCCAATCAAGTTGCAACCTCGATTGATATTTTGGAATTTCTGGGGCCCCCGGAAGTTGAGAACGGAGGCAGGGAGCACGAAAATAACAGTGCTGGGCGCCATGTCCATTTCAAGACACGATCCCGCGTTGGCCGTACTCACCAGGGTGGGGGGAGGGCGGGACAGGAATCCTGCTATCCTCCCATTTGAATCCAACTAAACTTGTTAAAAAACTCATTTAGAGCTTGTCTGGGGCTGAAGTTCAAATTTTTTAAGAGACGGACAGCTTATCCGTGCCTTCAGAAACTGACCAGCAGAAGGCAGACGGGTGAAGAGTGGCGATCCAGTTGTGGCTGCCCAGGGCATTGCCCCGGCCCCATAAGAGGGTCGACGAGGCAAAGGTGGACTGAGCAGTTGGTAAGGGGGTGTCCTTGGCACTTCACTGGTGGCAGTGAAAGTGGGCACTCAAGTGCCTGGGGTTTGAATGGGGTCAGCACCCTCCTGACATCATGGGGGCAGAAGAGCAGAGGGCAAGGCTGCGAATGGTAAGTGGTCAACCACCTGCCCAAGAGGAAGGCTACAGTTGGCAATGGGAACACGACTGTCGTATTTTGGGCCCAGTGACGTTGAGGGGCAACACCCTTCACAGGAAGGGCAGATCTCCAAGCATCAGGAGGGCACAGGAGAGAAGAGATGGGCAGGAAAGCAGCAGAAGCTAAACCCTCCACACAGGATCAACTGCTGCAGATGGAGCTACCTAGAGATGAGCGAGAACCAGTGCCGCAGGAGATTGTGACTCTCCAGGCAGATTGTCACAGAATCCTGTATCCTCATCGCCAAAAAACTCGAACCTCGCAGCACCAGTTGCCATGCCCTGCCAGTAGCCGTCAAAGTCACCGTGGCCTTGAACTTCTTTACTTCTGGCTCCTTCCAGGAATCGGCTGCGGACCTTAGTGGCATCTCAAAAATGGCTGTAATGCCATTGCATCTCACTGGTCACTGATCCCCTTTTTGCCAGAGCTGGGCAGCACATTCATTTAATGACATATGACCTCGCTGGGACGGTGGACATTGGGTATCACCTCCATCGCTGGATTCCCCCAGGTGCAGGGCATCATCGATTGTACCCATGTGGCCTTCAAGGCACCCGGTGACCAGCCAGTGAGATCCAATAACATCCACTGCCTCAAAGTGCAACTGGTCCGGGACCACAACAAGAATTTCTTTCCTGTGTGTGCTCACTTTCCTGGCTTCATCCTCTGCTAGTCCAGGCTGCCTCAGATCTTCACTCCAGCCCCAAAGTGTGTGGCTGAATTCACCTTGAAAAGATGGCTACTGACCCTTCTACGGGAGTTCCAGACAGAGGCAATATGAGCAACGTCGTCTGCTCAGCAGGATAACCATTCAGCAGATCATTGGACTTCTGAATATGCAATTCTGGTGCCTGAACCGGTCAGGTGGTGCCCTCCAGTACCCTCCTGCAAGGGTCTCGCTCAGTGTGGTGCTCTGCTGCACTCTCCAGTAATGTAGCCCTCCAGAGAGGTGTGGTCTTTAAGGACGGTGAGGCCCTGGGAGAGGAGCAGGAGGTAAGAGAGGAGTCAGAGGGAGATAATGCCAAACAGAGAGGTGCTCCTGCTGCACGATGAGATAGCCTTCTGCCACCCTCCGGGAAGAGGACATCCCTCCTTTCCCTCACAATCTCCAGCATTAGATCCATGTCAGCATCAACGAATTGGTTTTCCCTGCCCTAGGTGCCAGGCCTCTGGCTTCCCTGTGATATCTTGCTTCCCTCTGGTGCAGTTGAAGGCTTTGGCACAAACCATAGATCTCTTCCTCCGGATAATCAGCAGCCTTAGTGATGGTTGCCATGGGGTGTCTAAATGGGTTCCACCCTTTACCTGACCCACCTCCATTTCCGCTCCCACTGGCTCTTAAGTGGACAAGGAACCCGTCGCCATATCAATCAAGGGCTCATCCCCGTGAAAATCTGAACTTTAATCCAGAGACAGGTTTCTGACCCAAAAACAGACCTGCTTCCTGTTTCCCACCTACGTGATGAAAATTTAGCTCAAAGTGTTTACTATCGGTGATAAGGGGCTAGATTGTTCTCCTCAGGGCAGAGTTCTGGCAAAACAGGATTTCTATCCACACCTCCAACTCTGCTCCAACTCCAAGGCATTTTGTCGGTCGGGGCCATCTGATGTGCACATCGGACTCAGCAGGAATCCTGCCACCAAGAGGGAACTCACCAGCACCTAACTACAAAACTTAGTCTTTTGGTGCTGTAACAGAGGCTGCTTGCCATTTAAGGGGGGGGGGGGGGGGAGGGGTGAGATCAAATAATAAAGTTCTTGTAGGCCTCAGCAGAGACCAGGAAGGGAAGTGGGATCTAGATCAGAGTGAGCCGAGGCAGCTACTTCCATTGCCGGATATAAAGGGAGTTACCACCATTGCTCAAGGTTTATACATGGCAGCCCCTGAAAGCAACAGTAACTGGGGTGGACATCAGGAAGATCTAGCAGGAACTGGAGTTCCTTCACCTCACCATAATTTGCATGCGGTGGGACAAGTGGGGAAGCCAATGGCTGGGAAAGGAAAATCTCAGTTGGGGCTGGAGATGCAGCATTAGGCATCACTGCCAGTTTTGCCCTATTCTCCACCACTATCTCAGCCTATTTTGGGTAGCATCATGGAGGAGGATGCAGCACAAACGTGTTTCGTGAAGGGGATATAAATGTATTGCCTAATAAAGCAAAACTGGATGCAAGGACCTCAATGAGCTGGTCAAACTGTATACAAATATAATTGTAAAATTTAACAATAATTTGAGCTAATTAGAAATAGTGAAATTATAAAATTTATTCCGGAGAATGCAATGATAGTTACTTGGAATATTGCTGTTATTAATAATAGAAGAGAAAGGCTTGAATCACTTGCATTGACAGCTGATGAGTAGGAGGTGTAGCAGTTTAATTTCTCTTCTTCCTTAATTTACTGGTTTATATCTTGAGAGTGTGCAGCTGTAACTAAGTTTTGCCTGCTTCTGAAGTATGAAAGAAAGTATATCAAATTGGATTGTTTTAAATCCAGAGTTTCACTCTGAAGTTTCCAAGTATGAAAAGATTACCAAATTATTTCTTGGAAGAAATCAATTTAACCAACAAATTCTACTTTTCTCCTTATTGTTATGTAGAATACCTGAAAGAGAATTTAGACAACTATATGTCGCACTTCCCAAAAGTTCAAGTTATTCACCTACAGGAGCGTCATGGTTTAATCCGAGCCAGACTTGTAGGTGCAGCTATTGCTACAGGTATGGTGTGATAACTTGTCTCTCATTTGTTTCATTTTTATGATTTGTCCTTTGTATCTTGAAAATAAAGAGGTGAATTCTGTTCTACTAGTACAAGGCTATTTGGCCATCAATCCAATTTTCCTTCATTGGAAAAATACTATTTATCCTTTTGTGAATTCTATCCAATTCATTAATCTCCTGAAGAAAGTTATACAAAGTTTCTTCTTTGTGCCCCGGCATAAGTTGAATAAAAATGCAAAATACCTCTAACTTTACAACTTACTTTATTCACTCCAAACTTGGTAACTAAATCTGATCATGAGGTGGAACCACTGAGACTGGTGCAGGCAATTTTAGGAGTAGGTTACCTGCTTACTCTTATCAGCCAGGCAAATACCTGTGAAATGGGAGAATATAAAAGGAAGAAATGGTCAAAAATATAATTTTTTTTTCTAATATTGTAACAAAATATGCACTGATAGAAACAGAAAATGCTAGAAATATACAGCATGTCTGATGGTTTCTGTAAAGTCAATAGATGTAGTAACATTGTGGGTAAAGCTTTTTGAATATTACACCATCAGTTGTTTTTTGAGCTGTTGATAGATCTTCTATGTATTTTCAGCAGTTTCTGTTTCTTTATGTGAAATGATACAGGCCAGGAAATACCTCGGAGCTATGCCTACTCCGCTGCTGTTATTTCACCAGGAATGTGGTACAAACCTCATTTACGTCCGTAAGATAAGGTTTCTGCTACACTTGTGGTGAAGTAATGCAGAGCAAGGGCAACTATGAAGAATTTCCTAGCTGTAGTCTGTTTGAAGGTTGATGCTTTTTACAGCACCAGTTTCAGATTGCTCATACTCACTGACCGATGCACTGAGTATGTTTAAAACAAAATGCTTTTGAGCTGATTGTTCCGGAATCATTTGACTATTAGCAAGACTTGGAAACATTGTGAGGGCTGCAGTGATTTAATCAAGTGTGGAGCTAACGCTTCCCTTTTCATTTCTAGGTGATGTGCTGACATTTTTGGATTCCCATGTTGAATGCAATGTTGGCTGGCTGGAGCCACTCTTGGAAAGGATCCATTTAAAGCGAACAAAAGTAGCTTGTCCTGTGATTGAAGTTATAAGTGATGAGGATATGAGGTACAATTATATAATCCTGTTTAGCAAAAGTCTGGATCATCACACAGTCACTTTGGCTTGGTTTGGAGGCCTAACATTAACAGAATTAACAGTAGAGTATTCCACTAGGAATTTCCTCAAATGTTCCCCCAGTTGACCACTGCTACTTTGGCAGAATATCTGCTGAGACCCTCGATAGATGCATAAATGGGGCATCCGAAGTTATGTCTACTGATTGGAATGTCCGCAAGTAAACCTCCTGCGTTCAATTTCTGTAAAAAGTACTTGTGTGACAGAGCCTTATCCCTAACTTTTATTCAACCTTAATTTGATCCTAGTGGGAATGGTCTAGTCGTGACTGGATGCTAGATGGCATTTAAAATATTATCAAACTGGTAGAAATGGGTGTATGTTCACACATTTAATGACACTCTTCATTTTGTTGGAGCTTTTTGGTTCAGGCTCAGGGCCATATACATTTTATTAGTATTTGTTTTCAAAGCAAACAAATACTAGTGTACATTATAACATAAGAAACAATAGCTTCAACAAAAACGTGCGTTTATATATTGCCTTTAATGTAGTAAAGCATCCCAAGGTGCTTCACCGGTGAATTATCAAACAAAATTTGACATTGAGCCACAGAAGGAGATACGACATGGGAAGAGGTTTTAAGGAGCATATGCAAGGAGGAGAGAGAAGTGGAGAAGGTGAGTGAGGGAATTCCAGAACTTAGGGCCCAGATAGCTGAAGACATTACTGTCAATAGTACAGCGATTAAAATTGGAGATGTGCAAATGACCGGATTTGGAGGAGCGCAGAGGTAGCTACCGAGATTGGTTTTTGATCGCAAAAAATTCCCTAGATTCCAGAACAGTCCCCATGGATTGGAAAGTAGCAAACATAACACCACTATTCAAGAAAGGAGGAAGAGAGAAAACAGGGAACCATAGGCTGACTTTAATAGTAGGGAAAATGCTAGAATCTATTAGGGGTGTGGTAACAGAGCACTTAGAGAATCATAATATGATTAGACAGAGTCAACATGGATTTATAAAATGGAAATCATATTTGACAAATGTGTTGAGTTTTTTTAAGGTTGTAACTAGCGGGGTAGATAAGGGGGAACCAGTGGATATAGTGTATTAGTTTAGTTTAGTTTAGCGATACAGCACTGAAACAGGCCCTTCGGCCCACCGAGTCTGTGCCGACCATCAACCACCCATTTATACTAATCCTACACTACTTCCATATTCTTACCACGTCCCCACCTGTCCCTATATTTCCCTACCACTTAACTACACTAGGGGCAATTTATAATGGCCAATTTAACCTATCAACCAGCAAGTCTTTGGCATGTGGGAGGAAACCGGAGCACCTGGATGAAACCCACGCAGACACAAGGAGAACTTGCAAACTCCACACAGGCAGTACCCAGGATTGAACCCGGGTCGCTGGAGCTGTGAGGCTGCGGTGCTAACCACTGCGCCACTGTGCCGCCCTAAGTATATTTAGATTTTTTTAAATCATTCGATAAGGTGCCACAGAAGCAGTTATTGCACAAAATTAAGGATCATGGTATTGGAGGTAATATATTAGCATGGATTGAGGATTGCTTAACGGACAGATAACAGGAGAGTAGGAATGAACAAGTCATTTTCGGTTTGGCAGTGGGTTACTGCAAGGATCAGTGCTTGGATCTCAGATATTTACAATCTGTACTTAGATGAGGAAGCTGATGTAATGTATCCAAAGGAGGGACCCCCTCCAATCCTGCTCGAGGCCACCAGGTTTTATCTGGCGGGCCCCTCCACCTTCTAATAAATTGAGGTGGAGACGGGAAGATGCCCGTAAGTGGCCATTAATTGGCCACTTAAGGACCTCAATTGGTCTGGAGCGGGAAGGCCATCCTCAGCCTTCTCCCAGACTAATTTGGAAGGCGTTGGGAAAGCGATAGTACGGAAAGGTGGAGCTGAGGTAGTAGATCAGCCGTGGTTGCATTGAATGGCAGAGGATGGTCGAAGGACTAATAGGCCTATTCCTGCTCCTGCTTCTTACGTTCTTACCTTGGAGGATTGTAAGGCTGGAGGAGATTACAAAGATAAGGAAGGGCAGGGCCATGGAGAAATTTGTAAACAAGGATGCAAATTTAAAATCACGGTGTTACTGGACCTAGAGCCAGTGTAGGTCAGTGTGCACAGGGGTGATGGGTGAACAGGATTTTTTTTTAATTCATTCATGGGATGTGGGCGACGCTGGCCAGGCCAGCATTTATTGCCCATCCTTAATTGCCCTTGAGAAGGTGGTGGTGAGCTGCCTTCTTGAACCGCTGCAGTCCATTTGGGGTAGGTATACCCACAGTGCTGTTAAGAAGGGAGTTCCAGAATTTTGACCCAGCGACAGAGAAGGAACGGCAATATAGTTCCAAGTCAGGATGGTGTGTGACTTGGAGGGGAACTTGCAGGTGGTCGTGTTCCCATGTATTTGCTGCCCTTGTCCTTCTAGTTGGTAGAGGTTGCGGGTTTGGTGTGAGTTAAGAAACGGACAGCAGAGTTTTGGATGAGTTCAGTTTTATAATGGATGGAAGATGAGAGATTGATCAGGACAGCATTGGAATAATCAAGCTAGAGGTAAGAAAGGAACAGATGAGGGTCTTAGCAGCAGATGAGCTAACGCAGCAGTGAAGTCAGGCAATGTTATGGAGGTGAAAGTAGGTGGTCTTGGTGATGGATTAGAAATGCGATTGGAAGCTCATCTCGGAGTCAAAAGAGCGGCAAGCTTGCGAATGGCCTGGCTCACGCTCAGACAGTGACCCGGGAATGGGTTGGAGTCATTGGCTAGGGAATGGAGTTTGTGGTGGGGATCGAAGACAATGGCTTCGATCCTCTCAATATTTAGTTGGAGGAAATCTCTACTCATCCAGTACTGTTGTCAGACAAGCAGTCTGACAACTTAGAGACAGTGGATGGGTCGAGAGCTGTGATGGTGGTGAGGCAGAGCATCAGAATGAATCGGAAGAAATGTACCCACCAGTGATTTAATTTTCTATAACAGCCCTAATCTTGGAGATGTGGTGGGCAACAGGAGCAGAGGTGGTAATAAATAAACAAGCTTTAGTCATTGGCAGTGAATAAAGAAACTCGCTTTTGCAGTAGTCATAAATGATTTGCAGGAAGACTTAACAAGTTACATTGATGTTGTAAGGTATGCAGATTGAAAAAGGTATTTGATAATTCCTTAGAAAAGAATATGAGGAGGAGGCAGGAAAATGGGACTGTTAAATCAGTCCCTGAGAGGAATTCAAATTCAGCACAGGCAAGGGGAGACAAATCTCCTGTTATTTAAAAGTTGCATTCCAGGCTTTGTGACCAGATCAACAGGGGGGCTGATTTTCCAACCTTTTGCTAAGGAATCGAAATACAGTGAGCTTTGCATTCAACAAAGTCATTCTGAACTGATCTCTCCAGATTTTACGAGGTCAGCCTCATTAATCATGAATTTCAAGCTCGCCACCTAGATTGGGCGTGCTGGTGCTTGCCAGTAGGGGCACACAATAAAACACACCTGCAGCGTTCTAAAAGCTGCAGCTGCTACTTAAAAGGGAATCCCACTTCTTAAAGGGCACAGACTTAAATATATTTAGCACACAACGGATTTAGCAGTCCATCGCTAGATCTGGCTGGACCACATCAAGCTCCATTGGACCTTGCTCTCATCTGCCAAAACCACTCACTACTCCGGAATGCAAAGATTTCCCCTAGTTTCTTTTTCTTCACTACAAATTACAATGCAGGGTGGACCCTTGAACCTCTTTCTTTATGAACTCTTCAAAAACTTCCAAAATGTCAATACTGTAAGATTAAAAGAAAGCTTTTTCCACAGGGAAGTGGAAGGGACTCTGAACAAACACATTTGACTTAAGAGCACTGATAATGCATTATCAAGAAATTAGGACTGCATCTGTCCTGGCATGGTAAATCCTGCATAATGGTGAGGACAATTTGCTTCATCAAATCTTGCAAGACTAGCTCCTTTTTCTAATTTTAATAGGATCTTTGTGGATGATAAGTGGGGAGTGGCAGTGAAATTTGGCAGATCGAGTGAGATGGTGGCTCATAAAAAGAGGCTGCTTGGCATTAAAATGTTGCATTTTTGCTGCAAGAACAAGCACTGTTTTGGTAACAATGTTGCCAGCAAGTAAAGGCCTGCTACCTGACCCGAACCCGACGGGACCCGATGACATAGGTTGAGTCGGGTCGGATTTCTGGGTTCGGCATTCGGGCTCGGGTCGGGTCGGACCAGATTGGACACGCTCTATCACCACCTCAGGTAAGTGACTTTAATGTTAATTTACTTTTTGGACTTTAAAGGTGGTTTTGCTACAGTTATTTTAAGCTTGTGCAGGTAAGGAACAAAGTGAAAAACCTAAGGTCGGTTAAATGATGGTCGGGTCGGGTGCAGGAAAAATTGGAAGGACTCGAGCCGGGTCGGGCTCGGGCTCGGATGGGGTTCTGTCGGGCTCGGGTTGGGTCTCATTTGCAGACCTGAACAGGCCTTTAGCAGCAAGGAGGAATATGGGGAAAACTCCCATTTTTGCTGGCGTTATCTTGGAGGGCCTACTGGAGATGCAACAAGGGTAGAAGTGTCACCTTACTTCAAACAAATGCTTCGGCAGCTTGGATAGGAGTTGCCAAGAGAATAAAAAAGTGTGTTAGGTCTGAAGGAACTGGGATCAAATGAAGAAATTTTCTGGTATAGAGAAGTGCATAAAATGTCATAGGATGTGTTCTGAACTGGAACTTTTGCTAGATACCACATACATGTTGCTTTGGAATGCACACCTATAGGGAGGAATCTGGACTGGCCACAGGATTAGCAACTCCAGATGCATTGGGCTGGATTTTATGGGGTCGTTTTGAGGCAGCAACGAAGGCAGGATGGGCTACAAAATAGAGATGGAAGATGTTGGACAGGAAGTCCGATGTCATGAAGCCTTTTACGGATTTTCCAGTTGGTGGCCAACATGGAGGGCGGTCTTCGCACATTCACGAGGCGGGAAGCCAATTAAGGTATTTAAGAACCCAATTGACAGCAATTTTATTCATTGTTTTGAATTTTCCTGCTGGCGCATGGGAATCACAGTGCTTCAGGTTCTCGCTAGGTGCAAGGAGACGTCAGCTCAGTGTTGACTTCACTGGGAAGCCATCAAGAGGCAGCATTGCTTGGCAGGAATTGTGGAGGAGGGGAAGCATTGTGAAAGACTGTCAGAAGTTGGAGCCAAAGTGCCAGCACTGCAGGGCACCCACACCAGCGTGGCATCAGGGCAGTGCCACCTCATTGAAAGGCACTAGTAGTGGGTGGGCGGTGGTGGAAGGTCTGTTTGTCCCAGAGGCCGTGTGCTTAGAGAAAGGCAACCTGTCATCGGCCTCATTCACCCTGGCTTCGAGGGCCCTGTGGAGGAGGAGAGCAGAGAGGGAGGGAGCACTAACTGGGGGGCTACATAAGGGCTAGCTCTGAGCACAGGAGGCTGGAGAAGGTTGTAGAGGGGCACAGCAACAATCTCTGGTGCGCAGAAGAAGCTACCCTCCAGAGAGGGTTTACCGACCGCATCTTAACTACCTGCAGATGTCTGAGCTGCATTGTCTCCGAAGACTCACCCTCTCCAGGGAGGCTGTCAGTCATCTATGGGCCATGATGTAGGATGAGCTGAGGCTCATGGGACTTGGTGGGCACCCAATACCTGTAGTGCTGAAAGTCACGCTGGCATTAAACTTCTACGGCATTGTATCATTCCAGGGGTCCACTGGAGGTATGTGCGGAATCTTCCAGTCTGCAGCGCATCGCTGCATCAAGGAGGTCACCAATGCCATGTGCAGGAAGACTGGCGACTATGTGCGCTTCTGCGCCATTGCAAACAGTCAAGCTGAGAGGTCTATCGGATTCCCCCAGGTGCAAGGGGTGATTGATTGCATGCATGTGGCCATCCAAGCTCCCACGGACTAGCCTGCTGCCTTCACCAACTTGGAAGGGCTTCTGCTCCTTCAGTGTACAAATGATCTGCGGCCACTGCAAGCGGATCTTATAGACGTGTGCACAATTCTCGGGAAGCAGCCATGACGCATACATACTAAGGCAGTCCCCATGCGCATTCAGGGATGGATCCTTGGAGACCAGGGCTACCCACTGAGGACATGGCTACTGAATCCTGTGAGAAACACACGCACGGATGCAGAGGAGAGGTATAACACTTGCCATGGGTCAAAACTAGTGGCCATTGGTCTGCTCAAACTGAGATTTAGGTGCCTAGATCGATCCGGTGGATCCTTTTTGGTATGCCCGGCGAGGGTCTCGCAAATTGTGGTGGTCTGCTGTGCAGTACACAACCTGGCACTACAGAGAGGCGAAGAGTTAGCAGTGAGGATATCGTTGAGCGAGATGCCTCCCATGATGCTGAAGATACTGCCCAAGCAGTGCCAGATGATGGACCCCAAACACAGCATGAAAGGCATCATGAGATACGCCTTCATACATTCACGTTTCTTTTGAAATTTACCACCTTCTGGAACTGTAACAGCCTTATCATTAAACAGCCCTGTTGTCACCTCCATCCTCTATACTGCAGCACCGAGGTGCAGGTTGCAAAGTGACAACGCCGAAGCTTTGTGTGCGCAGGTCTAACTCCCTCGTTATCAACACCTCAGGAGGAAGATTTGCTAGTAACTCCCAAAAGGAATCCACAACCGAGAGGAGACATGGTGAGTGAACAACATAGTTTAATTACATGTGTCGACCGTTGCAGCAGGTCCCTTTTCTACATTATTATCCGTGATCCTCT
The DNA here is from genome assembly GCF_036365525.1 of Heterodontus francisci. Classification (NCBI taxonomy): domain Eukaryota; kingdom Metazoa; phylum Chordata; class Chondrichthyes; order Heterodontiformes; family Heterodontidae; genus Heterodontus; species Heterodontus francisci. Next base: position 61,916,531 of record NC_090377.1, on the reverse strand, counting down.
TAAGTGTATCTCTGCTTTTCTGAACTCGTTTGTGGGTGTTCCTGAGAGCCCAAGCGCTGTCAGCTGAGGCGGAGATGGGCTGCTGACCTAGCTGCCCCCTGGCTTGGGATGACCTTGACGGTTCTCCTCTGGCTGCATGAGGCCTAGCAGGTCCAGGAATGCTGAGGGAAACATCAGTCGGCTGGGCTGATGGGGCCGCTGGCTTCACTGGCAGAAGGGCTTTGGAGCCACTGTCCTCACCAGGAACATGCTGAGAGGAACCCCCAGATGTGGCAGGCAGCTGCTCCTCCCCCCTTATAAGACGCTCTTGTACCTCCCTGCTGACCTGAGAGGGATGTGGACCTGGTGGAGACGCCAGGTGCCTCATTCCCCTCTTGCCCTGCCACTGCTGCATCAAGCTCATGGACAATTGGATGGTGTGCAGGTCAGTGTGCATTTCTGGCAGCCACTGATTGGTCTGCTGGATCTGGCTCTCCATGACAGTTGCCAGCCTCTCAATTGAGGAAGCCAGACATGCAATCAGCAGAGACTCCTCCATCGTCGGTGCTTGGGTACTCAAAGCTTTTGGCATCTCTGCCTGATGCTGCCTGACCTCTCGCTGCAGCTGTAACATTTCCGTGTTGCCGATGACATCAGGGGCACGTCATCCGCCTGAGCCTCAGCATGGGCCTGATCTCAGACTACCAATGGCCTCGGCTGTCACAGCCTCCTTTAGCTGCCCTGGCAAGTCTGTGCTCACCAGGTTGTGTGCCCATATCTAAATGCGCGCAGTTACCCACCAAAGTGAGAGTATCTGTGCTGGTGGAGGGTGCGAGGGAATGATGTGACAGTGGACCCTCTGAGGCTGCCCCCTTCTTCTCGGGTGGCCAACTGTCCCCCAGCCTCTTCAGCTCCTCCCTCCACTCAGTCACCTTGATTTGCATGAGAAATGATTGAAAAATAAAAGGATTAGTGTCTGCCCATCCTCTCAATCATATCACCCCAAATGTACCTCTCCATTGCTGCCAAGAGGATTACATGTGCTATATGCCTCTTTGGCATCAAAGACACCCTTATGCCCCAGGAGATGCTCACTCACGCTCTTAGGTGGGCACTCGTATCTCCCCATCAGCTGTGGCACAACCGCCTGGTTGCCCTTCAACTCTGTGGCCTCCTCCATTGATGTAAGGAGATGTGCATAAGGATCTCCGCTGCCAGTCTTGGCACGCTCCTTCCTGTTGTGGGCTGTCTTCTCCTGCAGGTACAGTGAGGGACAAGGTTAGTTTGCAAGCGGGTAAAAGCCCCAGACCTCTGATGATGAAAGTCTATCGAGCCATGATGGGGACTCACACGATGGAGATGGTGTCATAGTGGTAATGTCACAGGACTAGTAAACCAAAGGCCCAGGCTAATGCCCTGGGTCACAGATTCAAATCCCACCATGACAGCTAGTGAAATTTAAATTCGGTTAATTAATTTCAGTTAATTAATAAAAATCTGGAATCGAAAGCAGTACTGCCATGAAACTTTCATTGATTGTCGTAAAAACCCATCTGGTTCACTAATGTCCTTTAGGAAGGAAATCTCCCATCCTTACCTGATCTGGCCTACATGTGACTCTAGACCCACAGCAATGTGGTTGACTCTTAACTGCCCTCTCTGAAATGGCCTAGCAAACCACTTAGTTCAAGAACAATTCGGGATGGGTAGCTTGCCAGCAACGCCCACATCCCACGAAAGAATAAAAGAAAAATGTCTCTTGCATCGACCATTCTTGAGGTTCTATGCAGGGGAATGCATCGAAAGACGGGCACCTCTAACTGAGGTGTGGCCATGCCTCAGACCCCATTGGCAACTCTAGAACCCCATTGCCATGGCTGGGTGGTCCCTCCCTGTCTACCAAACGAATTCTCTCACTCTGACACAAGCTGGGTGGAAAGGGGTGTAATTGAATGGAACATTCACCTTGGAAGATCGGATGAGGTCATTGACCCTTTTCCATCACTGGATCCAGGTCCTTGGGGTGACCCCGCAGCTGCTGACCTCCTCTGCTGTCACCATCCAGGCTTGCTTGGTCAGGCAGGTTGGTCTGCTCCCAATATTGGGGAAGAGGACCTCCCGCCTTTCCCTTGCAGTCCGGAGCAGAGTCTGGAGGGAGGCATCATTGAACAGCGGGGCCATCCGAGGTGGTCTTTCTGCCATGCTGCCTGCAGGATTGCAAAACGATGCCTGGCGCTCCTGAATGCAGGGGCTCACTGGTTGAAACGAGCAGTCGGGCAGGGGTTCCGTGGATGAAAAGAGCTGTTGGGCAGGGGCTCAGTGGATGAAACGAGCAGTTGGGCAGGGGCTCACTGGTTGAAACGAGCAGTTAGGCAGGGGCTCAGTGGATGAAACGAGCAGTTAGGCAGGGGCTCAGTGGATGAAACGAGCAGTTGGGCAGGGGCTCAGTGGATGAAACGAGCAGTTAGGCAGGGGCTCAGTGGATGAAACGAGCAGTTGGGCAGGGGCTGTCAGCTGGTTAATTATGGCACCTCCGCTGCCGTCTCCGTCCTCTCAGTGGACGGCCCCCCGGCTCCCAATCCTTAATTGGCTGGCCACTGCTCAATTGCGTTTGGCTGGCCGCTGATTGCCCCAACGGATGCCATACCCACTTCCAGTCCTGATGTTGGGACCTGCAGCCTAGAAATAAAATTCAACTCGTCACAAATTCAGTACAACTCACTGTGTAGAATTTTACGGCCACTAAGTTCAGCCATTAATCAATGGAATTAGTTTTTTGCACGTGAACAATGCTTTAACATACCACATCATTATAAAAGTGCTAACCTTCTCAGTAGAATAGAATGATTCCAAGCACCTGTTATAAGCATGTTAGGCCACAATTTTTGCTATGAGCCACACACGTGGAAGTAACGTTCTGCTCCTGCTGTTGTGCTCTCCGTAGAATCATTGTAGTAGATTCAGAATTTGATATGCATGAAAGTCTATGTTTTGTTTTTCTAAAACAGTTTTTCTGCACTTATGCTATTTTTTTATTTTCCTTATTTTACTTTTAATGGAATAGTCTGTGCTTCTTGTTTCTCAAAATTTCTTCTTCAGACGGTGTATCAGAAATGCTTGCTAATGTCCAAAATTTTTGTTTCTAATGTAGTTATGTAGGAGTGAGTGGTTTTCTACGTGGAGTATTTACCTGGCCCATGAATTTTGAGTGGAAGACAATACCTGATGAAATGATTAAAGAATACAATCTGAAAGAAATGGACCCAATAAGGTAACTTAGCTTACTAAAGATAATAATTGTTATTAAATCTAGTTTTGCAATGCCCCATAAAGCATGTATGAAATCATCCTGTCTCAACTCCTTATTTGAGCTATTTGTTAAAGCCAGAGCAAAAAAATTATGAAAATATACTTTCATGATTATCAACCATTATAACATGATCAAACCTATAAATCCTACTTCCTAACTATCCAATATGTGTTATTGTCCAGCTTTGCTTAGCTGCGATGTAATTCACAGCTTGGCAGAACATCTTTGTGTTTATCCCTCCTATGACAGTCTTCTTTTGTTTCTTGCTTTGTTCTTCCAGCAAGCCTGTTGTATCTGTTCTCTACTCCACTGATCAGTTTCTTATCAGTTCAGTGTTTTTCTGTCAAATTTCAACCAAAAGTTTGTAATGACTGGAAAGGTCTGGAGAGCGAGTAATATTGGAACCATTCTCTAGTACTGATTTCATGCTGCATTTATATATTCTCCAAGTGAAGTTATGGCAGCTTTGTGAATGCTGCATTTTCTAATTTTTGTATTATCCAAAAATAAAAAGCCGATGAAATATGTAACATTGCTTCAACTCTATATAACTAATTTTCTTGTAGGTGTCCAATAATGGCAGGAGGATTATTTTCAATTGACAAGAAGTATTTTTATGAACTGGGTACTTACGATGCTGGCTTGGAAGTCTGGGGTGGAGAAAACATGGAGCTATCCTTTAAGGTACCATTGCAGGCCTTTCATCAGGAGTCAGAAATATGCATATATTATTGAACATTAAAACTTTCATTTACAGTTCAAAGAATTTTTCTAATGTTTTAGGAGAACTGAACCATTTACTCAACAGGAAGCTGAAGTAAACAGTAATTTCCACGCTTTGGATACATTTTGAATAAATACAAGTATTTTTAGATTGAGAAAATCATTGGTCATCCTCAGTGGTTTCTCCTACACAGCTGCAATATTTTAAACAATTTCCAAAATAATAGCTTAAGGGCAGGATGGTAATGATTATTGTCCTTACACTAAATTGATTTAGTACTGTGCAAAAATAATAGATAATTGCAATGTTATCTTCATTATATAAAAATAGTTAAAAGGCCCAACGAGTCTGTTTAACTAATGAAGAAGTGCCTGAAAAAGCATAGCTGATAACAGGCAGCCCGTGTGAATTCAGGATTATGCTTTAAGCAGATTAATAGTGCTTTTCAAGCATATTACAGCCATAGTAAATCAGGAAAATGCAATGGCTGTTATATATTTACATTGTTAAAAATCCATTGACGATGTTCATATCAGACATTGTTACCTTTTATGCTTTTTAAGAGACCTTTTTAATGGTTTTACAAATTTTCCCATGAGTGCATCTCACCTCACAATCCAGAAGCTGTGCCTTTATGGATTCTGTCTATGCACACAGATGTGATTGTGTTCTGACAAATATCCCAATTGCAGTGATCTGCATACTCAAGTTTACATAGACTCATTCTATATTTTCAAACAACTCGGTGCAGTGGAATGCCACACAGATCCAACTTTTTCTGCTTAGCCAACTATTATTATTATTTAAAGTAACACCAAAAAAAGGCTGGGGCAATAGATAAGCACAATAATCTATCCTAAATTGTCCTTATACATGTCCACTGAACCTTCAAAGTGAAAATATACACTTTCACTTTTGTTCATTGTGCTTCAGTGGAAGCACTCTTGTCTGAGTCAGAAGGTTGTGGGTTCAAGTCCCAGTCCAGAGACTTGAGCACATAACCTAGGCTCCTCCTCCTGTGTAATACAGAGGAAATGCTGTAATCGGAGGTGCTGTCTTTCGGATGAGATATATTTTTATATAATCATTTGATTTATACTATTTTGTGCAGTGAAATAGCAAAATGTACAGAAATTTGGGAAGCAGAGAAGCAGAATTGGTTGAATCATCAGATTTTCTCCATACTGCAGTCTGAGGAGCTGGAAAACACAAAACTGAATTGCTGCACTGATGGAATGGTGTAATTATAGCATATTGGCAAAAATAAGACCACATAGCATTGCAGGTAACCTTATGACATGATTGGTAATTTGTTGGAAGAAAGGACACAAGAATAGGGATAGTGGGGTTCGTTCTCTGATTGGCGGGATACGACAAATGGTGTTCTCCAGGGATCCGTATTGGGGCCTCAACATTTCAGCATATAATGACTTTAGAGGGTTGTGTATCAAAGTTTGCAGATGCCACTATTAAGAGGTACAGAAATTTGTTGATAGGAGCAAGTTACACAGGGATGTAGACACACTAAGTAAGTAGAAAAAAACTGTGGTCGATGGCATTCAGTGTGGTAAAGTTTGGATCTGAGAAAGACCAAGTTAAGCACTTTTTGTTTGATAAGCAAGTTGTAGCTAATAAAGTTGGGAGGATGCAACTTCTTTGGGGTTTGCATAATTCTGCATAAATTGGATACAGAGGACCAATTTGTGAGAGGGATATCAACAATATCTCAGACAGTCTGTTCACTCTCATCAATACCCATGTTTACAGACCATGCCTCTCCTGTCTTTGCTGCCTTCGCTTTACTCCAGAGACAATGAAAATGTGCTGTGCCATACAACCTCAATGACTAGGATGACCTTTCCGACAGATATCAAAGTCACAAAAGTGTAAAATTTCTATGCCACAGGATCCTATCAGGCCATTGTAGGGAACTTCTATGAAATAAGCCAGTACACAGTGTATTTCTGTATAAAGCAGATGACCGATGCCATGTTTGGCATGGGAACACCTTTATAATTTTCTATGTAGGTAGAAGATAGCAACTGGAGAGGGCACAGAATGTGTTCTGCCCTGTAGGCCTCCCCAGAGTCTAGCGATTTCTAGATGAAAATGGAACCAGCCCAATATATACATGAATAGGAAGAGATATTACTTCAAACTGCTCAGGTAGTTTCTGTCAAAACTATCACCCTGCAAATTAGTTCTGGAGATCACCCATGTAAGTTTTTTTTTGTTTGGAGGAGGTGTTAACTGATCTTGGACCTACAAGGTACATACTTTGGTATTCTTAATCAAGATAGGGAGTTTGTTAAGCACAGCAAGGAGTTACAATGCAATACTCAACAACGGCAGTAGTTATACAGCAGAGTGCAGTGTCCTCGGTTCTTGCTTCCCAAGCCACTGTGATGCAGTCTTCTCTCCAAGTGTTTTGTTGACCGTAGTCTGGTTCCTTCTTCAAATCTGTGCACGCCGATGTCTCTCAGCACCTTTCTTTTATGCCTCTCCAAGGGTTTCTTCATGCCATATTAGGTTATATTCCAACATAACCCTTTTGATTGGTCAGGTTTGACCTCGCCTTCCATACATTGTCTCTACAAATGGTTTGATGACCTAAGTAATATCCCCATCAAAATTCCAGTTATGAATGGTCTCCAAATATCTTTATTTATGTTTCCATCCCCATGAGGCCTGCAAGTTTATCAGTTATTGTTACACTGAGTCTCTCTGAATTGAAATGGAGAGTGGCAGTCATCAGACATCCTGCCTTATCTCAAAACTACTTCTGCCTTTGTCCTAAGCAGACACACTTGTCTTTCACCATCTTTCCAATATAGCTTACGGATATACATTTCATATGACAAGCATGATTCCAGACATAAGGTACACAGCTTAATCCTAATATAATGCATTGTTACACATATAAAGTATAACTATTCCCTAGCGTAACCTTTATCATTTCCTAAAAGCATTCCGCTTTAAAACATAGCACCTCATATAAACTGCAGCAGACCAGAACTTGCACATTTTCATTCAAGCATAGCAGTAATAACAGATTAACATAGCAGTTTATTAACCCCTTAGTTCCGACAGTCCCCACCTTGAGAGTGAAATGCCAGATGGCATTGATCTCTCATACATTACTTTCTAAGGAGGGCCTGATAATCTTTCATGGTCTCCTGTCTAATTGTCATTTCCTTTATTATTCTCCTGATTTGTCTTAAGGCGCATATTAAAATCAGAATTATCACCAATTGAGCAGTCACTAAGACATGGGAAATAATCATGATCCAAAGGGGTATTTCGATGTTTAACCCTATGTCCCACCAGTGGCCGTCATCCCCTGTATCAGGGATTTCATTCTTAATTTCTCCATTTTGTTGTTGCAGGATATAAAAGTGTTTGTTGGATGTATTGATTCTTTACAATAGCTCAGTCAGACGTTCGGGTAAAGGGGGAATGGCATAATCAAATCTACTAACATATTGATGTAACTGCTCCTTGAGGTCATCTTTAGCAATGATATTTATTTGTTTATGATTCCATATACTGAATAGAACCTTGTTTCCTATCCGAGCCATTAAAGAAGGCCTAAAGCAAAATTCTCCCTTATCTAATTCACAAACTAAATTGCCATATGTATACTCTGTGGGTAGTAATATCACAATATCTTCCCTCACCTTGGAAGGCAGAGTGAACGGGGAACTCCTCGCCGCTCAATATTTCCTTTGTACAGTTGAGGGGATCTTTGTTCCTGGTGAATCCACATGCTGGAGCAGAGTTTTCTGCTATGTTATAAGGACAAACAAAGGCATCCTCTGACTGGAGATACTCAGTCATGTCTGGGTTAATCCAGGTGGTTCCATTGACGAGGGAGATGCACTTAGGTGGATTTTGGTACTAATCAATGTGATTCCTCATTATAATCTGTTCCTTAACAACTGTTGCTGCAATTCCAGATTCCCAAGACCAATTCTTTATACTTTTGCCGATGCACTGTTAATTCTAAGTTATTAGCCTTCTGTAAGTACCTTTGGTTCAAGTAACAGATCACGCATGGACTTAAAAGATTCTCCAGCTCTCCCTTTACTATATCCATCTTGTGGATAATTCCTAGACCTTCAACTGTCTCTCTGAACCTTGATTTTGCTCCATCTCAGTTGTGTGTTTAATTCTATCTGAATTGTTTTAATGCCAGTTTCTTTCTGGAATATGTGTCAATGCCTTGATAATTTAAAAATATTGTTTCACTCTTCTGGCCACATTAACCATTTCCTGTCATGCTGTTGTCAAGTAGCTGAGCATGTCTGAAATCTGTTCTTCAGTGCCAAATTGCCATATTTCTACATGTTAGTTACATCACATGTAACACATCACATTTGCACACTTACACCGTGTCCCAATATCATGTCACACATTTTTGACTCTCTGGTTATCTTATTAAAAGATTGGAAGGGAGGGGTGCTGTCTGTCTCGAGAGCCTTGCTCATCCCCCTCTGCATGTTTCCAATGCCTTGGGTAGTGGCCAGAATATCAAATTCAGTTCTCTTTTTTAAAAAAAAAACCATAGGCAAGGACACAAATCTCCAAAAGAAAGCTATCAAATTACAATTCTTAACAACACTCTCCTAACTCTTGCTAGAAAGTTCTGGACTTCTTGGAAATTATGCACATTAATTTAACAGTTTGAACTTTGATTCTGCCAATGTCTGTTCCTAAAATTCCTTTATTAGCTCTTGCATCAGTAAGATTTTATTTCCAATTCCCATTAATTACAATTCTATTTTTGAGCCCTGGAGAAACTTTACAGTCAATTATCTATAATATCTTTAAAACAGAAATCAAACAGACCTTTAATCATTATCTTGCTGTAGCAGTAGTCCCCACCAACACAACAAACACCTCGCTCAGCAACATTTTACCGGCAGGCATACATGTAGCTGCCCAGGCATTACCATTTTTTTGAAAATTAAAATTTTGTTTATCTCTGGCAACTCCTATCAATTTGTTTTATCAATTCCCATTTTGGAAACAATTATTCCCAGGCTTGGTGGTTTTAAATGGTGCTTTTACATCAGACAGAGGTGCTTCTCTTGTTCTCAAGCACTCTGTCCTGAATGATTTTCAAAAGTGCTGGATTTCTTGCTGTTCTTGCTATACTATAATCACCTGTTTTTAAAAAAAAACAAAGGGTCCATTTGGCTCTGGTTAGGAGCCCAGTGGTTAGTATGCCCACTCATATTAATTCAGAAACTTAAAATTTCATAATGCCCAATATACTGTATATAAGTCTTCAATGAGCTAAAAGTTGTGTGCTGAGCTAAACTGCTGGCTGAAAGGGTTAATTGTCTCTGCTAGTTTGAAAAGGGGAAGGGCAAAAGTTCTCAGATTGCATTACCACCCTTTTTATTAAAAAAAAAAGGTACAGCAGATACATTCCTTCAAGCCATGTGCACACACCAGTTCAAGCTGGTTATTTATGAACAAAAGCACCCTGAAGCAAACTAAGTTACAACATTTTAAATTAAACTCCCAATTATTCCCAAAACTCTTTAGCTTTTGGAAAGAGTTTCAGATCCAAGACTGATTCCAACCCAGGTGATTTAACAATCACCTCAAACACCCCAAATTCCAATTTACACTATCAAAACTTAAAAACTGCCCCACTCTTACATGTGTGAATTTGTATCCAGATTAAAATTCCCACATGTTTTACCATAATAACTAGAATGTCACAACGGCCAACAATGAAGTTCTACTTTTCACAACTTAACAGGTTTACTTTATTAATTCCACATCCCTTCAGACCGTGCTTACAATTCTCATCTTTAACTCAAAGTGCCAAATCTTCTATTGCCAGATTTCAAAGGCCTGTAATTGAAAACTAAAGAAAAAGTTAATTCCACAAACAACAAAAGGAAATCTCCAACATTCTTAGGGCTTCCAGTCACAGGGAGATTCTTAACAGGGAGTTCCAGGATTTTGACCCAGTGACAGTGAAGGAACGGCGATCTAGATCCAAGTCAGGATGGTGTGTGACTTGGATGGGAACTTGCAGGTGGTGATGTTCCCATGCATCTGCTGCTCTGATCCTTCGAGGTGGTAGAGGTCGCGGGTTTGGAAGATGCTGTCTGCGTTGCTGCAGTGCATCTTGTAGATGGTACACACTGCTGCCACTGTGCGTCGGTGGTGGATGGAGTGAATGTTTGTGGATGGTGTGCCAAACAAGCGGGCTGCTTTGTCCTGGATGGTGTTGAGCTTCTTGAGTGTTGTTGGAGCTGCACCCATCCAGGCAAGTGGAGAGTATTCCAGCACACTCCTGACTTGTGCCTTGTAGATGGTGGACAGGCTTTGGGGAGTCAGGAGGTAAGTTACTCACCGCAGGATTCCTAGCCTCTGACCTGCTCTTGTAGCCACGATATTTATATGGCTACTCCATTTCAGTTTCTGGTCAATGGTAGCCCCTAGGATATTGATAGTGGGGGATTCAGCAATGGTAATGCCATCAAATGTCAAGAGGAGATGGTCTCTTGTTGGAGATGGTCATTGCCTGCCACTTGTGTGGCGCAAATGTTACTTGCCACTTATCAGCCCAAACCTGGATATTGTCCAGGTCTTGCTGCATTTCTACCTGGACTGCTTCAGTATTTGAGGAGTCGCGAATGGTGCTGAACATTGTGCAATCATCAGCGAACATCCCCACTTCTGACCTTATGATTGAAGGAAGGTCATTGATGAAGCAGCTGAAGATGGTTGGGCCTCGGACACTACCCTGAGGATCTCCTGCAGTGGCACAGACAGACAGGAGTTACTCTTTAATAAAAGCAAAATACTGCAGATGCTGGAAATCTGAAATAAAAACAGAAAGTGCTGGAAATAAACAGCAGGTCAGGCAGTATCTGGAGAGAGAAGCAGAGTTAACGTTTCAGTTCTGTGGCCTTGCATCAGAACTAACAAAGGTTAGGAAAGAATTAGGTTTTAAGCAAGTGAAGGTGGGGGGGAAGAGAACAAAAGGGAAGGTGTGCAATAGGGCAGAGGGCAGGAGAGATTAAATAATAAAGATGTCATGGGACAAAGGCAAAGAGAGTGTTAATGGTTGTGGTGAAAGACAAAGCATTAGTCCAGAATGTTAATAGCAGAATAATAAGCAGCTCTGTCCAAAAGCACAACATGAAAATCAGGCACATAGTTAAAAAATAAAATAATTGAAAAAATAACAAAAACATTTTTAAAAAAGTTAGTTATGCTCTGAAATTGTTGACCTCGATGTTGCGTCCGCAAGGCTGTAGAGTGCCTAATCAAAAGATCAGGTACTGTTCCTCGAGCTTACGTTGATGTTCACTGGAACACTGCAGCAGGCCAAGGGCAGAAATGTGGGCATGTGAGCAGGGTGGCGTGTTGAAATGACAAGCAACCGGAAACTCGGGATTATGCTTTCCGACTGAGCGGAGGTGTTCGGCAGTCACCAGTCTGCATTTGGTCTCCCCAATGTAGAGGAGACCGCATTGGGAGCAAGAAATATAGTATACTAAATTGAAGGAAGTACAAGTAAATTGCTGCTTAACTTGGAAGGAGTGTTTGGAGCCTTGGATGGTGAGGAGAGAGGAGGTAAAAGGGCAGGTATTACACTTCCTGTGATTGCTTTGGGAAGGGGATGAAGTGTTGGGGACGATGGGGAAGTAGATCAGGGTATCGCAGAGGGAACGATTCCTGCAGAATGCTGACGGGGGAGGGGAAGGGAAGGGAAGATGTGTTTGGTGGTGGCATCACGCTGGAGGTGGTGGAAATAGCGGAGGATGATCCTTTGGATGTGGAGGCTGGTGGGGTGGAAAGTGATGACAAGGGGAACCCTGTCGTGGTTCTGGGAGGGAGGGGAAGGGGTGAGGGCAGAAATGCGGGAAATGGGTCAGACACGGTTGAGGGCCCTGTCAACCACAGTGGGGGGGAATCCTCGGTTGAAGAAAAAGGAAGACGTGTCAGAAGCGCTGTTGTGGAAGGTTGCATTGTCAGAACAGGTGCGTCAGAGATGGAGAAACTGGGAGAATGGGATGGAGTCCTTACAGTAGACAGGATGTGAGGAAGTGTAGTCAAGGTAGCTGGGGGAGTCGGTGGGCTTATAATGAATATTAGTGGGCAGCCCAATCCCAAAGATGGAGACAGAGAAGTCAAGGAAGGGAAGGGAAGTGTCAGTGATGGACCATGTAAAGGTGAGAGTAGGGTGGAAATTGGAAGCGAAGTTGATGAAGTTTTCCAGTTCAGGGTGAGAGCAGAAAGGCATCAATGTACTGGAAAAAGAGGTGAGGGAGAGGGCCTGAGTAGGACTGGAACACGGAATGTTCAACAAACCTCAAAGACTGGCATAACCGGGACCCATGCGCGTGCCCATAGCAACAGATTTTATTTGAAGGAAGTGTGTGGAGTTGAAGAAGAAGTTGTTCAATGTAAGAACAAGTTCAGACAGTGGAGGAGGGTAGTGGTGGATGGGGACTGGTTGGGCCTCTGTTCGAGGAAGAAGTGTAGAGCCCTCAGACCGTCCTGGTGGGGGATGGAGGTATAGAGAGATTGGACATCCATAGTGAAGAGGAGGTGGTTAGGTCCAGGAAACTGGAAGTTGTCGAAATAACGTAGGGCGTCAGAAGAGTCACGGATGTAGGTGGGAAGAGACTGGACCAGGGGAGAAAAGATAAGAGTGAAGAGAGGAAGAAAAGAAATAAGTTCAGTGGGGCAGGAACAGGTCGAAACGATGGGTCTACCAGGACAGTCTTGTTTGTGGATTTTGGGAAGGAGGTAGAAGTGGGCTGTCTGGGGTTGCGGGACAATGAGGTTGGAAGATGTAGATGAAAGATCTCCAGAGGAGATGAGGTCAGTGACAGTCCTGTGGACAGTGGCTTGATGTTCAGTGGTGGGATCATGGTCCAGGGGGACAGTGGCTTGATGTTCAGTGGTGGGGTCATGGTCCAGGGGGAGGCTGGAAAAAATGCCTAAGAGTTGGTGCTTAGCTTCTGCAAAGTAGAGGTCAGTACACCAGACAGCAGCAGCACCACCCTTGTCAGCAAGTTTGATCACCATGCTGGGGTTAGACCTCAGAGAACGGAGTGCAGCAAGTTCAGAGGGAGACAGGTTAGAGTAAGCGAGGGGTGCGGAGAAATTGAGACAGCCGATGTCACGCCAACAGTTCTCAATAAAAAGATCACGAGTGGGTAGCAGGCCAGAGGGAGGGGTCCAAGTGGAGGGAGAATATTGGAGGTGGGTGAAAGGGTCCTCTGGTTGCGGGGAGGACTCCTAGTCAAAGAAGTGAGCCTGGAGACAAAGACGACAGGGGAAGAGCTCAACGTCATGCCGAATGCGAGATTCTTTCAGGTTGGGGCATAAGGGGACGAAACTGAGTCCTTTGTTAAGTTTGTTATTCGTTCATGGGATGTAGGCGTCACTGGCTAGTGCAGCATTTATTGCCCGTCACGAATTGCCCTTGCGAAGGTGGTGGCGAGCTGTCTTCTTGAATCGCTGCAGTCCATGTGGGGTAGGTACACAGGAAGGGAGTTCCAGGATTTTGACCCAGCAATAGTGAAGGAACAGCGATATAGTTCCAAGTCAGGATGATATGTGGCTTGGAGGGGAACTTACAGGTGGTGATAAGAACAAAGAACAGTACAGCACAGGAACAGGCCATTCGGCCCTCCAATCTTGATGCCTGCCTAAACTAAAACCTTCTGCACTTCCGGGGCCGTATCCCTCTATTCCCATCCTATTCATGTATTTGTCAAGATGCCTCTTAAACGTCTCTATGGTACTTCCTTCCACCACCTCCCCCGGCAACAAGTTCCAGGCACTCACCACCCTCTGTGTAAAAAACAACTTGCCTCGCACATCCCCTCTAAACTTTGCCCCTCTCACCTTAAACCTATGTTCCCCAGTAACTGACTCTTCCACCCTGGGAAAAGGCTTCTAACTATCCACTCTGTCCATGTCGCTTATAACTTTGTAAACCTCTATCATGTCGCCCCTCCACCTCCATCATTCCAGTGAAAACAATACAAGTTTATCCAACCTCTCCTCATAGCTAATACCTTCCAGACCAGGCAACATCCTGCTAAACCTCTTCTGTACCCTCTCCAAAGCCTTCACGTTCTTCTGGTAGTGTGCGACCAGAATTGCACGCAATATTCTCAGTGTGGCCTAACTAAGGTTCTGTACAGCTGCAGCATGACTTGCCAATTTTTATACTCTGCGCCCCGACCGATGAAGGCAAGCATGCCGTATGCCTTCTTGAATACCTTATCCACCTGCGTTGCTACTTTCAGTGACCTGTGGACCTGTACGCCCAGATCTCTCTGCCTGTCAATACTCCTAAGAGTTCTGCCATTTACTGTATACTTCCCACCTGCATTAGACCTTCCAAAATGCATTACCTCACATTTATCCAGATTAAACTCCATCTGCCATTTCTCCGCCCAAGTCTCCAACTGATATATATATCCTGCTGTATCCTCTGACAATTCTCATCACTGTCCGCAACTCCACCAACCTTTGTGTCGTCCGCAAACTTACTAATCAGACCAGCTACATTTTCCTCCAAATCATTTTTATATATATATATATATATACTACAAAGAGCAAAGGTCCCAGCACTGATCCCTGTGGAACACCACTAGTCACATCCCTCCATTCAGAAAAGCACCCTTCCACTGCTACCCTCTGTCTTCTATGACCGAGCCAGTTCTGTATCCATCTTGCCAGCTCCCCTCTGATCCCATGTGACTTCACCTTTTGTATCAGTCTGCCATGAGGGACCTTGTCAAAGGCTTTACTAAAGTCCATATAGACAACATCCACCGCCCTTCCCTCATCAATCATCTTCGTCACTTCCTCAAAAAAATCAATCAAATTAGTAATACACGACCTCCCCTTCACAAAACCATGCTGTCTCTCGCTAATAAGTTTGTTTGTTTCCAAATGGGAGTAAATCCTGTCCCGAAGAATCCTCTCTAATAATTTCCCTACCATTGACGTAAGACTCACCGGCCTATAATTTCCTGGATTATCCTTGCCACCCTTCTTAAACAAAGGAACAACATTGGCTATTCTCCAGTCCTCTGGGACCTCACCTGCAGCCGATGATGATGCAAAGATTTCTGTCAAGGCCCCAGCAATTTCTTCCCTTGCCTCCCTCAGTATTCTAGGGTAGATCCCATCAGGCCCTGGGGACTTATCTACCTTAATGCTTTGCAAGACACCCAACACCACCTCCTTTTTGATAATGAGATGACTGAGATTATCTGCACTCCCTTCTCTAGGCTCATCATCCACCAAGTCCTTCTCCTTGGTGAATAATGATGCAAAGTACTCATTTAGTACCTCGCCCATTTCTTCTGGCTCCACACATAGATTCCCTTCTCTGTCCTTGAGTGGGCTAACCCTTTCCCTGGTTACCCTTTTGATCTTTATATACGAATATATTCCCATGCATCTGATGTCCTTGTCCTTCTAAGTGGTAGAGGTCATGGTTTTGGAAGGTGCTGTCTAAGCAGCCTTGGTGCTTTGCTGCAGTGCATCTTGTAGATGGTACACACTGTTGCCATTGTGCATTGATGGAGGAGGGAGTGAATGTTTGTGGATGGGGTGCCAATCAAGCAGGCTGCTTTGTTCTGGATGGTGTCAAGCTTCTTGAGTGTTGTTGGAGCTGCACCCATCCAGACAAGTGGAGAGTGTTCCGTCACACTCCTGACCTGTGCCTTGTAGATGGTGGACATTATTTGGGGAGTCGGGAGGTGAGTTACTCACTGCAGGATTCCTACCCTCTGACTTGCTTTTGTAGCCATGGTATCTTATGGCTACTCCAGTTCAGTTTCTGGTCAATGGTAGCCCCTAAGATGTTGATAGTGGGGGATTCAGCGATGGTAATGGCATTGAATGGCAAGGGGAGATGGTTAGATTCTCTCTTGTTGGAGATGGTCATTGCCTGGCACTTGTATGGCGCGAATGTAACTTGCCACTTGTCAGCCCAAGTCTGGATATTGTCCAGGTCTTGCTGCATTTCTACATGGACTGCTTCAGTATCTGAGGAGTGAACATTGCGCAATCATCTGCGAACATCCTCATTTCTGACCTTATGATTGAAGGAAGGTCATTGATGAAGTAGCTGAAGATGGTTGTACCTAGGACACTACCCTGAGGATCTCCTGCAGTGATGTCCTGGAGCTGAGATGATTGACTTCCAACAACCAGAACTTTCTTCATTTGCGCTAGGTGTGACTCCAACCAGCAGAGAGCTTTCCCCCTGATTCCTGTTGACTCCAGTTTTGCTAGGGCTCCTTGATGCCATACTCTGTCCAATGCTGCCTTGATGTCAGTGGCAGTCACTCTCATCTCACCTCTTGAGTTCAGCTCTTTTGTCCATGTTTGAACCAAGGCTGTAATGAGGTCAGCAACTGTGTGACCCTGGTCGAAACCAAACTGAGCATCACTGAGCAGATTATTGCTAAGCAAGTGTTGCTTGATGGCACTGTTGACGACACCTTCCATCACTTTTACTGATGATCGAGAGTAGACTGATGGGGCGGTAATTGGCTAGGTTGGATTGTTTCTGCTTTTTGTGTACAGGACATACCTGGACAATTTTCCACGTTGCTGGGTAGATGCCAGTGTTGTAGCTGTACTGGAATAGCTTGACTAGGGGCACGGCAAGTTCTTAAGCACAGGTCTTCAGTACAGATCATTCAGCGTCGGAGATGGGAAGGTCAGAAGCTATTGTCTTTCGATTAGGCACTCTACAGCCTTGCGGACTCAACATTGAGTTCAACAATTTCAGAGCATGACTGGTCTTTTTTTTAAAAAAATTTATAAATGTTATTTTATTTTTTAACCATGTGCCTGTTTTTCATGTTGTGCTTTTGGACAGAGCTGCTCATTATTCTGCCATTAACACTCTCTCTGGACTAATGCTTTGTCTTTCACCACAACCATTAACACTCTTTGCCTTTGTCCCATGACATCTTTGTTATTTAATCTCTCCTGCCCTCTGCCCTATCACACACCTTCCCTTTTGTTCTTTTCCCCACCCCCCACCGCACCCACCCCCAACCTTCACTTGCTTACAACCTAATGCTTTTCTAACCTTTGCCAGTTCTGATGAAAGGTCTACCTTCAAGTTCTGAAATTTTCAATGGGCACTGAGCCCCTATTTTAATAGTACCTAACTCGTGGATACAGGCTTGCAAATCATTGGGGCTAAGGGGCTAGGATTGGGAATTAGTTCCTGTCTGCTGTCCCGCTTGATCCAAACTATGCGTTTCCACCACAGCATTAACAGGAGGATCAGGGGGAGGAGGTCCTGGACACCACGGGTCTCCACCCAAGCGGTACATAGAGGCTTCCTCCTCTAAGGAACCCCAATCTACCTCTGAGGAATCGCCATAGTTTGGATCGCCTAAAGTTACAGTGGATAGAGTCGCCTATAATATAGTAAAAATCCTCTGGGGGAAAAGTGATCTTAATACAATTGAATTCCATATGCAATTTGAAAGCAACATACTCTGGTCCCAAACAAGAATCTTAAACTTAAACAATTACATAGGCACGAGGGGAGAGCTGGCTAAGGTTGATTGGGTAAATAGACTAAAGGGTTTAGCAGTAAATAAACCATGGGAAACATGTAAAGAAATAATTCAAAATGTTCAACAAAAATACATTCTATTTAAAAAAACAAAAACTCGACAAGAAAGATCCATCGGTGGCTTAGTAGGCAAGTTATGAATAGTATTAGATTCAAAGAAGACGCTTGTAATGTTGCAAAGAATAGTAGTAAGCCTTAAGATTGGGAGTCTTTTAGAAATCAGCAAAGGCCAACCAAAAAATTGAGAAAAAGGGGAAAAAATAGAATTAGAGTAACCTAGCCAAGAATATTTAAACAGATTGTAAGAGTTTATACAAGTACATAAAAGGAGGAGAGTAGTTAAATTGAATGTTGGTCCCTTAGAGGCAGAGACAGGAGAAATTATCATAGAATGAGAAAATGGCAAGAGATATTGATCAACTATTTTGTGTCTGTCATCACAGTCGAAGACACAAGTTACATGCCAGAGGTAGGGTAACCAAGGGACTAATAAGAGTAAGGAATGAAAAGTAATTAACTTCAATAGAGAAAAATTATTGGTGAAACTTAAGGGACTAAAAGCTGACAAGTCCCCAGGACCTGATGACCACATCCTCGGGTTCTAAAAGAGGTAGCTGCAGATATAGTGGATGCACTGGCCATGATTTTCCAAAATTCCCTAGATTCTAGAACGGTCCCGATTGGAAGTTAGCAAATGTAACACCGCTATTCAAGAAAAGAGGGAGAGAGAAAACGGCCAGTTAGTCTGACATCAATCATCGGCACATGCTGGAATATTTTATTACGGAAGTCTTATCAATGCACTTAGAAAATCATAGTATGATCAGACAAAGTCAATATGGTTTTATGAAAAGAAAATAGTGTTTGCCATTTATTCGAGTTTTTGAGGATGTAACTAGTAGGGTAGGTAAAAGGGATGTAGTATACTTGGATTTCCAAAAGGCATTCATAATGTGCAACACAGAAGCTCAATACGCAAGGTAAGAGATCATGAAGTTGGGGGTCATATATTGGCATGGATAGAGGATTGATTAACAGACAGGAAGCAAAGAGTAGGGATAAATGGCATTTTCAAGTCAGTACGCTGTAACTAGTGGAGTGCAGCAAGGATCGGTGGTGGGGTCTCAGCTATTTAAGTCTAAATGACTTAGAGGAAGAGACTGAGTAATGTATCTAAGTTTGCTGACGATACAAAGCTAGGTGGGAATATAAGCTGTGAAGACACAAAGAGGCTGCAAAGGGATTGAGACAGGTTAAGTGAGTGGGCAACAAGGTGGTAGATGGATCTTAATGTGGGGAAGTGTGAGATTATTAAAAAGCAGAATGTTTCTTAAAAGGCATAAAACTTCTAAATGTTGATGTTCAGAAGGACTTGGGTGTAGTCGTACAAGGAACACAGAAAATTAGCATGCAGATACAACAAGCAATTAGAATGGCAAATAGTATGTTGGCCTTTATTGCAAGGGTATTGGAGTACAAGAATAAGGAAGCCTTGCTATAATTGCACAGGGTTTTGTTGAGACCACACCTGACGTACTGTGCGCAGTTTTGGTCTCCATATTTAAGGAAGGGTATACTTGCATTGGAGGAGGTTTAGCAAAGGTTCAGTTGATTTGTTCCTGGGATGAGAGGGTTTGTTCTGTGATGAGAGGCTGAGTAAATTGGGCCTATACTGTCTGGAATTTAGAAAAATGAGAGGTGATCTCATTTAAATGTTCAAGATTCTGAAGGGGCTTGACAGGGTAGACACTGAGAGGTGATTTCCCCTGGCTGGGGAATCGAGAACACTGAGGCACAGCTTCAGGATAAGGGGTTGATCTTTTAGGACTGAGATGAGGAGAAATTTCTTCACTGAAAGGATTGTGAATCTTTAGAATTGTCTACCCCAGAGGGTTGTGGATGCTCCATCGTTGAGTATATGTAAGGCTGAGAAAGAGATTTTTGGTGTCTCGGAATCAAGGGATATGGGGAGAGGGTGGGAAAGTGAACTTGAGGCAGAAGATCAGCCACAATCGTATTGAATGGAAGAGTAACCTCAAGGGGCGATATTGTCTACTCGTGCTCCTATTTCTTACCTCCTTAAATATTTTCTTCATGTTTATGGAACAGGTTTGGATGTGTGGAGGAGAAATTGAGATTATCCCATGTTCAAGAGTGGGCCATATTTTCCGTGATGGCAATCCTTACACATTTCCAAAGAACAGAATTAAGACAGTGGAGCGGAATCTGGCCCGTGTGGCGGAGGTTTGGCTGGATGAATATGTTGATGTTTTCTATGGTCATGGTTACCACCACCTTCTAAACACGAATAACATAGAATTTAACATTGGAGACTTAGGAAAGCAGAAGGAACTCCGGAAAAAACTCCAGTGTAAGAGCTTCAAGTGGTATTTAGACAACGTCTACCCTGATTTGCAGACACGTTTAGTGAGATCTGATGGCTTGGTAAGTTGTTATGATGGAGCAATGTTGTTTCAGGAAAAATCTGGAGGAACCTGGGGATTTAATGGCAACTTTGAAGTGAATTTTTTAAAAAAAAAGTAATCTTAGAAAATGTGAAAATTATCATAGTTGCTATAGAAAATACATTAATTGACATAGACAAAGAACAATGGGCAATTCTATACACTATTGCCTTGTAATGTCACAAGCAAAAGCTGCATCAAATAGAAGAAAATAGTTTCAAAGGTACTTAGTTGTGCACACTACCATTTAACATAAAGTTTGATATAAAATTTACTGTAGCTTTGAAGCACATCATTGGGATCTCTTCTGGTGCAGAGGTGACCTGTACAAGAGGGACGGGTTGCATCTGAACTGGAAGGGGACCAATATCCTTGCGGGGAGGTTTGCTAGTACTACTCAGGAGGGTTTAAACTAGTCTGGCAGGGGGGTGGGTCCCAAAGTAGTAGTCTCTCCGATGTGATAGTTGAGGCAAATGTAGAGGTTAAAGCAAGCAAGTCCAGTAGGCAGGCCGGGCAGGGGCAGGACAGGGAGAGTGGAAGGTCTGGTAGGCTAAACTGCATTTGCTTTAATGCAAGAAGCCTTACAGTAAGGCAGATGAACTCGGAGCATGGATTGTGATATAGCTATTACAGAAACGTGGTTGAGGGATGGGCAGGACTGGCAGCTCAATGTTCCGGGGTACCGATGCTTCTGGCGTGACAGAGGTGGAGGTAAGAGAGGAGGGGGAGTTGCACTATTGATTAGGGAGGACATCAAGGCAATACTTAGAGAGAATATCCCGGGGAGAACGTCCAGCGAGGCCATATGGGTAGAACTTAGAAATAAGAAAGGGGTGATCACTTTGATGGGATTATACTATAGACCCCCCAATAGTCAGAGGGAATTGGAGGAGCATATATGTAGGGAAATCACAGATAGGTGTAGGAATTATAGGGTTGTAATAGTAGGTGATTTTAACTTCCCTAATATTGACTGGGACTGCCTTAGTGCTAAGGGATCAGATGAGGAAGAATTTGTTAAGTGTGTCCAGGATAGTTTTCTGAAGCAGTATGTGGATGGCCCTATTAGAGAAGGGGCTACACTCGACCTCCTCTTAGGAAATGAGGCTGGGCAGGTGGCTGATGTGTCAGTGGGGGAGCACTTTGGGACCAGTGACCATAACTCTTATTAGCTTCAAGATAGTTATGGAAAAGGATAGGACTGGTCCTCAAGTTGAAGTCCTAAATTGGGGGAAGGTTAATTTCGATGACATCAGACAGGAACTCTCAAAAGTTGAATGGGAGAGGTTGTTTACAGGTAAAGGGGCTTCTGGCAAGTGGAAGGCTTTTAAAAGTGAAATAGGAAGAGTTCAGGGCCGGCATGTTCCTGTTAGATTGAAGGGCAAGGCTGGCAAGTTTAGGGAACCTTGGTTGATGAGGGATATTGAGGGTCTGGTCAGGACAAAGAAGGAGGCATATGTCAGGTATAGGCAGCTGGGATCAAGCGAGTCCCTTGAGGAGTATAAGGGATGTTAGGAGTACACTTAAGAAGGAAATTAGGAGGACAAAAAGGGGCCATGAGATTTCCCTGGCAGATAAGATAATGGAGAATCCTAAAAGATTTTATAAGTATATTAAGAGTAAAAGGATAGCTAGGAAGAGAGTAGGTCCCCTTAAGGATCAGTGTGGTTATCTATGTGTGGAGCCACGGGAAATGGGCGAGGTCTTAAATGAATACTTCTCGTCTGTATTTACCGTGGAGAAGGTCATGGGAGCTAGTGAGTTCAAGGGAGGGAACAGTGATATCCTGGAGCATATCAACATTACAAAGGAGGAGGTGTTGGAGGTTTTGAAGTGCATTAAGGTGGATAAATCCCCAGGGCCTGACCAGGTGTATCCGAGGATGCTATGGGGAGCAAGGGAGGAGATTGCTGGGACCCTGGCAGAGATTTTTGTTTCATAGTTAGCCACAGATGAGGTACCGGAAGACTGGAGGATAGCTAATGTTGTGCCATTATTTAAGAAGGGCAGCATGGATAAGCCAGGGAACTACAGGCTGGTGAACCTTACATCAGTGGTGGGAAAGTTATTGGAAGGGATTCTGAGACAGGATTTATATGCATTTGGAAAGGCAAAGTCTGATTAGGGATAGTCAGCATGGCTTTGTACTTGGGAAATCATGTCTCACGAATTCGATTGAGTTTTTTGAGGAGGTCACCAAGAGGATTGACGAGGGCAGGGCAGTGGACGTTGTCTACATGGACTTTAGCAAGACCTTTGACAAAGGTCCCGCATGGTAGGCTGGTCCAGAAGGTTCGAACACATGGGATCCAGGGTGAGCTAGCCAATTGGATACAAAATTGGCTTGGTGATAGGAGGCAGAGGGTGGTAGTGGAGGGTTGTTTTTCAGATTGGAGGCCGGTGACCAGTGGTGTTCCGCAGGGATTGGTGCTGGGCCCTCTGTTGTTTGTCATATATATTAATGACTTGGATGTGAATGTAGGGGGCATGATTAGTAAGTTTGCAGATGACATCAAAATTGGTGATATAGTGGACAGTGAAGAAGGTTGTCTAAGGTTACAACAGTATATAGATAAACTAGGAAAGTGGGCAAGGGATTGGCAAATGGAATTTAATGCAGGTAAGTGCGAAGTGATGCATTTTGGGAAGTTAAACTAGGGCAGGACATAAACAGTGAATGGCAGGGCCCTGGGGAGTGTTGTTGAGCAGAGAGACCTTGGGGTGCAAGTACATAGTTCCCTGAAAGTGGCAACACAGGTAGACAGGGTGATGAAGAAGGCATATGGCATGCTTGCCTTCATCAGCTGAGGCATTGAGTACAAGAGTTGGGACGTCATGTTACACTTGTACATAACGTTGGTTTGGCCGCATTTGGAGTACTGTGTGCAGTTCTGGTCGCCGCACTACGGGAAAGATGTGATTCAGCTAGAGAAGGTGCAGAAAAGATTCACAAGAATGTTGCCTGGTTTGGAGGGCTTGAGTTATAACGAGAGATTGGATAGGCTGGGTCTGTTTTCCCTGGAGCGAAGGAGGCTGAAAGGGGACATGTTAGAGGTACATACATTATGAGGCATAGATAGGGTAGATAGCCGGAGTCTGTTTCCCATGTAGGGGTGATTAAAACTAGAGGGCATAGATTTAAGGTGAGAGGGAGGAGGTTTAAAGGGGATCAAAGGGGTAAATGTTTCACACAAAGAATAGTGGGTATCTGGAATGAGCTGCCAGAGGAGGTGGTGGAGGCAGGAACAGTAGCAACATTTAAGAGGCATCTGGACAGGTACTTGAATGAACAAGGCGTAGAGGGATATGGAATTAATGCAGGCAGGTGGGATTAGTATAGATAGCCATTATGGTTGCATGGACGCAGTGGGCCGAAGGGCCTGTTTCTATGCTGTACAACTCTATGACTCTATTCACCACATCATGAGTTTCTGCTCAGGAAATACAGAATCTGTCTTTTTAATTCTGTTAGTATTGATCCTTATTCTCTATTGTATATTTCAAACATTTGAAACTCTATCCGTATGAAATCCTACTATGTGATATTGGTATGAAGCATATTTACATTTGTGTAAAGTTCCACTGGTTGCTATTTAACAAAGGAATTTACACCATTTGCATGCTATTATCACATTTTCAACCATTGTTTAAGAAAAAAAGAGACTACCTTTGGCTGCAACAGAAACTACCAGTCTCTGGGTTTCATTCGTGATCTCAACTGTGTACAAAGGCCTTAAACTTGAACCTTCTGGCAATATAACAGGTCACTCCTTAGCCTTAGGTTGACAATTTCAGAATAGCTCACAGTGCAGTTAATATGTTTGAAATATATAGATAGGTGGATGTTGATTTTTAAATATTGTTAAACTGTATAAAATATTAAACATGTGCAACCTTTTCTGACTTAATCAATGATTGTTATCAATTTCTAGCTTTTTAATGTTGGAACAAGAAAATGTCTTGCTGTTGAAAATGGCACGCTTTCCTTTGAACTTTGTGATACGAATAAAAAGGTAAGACAAAGACTGTTATATTGATGCTAATTTTGGTCTCTCTATCACCCTAGTTTTCAGCAAGAACAAAATTGCAATGGAGAACTATTGCTGTTTTTGCACCCACTCCCATTTTGGTCCAGGCCTTGAAATAAACTACCAAGGCTCCCGGAAACAGACAAGAGCCTCATTACTTTATGCAATTTGGGGTCCTATGATGTATGTAGAATCCCAATACAATTTTGATGAATAAGCCTACAGTGCCCGGCTGTGCAGCCTCCCACTGCAACAACACATTGGAACATGGCCAACCCAGCATCTCGTAAAGAGGTCACTGTAAACTGCTTAAAATGTGAAAATTGCATGCATTTTTTGGGCCTGGGGTGAGCATAATAGTGCCGCACTTTCCACTGCCCCCACCCTAATCAGCCTAGCTTTTCTCTGGTTCGATTCTTTAGATGGGCTGCCGATTTTCCTACCCTTCCTGCTGGCAAACTGTTGATCAGTGCTGGAAAAGCACGGGCAGCTCACCCTGTTAAATTTAAATGATGCCTGATCAGCAAAATGGTTTTAGTCTCTCGCTGGTGACAACTGACAGGTATCGTGATTGTTCTGCACATTGCCTGCTCAATCTATCCTCTACATCAAAATCCCATTGGTTGTCACTTATTGTATTATCCGAATTATGATACTGAAAACTTCACCTTTCACCAATGATGTTTTTATAAATTTATAGCATTAAGGGTTATAAAATGATTTAAAATGTGTGCAACACAAAAGAAAGGAGGCTTATGGCAGATTCGGAGCGCTGAAAACAGCGGAGGCATTAGAGGAGTATAGAAAAGTGCAGGGGGGTACTTAAAAAAGTAATTAGGAGAGCGAAGCGAGGACATGGAAAAACATTGACGGTCAATATAAAGGAAAATCCTAAGGCGTTTTATAAGTATATTAAGGGCAAGAGGATAACCAGGGAAAGAGTAGGGCCCATTAGGGACCAAAGTGGCAATCTGTGTGTGGAGCCAGAGGACAAAGGTGAGGTTTTAAATGATTACTTTTCATCTGTTTTCACTGTGGAGAACGACGATGTAGGTGTAGAGATCAGGGAAGGGGATTGCGATATACTTGAACATATTAACATTGAAAGGAAGGAAGTATTAGATGCTTTAGCGAGCTTAAAAGTGGATAAATCCCCAGGCGCAGGTTGTTGTGTGAGGCAAAGGAGGTGATAGCAGGGGCACTGACACAAATTTTCAGATCCTCTCTGGCCACGAGAGAGGTGCACAGGACTGGAGGACAGCGAATGTGGTACCATTATTCAAGAAGGGTAGCAAGGATAGACCAGGTAATTACAGGCCGGTGAGACTTACATCAGTGGTTGGGAAACTATTGGAAAAAATTCTGAGGCACAGGATTAATCTCCACTTGGAGAGGCAGGGAATAATCAGGGATAGTCAGCACGGCTTTGTCAGGGGGAGATCGTGTCTAACTAGCTTGATTGAATTTTTCGAGGAGGTGACTAGATGTGTACATGAGGGTAAAGCAGTTGATGTAGTCTACATGGACTTCAGTAAGTCTTTTGATAAGGTCCCACATGGGAGATTGCTTAAGAAGGTAAGAGCCCATGGGATCCAGGGCAATTTGGCAAATTGGATCCAAAATTGGCATAGTGGCAGGAAACAGAGGGTAATGGTCGCGGTTTGTATTTGTGAGTGGAAGCCTGCGACCAGTGGGATCGGTGCTGGGACCCTTGCTGTTTGTAGTGTACATTAATGATTTAGACATGAATATAGGAGGTATGATAAATAAGCTCGCAGATGACACGAAAATTGGTGGTGTCGTAAATAGTGAGGAGGAAAGCCTTAGATTACAGGACAATATAGATGGGCTGGTAAGATGGGCGGAGCAGTGGCAAATGGAATTTAATCCTGAAAAGTGTGAGGTGATGCATTTTGGGAGGACTAACAAGGCAAGGGAATATACAATGGATGGTAGGACCCTAGGAAGTACAGAGGGACCTTGGTGTACTTGTCCATCGAGCACTGAAGGCAGCAGCACAGGTAGATAAGGTGGTTAGGAAGGCATATGGGATACTTGCCTTTATTAGCCGAGGCACAGAATATAAGAGCAGGGAGTTTATGATGGAGCTGTATAAAACACTAGTTAGGCCACAGCTGGAGTACTGTGTACAGTTCTGGTCACCACACTATAGGAAGGATGTGATTGCACTGGAGAGGGTGCCGAGGAGATTCACCAGGATGTTGCCTGGGCTGGAGCATTTCAGCTATCAAGAGAGACTGAAAAGGCTAGTGTTGTTTTCCTTAGAACAGAGAAGGATGAGAGGGGACATGATTGATGTATACAAAATTATGAGGGGCATTGATAGGATAGATAGGAAAAGACTTTTTCCCTTAGCGGAGAAGTCAATAACTAGGGGGCATAGATTTAAGGTAAGGGGCAGGAGGTTTAGAGGGGATTTGAGGAAAATCTTTTTCACCCAGAGGGTGGTCGGAATCTGGAATACACTGCCTGAAGATGTGGTAGAGGCAGGAACCCTCACAATATTTAAGAAGTATTTAGATGAGCACTTGAAATGCCATAGCATACAAGGCTACGGGCCAAGTGCTGGAAAATGGGACTAGAATAGTTAGGTGCTTGATGGCCAGCACAGACACGATGGGCCGAAGGGCCTGTTTCTGTGCTGTATGACTCTATGACATTAGGACATTTGGCGGTGGCAGAAATCAAGCAGAAGCAGATTAGTCTCCTTTTATACCCGGTGTATAAGTTAACAGAAAGGAGAATTGGGTGAGGTATATAACAGACAACTGATCAACTACCAAAAGTTAAAATCAGCCCTAAAATATGGATATTGTGCTTAATATGTAACCTTGTAATATATTAATTTAGTAAAATATTAGTGTCCATAAGGCTTTTTCTGGTAGGTAGTCAAAACTCCCTGCAGTTTAAATAAGTTTTTAAAAAAAACAATTTTGCTTTTTCAAAAAAAATTAAGTACTTATCAGTTGATCTAGAACTAGGTACCATAGCAATATTTTAGACTTTGTTCTGAACTATTAAATTTTAACTCATAAAAATGCCTACCGTTGTGTTTTGATCAAAGCATGTTGAAGCTGAACTTCTGATCTAAGGCTTGTATTTCAAAATCCAGAGCAAGGAAAAGAAGTCATGTTGCACATGAAATGTTTCCTTGATAGTCCATTGTGTAGTTTGTTTGTGTAATCTATATCCTGTTTCATTATTTTCCATGCTTGTCACAACTGTAAAAAGACTGCCTTTGTACCTTTCGATGGAACGCAGTGATATAGTTAGTTTATTTAGCACAGTCAAGATTTAAATTTTCTTTTTATTGGCCAACATGGTTACATGATGGTGGAAAATGACAAGGTAACCCTAGTAATAGTAGTTATGTATCTGCTTTGTGCTAGAACAGTCTTTTATATGAACTCCTTTACCTTCATGTTTTGAATTGGGGCCAGATTTGCAGAAATGTTTGCCAGATGGATAGTTTCTTAAGTTTCACCGACAATGTATGTTTTATGTGAAGTTTATGATGGGTGAAATTAAAATTATTCTTTGGTTAGGTAATGCTCCACTAAACAACCAGGAAAGTACAAGAATTTATTGCATCTTGTCCTTTATGTCCCATTCTGGCTCAGGAGAGCATAAAGCTGTTTGCTTAAGTTGTTTCCTTTCCTGCTGCACATGCAAATTCTGTACTTGTTTATTGGTGATGAGAAACCAGAAGTAATACCGTCCACCATGGGAACCTTTAGTTTATTTATTTTTTTATTCATTCATGGGATGTGGGTGACGCTGGCCAGGCCAGCATTTATTGCCCATCCCTAACTGCCCTTGAGAAGGTGGTGGTGAGCTGACTTCTTGAACCTCTGCAGTCCATTTGGGGTACGTATACCCACCGTGCTGTTAGGAATGGAGTTCCAGGAATTTGACCCAGCAACAGTGAAGGAACGGCGATATCGTTCCAAGTCAGGATGGTGTGTGACTTGGAGGGGAACTTGCAGGTGGTGGTGTTCCCATGTATTTGCTGCCCTTGTCCTTCTAGTTGGTAGAGGTCGCGGGTTTGGAAGATGCTGTCTGAGGAGCTTTGGTGCATTGATGCAGAGTATCTTTTAGATGGCACTGTGCGTCAGCGGTGGAGGGAGTGAATGTTTGTAGATGGGGTGCCAGTCAAGCGGGCTGCTTTGTCCTGGATGGTGTCGAGCTTCTTGAGTTGCATCCATCCAGGCAAGTGGAGAGTATTCCATCACACTCCTGACTTGTACCTTGTGGACAGGCTTTGGGGAGTCAGGAGGTGAGTTACTCGCCTCAGGATTCCTAGCCTCTGACGTGCTCTTGTAGCCATGGTATTTATATGGCTATTCCAGTTCAGTTTCTGGTCAATGGTAGCCCCTAGGATATTGATAGTGGGGGATTCAGCGATGGTAATGCTGTTGAATATCAAGGGGAGATGGTTAGATTCTCTCTTGTTGGAGATGGTCTTTGCCTGGCACTTGTGTGGCGTGAATGTTACTTGCCACTTATCAGCCCAGCCTGGATATTGTCCAGGTCTTGCTGCATTTCTACACGGACTGCTTCAGTATCAGAGGAGTCACGAATGGTGCTGAACATTGTGCAATCATCAGCAAACATCCCCACTTCTGACCTTATGATTGAAGGAAGGTCATTGATGAAGCAGCTGAAGATGGTTGGGCCCAGGACGCTACCCTGACGAACTCCTGCAGTGATGTCCTGGAGCTCAGATGATTGACCTCCAACAACCACAACCATCTTCCTTTGCGCTAGGTATGACTCCAGCCAGCGGAGGGTTTTCCCCCTGATTCCCATTGACATCAGTTTTGCTAGGGCTCCTTGATGCCATACTCGGTTAAATGCTGCCTTGATGTCAAGGGCAGTCACTCTCACCTCACCTCTTGAGTTCAGCTCTTTTGTCCATGTTTGAACCAAGGCTCTAATGAGGTCAGGAGCTGAGTGGCCCTGGCAGAACCCAAACTGAGCGTCACTGAGCAGGTTATTGCTAAGCAAGTGCTGCTTGATGGCACTGTTGATGACACCTTCCATCACTTTACTGATGATTGAGAGTAGACTGATGGGACGGCAATTGGCCGGGTTGGACTTGTCCTGCGTTTTGTGTACAGGACACACTGGGCAATTTTCCACATTGCAGGGTAGATGCCAATGTTGTAAGCTGTACTGGAACAGCTTGGCTAGGGACGCGGCAAGTTCTGGAGTACAGGTCTTCAGTACTATTGCCGGAATATTGTCAGGGCCATAGCTTTTGCAGTATCCAGTGCCTTCAGTCGTTTCTTGATATCACGCGGAGTGAATCGAATTGGCTGAAGTCTGGCATCAGTGATGCTGGGGACTTCAGGAGGAGGCCGAGATGGATCATCGACTCGGCATTTCTGGCTGAAGATTGTTGCAAATGCTTCAGCCTTATCTTTCGCACTGATGTGCTGGGCTCCCCCATCATTGAGGATGGGGATATTTGTGGAGCCACCTCCTCCAGCTAGTTGTTTAATTGTCCACCACCATTCACGGCTGGATGTGGCAGGACTGCAGAGCTTTGATCTGGTCCATTGGTTATGGGATCGCTTAAGGTTATTAAGGTTGAAGTAGTTCATGATTTAGTTTGTTGAGACTGGTACCAGTTAAAATATTCTCAGTGAGACAGCAAACAGCTGTTTGGCCTGTTTAGTTTGAATTCCGTAACTTAATTAGTTTGAAGACGATTCAACACAGCAAAACATAGCACTTTGAATCAGGTCAGTCATTCTAAAATGGATTTTCCAGTCGGCTTGCTGTCAGTGTTAGTTTTACTAACAAATGCCTACCAAGCTTCAGAAACTTGAATGTGGATAAAGTAAAAGCAAATCCTTTTCTCAACCAGATAAAGGTTTGTTGGAGATTCTGCAATATAGGGAGGGCACACAAGAGGGAAATCTCATCACATTTTCATCTTCCATAGGTGTTCTGCAGGGATACAAGTGAATAATATATTACTTATGGAATTGTTTATTAATATTTCTCAAAGTAACAGTGGACTAGTCAAACACTAGGATATAATTGTAAAATTTTGATGAGTATATGTGATACAGATATAAGTATTCTATTTTATTTAAACTGCAAGTGAAAATTCAGACACGAGTTCAAAAGGAACAGCCCATTTCAGTGATGTCCTCCACAGATAACAATTAGGGCAATGATTCTCAAACTTTTATGGTTGAAGGATACATTTTCAAATGGATTAGTAATCACGAACCCCCATCTAAATTATAATACTGTATCTTACCCACAATATGAAAGGCTGCATGTAAGGAATGCTCTAATAATCCTTTTAAGAGAACAGGTATTTACTTACAGTGAACCTGATTCCCACTGCTGTCTTTGTCTATCCTTGGCAGTAGCATGGAGAGAGCAGTACACAGAGAAAGTACTAGAGGAACAGGGGGAAAGCAGGAGCAGTGGGGAAACCCACCACGGTGAGAGCACTATCATGTGGAGGGCAGAGCACTGAGAAGGCAGGAACCCAGAGAGAGCAGGAGAAATGGGGGTAGTAGGAGCCCAGAGAAAGCACTGGGGGAGCAGGGGAGAGCAGGAGTCAGGAGAAAGCAAAAGCCAAGAGAGAGCAGGAGCTTGGTGGGAACAGAGCATGCATCCGATCACTGCTCACTGGCTTATTCTTGCCCATGGTACCCTGGGCGGTTGCCCACGTCGCCCACCTGTGCGTTGACCCTGTGTCGTTGACCCCCTGAAAGATCTCTGCGGACTCCGAGTATGAGAACCACTCATACTCGGAGAGCATTCAGTTCTGAGGGCAGGCACCAGTATTGTTGAAAGTGCAACTTTTTCGATGGTGCTTCTTTGTTTCATATTATAATAGAATGCAAGCAGGCATTGGCAGTGACAAAAACGGATGGTCGCAGATCAGCACCCAATTTCTTTTACATTGACTTCAACCATTGCCAAAAGTTAAGAACAGCCTTAAGAACACAAAATTTGGAATGGGAAATGGCCATTTGGCCAATCAAGTCAGTTCCTCAAACCATCTGTATACATCTGCCCCTTTATAATCTCTGCAATACCTTTTAGCTCTCTGGGGGAACAGTGTGAATGATTATTCCCTAATGTCAAAAGCTTTTTTAGAAACAAAGGAGCCAGGAGTAGGCCATTCAGCTCATTGAGCCTGCTCTGCCATTCAATACAATCATGGCTGATTATCCACTTCAATGCCTTTTTCCCCACACTAACCCCATATCCTTTTATGTCATTGGTATTTAGAAATCTGTCAATCTCTGCTTTAAACATACTCAATGACTGAGCTTCCACAGCCCTCTGGGGGAGAGAATTCCAAAGATTCACAACCGTCTGAGTAAAGAAATTTCTCCTCATCTCTATCCTAAGTGGCTTCCCCCTTATTTTGAAATTGTGTTCCCTGGTTCTAGACTCCCCAACCAGGGCAAACATCTTAGCTGCATCTACCCTGTCTATCCCCTTAAGTTTTTGGTAGGTGTCAATGATTCTTCATTCTTCAAAACTCTAGAGAATACAGGCCCAGTTTCCCCAATATCTCTTCATAGGACAGTCCCGCCATCCCGGGAACAAGTCTGGTGAACCTTTGTTGCACTCTCTCTATGGCAATAATACCCTTCCTAAGGTAAGGGAACCAAAACTGCACAGAGTACTCCAGGTGTGGTCTAGCCAAGGTTCTTTACAATTGAAGCAAGACTTCATGACTCCTGTACTCAAATCCTGTTGTGATAAAGGCGTACATACTATTAGTCATAATTGCTTGCTGCACCCTCATGTTAGTTTTCAGTGACTTATTGACAAGGACACCTAGGTCCCTTTGTACATCTATACTTTCTAACCTCTGACCATTTAAGAAATACTCTGCACATCTGTACCTCCATAATATCTGTCCATCTCCACAGATACACTGTGCAAACCTGGCCAGCTGCCTTCCACAGACCTATTTACCTTGTCCCACCTCAACTCCTAGCAGCAGAGATACCATTCTATGCTTTGTGTAGTGCCCACTCCACTGCGTTTATGCTAGTGAAATGGGGCCACTGATAATTGGGCTCTTATGATCTATGCTCATCAACATTCTAAAAGCCATATTCCAGTATTTGATTAAATTTGTTCCAAATAACTTCACATTAACTATGTGCCTTCCTTGAACTGTTGATAATTCTACACAATACTTTTTCTAGCTCTCCTATTAGACAACTCTTCAGTATTTACAAAGTTGCTGTTTCCTATTCCAATTGGGGTTACTTTATTTTGACTTGCATTAAAATTAATCTGCCACTCCTTGCATCATGTTTGGTGTTGGAATTGCATGATATTTTTCTATTGTTTGGGAAAAGAAAGAGTAGGCCTCTTTTTTGTGGTTAGCGATGGGTGTTGACCTAGTTGCCATTTATTGGTGGTGCTATTTCATTGCATCCAACTTAACTCCTGCTGCCACAAAGTAGCAACCTTGGTGCAAATTATTCCTAAATAGGACATATGAGAAATAATTCAAAGCTGAACCAATTTTTCGCTTTATTAAAACATCCCCACTTACAGTGTCTTGTCGCCTCCAGGATGAATCATTCTTCTTATTATTCAGAAAGATTGGCTGAAGTACCACTTGCCAGAAAAAAATAAATACTTATTTTCTTCACAGAACCAACATTTTAGCCATTCGTGGTTAAGGCTAATTAAACAGATGGACATGTGCATAGCTTTATTGGACATGAAACAGGGGTTGGGAATGAAACCCTGTGATAAAAGAAACAATAATCTAAGATGGCTACATCAGTCCTTTATTGCTGAATCAACATTGGTAAGTACTGACATAACTTTGAAGCTGGGTCTTTCCATGTCCTCCATGTAAAATTTGAATATCACCCTCTCATCCCTGACAGCAGTGAAATAATATGATCATGTTTATCTTGTGAGCTATTCACGATGGAAAATGGATGCTCTTTGGTCACAGCAAAGAGAACTTCAGGGATATGCAGATTATAATTATTTCACCACATTTCCACCCCCTGCCCCCCCCCACACACATACCCCTTCACCTTCAACTGTAAACATTCCCAGTAATTTTTGTTTAGATTATTTTGAAAGTCTTTTTTTTAACTAAATGGACACATTCTGCCTGCCTTCTACCTAATGGAGTGGGTCACTTCAAAATTGACACCTCTACTTATAACCCATGTATTTTAGCTTAACACAGCAATCTGTATTGACATCCATAAAACGAGTTTAATCTTCATTCTCAAAGTATCTGCAGCCCTACCAGAAGAAATTATTTTTGCCAGAGTATTCACTGTGTGGGGTGGAGTGGGATATAGGGTGTGGTGGTAGTGGTGGGGGGGGGTTGGCGGTTGGAGGCGAGATGAGGAGTGGGGGGGGGGGGACACATTCCCAGATCCTAAACATTAATTTCATTCTTCAGAACATGTGTCCTTCAGTAACTTCTAAATTCATCACATCTGCAAAGTGCTTTTATGTACTTTTGGATTTTGTCCTTACAATAAAAATGATTAAATGTGGGTTATAGCCAAAACTTAAGTTGTTACTTGCTGATTTTCAGTGAAACCCCTCACCATTGTATGGCGATATGAGATATCAGTTTTTCCGGAGCTGCATTTTTCTAGCTTAGTAGGTACAGACAGGCCACCTTTTTCCATCTTTTTCATGGATTCTGGATGATCCTTTGCAAAAGTCTGAAACAGATTGGAGCACTACCTTCCAACTCCTTTAATTGTCCTACATAATAGTTTTCAAAGTTTAAGAATTGCTTATATCAATACAAAATAACCTTTTATTCCTTTGCTATCTTGGCTTTATTCCTTTCTTCCCCTACAATGAAGAAATACCAACTTCAGGAAAGAGGAGAAGAGGGTTGTAAAACATTGTAAAAAGAAAGCAATACATACCTATGATTTTTAAAGGTTCAAAAGTTGTATGATTATAATATGGTACAGAATGATTCTTTTAAGTTGTTAAAGGCATGCTAAATATTACATGTTTTCATTTTGTAGATGGATCATATTCTTTGGGAGATTTCTCAGTCTCCTTTGTGTTTAGAAGGCAATCTGTTTGGAAAAATCTTGACAATAAACACCTGTGATCCAGTCAACACTCATCAAAAATGGAAATTTACCAACTATTATGAGGATTGATGGAAGTAACAATGGTGATGGTAGCTTCTGGTGTCACAAGCGTTTTTAAAGGGTTGTGATTGTTTGAAACAATATTTGGCTGGTTGGGTGCCAAGATCAATGAACATTAAACAAAGAACAATGAGCCATTCTAAATAACATGCAAATAAGTTTTAAAAACAAATGTTTCCAGGTGGGAACCTAAATGAACTGGAACACAGGGAGTTAAGCAATACTTGGCCTCAAGCATGAACAAATATTTTCCTTCTCTTACAGAAAAGTCAAACCTTATTTTGTTTCATCTGCTAACATAGTGTAATTTTCTACCTATTTTATTTTTGGAAAACTGTGG
This sequence comes from Heterodontus francisci, assembly GCF_036365525.1. Taxonomy (NCBI): domain Eukaryota; kingdom Metazoa; phylum Chordata; class Chondrichthyes; order Heterodontiformes; family Heterodontidae; genus Heterodontus; species Heterodontus francisci. The sequence goes on along the minus strand of NC_090377.1, from coordinate 61,881,901 downwards.
AGAGTAATTTATTGTAATAACAAATATTGAAATAACAAATGCAAATCCTCTGTGAATTAATATAATGTGGACATTTTCACTTTGATGTTGAGTGCTTTTAAAACTATTCTTTCATATCTGTAAAAGGAAAGGAAGCTTTAACTGTTCAAGTCTAAATGACAAGATTGGGTAAGATGATGAGAAATTAATTAAAAAGTAATTTTACTTTTAGGCTTTCACGTTATTGTTTTTATTTCACTTATTATAACACTTCTACTAACAGAATTGATAAAGAGGAGTCGGTGGATGTAGTATACTTAGATTTTCAGAAGGCTTTTGATAAAGTCCCCCACAGGAGGTTGGTTAGCAAAATTAAAGCACATGGCATAGGAGGTAATATACTGGCATGGATTAAGGATTGATTAACAGGCAGAAAACAGAGAGTAGAAATTAACGGGTCATTCTCGCGTTGACATGCTGTGACTAGTGGGGTACCGCAAGGATCAGTACTTGGGCCCCAGCTGTTCACAAAACATATCAATGATTTGGATGTGGGGATCAAATTTAATATTTCCAAGTGTGCAGATGACACAAAACTAGGTGGGAATGGGTGTTATGAGGAAGATGAAAAGCGGCTTCAAGGGGATTTGGACAGACTTAGTGAGTGGGCAAGAACGTGGCAGATGGAGTATAATGTGGAAAAATGTGAGATTATCCATTTTGGTAGGAAGATTAGATGTGCAGAGTATTTCTTAAATGGTAAGAGATTAGAAAGTTTAGATGTACAAAGGGACTTGGGTATCCTCATCAATAAGTCACTGAAAGCTAGCATACAGGTGCAGAAAGCAATTAGGGAGGCTAATGGTATGTTAGACTTTATCGCAAGAGGATTTGAGTACAGGAGTTGTGAAGTCTTGCTTCAATTGTATAGAACCTTGGTTAGATCGCACATGCAGTACTGTGTGCAGTTTTGGTCCCCTTACCTTATATTATTGCCATAGAGGGAGTGCAACAAAGGATCATCAGACTTGTTCCCGGGATGGCAGGACTGTCCTCTGATAAGAGGTTAGGGAAACCGAGCCTGTATTCTCTAGAGTTTCGAAGAGTGAGATGTGATCTAATTGAAACCTATAAAATACTTAAAGGGATAGACAGGTTAGATGCAGGTAAGATGTTTCTTCTGGGTTAGAGAGTCTAGAACTAGGGGACACAATTTCAAAATAAGGGGGAAGCCACTTAGGACAGAGATGAGGAAAAATTTCTTTACTCAGAGGGTGTGAATCTTTGGAATTCTCTATCCCAGAGGGCTTTTGAAGCTCAGTCATTTGTGTATGTTTAAAGTAGAGATTGACAAATTTCTAAATACCAATGACATAAAGGGATATGGGGACAGTGTGGGGAAAAAGGCAGTGAAGTGGATGATCAGCCATGATCGTATTGAATGGCGGAGCAGGCTCGATGGGCTGAATGGCCTACTCCTGCTCCTATATTCCTACTCATTCGAAACTAAGAAAAGGACATTTTGTGTTTAATTTTCTGTGATAAATTGATTTCTTTATCTTCAAAAAGCTTTCTTTCAAAATTAGAGTTCAAGTGCTTTGGACAGTATTTTTTTATGGTGGGTTTTTACCAGAAAGTTTTGCTGATCAATTGCAGTTCTATACGCCTTGTACAACTTGTAATTCAAACTTGTAATTCAGTTAATCACAGCCAGTAACAGTTTGCAGCTGACTAATAACAGAGATGGAAAGTGAAATAAAAGTAATATAAATTGTGAGACACTGCATTTGTTGTGCAAGAACAGGCCTACATAAGGATCAGCAGAGCTGAAAGAATAGGCTCGATTTACTTAGGTTGCAGAAAGCCAATAACAGAGTACAGTACTTATAAGAAAGTTTAGTATATCATCAGTAAAAGCAATATGTATCTAGTGATCACTTTTGCAAGTGCTCAGGAAATTCTAAAATAGTGTTTCTTCTTGACCAATAGCAGATAGCTTTATCAGAAACATTTTCAATTGATAGTTCAGGTACAGATCATAGATTTTTAAAAAATAACCTTAAGGAATTTTGCTGCTTTTTATTTGTAGCACAATGTGTGGTTATGTGCCTTATGTGCCAGAGGGGGTCACCATTTCACTTGCAAATGCAGCTGCACAGGGTCTACAAACCATGCAATATCCAGCAGTAAGAAATATTTGCAACACTGTGAAATAAAAGACTTTTTAGATAATCTGTTTGTGTAAATTGTAAACAGCTCCCAGACTAGCACAATGATTCATGTGTTTATTCTGTATGAGTATTGTTTCACCATTTTGTTAATGGAAGAAGGCCAAAATGTGTAGATATGGGAATGGGACTCATCTTTTCCAGTTTTGGTCCTAAACAAACATTCTTTTCACAATGTCAACACTATAGTGGATATAAAAATGTTTCAGACATTAAAAAGGGGCAGTATAATAAAATAAAAGCAAAGTAGTGTGGATGCTGGAAATCTGAAATAAAAGCAAAGTGCTGGAAATACATAGCAGGTCTGGCAGCATCTGTGGTGAGAGAAACAGAATTAACGTTTCATCAGAACTAGCCAGTATATTACTTTCTTATGGAGAAAATAGATAAAAATGCTATTTAATACTATTTAATTAGTAAATAATTTAATGACAAGTTATTGCAATGTCTTGGTCATGGTGATTACTTCCCTAACATTTCAGTCAGGAAATATTTTGTGCTGGCGACAGGCTGACGCTCTATTATCTTAGTTTTTGAATCACTGTAAGTTATCTCACTGCCATATTGTATTTCTTGTTTTTTAGTCATTTGATCTGAAAAGCTGATGCAAGTTAACAGGGAATGTTCAAGTGCCATTTTCTAACCCAATATTGCAAAGTCATTAATTTTGACCTTTTTTACCTCTGACTGCCAGTCAATACTTTTACATAACAGTTAGGAGTATGTTTGAGAACTGCTAAATAAAATTAAGATTTTTTCTTATGTTTGTTAGTGGAATTGTATGACATATATGCATATTAATTTGGCTTAATCTTCCCTGTAGATTGCAAAATAGTGAATAGGGATAAAGCTATTTTAGATCTAGTATTGTGCAATGAGGCAGGTTTAATTAGTAATCTCATAGTAAAAGATCTGCTGGAAAAAAGTGATCTTAATACAGTTAAATTCCATGTTAAGTTTGAAAGCGACATACTCCAGTCCGAAACAAGAATCTTAAACAAAGCCAATTACATAGGTATGAGGGGAGAGCTGGCTAAGGTTGATTGGGTAAAAGGTATGGTGATAAATAAATAGTGGGAAACATTGAAAGAAACAGTTCAAAATGTTCAACAAAAACACATTCCATTTAAAAACACAAACTCAGCAAGGCAGATCCATCCCTGGCTTACAAGGGAAGTTAAGGATAGTATTAGATTAAAAGAAGAGGCTTATTATGTTGCAAAGAATAATAGTAAGCCTGAGGATTGGGAGTGTTTTAGAAATCAGTGAAGGGTGACCAATAGAATATGAGAGTAAACTAGCCAGGAATTTGACCTGGCCTATCCCCTACTCTACCATTACCATCAAGCCAGAGGATTGACCCTGGTTCAATGAAGAGTGCAGGAGGGCATGTCTAAAAATGAGGTGTCAACCTGGTGAAGCTACAACACATGCATGCCAACAGCAGAAGCAGTATACAATAGGCAGGGATAAACGATCCCACAACCAACAGATCAGATCTAAGCTGTGCAGCCCTGCTACATCCAGTTGTGAATGGTGGTGGACAATTAAACAACTAACAGGAGGAGGAGGCTCCATAAATATCCCCATCCTCAATGATAGGGAAGCCCAGCACATCAGTGCAAAAGACAAGGCTGAAGCATTTGCAATCATCTTCAGCCAGAAGTGCAGAGTGGATGATCCATCTCGGCAGCCTCCTGAGGTTCCCAGCATCACAGATGTCAGTCTTCAGCCAATTCGATTCACTCCACGTGTTATCAAGAAACGGCTAAAGGCATTGGATACAGCAAAGGCTATGGGCCCCGACAACATTCTGGCAATAGTACTGAAGACTTATGCTTCAGAACTGACCACGACCCTAGCCAAGCTGTTCAGTACTGCTACTACACTGGCATATATCCGACAATATGGAAAATTGCCCAGTTATGTCTGTACACAAAAAGCAGGACAAATTCAACCCAGCCAATTACCGCCCCATCAGTCTACTCTCGATCACCAGCAAAGTGATGGAAGGTGTCATTGACAGTGCTATTAAGCGGCACTTACTCAGCAATAACCTGCCCACTAATGTTCAGTTTGGGTTCAGCCAGGCCCACTCAGCTCCTGACCTCATTATGGCCTTGGTCCAAATATGGCCAAAAGAGCTGAGATCAAGAAGTGAGGTGAGAGTGTCTGCCCTTGACATCAAAGCAGCATTTGATCGAGTGTGGCATCGAGGAGCCCTAGCAAAACTGGAGTCAATGGGAATCAGGGAAAAACGCTCCATTGGTTGGAGTCATACCTAGCACAAAGTAAGATGGTTGTGGTTGTTGGAGGTCAATTATCTCAGCTCCAGGACATCACTGCAGGAGTTCCTCAGGGTAGTGTCCTAGGCCCAACCAATGACCTTCCTCCATCATAGGTCAGAAGTAGGGATGTTAGTTGATTGCACAATATGCAGCATCCTCAGATACTGAAGTAGTCCATCTACATATGCAGCAAAACCTGGACAACATTCAGGATTTGGCTGATAAGTGGCAAGTTACATTTATGCCACACACGTGCCAGGCAATGACCGTCTCCAACTATCTCCCCTTGACATTCAATGGCCTTATCATCACTGAATCCCTCACTATCAACATCCTGGGGGTTACCATTGACCAGAAACTGAACTGGAGTAGCCATATAAGTACTGTCACTACAAGAGCAGAGACTGGGAACTCTGCAGTGAGTAATTCACCTGACTCCCCAAAGCCTGTCCACCATCTACAAGGCACAAATCAGGAGTGTGATGAAATTCTCTCCACTTGTCTGGATGAGTGGTCTTTCTGGGAATCGAGGGGTATGGTGAGCGGGTGGGAAAGTGGAGTTGAATCCTAAGATCAGCCATGTACGTTTTGAATGGGGGAGCAGGGTCGATGGGCCATATGGTCCACTTCTGCTCCTATTTCTTGTGTTATTGTGTTCCAACAACACTCAAGAAGCTCAACACCATCCAGGACAAAGCAGCCCGCTTGATTGACATCCCATCCACCACCTTTGGACAGTGGCAGCAGTGTGTACCATCTACAAGATGCACTGCAAAAACTTATCAAGGCTCCTTCGACAGCATCTTCCAAACCCATGAACTCTTCCACCTTGAAGGACAAGGGCAGCAGATGCATGGGACCACCACCACCTGCAAGTTCCTCTCCAAGCCATACACCAGCCTGACTGGGAACTATATCGCTGTTCCTTCACGGTTGCTGGGTCAAAATCCTGGAATTCCCTTCCTAATAGCGCTGTGGGTGTACCTACACCACATGGACTGCAGCGGTTCCAAGAAGGCAACTCAACACCACCTTCTCGAGGGCAATTAGGGATGGGCAATAAATGTTCCTCTAACCAATGACGCCCACATTCCATGACAGAATTAAAAAAAAGATTGTAAGAGCTTTTATTAGTATATAAAAAGGAGAGTAGCAAACAAAATGTTGGTCCCTTAGAGTCAAAGACAGGAGAAATTCTCATGGGAAATGAGGAAATGGCAGAGATGTTGAACAAATATTTTGTGTCTCTCTTCACAGTAGAAGACACAAATTACATACCAGAAATAAAGGGTAACCAAGGGGCTAATAAGAGTGAGGAACTTAAGATAATTAATATCAGAAGAGCTAAAATATTAGAGAAGAGACTAAAATCTGACAAATCCCCAGGATCTGACAGCCTTCATCTTTGGGTTTTAAAAGAGGTAGCTGCAGAGATGGTGGGTGCACTTCTTGTGATTTTCCGAAATTCCCTAGATTCTAGAATGGTCTCAGTGGATTAGAAATTAGCGCATGTAACACCGTTATTCAAGAAGAGGGAGAGAGAAAACCGGGAACTAAAGGCCAGTTAGCCGGACATCAGATGTCTGGAAAATGCTGGAATCTAGTATCAATGAAGTCTTAATGATGCACTTAGAAAATCACGAGAATTCTCAGACAAAGTCAACATGGCTTTACAAAAGGGAAATAGTGTTTGATAAATTTTATTAAGAGTTTTGATAAAAGGTCACAGGCCTGAAATGTTAACTCAGTTTCTTTCTCCACAGATGTTGCCAGACCCGCTGAGTATTTCCAGCAGTTTCTGTTTTTATTACAGATTTCCAGCAGCCGCAGTATTTTGCTTTCGTACAATTTAATCCAAGTTCCTTCTTCTTCTATAATTGACAGTGCTGGTTTCATCGAAGTAAAGCCACAATCCAAAACAAGCACTATACACATCAACAGCATATAATATTCCATCAAATTGTTTTTGAAATGCTTTAATTCTTTAATACTCAATACTGAAAGTGGCTTAATTGGGATGATGTGATAAAAATACAGTTTCATTTCAACTGCCGAGTGCCAGCTTTAAAGAGGCAAACAGCCATTATAGATCTGCTAGAATATGTTTTAAAGGGACAAAAGTTATTGGCAGATCAGTTCTTCCAATCCATTGTTCCTTTTTTTTATACTGGGTATTCGAGATCATTACAGTATTGCATTCCCACTCTACACATGACATCAGTTTACATGAGGACAAAAATTCCACAGAAACTGCTTGTTATTATTCTCGTTCGCTCCTAGTAGAAAAATGTATCTTGCAGCAACTTAATTGCCCAAAAAAGTGTGCACACTGTGCTGTAACCAGAGAAATAACAAACTGCTGAGCATATTGAGAATAATGTGAGAATTAGAGGAATTTGCATGAGTTACAGTGTTACCTGGCATTTAAACAGCTTGTAGAAATGACTATTTAATGAGCTTTTAAATTGTTAGTGTGTTATATGATGTAATTACACAGAACCTATGTACTAATTTGTTCATGCAGTGACTAACTCATTTAGTTGTTTGAAATGTGTGACATTGTACTTATTACAAACAAAGGAAATTAAAGAAATGAAGGGCTTAACTATATATTGATGCACAGCATTTTGGAGTTATCCTGTATTTTGTGTAGTGATTCTGATTAATAACGGTAGGTAATTTTGTTGTGGTGTGAATATTTGAAATAATTTTCATTACTATTCAATATTTCCAGATATTTACCTTTACTCTGTAAAGGTTGTTGTGTTTTATACTTTTTAGTTTTTTAATTGACATTTTCATACTGGAGCAGTGTAATGAAAGCAGCATGAACTTACTGATGTTGTTGAGAAGTAGTCTAATAAATAGATGATAATAAGGGCCCATAGACATTGTAGAAATGGAAGTATAATAAATGAAAGAATTAATGATTTACCACTAACAGCATTGAATGTATATTGTTTAAAATTGTATTAACTCATTAGTTTAACATAGTGGGACAAAGAGACCTTGTTACACCGCATGATTTCCATGTGTCACGGTCCTGTAGTTTCTTTTTGGAATATGTGGTTTGCCTTTAAGGCTTGCAAGGGATCAGTATTGCTTTAAGAGCCGGCAAGCCTTAGGAGTTATAGGAAGGTGCATTTTTGTTGCTTTAGAAACAGCCATTTGGAGACAGTGATTCAAAGAGTGCATTCTCATTACCATAGATATAGCCACTGGGAATGAGCCTGATGCAATACATTTGTTACAGTTCAGTTTTGAACTGGCTGTTAGGAAGACAGTTTGTGTTAACAAAACACAGAGACACACACAGGACACAGCTGTGATGAGCACATCTGAAAAAGAGCTCTCAACCATTTAAACTGAAGGAAGAGGATTTTAGTCTGTTTAATTATTATCTCTCAAAATTCTAAAACATCAAGCCAAGACAGAGATCTACGGTAATTTAAATTGAAGAATGGGAAGTTGGACTGTGACAATCTTTTATCCTTCAAAAACTGTAAAGTCAGATTGATTCAGTTGAAAGTGTTTGCAAGTCATTAATTGTTGAAATTCGCTGGACTTCAAGCAACATTCGCAGGAGAAGGAAAGCATCAACTACTGCTGAAGTTAGACTATGGACTGTTCTACAGTGGAAGACTTTGAACAACATTCTGCGAGGACTTCAATCAACATTGGACTAGAAATTCACAAGGACTCTTTTCTATTTTAACTGTTGTTTATATCTTTATAGTGTTTATGAATTTAGTTTTTCTAATTAAAGAATTAATTTATTGATTTAAAGACATCTGGTTTGGTTAGCCTCATTCGGGGGTTAATAGATGGTACAATTTGACTGGGTCTTTCTTTAATTTGGAAAGTTTTAAATGATATATGTTAGCCAATCTGTGGAACGACGGGATTGAATTAACAGTGCGTTGGTCCCACCATAATCAGAATTGTATATTTTGATTGGGGGCTTTGACTAGAGTAGTCGGTCGTAACATGTGTGACTCAGTTTTCATGTTGCATTGACACAGATACTGCAGTATAAGTGGTAATGCCTTGAGTTCTGGTGAAAAGTTTGAAAATAATAAACAAGTAATGCTATGCCTGTACAGGGTGAACTTTTCATAAATAAAAAGATTGGTGTTTGGTTGGATTGTCTAAATGCCTTTAAACTTTTAATATTATCCTATCAGTTCTTGTTTCATATTAAAATTTAACCAGCCATTCAACATTAGTGAGCAGCATTCTGAGCAGGAATGTAGCACACATTTACAGAGCTAAAGTTGCCTGACCAGCAAGTGGTGCAGAGCCAGCAGTATCACTCCATACTGCTGGCTCACACCATTCTGAAACAGGTACTAATGTTAAATTGACAATTGCAATATAATATGGGCATTAGCTAGAACCAAATTTTGATAGAAAAGAGTAAGATGTTCAGTAACTGAATGCCCATACAACAGGAAGATTGTTTGCTCCATAATAGATCTGCTGTAAAGGCATGTTCTAATGAAGGGTCACTGATCTGAAACATTAACTCTGTTTCTGTCTCCACAGATGCTGTCAAACCTGCTGAGTATTTCCAGCATTTCTTGTTTTTGTACACAATATCAACTGTTCTATTGAGAGCAGAATGTTATGAAGAAAATCACAAACAAGTGAAAGACAATAATGAAAATTGTTCAATATCCTTGGTGTATGTGTTTATTATTTCTAAGCATAGAATAAGCAGAAACAAAAATAAAACAAAAGAACAAGTTCTTGTAAATATTGCAGGGAATAATACTAAATATTTCAAGTCACATTTGTAACCATACATCCTTGTCAATTTCTAATAGCCAATTCAACATTCTGTTCTCAGAAAAATTATACATGATTGTAAAAAGACGACTTGATGTTTGAAAAATACTTTAAAGCAGCAAGAATCATACCTAAAATATCCATTTGACCTAATTAACTATGGTCACATGAAATGAATAAGCTTTAATTCAGATTATCCACTTGTACAAGGAACAATTGTGCTGCATTTCAGTGTAGTAATCTTGCAAATCTTATTGACCCTTAAAGTGCCATTCGCTACTTAAATTGCAGTAAATAAATGAAGTTCTGATTTATTCAGCTGAGAATAATTAAGCTTTTTTATCTTAGCATGCTGTTGTTGAGCTGCTTGATAGACAAACTTTTAATATACAATAACAAGGTGATAACCTACAAAAGTACAAGTTAAATTTGAAGCAAGGAGCATGTGGCATAACCCTTCGCTAATAGCAGGTTTCTGCCGAGGTTCAGTTACTGAGCAAAACATTGCACCCTGAATATCTGGTGTCCAAAGTAGTGTTTGATGAAGCTACTAAGCAAGCTACATTTCTCATTTATTAAATAACTGCTCTAATGAATGTACTTCATGGACTTTGCAAGTTGGAATTCAAGGAGCAATATTGTTTTTGCATTTAAATGGTATATTGAATTATTTAGTATTCTAGCTACAGAAGTGAAAACAATTAATTACCTTAACTAATTGAAGTGACAAAAAACAGAAATTTAGTTATCTTTGCAAGTTTGTTTACGGTATTTAATTTATATGTAGCATTGACTCAAATTCATCAATACGCTGCTTAGTGTTTCCTTTTCTGATTTTACGATAAGAGACAGTATTGTACCTGGAATAGCTGTGCTTGGTGATGTCAGGCCTCCTTGAAGCCCCTGGCCGCTCCTCAGCAGAATCAGTATTAGTTGGTGACTCTGGTTGAGAACTGAGAATGGAACTAGTTGAAGGAGACTCCGATGAGTCATTTCCCTGTTGGAATTCCTCTGAATATATTTCCTCATCAGCACCAGTATCATCACCATTATCATCAGCATCATGATCTTTTACATTTCCATCTGCTTCTCCATTCTCCTTATAGACGACTTCTGTTAGTAAAGGGATCACCTCCTTCACTGCAGGGGCTAAAATTTAAATAATGTGTTTCAGTAGAAGACAATTCCTGTGCCTGATATTTTGATTCTGCCAATGATTCTTATCAGTGTTGAATAGTTGTAAATCATAATACTGTCAGATATCACTCTTATATGTTGCAAGCCAGTTATCTGCGTTACAGAAACATACCAGAGTAGGGATATAATTTATCTTGGATAGTAGCATAAAACAGGTCATATTGCATCGACTGTCTATTATATACCCCACCCCTTGTTCAGTTCCTTTGAAGTCAATGGAATTGAATATTGGGAGGGTTATATAACAGGCAGCTGATGTGATACTGCTCATTCTGCGCTAACACCCATGATGAACTTTTACCCAGTATGTTCATTGTGAAAGAACCCTCCATTCCTCAAGTCTTTTTCTCATTCTCAGTAATGAACTGTATCACCTAACACAATATTTCTATCCTTTAAAAAGTTAAGACTGAAAATGAGAAGCTATTTGCTTCATAGTTCCATTTGCTAGGAACAAAACAAAAGAAATTTTAATAGCTGTTTTCTTAATGCGCTCTGGACTTCATTTATGTAGGTAGGAAGTTAAGGGCAATGACAATCCTTGAAACGGTACAATACTGGAGAGAGAAACTGAAGACTGACTGGACAGAGTTACACAAATATGGATGTTCCTGGTATGATTGTTACTTTCATTACATTGAGTATCATAAGTCTCTTTTTTAAAAAATGTACACAGGTTGTTCTGTGTTTCAGTTGAACATATAAAAAATATACAGGTTGGTCAGTTGATCAAAACAAACACAGTTTTTAAAATGTATGGAATTTGTAAGTCATTCTTTAAAATTTCCACTGTAGTGTAATAACTGGCATTGTTTTGCATATAAAATACAGCAATGCATACATACTGTTCAAAAAGCATATTTGTCACATAATTGTCACAACTAAATTTTGTACTTTTGTTCAAAGTCAAAAGGTGCTTTCTGTTGCAAATTTCATGCAGATCACTCATTGCTATATAAATTATATTAACTAGTTGGGACAACAGTTTCTGTTTTATTGTACCCTTGGATTTGTTTTAAATATTGGTTAGTTATTTTTGTGCAGGCACTTGGTTGATCTTTGTGACATAAACAGGAAATAGTATTATATTGTCTGATGACATCACACTACTACTTATTCATACAGATTAACATGCAACTGTTTCTATTAAAAGATATATGTGGTAAGACAAAGACATGAGCAATTAAACATTGTTCCAAAAGAAGATATATAATCTATTTTACCTGCTTCATTTCTGTCACCATCAGCAGAGTTTTCCAATGGATTGTTTTCTAGCATTATTTCTTGTTCTATTAAAGGATATGAAGTTACTACTTCAAATTCTGGATTTACATCCTGAATCGTCATTACTTTAGGGATAACAGTTCCTCCTCTGGACAGAATGGCCTCTTCTGTAGGTGAGTCCATTTCATCTGTAGCTTGATTCATTTTCTCAGCTAATACATTTATCTTCTCTGCAGGTGTGATAGTCTGTTCATTGGACAAACTGGTTTGCATTCCAAATGGCACAGTCTTATCAGCAGAAGTTTTCTGAGCAGATTGAGTAGGCACCTCTGGAGGTAAACAGGCTTCCTCAGTACATGGAATAATCTCTTCTGTAGGGCAGTTGGTTTTCTGAGCAGTTAAAATAACCTGTTCTGTTGATGAACTGGTTTTGTCAGTACATGGAATGGTCTCCTGTGCAAGTGGACTGGTTTCCTGAGCATTTGCAGTAACTTTCTCTGTAGGGGGGCTGGTTTCGTTAATACATGGAATGGTCTCTGCAGCTGGAATGTTCTCTTCCGTAGGTGAACAGGTTTCCTCAAGACATGGAACGGCACCCTGTGCGGGTGAACCGGTTTCCTGAGCAGATGCAGTGGCATTCTCTGTAGGGGGGCTGTTTTCCTTAATACATGGAATGGTCTCTGCAGCTGGAATGTTCTCTTCCCTAGGTGAACTGGTTTCCTCAGGACAGGGAATGGTTTCCTGTGCAGGTGAACTAGTTTCCTGAGCAGATGCAGTGACTTTCTCTGTAGGGGAGCTGGTTTCCTGAATATATGGAATGGTCTCTGCAGCTAAAATCTTCTCTTCCCTATGTGAACTTGTTTCCTCAGTACATGGGACAGTCTCTTCCGTACGTGAACCAGCTTCCTCAGTGCTTCTAACGGTCTCTTCTGCAGGTAAACTGGTTTTCTCTGTAGTGGATTTAGCTCCCTCAGTAGATGTAATAGTTTCAGGTAAAAGAAATTTGTTTAGCTCACCAGTTGGGAATTTTTCTTCTGTTGATTGAACAGTATCTCCTCCTCCTATAAAGTCAACCACTTCTGGTTGATATGCACTAGTTATAGTTCCATCACCTTCAACTGAATTAGCTACAGTCGGGTTTTCTTCAGCCATTCTCTGCTCCCCACTCAGTAATGCTGTCCAAGTAGATTTTAAATCTTTGGAAAACAAATGTCACCTTGCTTCTTCTGGCTGCTTTAGTCAAATTCAAACTTAAGAAAAAGAAAGTGACTGCAAACTATAAAAAGCTATTTAAATGCTGTGTATCCTGTCAGCTGCAACCAGAAACTGATAGATAAAAGACCATCTAGTGAATGGCTCTCTGCTTATTGGGAATATAGTCATCCAATCATCAATCACATGCCTAATTATATTCATCAGATTACACAATGAAGAAAAAGTTCCATTTTACAGTTTAATTAATACACAATGTAAGGAGTTGAGTGCTTGCCTGTTGGTGGCTCATTTTGCTTACTGCACCAATGGTAGCCTTTACTGAAACTATAAATGGCTCTTTGTGTTTTGGTTCCTGTAAAATGAAGTGATTGTTCTAAATCTTTAATTCCTCATGAGTAACCACCTTGTATCCTAGTGTCGGGCTAAAACAATTTTATGTAGCCAGATTAAAATTCCCAGTCATACTGGCATTGTTAAAGTTCTCGTCATCTTATTAGCTACTCAAAAGGAGATGTAATTCCAGTAATGTTTAGGAGTATTAGTATTAGTCTACATAGAACTAAAACTGATCTGTAATGTAGAAATATGCTTGATCAAATCTGACTTAACTTAATAGTGTGCATATAAATTTCTATTGAGTTTATTCACAGCCTGTTTAAAAAAAAATGCAAATCAAATGTTTTATATCCTAATATTGACAAATTATAGCCTAATTGTCTTTGTTTCATACAGTCTGCAGGAAAATATAATGAGATTAGATTGAAGCACATTGTATCTTGCGCAGGTCAATTAAATAATGGATGTAAAATCATACATTTTTATAAAAGTGCATCAATGGGGCTGATTTTGGTCTCAGTACTGCTTTTTGTATGAGTGGGATGGTAGCAAGACCAAATTAGAAGGCAGCATTTCCTATCCTGTTCCTATTGCCATCCAACCCATCATTATTTTGTAGTCGACTGGTAAATTAGCACCAGCCGTCCTATCCATGCGTTATTCATAATACAACATGCGGCATGCATGTTACACAAGCCCCTCTGATTGGGACTGAAAGGGCCCACTGAAGGCCACTCTGAAAACACTCAGCTAAGTTTTTTGAATAATATTTTTGGAGCATAAATGCACTTCACATAAATATTCCAACCTGCTGCCAGACCTCTGTGAACCCTCCACCCACCAATTCCCCGATCCTCCCCTTGGCACCAAGTAGGAGTCTGTGGATTTCACCCCACCCCCCCCCCCCCCCCCCGATCAATGAGCAGCCTGTCAGTACTCCAAATGCATGGGCACCTCATAATTATTATTCAAATGAGGTCTGACCATGAAACGGGTTTGGGACTCTGATGAAATTCATAAAACGGGCAGTGTTCACTCTGCCCATTGCCTTGCCCAATGAATGAGGTCACTTGAAAATCGCTCCCTATGTAAAAGCCTATATTTCCCTGCTCATTATACCAGCTCCCTGGCGTAACTCTAAAAGAGTGTATTGGGAACTTGCATAACAGTTCTTTTGGATCCCTTGTTACTCCATTTTCTGCTAGAGGGAAAGTCATGCATGTAATATATCTATCCAAATACAGGTATGCATATACTAACAGGCCACAAATGACAAGAATACATTTATTTATTTAGAGATACAGCACTGAAACAGGCCCTTCGGCCCACCGAGTCTGTGCCGACCAACAACCACCCATTTATACTAACCCTGCAGTAATCCCATATTCCCTACCGCCTATTTCCTATTATTTGTTCCTTGGCAATGCTGTGCAGGAAGAACATTGGTGTGCATTTGTCATATAGCATTCCTATTTGGGGGTTGGGGGGGTGGTGGAACTGTAATATTTAAAATTAAAGGACCATGTAGCCCATGAAATCTGTTGCAAGGTGACCACTTCTATAGGCTGCAGCATGTTTTAAACAAAAAAAAAAGCAGCACTTAAGAGCTAATCTTGAAGCTACTGTCCATGTCGCACTGTAGCAAACCACTGACAAACCAGTGGCCACCATAAAAATCACCCTGATCCTAGAAAATAGGGCATTGATTTATGCTTTTCAGAGAGCAGAAGGATGGAATTTAATCCCTGAGCACTGCTAAAACACTCAGAATTCCATGTAATAAAAATGGAAGTTGACATTCAGTTAACCTGTAGACTTCACAACAATACATTGAGGTAGAATGTCAACTTGCCATTCAGACATGAAGGGCTGAATTTTACCAGCCCCTTGACATTGGGGGTCATGGTGGGTGGGCCCATAAAATACTTGTGAGAGCAGCCCGCCACGACCCCCGATGCTGGGAAGGCCGCGCCGCATTTTACCAGTGGTGGCAAGGCCTCGATGCGGGCTCCCCCCCCCACCCCCACCCCAGGCCTGACGGCGGCAGGGCCTTCATTTGGGTATTATAATGAGTGCATGGTAAATAACTCACCTAGACCAGGCGGTCCTCCCACGCCAATATTACAGCCACCTGCCGCAACAATTGCGCCTCCAGAACTCCGTTCGGAGTTCCAAGGCGAGACACTGGTGGGGAGGGGGGGAAGAGCGAAATTATCAGCGCGGGGGGTGGGGGGGGAAGCGGGAACATTTTTTATTGGCTGTGGGGATGGTGGGAAGGGGTTGAAGGGCAAATGTGATGAGGTTGGGGGGGGAAATTTGGGGGGGAAGTAAAGTTAACGTTTGTCATATTGGCCAATAAAAAAAACCATTGCGGGGGTTGGGAAAGGGCCTCCAGCTTTTTATTTTTTTTTTAATGAACAATGGTATCTCTTTAAAAATTAAAATTTTTGCTAAGGGCTCGACGCCCTTTAAAAATGGTGCCAGACCCTGTGCGGTGGCGCCAGATGCCATTGACAGGGACGGAGCAGCTGCCCCTCTATGCTATCGGAGGCGGCCGCTCCGCCCCCTCCATTTAAATGAGCCCCCACTCGAATTATCACGAGCTCAGCAGCGGCGCTTCCATTTCTGAAGGCCGCCAACCTCAAAGCACGCCACCATGATGTGCGGCGCACTAATAAGATTCATCTCGAAATCAGTGGAAATAAAAATCATTCAGTTTCTATACTGGGTGTCAAACCACAATACTGGTTTTACACTCAGGTGGCAAGTTGAAAATCTACTGTATTGTGTGTTCTATGCATAGCACTCCTCTTGCTGTAAAACAATGGGCTAAAAATTGGTTTATCCTGTTTTTCGGGCACGGGGAATGCGATTGCAACCTGCTTGTGACTGTTCTAGTTGAGATAGGCAGCATGTAAATTTGGTGTTGCCATCTCATTTACTTAATAGTAGCATTAGGCCGAGTGACTCCCACACTACTGGCTACCTCTGCGCACAGCAGGGAGCGAGCAGCATTGTGCTGATAGCATTTGGACAGCCTTCCTTCTGTTTTTAAAGTGAAGCTGCACTGAATTACAGCAGGCTGCTGCTGAATATTATTGCTGCAATTTGAAACAAGTAAAATAGAACAGCAGGGCAGAGAGAGGGCTGCAGGGTCACGGATACAGTGCTTGTTGAGACCTTAGTGGTGGAGGTGGATAGGAGGAGAGATGCCATGGTTTTGCAGGGGGACAGGAGGCTCTGCAAGACCACCCTGAAAAGGGATTTGGCAGTAGGAGGTCAGGGAAGACAATTCCCAGCATCTGGGCCCAAGGACCTGCAGCAATGACACAAGAAGTTTAATGGCAACACAATGGTCACAGTTAGTGAATGCATCCTCAAATGACATCTTCTACCTACTGCTGTACCAACCTTTCATGCTGCTCAATGTACCACATTCCCATCACTCACCCAGTACCAGTCCCGAGCACTCAGAACTCATGACTAACATCCAGAGATACTCCATCTTCCCCTCATACACCTACCAATACTATCAGCCTTCCCTCCTTCTCTCACTGCCTCCACATACCTCCAGCCATTCAGCTATGGCAGGCATATTACCCAATCGCACTGCTACACAATCACTAAAATTGACTGGGATTTTCTGGCCCGGTAGAGAATGGCCTTGGAAGAGTATAGTTGTGTGGGGTGGCATTAGCACGGACCTCCACAGACAGAGAATGCATGGTGGCCATGGGGCAGGTATTTAAGGGCAGCAACAGGGTGGCAATTGAGGTCATTACTGCTTTCGTCAGCTGTGGGGTAAGGCTGTCTGTTAATATGTACAGGAAGGCTGTTGCAGTGCGACCAGAGCGATTTGCATCGAGGAGGGGGAGTTGGCATGCTAAGGATTTGGGGTTGAGCCTCCATCATGCCATTAGCTGCTGGCATATGGGTCCATTGAGAGGGGGATGGGTGGTGTGTGTTGAGGAAGGAATTGGCAGAGCGGCCCTTCAGACTGGCAGTGCCCAAGTACCATGGGCATCGTCTACTCAAGAAGCGGGTTCTCCAGCATAGCGGAGAACCTGAGATGGAGGGAGCTGCGGGCACACAGATCCAGGCAATGGCAATTTCAGGTCCTCCTGCAGGTGCAACCTCAGGATAGGAAGCAGCAGAAGGCAGCAGAGCAGACTGCAAGCAGGGACCAGCATGGAAAAGAAGGTACCCTGTAGCAGATGTCACGCTAACGAGAAGTATAGTGATGAAAATACAGAAACTAACTGAAAAGATATAAAAATTAGAACAGTTTTTAAAGATTGGTACATTGTCAACAAAATGGAGGACAAGTCACATGACTCATACCACCTTCTGCACTGTAATCCACATCTATTGTCTACTAAGACGGAAAACCAATGAGCCCCGTCTGCATGGAAATAAGACAGATAATCACACATGGATATGAACTACACTCAAACAGACTAAAACAAAGTTTTGTCTCCAACTAACTTTCACGATTGTCATGCAGGCCCCCACCTGCCGAGAATGAGGCATATTAATTTCGCCACATGGACATTACAATTCAAATTGTTGCTGGCAAGAAGAGAAGGTCTGATACGAGGGATTGCCAGGCCCCTGGCTAGAAAGACATTTTTTGCATGTTAACAGACAGGCTTGTTGGCAAAGGAGCCACTCCCTGCTCCAGTTCAATCCACAACAAACGTGGTCAGACCAGTTAGTCACGTGGCTAACTGGCTGTGGCAGAGTTTGAACTGTGAGTTTTAAATTGGAGAGACTGTTTGAACTGGCAGAAAGCAGAATGCTCCTGGACTGAAGATGACCTCCTGTCTGCCTGTCTGCTCCCATCTCTTTCTCACGGTACTGAAATCTACTGAAGACACATGAACGCCAAGAGACAAAAGTCTCCTACAGTGAATAAGGTTTAAGTAGAATACTGGGCCCCAACGAAAAGCAAGATCAACCTACAAAGGGACTCGACAGTGAGCTTGAAGAACCATAACAAACTTCAGATATTGCCTCAAACCTTTCCACTATCTTCTCTTTTCTGTCTCTATTTGCATATGCGTATCGCATAAAGCATGCTAGCGTGGGCGCGTCGTGTATCTGTAGGCATCAACTGAATTAGAGTTTAAGTTTAATAAAATTTCACCTTTCTTAAACCTAAGAAAGCCCGTTTGTGCTCGTTTCTTTACCTTATAATTGGGAAGTGGTGAACAAGGATTCACCAAGGGGGAGCTAAAAACAGTGTGTTTAAAAATAAAACCCTGTTACAGTAAGACCAGGTGAAGGTTGAAAGGGAACCCTAGACCTCTTTCTCACCTGGTCGTAACACTACATTGCAGTGTGAACTGCCCTTATATCCTCAAAATAGGGCCATCAAAAGGCCATTGTGCAGCCTAGCAAGAACTGAAACCTAAAGTCACATGGGCAGAACTAACACTTGTAAGTTCACCTTAAGAGTTAATCGTTCTGAGGAATAAAGGGGGTCTTGCCAGTACAGAACCTCAGACATCGAGATTAGGCTGGTCTCTCCTCAGCCACACGGTAACCATCTAAAGCTATGTTGAATTCCAGCAAGGCTGAGAGAGAGAGAGATCAGTTCCAGCCAACACAGTTGAACTCTGCTAAGACAAGTTGGAACCAGCTACAGTAGAGACAAGAGAGTGCCTTTGTAAAAACTATTCTTCTACCTGTGAGAATTGAACTAAGCCATCAGCGCTGTCTTCAATCCGAAGTGGACCGCCAGAAGGCTGAAACAGCCCAGCAATTACAAGACAACCAGCAACCAGGGCTGCAACTGTAAAATTCACCTTCCGAGAGGATCCCACAGGTTTTCCCTGAAACAACAGACTTTTACACCTTGAACTCTTACCCTTTACCTTTTCTCCATCTTCTCTTTGAAAGTGCATGTGAGAGTGAATGCTTGCGTGAGTGGTGTTGTGAGCATTTTGGGGAATGAATATTGTTTAATAAATAGTTAATCTTCTGTTTTAAACCTACAAGAAAACCTGCCACCATTTGATTATTTGACAAGTAAAATACAGGGGTTGAAACACTAGTAACAAATTGGGAGGTGAAGAGTGGAAACCAACCACGCCATCAACCACCTGTCCATAACAAATTGGTAGCTCGAAGCTAGGTTATTTTGAACAATCAGATTGATCAATAGATTTGGAAATGGGAGGAAAATTGACTAAAACTGTGGAAAATGAAACACAGATTTTCTTATTTTTGTTCTCTATGGCGCTAGAAACAAAAGATATGGCTGCATTTAATGCTGAAGAGTTTGTAGAGCAAGGACTCATATTCCATGATAAGTTAATTAAGTTAAGTATTGAAAATTTAAAAACCCTAGCTGCCCAGGTGGGAGTCACTTTCAACCAAAAAACAAAGAAACCTGAAATAGTGAAGAATTTAGCTAGCCATTTTAAATTTGCCCCTGAACAGAAGAAACAAGCATGGAACCTGAAACTAATAAAATTACACTAGCTAAGATTCAGACGGATTGGGACCTTGCTATGCACGAATTGGAATTACAAAAGTAAAAAGAGGAAAGAAAGTTTTAGTTTCAAAAGGAAAGTGAGTTTCAGTTGAAAAGAGAGGCAATACAATTGCAGAGGAGAAGAAAGGGGAGTAGGGGAGGAAAAACAGATCAGTTTCCAACTTTTAAAATAAGGAACCAAGCTGGTAAACCATTAGGGGCATGCCTGGTGTGGAAAATCTAGGCATATCAAGGCAGATTGTTGGTACTCCAAAATATCAACAGGGGACGTTGCAGTTAAGACAGTGTCTATAGCTATGAAGGTGATAAATCTGTGCTCCAATGTAGCAGAGGATCAGAATGCCTACAATAACTTTTTACAAAAAGGGAAAATGACTCCTTTTGTATCCCAGGCACCAAGCAAAGAGATGACCATCCTCAGGGATACCAATTGTCTTCAAACACTACTTGTAGCAAAGGTTACAGAGGTGCCACCCAAAAGCAGAACAAATACCATGGTATTGGTAGAAGGGCTTACTGACAAATGCTTGAAAGTTCCCTTAGTTAAAGTTTACCTAAAGAATAAGTCGGTCACCAGTGTAAAGGTAGATCGGTCACCGGTGTAGTGACGGTCGGTGTCATTCCGAATTTACCAATGCAGGGTGTTGACCTATTGCTGGGCAATGACTTAGCAGGAAGCATGGTATTGTTTCCAGTGGGTCCAGAGCAGTCTATGGAGACTGGGGAAACTGAAGGGAACAAGCAAAATTCTGCGCAGTTGCAGAGCAAGTCCCAAAAATCCTTCAGGGGGCAATAGGGCCAAACTTCAGTGGACATAAAGAGATTCAAATTTACATGGACCACAACCCACTCACCTTCCTGGAAAAATGCAAAGTGGCAGTTTTATCAATGGAGTTTACTCCTCGAACCATTCAACCTAAAAATTTCACACATAGTGGGGAAGAAGCAGTCCAGAATGTTAAAAAAAAACCACTACCAGCTTGTACCAGACTCGGGGCTGGAAGCTTGAGGAGTGTATGAAATGAATGCTTTTAGTGGTGTGACCCTATGTCATCTTTCTTCCTTTATTTCTAAACCAAGAAATCAACAATTAAAAAAAAATGAAATCCAAGGCATTTCATTTTTTCCCCTTTTTGGGGGAAGTGTCACATTTGAAGTGTAGTATTGAAAGTACAGAAACAAACTGAAAAGTTATAAAAATTAGAACAATTTTTCATGATTGGTACATTGACTGTCGACAAAATGGAAGACAAGTCACATACCACCTCCTGCACTGTAATCCACATACATTGTTTACTAAGACTGTAAACTAATTAACTCCGTCTGCATGGAAATAAGACACACTCAATTCCTGACCTCATTACAGCCTTTGTCCAAACATGGACAAAAGAGCTGAACCCAAGAGGTGAGGTGAGAGCAACTGTCCTTGACATCAAGGCAGCATTTGATCGAGTATGGCATCAAGGAGCCCGAGCAAAACTGGAGTCAATGGAAAACAGGGGGAAAACACTCTGCTGGTTGGAGCCAAATCTAGCACAAAGGAAATGGTTGTGGCTCTTGGAGGTCAATCATCTCAGCTGCAGGACATCATTGCAGAAGTTCTTCAGGGTCGTATTCTAAGCCCAACCATCTTCAGCTGCTTCATCAATGATGTTCCCTCTATCATAAGGTCAGAAGTGGGGATGTTCTCTGATGATTGCACAATGTTCAGCACCATTCGTGACTTCTCAGATACTGAAGCAGTACATGTCCAAATGCAGCAAGACCTGGACAACATCCATCTGATAAGTGGCAAGTTATACTCGGGCCATACAAGTGCCAGGCAATGACCATCTCCAACAAGAGAGAATCTAATTATCTCCTCTTGATGTTCAATGGCATTACCATCGCTGAATTCCCCACTATCAACATTCCAGGGGTTACCATTGACCAGAAACTGAACTGGACCAGCTACATAAATGCTGTGGCCTCAAGAACTGGTCAGAGGCTGGGAATTCTGCGGCGAGTAACTCATCTCCTGTCTCCGCAATCCACCATCTACAAGGTACAAGTCAGGAGTGTGATGGAATACCCTCCACTTACCTGGATGGATGCAGCTCTAATAACACTTAAGAAGCTCAACTCCATCCAGAACAAAGCAGCCCACTTGTTCGGCATCCCATCCACCATCTTCAGCATTCACTCCCTTCACCACCGACGCACAGTGGCAGCAGTACCATATACAAGATGCACTGCAACAACTCACCAAGGCTCCTTCAATAGCATCTTCCAAACCCGCTACCTCTACTACCTAGAAGGACAAGGGCAGCAGATGCATGGGAACACCACCACCTGCAACTTCCCTTCCAAGCAGCACACCATCCTGACTTGGAACTATATCGCCATTCCTTCACTATCGCTGGGTCAAAATCCTGGAACTTCCTTCCTAACAGCACTGTTAGTGAACCTACACCCCAAGAACTATAGCAGTTCAAGAAGGCAACTCACCAGCACCTTCTCAAGGGCAATAAATGCTGACCTCGCCAGTGATGCCCACATCTCACAAACAAATAAAAATCAAACATGGCTGAGAGGTAAACTGAAACAAATTAGACACACATTAAACATCTAAAGCTATCCTGAATTCCAGCAAGACTGAAAGAGAATGAGATCGGTTCCAGCCAACACAGTTGAACCCGGATAAGGTGGAAGCCAGCTACAACAGAGACAGAGAGTGCCTTTGTAAAAATTACCCTTCTACCTGTAAGAATTGAACTATGCCATCAGTGCAGTCTTCAACCCAAAGTGGACGACGGAAGGCTGAAACAGCCCAGCAATTACAAGACAACCAGCAACCAGGCTGCAATTGCACAATTCACCTTCCAAGAGGATCCCACAGGTTTTTCCTGAAACAACAGACTTCTACACCTTGAGCTCTTACCTTTTAATCTTCTATGTCTTCTCTTGACAGTGCATGTGAGAGTGAATGCTTGCGTGAATGGTATTGTGAACATTTTGGGAAATGAATATTGTTTAATAAATAGTTAATCTTCTGTTTTAAACCTACATGGAAACCTGTCACTGTCTGTTTATTTGCAAGTAAAACACGGGGGTTGAAACACTAGTAACACAAAATAATTGTCTGTGGTCAGTTAGAACGTGAACAGTGGAAACCAGCCACGCCATCACCAGCCTGACCATAATACCGAGGATAAGCTACCTCCAGGTGTCAGAGCGGCAGTATTGCTGATGACTGTGCCTCTCCCCAGAGACTGTCACAGATCTTTATGCCATGATGACAGATGAACTGAGCCCCATTTGCATTGGTGGTCACCCGATGCCAGTGAAGCTCACTGGCCCTTAATTTCTTTGCTTCCGGTTCATTCCAAGGACCCACTGGAAACATGTGGCATCTCCCATTCAGCTGCACATCATTGCATCAGGAAGGCTAACTAATACGTATGGTATGGAACTATTAGGACAGTTAGAGACAGCCAGAGGATTCAGCACCATCGATGGATTCCCCCAGCTGCAAGGTGTGAAAGACTGCATGCATGTGGTCATAAAGAATCATCACAGGCCAATCAGTGGCCTTCATTAACAGGAAAGGATTCCATTCCATCAACGTGCAACTAGTTTGTGACCACCACCAGCAGATCTTGCAGGTGTGTGCGCATTACCCTTGGAGCATCCACGACGCCTATATACTCGGGCACTCCCAGGAGCCACAGCTTTTCACTCCCCTCACGCGCCTTCAAGGCTAGATACTTGGCAACAAGGGATACCCATTAAAGAGATGACTACTGACACCAATGAAGAACCTTAGGATGGAGGCAGAGGAGAGATTCAATACCGGCCGTGTAGTGACACGAGCCACCATCGAGCAGGCCGTAAGTCTCCCGAAGATGAGATTCAGATGCCTGGATTGCACTTCAATATGTCCCAGCAAGGATCTCCTAGATCATGGTGGTCTGCTGCGCTTTGCACAACTTGGTGCTGCAGAGGGGGAAGGCCTTGGCCAATGTGGATTTGGTGGAGCGTGAGGAGGAGGATGAGGAAGCTGATGACCAGCTGCAGCATCCAGAAAGACAGGAGGGGCCACATGGAGGGCACAATGACATAGGTGTGAGGGAGATCTGTGAAGTGCTCATACATACGCGATTCAGAGGACCCTTCCCATTTCATCCTTCCTGTCAAAGAAGGGTCCATCTTCAACCTCCACTTTTGCCATTCATCTCCGTTGCAAGCCCCACCTCCCTTGCCCAGTGCCAGCTGGTCCTCCCAGACGGTCCCAATGACGACCACAGACGCCATTGTCCCTCCCAAACAGCCCTTGGGATGAGCCAGTGGCAATCCTGCACTTCCAGAGGGCCTGCAACAATAGATGGAAATGTGGAGAAAACAATTAACACCCTTATTACAAACAGTAGCACACACAAGCAGTAACACTTTAACTGTCTATTCACCCGTGAAGCCCTAGTGCATCTAGTGTGTTTTATTAATTCTTTTATGAGTGCTGCTATGTAGTGCTCCCCCTTCATTGCCAGCTGCAGTAGAGGCAAACTGCTGACCTTGCTGTTCGTGGCCTGGGATGATCTTGCCAGCCGTCCAGGCTGCTTGAGGCCTGGTGGGCCCTGGCATGCTGAGGGGCTCCTGCACAGGAGCCCCCTGATGCAGAAGCTCCTCCTCCCTTGCAAGGCACACTTGTTCCCCCCTGCTAACCTGAGATGGACAAGAGGCTGGGGCAGACTCCAGGTGCCTCATCCACTTCACCCTTTGCCACTGCTCTTTTAAGCTCATGCACAAGGTGATGGCACGCAGGTCTGTGTGCATCTCTGGCATCCGCTGACTGGTCTGCTGGATGTGGCTCTCCAGGAGAGTTGAAAATCTCTCAATGGAGGGGGCCACACATCAGACAAGAGGGAAATCGCAGCACTCATGGCCTGGATGGATTCCTCCACTGTCAGCCAAGATGCACATACCCTCTAGAATGCCTGCCAGATCTTCACGCACCTCACACTGATCTTCCAGCATTTGCCTCTTACTGAAAACTCCAAAGGCACGTCATCAGCCTGGGGCTCAGCAAGGGCCTGGCCTCCCATACTCCTCCGATTGTCAGTGGCCTTGGTTGTCATTGCCTCTGACAGCCGATCAGGCACCTGTGTGGTGCTCTCACCATGTTGTGACAAAGAATCTACTCGCAAATGCATACCCACCGACGTAAAAGTATTGGCACTGATAGAGAGTGCGGGGAAATGATGTGACGCTGCACCCGATAAGGGGACCTTCACCGCCTCGGAGGTGGATGAGTGTGCCCTGGAGACAGCAGCTTTCTCTTCTTGGGGTTGACCTGTGTGAGAGAGCAGAAAGATTAAGGGGTTTCGCCAGTCCAAACACGATCCTCCAGAATCGGCTGCTGTTCAGATCGATGTATGTACAGTGGAGAACATGGGAACACCATCCCACGTGCTTGTCAATGGCTCCCTTGTGCCTGCTCATGAGGCTTCTCACCCTTTCGACTGCACTCCTGTGTCACCATCTGCAATGGAGAAGATGCCATGTTGCCCTGCCAGCTCAAGAGAGCATAGAATGGCTAGAATTGGGACCCTGCCGCTGGCCTATGCCCTTTCCTTGCCATTGTGGGCCCAGTTCCCTTGTGGGAACACAGAAGTGGAATATTAGTTGCCTCACAAAAACAGGCACAATGCTTACGCGACTGGCATCCTAGCTACTGATGTTGACGCCATTGGCATGCTAGTGGCATTGGGCCACTCTGGAGCCACCTTGCGAGGGTCGCCCCTGCCAGGCTCGCACCTCTTGACAGATCTGCAACCATTGCTTTCACAAGGAGATGTTGCAGCCTCACCCCACTGCCACTGATGGGTTCTCCCTCCCCAGCAGCCACACCCTCACACTTAACCAGTTTCTGACCCCTAAGGGGACTAGATGATTCCACGGCTGCTGACCTCTGCGATCTCCGTCCAGGCTTGCTTGGTTAGGTGGGGAGGTGTCCTCCTTCTGTCCCCAGGGGCGAGGACCTCCCGCCTTGCCCAAGTAGCCTGGAGGAAAACATGCAGGGAGTTATCACTGAACCATGGGGCACACGGGATCTTCCTTCTGCATGCTGAAAAGCACCTCTCCCCGCAGACCTTCACTATGCTTGCCTCACTGACCTCTTGGCGTTCTCCCAATGGCAGGGCTGCACTGCTAGCTGGAGGTCTTGCAGGGGAGAAGCAGCGTTCGATGCTGGCGGCCCTTTAAAAAGGGCGCCAGCACATCCGACTGTGTCAGCTGACAATGCAGCCACTGCCTCAGTCTCCACCTCCGGCTGGTGAATGATCAGCCAACCTGTCTGCTGGTTATTCATTGGCCAGCTGGTGCGAGATTCTGCCGAGAACAGGGAACAGAGTGGGAGCATCAGCGCCGCCTGCTTCCGGTCCCGTCTTCCCCTCCTCGCCGATTCATAGAAAATTCCAGCCATTCTTCCCTCACACTTGCAGAACGAGGTGGCACACAATAAAAGGCAGCAAGGCACAGCCAGCAGGGGACAAGGAGCCCTGCATCTCCTGAGCCCTGTGACAGAGCCTGTGGCATGCAGCAGTGCTGAGAACATTGAGGATGATCTTCTGTTCCTGCCTTATGTCCCTTCTCAACTCTCAGCTCATCTCATTGTACTCTCTGGCATGATGTGCAAGCTGCAGATTCCGGCACCATGGACCTCGTGAATTAACTTGGATCTCTTGCATTCCACCCCACTTTTTTTCTCACCCCAGTCTTCCCCTTCTGATTTTCTGGTTTCAAGAACTGCCGCCACGTCACCAGGCACGAGTGGGCTGCAGCGAGGCTAGGAGTAAAGAATAATTCGTTCACCAGCTCACCGGAGGGTGAGGTTCAAGATGAGGATACATACTAAGTTGCTGGGTGTATTGGCTGGCCTGCCAGACAGCTGCCTATCACTGTCAAGGATCATGGAGGAGTCCTGCAGCCTCTGCTCCATCTTCCTATGTATTACAGACCCAGAGGCACTGTAGAAGGGAGGGTTTCAGATATCTGGACCATTGGGCTCTCCTCAGGGACAGATGGGACCTGTACAAGAAGGACAGGTTGCATCTAAACTGGAAGGGCACTAATATCCTGGCTGCAAGGTTTGCTAGCGTCACTCGGGAGGGTTTAAACGAGTGTGGTAGGGGGATGGGAACCAGAGCAGTAGGACAACTAGTGAAGTAAATGAGGAGGACATAGTAAATAAGGCCAGTAGGACTAAGAGGAAGAGCAGGCAGGGAGATGTTGCGGAGCACAGCGGGACTGGTGGTCTGAAGTGCATTTGTTTCAATGCGAGTATAACAGGTAAGGCAAATGAACTTAGAGCTTGGATTAGTACTTGGAAATATGATGTTGTTGCTATTACAGAGACTTGGTTGAGGGAAGGGCAGGATTGGCAGCTAAATGTTCCAGGCTTTAGAAGCTTCAGGCGGGATAGAGGGGGATATAAAAGGAGTGGGGGAGTTGCATTACTGCTTAAGGAGAATATCACAGCTGTACTGCGGGAGGACACCTCAGAGGGGTCATGCAGCGAGGCAATATGGGTGGAGCTCAGGAATAGGAAGGGTGCAGTCATGATGTTGGGGGTTTTCTACAGGCCTCCCAACAGCCAGCGGGAGGTAGAGGAGCAGATATGTAGACAGATTTTGGAAAGATGTAAAGGTAACAGGGTTGTAGCGGTGGGTGATTTTAACTTCCCCAATATTGACTGGGACTCATTTAGTGCTAGGGGCTTGGATGGGGCAGAATTTGTGAGGAGCATCCAGGAGGGCTTCTTGAAACAGTATGTAGATAGTCCAACTACGGATGGGGCCATTCTGGACCTGGTATTGGGGAATGAGCCCGGCCAGGTGGTCGAAGTTTCAGTGGGGGAGCATTTCGGGAGCAGTGACCATAATTCCATAAGTTTTAAGGTACTTGTGGATAAGGATAAGAGTAGTCCTCGGGTGAAGGTGCTAAATTGGGGGAAAGCTAATTGTAACAATATTAGGCAGGAACTGAAGAATTTAGATTGGGGGCGGCTGTTTGAGGGTAAATCAACATCTGACATGTGGGAGTCTTTCAAACATCAGCTGATTAGAATCCAGGACCAGCACGTTCCTGTGAGGAAGAAAGACAAGTTTGGCAAGTTTCGGGAAGCTTGGATAACGCGGGATATAGTGAGCCTAGTCAAAAAGAAAAAGGAAGCATTTGTAAGGGCTGGAAGGCTAGGAACAGATGAAGCACTTGAGGAACATAAAGACAGTAGGAAGGAACTTAAGCAAGGAGTTAGGAGGGCTAAAAGGGTCATGAAAAGTCATTGGCAAACAGGATTAAGGAAAATCCCAAGGCTTTTTATACATATATAAAGAGCAAGAGGGTAACCAGGGAAAGGGTTGGCCCACTCAAGGACAGAGATGGGAATCTATGCGTGGAGCCAGAGGAAATGGGTGAGGTGCTAAATGAGTACTTTGCATCAGTATTCACCAAGGAGAAGGACTTGGTGGATGATGAGCCTAGGGAAGGGAGTGCAGATAGTCTCAGTCATCTCATTATCAAAAAGGAGGTGGTGTTGGGTGTCTTGCAAAGCATTAAGGTAGATAAGTCCCCAGGGCCTGATGGGATCTACCCTAGAATACTGAGGGAGGCAAGGGAAGAAATTGCTGGGGCCTTGACAGAAATCTTTGCATCATCATTGGCTGCAGGTGAGGTCCCAGAGGACTGGAGAATAGCCAATGTTGTTCCTTTGTTTAAGAAGGGTGGCAAGGATAATCCAGGAAATTATAGGCCGGTGAGCCTTACGTCAATGGTAGGGAAATTATTAGAGAGGATTCTTCGGGACAGGATTTACTCCCATTTGGAAACAAACAAACTTATTAGCGAGAGACAGCATGGTTTTGTGAAGGGGAGGTCGTGTATTACTAATTTGATTGATTTTTTTGAGGAAGTGACGAAGATGATTGATGAGGGAAGGGCGGTGGATGTTGTCTATATGGACTTTAGTAAAGCCTTTGACAAGGTCCCGCATGGCAGACTGGTGCAAAAGGTGAAGTCACACGGGATCAGAGGTGAGCTGGCAAGATGGATACAGAACTGGCTCGGTCATAGAAGACAGAGGGTAGCAGTGGATGGGTGTTTTTCTGAATGGAGGGATGTGACTAGTGGTGTTCCGCAGGGATCAGTGCTGGGACCTTTGCTGTTTGTAGTATATATAAATGATTTGTAGGAAAATGTAGCTGGTCTGATTAGTAAGTTTGCGGACGACACAAAGGTTGGTGGAGTTGCGGATAATGATGAGGATTGTCAGAGGATACAGCAGGATATAGATCGATTGGAGACTGGGGCGGAGAAATGGCAGATGGAGTTTAATCCGGACAAATGTGAGGTAATGCATTTTGGAAGGTCTAATGCAGGTGGGAGGTATACAGTAAATGGCAGAACCCTTAGGAGTATTGACAGGCAGAGAGATCTGGGCGTACAGGCCCACAGGTCACTGAAAGTGGCAACGCAGGTGGATAAGGTAGTCAAGAAGGCATTCGGCATGCTTGCCTTCATCGGTCGGGGCATAGAGTATAAAAATTGGCAAGTCATGTTGCAGCTGTACAGAACCTTAGTTAGGTCACACTTAGAATATTGCGTGCAATTCTGGTCGCCACACTACCAGAAGGACGTGGAGGCTTTGGAGAGGGCACAGCGGATGTTTACCAGGATGTTGCCTGGTCTGGAGGGCATTAGCTATGAGGAGAGGTTGGAAAAACTCGGATTGTTTTCACTGGAACGACGGAGGTGGAGGGGCGACATGATAAAGGTTTACAAAGTTATGAGCGGCATGGACAGAGTGGATAGTCAGAAGCTTTTTCCCAGGGTGGAAGAGTCAGTTCCTAGGAGACATAGGTTTAAGGTGCGAGGGGCAAAGTTTAGAGAGGATGTGCGAGGCAAGTTTTTTACACAGAGGGTGGTGAGTGCCTGGAACTTGCTGCCAGGGGAGGTGGTGGAAGCAGATACGATAGCGACGTTTAAGAGACATCTTGACAAATATATGAATAGGAAGGGAATAGAGGGATATGGGCCCCGGAAGTGCAGAAGGTGTTAGTTTCGGCAGGCATCAAGATCGGTGCAGGCTTGGAGGGCCGAATAGCCTGTTCTTGTGCTGTACTGTTCTTTGTTCTTTGTACTGTCAATGCAACCCCCATACCTGCTGCAGCCTTTGTGTGGACAGGTCACCAAATCCTATGCTTTCCTTGCGAGAATGCAGCTACACTCCCTGCCAAATGCAGGAACTCACTACAACACCTCCAAAAATACTCCACCAGAGACTTTGCCATAGCAGAAGTTTTTCAAATTCACCTTACCTGCAAGTTGGGTGCCTGACCCTTTAAATAACGCTAGTGCTGGGCCCTTCTTGCAGTTGAACACTTGATCTTTGGTGAGTGATACATAAATTCATTGAATGGACCTGCACGGTCCAAATTAGGACATGTCGCATCAGACTGTAGTGCTTTGTGGCATCAGGATTGCACCAATTCAGCTTTTTCCAGCGCAAGCTCCCTTCTCAATAGGGCATGCCAGAATATACTGGTGACACAACATGCAACCCAGGAGGACAATTACCTTCGTAGCACTGCCTCCAACAGTGCTCCATGCGTCCTCCAGTTCACCATGAACAGTGCCACTGCAGATCGTCAAGTACATATAATAATAGTGCATTACATAATATGATTCACCATGAGCAATGCTGCAGGAGAGCTATTTCGTTTTGTAAGATAGTTTGCGTTTTAAACATTTGTCCCATGTTTTCATTTTAGGCAAATAATCACAAACTCTTCCCAGGAAAATTAAATGTGAAACCTTTTTACTTTATGCAAGGTTTTTCAAAGAGATTATTGATTTCAGGGGTCAATACAACACAGAAAAAAAGCTCACCCACCAGACAGCCAAAGCTGAAGTTCAAAGAGGAACCCACAGTTTGAAGAATAAATGATGGACAGAGAAGGCTGAGGAAATTCAACTCCTCGCTTACATGCGTGAGATGTGTGCCTTTTTCAAGGCAACCAAAGAGACCTATGGACCCTCAACAAACGGACCAACACTGGGTAAAATCCAAAGATGGCAAGACTCTCCTCAAAGACACAGACAGTATCAACACCTGCTGGAAAGAGCACTTTGTAGAGCTACTCAATCGGAACTCCACAGTGGACATGTACCTACTGGAGAATCTCCCACAACATACAATCAGAAATTCACTAGAAGATAATCCAACGGTCGACAAAGTGATAACTGCTGTCAACAGGATCTGGTCTTGATAATATACATGCAGAAGTACTGAAATACAGAGCAGACGTCTTATCTCTCGGATACGTGCCCACTTTGTGAAGCTCTGGCAGAATGAAGAAATTCCAAGTGACCTTGGCTATGAGGAGAGGTTGGATAAACTCGGATTGTTTTCACTGGAACGACAGAGTTGGAGGGGATGACATGATAGAGGTTTACAAAGTTATGAGCGGCATGGACAGAGTGGATAGTCAGAAGCTTTTTACCAGGGTGGAAGAGTCAGTTACTAGGGGACATAGGTTTAAGGTGAGAGGGACAAAGTTTAGAGGGGATGTGCGAGGCAAGTTCTTTACACAGAGGGTGGTGAGTGCCTGGAACTTGCTGCCGGGGGAGGTGGTGGAAGCAGGTACGATAATGATGTTTAAGAGGCATCTTGATAAATACATGAATAGGATGGGAATAGAGGGATACGGTCCCCGGAAGTGCAGAAGGTTTTAGTTTAGGCAGGCATCAAGATCGGCGCAGGCTTGGAGGGCCAAATGGCCTGTTCCTGTGCTGTACTGTTCTTTCTTCTTTGTTCTTAGAGACACAATGATGATCACAATCTTCAAGAAAGGGGACAAGTCAAACTTTAGCAACTACAGGAGCATAGCATTGCTCTTAACTGTTGGTAAAGTCCTAGCTGGGATACTGCTTAATCTTGCCAATTGAAGAGGAGGTCCTTCCAGAGTCCCAGTTTGGCTTTCAACCCGACAGAAGAACAGCCGACAAGATCTTTACAGCACGCCAACTTCAGGAAAAATGCAGACAGCAGAATATCCCTTTGTACATGGCTTTCTTCGACCTTACAGAAGCCATTGATTCAGTGAATCGAACTGCCTTTTGGAAAGTTGTACAGCGATATGGATGCCCAGCTAAGTTCACTAACATCATTCGTCTCCTACATGACAATATTCAAATAATGGTACTCTGCAGTGGCTCCACCACAGACCTCTGTCAAAATCGACATTAAACAGGAGTATGTCATTTCACCATGATTCTCGATCTTTCTTGCAGCAGTGCTGCAGCTTACTACTAACAGGCTCCTCCCAGATATGGTAAGAACTTATCGCACCGATGGTAAACTCTTCAACCTCAACTGGCTGAAGGCCAAAACCAAGACAACATCCACTTCTGTAATAGAACTACTGTATGCTGATGACGCACAAGTTAATGTTCACTCTAAAGAAGAACTAGAACAGATAGTTGACATTTTCACCGAAGCCTATGAGAGCCCAGAACATCAGGAAGACCAAAGTCCTCTATCAACCCACACCAAATGTGTCAAATCCAAATTCTTCAATTGGGATTCATGGTGAAGTGTTGGAAAATCTTCCTCACTTCCAATATCTTGGAAGCTATATATCCCAAAAAGCTGACAAACCATCAAATCCAATGTGCTAACTCAGTCTGTGGTAAATTATGCACTTGAGTTTTCAAGAATCGTGATATCCAACCCAAAACTAAACTCAAAGTCTGTAGGGCAGTGGTTCTTCCCATACTTCTCTCTGGTGCTGAAGCTTGGACAACTTTTATAGATGCTATATCAAGGCACTAGAACAACACCATCAATGCTGTCATAGAAGGATCTTGTGAATCAATTGGGAGGACGAACAAGCATAAGCATCCTCCAAGACATACATATGCCAAGTATAGAGGCCATCATAATCTCACATCATCTGAGATGGACGGGACCCATTGTTAGAATGCCTGATTCAAGACTGCTCAAACAGGCGCTCTACTCAGAGCTATGCCAAGGGGCCCGTTCACATGGGAGTCAAAGGAAGCATTTCAAAGACAATCTCAAGCTTCCATGAAGATCTGCTGTATTAACATGAACACATGGGAAGTTGATGCCCAACGGTGATCCATCATCAAAAATGGAGTCAAGACCTTCCAATCAACACAAGTAGCCACTGAGAACGGCGAGAGAGATGGAAGAAAGGATTGCTGTTCAAGCCAACAATCCACTACCAGATGTCAACCAGTGTCCTCACTGTGGGAGAGCCTGCAAGGTTAAGATAGGGCTCATAAGCAATCTGCAAACCCGTAGCCAACACTGAAATCTCACTTCCATCCAGCCATCCACAAGGAAGAATCATCCTCGACACAAGGGATTGCCAATGATAATGGCAACAAAATAATAACTCCAGCTCACTCCTTGGGGCTAATTTTGCAGCCCCCCCTCCCCAAAGTTGGGGGTCATGGCGGGGGTTGGGGGGGAGGAATGCCTCCAGGAGAGGCCCGCCACAGACCTCGGTGCCGTGAAGGCCCGGCCCGTTATTGCGAGCGGCGGTGAGGCCTTGTGGCGGCACCTCGCCAATCGGCGACGGAAGCCCAATTTAAATATTTAAATTAATTTAAATAAGCGAATTAAATACCTTCTCACTCCCACTGTCTGTCTCAGTGGGATATTGGTGCCGGTGGCCAGCACTCCCACGCCTTCAGATCCCCGACCAGGGATCTGAGGTCGAACACTGGTGGGGAGGGGGAGAAGTTAAGTTTCTTAGTGCGGGGGTGGTTGGGGGGTGGGGTGGGTGGGGAGCGGCATCAAAGTCATTTCATTGGTGTAGGGGGTGGTGGGAAGGGTTATAGTGTAAAGTTTAAGCACTTTGTGGGGCAAGGTCAGGTGCACAAGGTAGGTTTTTTGCGGGGGCGGGTAGAGGGCAGGGTGGGGGAGGATCAGGATCAATTTATTTAATTTTTTAAAATCAATCTATCTTTAAATATTTAAATTGCAATGTAGGGCTCGAAGCCCTTTAAAAATTACATCAGTGCCTGCGCAAAGGTTGCTGACGCATTGCAGGGGTCAGACAGCCCACCCCCTCCACATCACTGGGTGGGTAGTCCACCCGGCTATTAAATGAGCTGCCCCTCTTAATATCACAGCGGCTCCGCGACGTGCGGCAACATGGGTGGCCTGCCATTGTTTTTGCCTGCCGCCGATTACAACAGTGGGACCATAAATTTCGGCCCCTAGTCTTTAATAAACCAATATTTAAACACACACACGCAAGTGTATGCATAGCGTTTAATAGGAAGTATAGATACATTGTGGAAATGTTTGGGTTCTACCACCCTGTTTGTACCTAAAAATGGCAGGAGGAGGACAAAAAAGTGCTGAGTTACTGTTGATTGTACGCCTGTTCTGATCTTTGGATGGGTCCTCAATGTTGGTTGGAGCCTCTTCAATAAATGCAAATCAGGGTAAGATGCCATAGTTGTGACCCCAATGCCATTTTTGTCTCCACCCACATTGTCACCACTGGTTCTTGCTCCCGCTCACCAAACATGAAAGGTCAAAGGTGGGAGTCAGCCAATCTGTGTGTACTTTAAAGGAGCCATTAACTGCAATAAGGGGAAGCCAGAAGCAGGTTTGGCACTCATTTTTCTAAAGTCACTTGTGGGTTTGAGCCTTAAAGGCATCTAATCTCTAATCTTCTTGCTGCTGTCGATGGTGCAAAATATTCCCCTGCTACTATAAACTGCTGTTACCGTTAACTCCTGATGCTTTCACCTTTCAAGATGCTTCAAATTGGCCCCCTTGCTAGATTTTCCACACCCAGATTGGCAAGCTGCCTATAGGAAGTGTGATTTTTTTGCTGGCACTTTGCCAGATTTAGTCCAATCGGCCAAACCATGACAATGGAACAGGCATAGCAAATGCCCAACCCACAAATCACCTCCCACCTGATAAACTAGTGTATTTGCAGCTCCTGTGGATAAATGCAGATACGTCCCACTGAAACTTAAGATAAATGATGAGGAACTGCAGATTTCAATGAAAGTATGGCTGCACCGTAATTAAGACCCACAAGATCCTCTGCGATAGGCTATGAATTTCATTAAAGGGTCAATTTTAATCATACTGCTTCAAAGCTTTATGAACCCTTCCTTTTAACTGTAAAGCAATACTAGCTTTGCGCTATAATGCAAAGGGATCCAGCTAAAAATTTGGTCAAATGCAGGACCAGTTTTTCTGGTTAATTCAATCTTGGAGAACACTAAATGCTTTTTCTCATTCCAATGAATGAACGCTAGAGAAGTTTCTCTCCTTGACTGCTGTGCTGTTTTGCTGCACAAATAACAATGTTTCATTTTATGCATAATAGTTTTTAATGGCAATCGGTTCTGAAAGAAATAATATTTAGTTGGCAAGAGTCCTGATCTTCAAAGCCTTTATATTTCTATAAGATCATTTGCAGAAACAGACCTGTGAATAGCTCCTTTGAAGATTTTCTTTTTGTGACCAACTCTGAGAGATAAGCCTTTAAAGTCACAAAGAACCTGTGGATTTTCCAATGAAATTGGCAAAAAGTTGGGAAAATGTTTTATCCTACTGAGGCCCTGCATCCCCCTCTAATTTGTTTATCCTGCTGTACTCATGACTTTCTCATTCTTGCAATATATTTCTGCTGGCAAGGCATTTGTGACTGATCTGAGGGAAAACAGCCTTATCATTGTGTTCACCAGCTATTGCATCTGACCTGAAATTGAATACTGATAGACCTTGATTATACTGGAATACACCTAGTGGAACCACTAACACACTCCCTAGAATGCATTTAATCATAACAACAGCAAAAGCTTTTATTTATAGAGCAGCTTTAACATAATAAAACGTCCCAACTTGCTTCACAGGAGCATTATAAAACAAAATATGACAGCAAGCCACATAATGAAATAGGAGGCTGTAATTTGTGTTGGAGGTGAGGCTCCCGGCACCAGGCCGAAAAGGTGGGGGAAAGCCCGCCTCTGCCTTTTCGTGCCCCACCCCCCATTTATAGACGGGGATCCCGCCTCGAAGAGCTACCAACCAATCACAGGGCCGGCAGCTCAGCAGTATCAGCAGCGCCACCGGGAGCAGTGGCCACTGCCGGTACTACAGAGACCTCTGAGCCAGGCCCAGCGCTGGAACACTCGACCTCAGGTGAGTGAGGCAGGGTCGCTGAGGCCATTTCAGACAGCCCCGGTGAGGTGGGATGGTGGTAAAGTCCAGGGGGAGGGGAGTCCCAAGGGTAAAGTGCTTCCTGGTGGGGTTCCTCTGTGGGCCATAGATTGCCCATGGGTAAGGAACCCCCACCCCCCCCCCCCCCCACAAGACTGCAGGGAGGGCGCCTTTTATCACAAGGTGCCCTCCCCACATGGCAGTGGCAACCCCCCAGCCTTTGGTAAAATCCAGCGGCGGCAAGAAGAGTTCCTTAATTGGCCACTAATAGGCAACTTAAGGGCCTCAATTGGCTTTGGAAAGATCACTTGGCAATGGGGCCTCTGGCCCCCTTCCACTTATCCCGTTCCTCCCCCCACCCTCCGCCTCCCCCATCCCCCGCCTCCCCCATCCCCAACCCAGCCTCAGGGAGCCAGATAAAATTAGGTCAGATGACCAAAAGTTTGGTCAATGATGTAGATTTTAAGATTTCTTAAATTAGGAAAGAGAGGTGGAGAGCTGTAGGGAGGGAATTCCAGATCTTCGGGCCTAGGCAACTGAAAGGCATGGCCACCACCAATCTGTCAGCAGTCAGATACTAACTGTGCATTAAGGAGCGATAATGAAACAGAAGGTACTACCTAAAGTTTCAGAAATGGTGTGAAAGTGCATCTGTGGTGCCTTTGCACTCAGGTGCTACTTGTTGGTTTGAACTTGACATGCAGATGCATGATATGGTATTGCTAAGATGCAGTGGTGAATTACTGATTGATTCAACTGATATTCTTTTGGGCCTCCTTATCTTGAGAGACAACGGATACGCGCCTGGAGGTGGTCAGTGGTTTGTGAAGCAGCGCCTGGAGTGGCTATAAAGGCCAATTCTAGAGTGACAGGCTCTTCCACAGGTGCTGCAGAGAAATTTGTTTGTCGGGGCTGTTGCACAGTTGGCTCTCCCCTTGCGCCTCTGTCTTTTTTCCTGCCAACTACTAAGTCTCTTCGACTCGCCACATTTTAGCCCTATCTTTATGGCTGCCCGCCAGCTCTGGCGAACGCTGGCAACTGACTCCCACGACTTGTGATCAATGTCACAGGAAACGCGACATGAAATCCTGTTTTGCTGGTATCTAGCATGAACCAGTGGAATACATATTTGAAACAGTGGTCACTTGCACATCCTTTGAGAGTTCTGTCAAGACAGCGCTCATTGGCAACAGCTCTGGTTACAGATGCAATTCATGTGAAATCACAGCCTCTACTATATAGCGTACATCACCGAGGTCTGATACCTTATCATTATCATTAGTATAAATGGGTGGTTGATGGTCGGCACAGACCCGGTGGGCCGAAGGGCCTGTTTCAGTGCTGTATCTCTAAACTAAACTAAACTATTCCTCATGCCGCAGTAGTATTAGTGAGTCCTGAAGGTTTGCCCTCTATACCTTCAAACTACCCAGATAATCTGTTATTATAACTACTCTTGCAAGTATCTAGCAGAGAGACTTAAAGATCTACCCACGCTGCTGTATTTATCAAAAGACGCTCCTGATTCGGTCCATAAATAGCTGTTCTGCTTACTTATCAAATCCTGCCAGATCCCTCCTCTTGTTATTACAGCAGCTTCAGTTCTGCAAAAGTAACGCAATGTGCAAAATTTAAAAAACCTGCAAAAAATATGCAAACTCCCCATTACTTGCTGTTTAACAACTGCTACTCCCAGAAGCAGTTTTAGGAATGTGGACAAAAGGTCGCATGTGGTCTCTTGTGCTAACTCACAAAATTACTCCACTTTAATGCACATTTCATGCACAAATGCTTCAATGCTCAGAGCAAATTAAAAGCTTAGGCACCATGGCTACATTTCCCCAAAGGAAATTACTTACAAATCTTGTCAAAATTTAAAGAAGCATTGTTTATGACACAAAAGCTGTCAAATGTATAAGTACATCAGTAGACAGCAGTGCTAAACAATTTTTCCCTGCCTAGATAAATAAGTCTGCAAATTAATGTCAGCGGCAGCCAAGTTACTTACATGCTAAATGCAACATGAGCTGCTGTATGCTTCAGCTGAAACATACTCATGAGGCTTGAATATAGTGCTGGACTAGTAGACCCATTGGCAGAGGAGGATCACCAAGAACGCTGAAGTGCAAAAAACAGTCTTTTCCCACTGGTATGCAATATAACAGATCGACTGTACTGGATACAGTTATCTAGAAATGATAGAAGAGATGTGTCCTAAGGAGGCTAAGGCTGTGACATCACCTCATGAAAAACTCCAGATAAGATCAAGCATCTTACACAGCACTTTAAGTGACAATTCAAGGCCATGGCATCCAATTTCTATGTCTGACTTCTACCAGGTGAGCACTTGAACGTCAATCATTTTATTGCCGCAAATGTATCTAGGAGGTCATAGATGCATTATGCAGCAGAGCCAACAATGTCATCACTTTCACCACTTACACATGGCAGCAATTTGAGAGGGCAACACAATTCTACAGCGGTTAGTTAGCTTTCCCAGAAGCAGAGATCACTGCACACAATAATCTGCATTTATTTTGCACCTATAACATATGAAAACATCCTAAGGTGCATCACAGACGCATAATCAGACAAAGAAAATCGCCACAGGCCAAAGAAGAAAATATTAGGAAGGGCGATTAAAAGCTTAGCCAAAGAGGTTGGTTTTAAGGAGGGGCTCAAAGGAGGAATCATAAAAAATTACAGCACAGCAGGCCAGTCAGCCCATCGTGCTGTTCAAGCTGGAATACAGCCATCCGGCCTAATTCTGCCATCCAGCTCTTAGTCCAAACCCTTGTAGGATTTGCACTTCAAATGCATATCCACATACTTTTTTTAAAATGTGATGAGGGTTCTGCCTTTACCACCCTTTCAGGCATAGTATTCCAAATTCCCACCACCATCTGGGTCAAATGAAATTGTCCTCAACTCCGCTGTAATCCTTATACCAATTACTGTAAATCTATGTAATCCGAAGAAGGGTCACTGACCCGAAACGTTAACTCTGCTTCTCTTTCCACAGATGCTGCCTGACCTGCTGAGTGGTTCCCGCATTTCTTGTTTTTATTACTGTAAATCTATGCTCCCTGGGTATTGACCTCTCTGCTAAGGAAAATAGGTCCTTCCTATCCACTCTGTTTAGGCTCCTCATAATTTTATACAGCTCAGTTAAATCTCCCTCAGCCTCCTCTGTTCTAAAGAAAACAACTCCAGCTTATCAAATCTTTCCTCATAACAAAAATTGCCCAGTCCTGGCAACATCCTCATAAATCTCCTTTCTACCCTATCAAATGCAATCGCATCCTTCCTATAATGTGGTGACCAGAACTGCAAGCAGTACTCTAGCTGTGGCCTAACTAGTGTTTTATATAGTTCTAACACAACCTCCCTGCTCTTATGCTCTATGCCTCGGTTAAAGGAAAGTATCCCACATGCCTTTTTAACCACCTTATCTATCTGTTCTACCTTCAGGGATCTGTGGACCTGCATGCCAAGGTCCTTCTGTTCCTCTACACTTGCCATGTTTGCCCTCCCCAAACGCATTGCCTCACACTTCTCTGGAGTGGATTCCATTTTCCACTTTTCTGCCTACCTGACCAATGAAGATATCCATTGATATTTTC
This sequence comes from Heterodontus francisci, assembly GCF_036365525.1. NCBI lineage: Eukaryota > Metazoa > Chordata > Chondrichthyes > Heterodontiformes > Heterodontidae > Heterodontus > Heterodontus francisci. The sequence continues at coordinate 61,842,266 of NC_090377.1, read as the reverse complement.
CTGCAGTCTACAGTCTTCTTCCTCATTTTCAACCACATGGGCAATTTTTGTATCATCAGCAAACTTCTTAATCATGCCCCATACATTTAAGTTTAAATCATTGATAAATACCACAAAAAGCAAGGGGCTTAATAGAGTTCTGTGAAACCCCATTAAAATCAGCCTTCCAGTCACAAAAACACCTGTCAACCATTACCTGTTGCTTTCTGCCACTGAGCCAATGTGGATCCCAAAAGCTGCACTAAAATCCATGTCGACAATATCAAGCAGGCTACCCTCATTGATTCTCCTTGCTACCTCCTCAACAAATTCAACTGTTAGTCAGACACGATCTTCCTTTAGCAAGTTCATGCTGACTGTTCTTGATTAATCTGTAATCTAAGTGATGATTTATACTGTCCCTCAAACCTTTTCCAATAATTTGCCCACCATTGAGGTTAGGCTGCGAGGCCTGTAGTTACACAGTCTATCCCTTTCTCCTTTTTTAAGCAATGATACAACGTTAGCAGTCCTCGAGCACCATTACTGAAGCCAGAGAAGATTGGAAAATGATGGTCAGAGCCTCTGCTTTTTCCTCCCTTTCTTAACAGCGTGGTAGACATTTCATTTGGGTTTGGCAATTTATCTACATTTAAAGATGCTAAACCCCTTAATATTTCCTCTCTCACTATATTTCGCCCAACCAATATTTCATACTCCTTCTTCTTAACTACAGTGAGGAGAGAGGGAGGTTGAAAGATAGAGGTTTAGGAGTGGAGTTACAGAGCTTACAGCCTAGACAGCTGAAGGCACAGCCATCAATGGTGGAGATAAGGGAGTGGGGGCATACAAGAAGTCAAAGAGTTGGAGAAACACAGAGTTCTCAAAGGGTTGTAGAGCTGGAGAAGGTTACAGAAATAGGGAGGAGTAGGCCATGAAGAGATCTTAATACGAAATTAGAATTTTAAATTTGAGGTGTTGGGGACTGGGAGTACTGTGTGCAATTTTGGGCTGCCCAGTATAGAGTGGATATTAAAGCCATAGAATGCATTTATTGTAGATTCATCAGGTTCATGCCAGGGATGGAAAGCTGCAGTTATGAAGAGAGACTTGAGATACAGGGACTATTTCCACAGAAGCACAGAAGGCAAAGGGAGCTTAACTTTAACAGTTGTAAGAATTTTCATAGTGAATCGGATGCCTATTTCACTGATTGGGGGAAGTGATAAGTGTTGTCTGTTTAATGGAATGAGGAGAGCAGTTCAGAGAAATGTCTTTACACAGAGAGTTGATAAGAGCATGGAATGTTTTGCCATAGAGAGTGATGAAGAAGAGACCATTACCTAATTTATGGGAAAAGTGCATAAATATTTGAAGCATAGGCTATGGATAGAGCCAGTACACGCAGTCGTTCACTGGCCTCCTTCTGTGCTGTACATTTATATGGTTCTATGATGCAAGTGAACCTGCTTCTGGCCCCTCCTGAAGCCCTCCGTTTCATCTCCAAAACAAGCAGAAAGAAGACGATACCTACAAGAGTCTCCACCTTAGCAATGTTGGTTGCTACAACACAAATTGACCATAGATGGAAATATAGAGACAAAAAAACAAATAAAATGCAAATACTAGACAACAAAGGCAACAATAAAAGCCAGAAAAATATTACAGATCCTAGGGTTAAAATTTTCAGGCTGTTTTCAGCTTAATTTCAGGATATGTAACTTTGTTGGCACAAAATGAGGCGGAAGCGATTTATGTTGGTTTTCTGTCCCAAAATCAATCCTTCAATTTCCTTCACATTTTTGCTCCTTGCATGCGATCCATCACTGAGTCCGAAGTAATCTCATTTACATATATTATAATGAGGGCCAGTGGCATTGCAGCTCTGAGTTTCTACTTTGACCCTTGCATTGCACTCGGTGTAAATTAGACCGAGAATTACAGGGGGCAGTTGTTGCCAGGATTAACTGAGACAAGTGAAAGTGAGTTTTTTGAGCCAAAAGAGTCTGGAGCATTTCTATATCCATTTCTACATCTGTAAAGTACTTTTTTCTAATGATCATTTTCTTGGCATTCTGCGTACACAGACCTGGACTTGGTTTTCCCTGCTTCTGACATGGAGACCACTAGGAGATCCCCCTACCCAACATGCATAGAAAGGTCTTCTCGGGAGTAGGTTTTCCTCAATCTACTGCTCTCCATTTATCAGTAATATTTCTCAGTTAACATGTCCTGGCCTCCCCCGGCTCCTCATTTCAGGTCACAACTGACTGTGAATATTATTAATCCTGCTGCTTTAAGGCCCGCTCTTCGGTCATTAAAGCAGCTATTTTAACTCAGATGATGGAAATATTACAATGGAATGGTTAATCGGTATACTTAGTAAGTCTCAAAAATCTAAATTATCGCTCAACTACTCAATATCACCAATACAAATTTGCAGGGTATACATAACATGATGCATTGCTTAAATGACCTTGGTTTGATCACTGATCTCTAACTATCTAAAGCTGCTATTATTAGGCACATAGGTATGTAAAGGGGACATACTACTGTTTGTGGTGATATTTTTGGTTATAATTACAATAAATAAACACATTTCCCTTGAAGACTATATTCTGACGCTCCTCTACCTGGCTCTGTATGTATAACTCTGCCTGAAAATTAGTTATTCATCTGTTTACTTCCATTTAATCTTGCTGTTAGCACAGCCTAGAAACAGTCTTGTCAGAATGTATTTTCCAGGAACACTGTGGCAGTTTTGTGTCCACTAGAGTTGCATGCACCTGACCCCGCTAAATCCTCGAGCGTCAGGCCTCATTACACATGCAGAGTGAGCTCCCAACATGTACTAGGCCAGTCATTAGGAGATTACTGTTTGTTGAGGGAGGTAGGGAAGGAGAAATATTCAGTACTACTGCATTGATTTAAAGATCTGCAATAGCGATTTTAAGTTTATGATGAAATTTGTCTGCATTTGACAAGGTGTTCAAAACATTGGTCACTTCAAGCCACTCTGGCTAACCTCCAAATGATTGATTATAAAGCAGGTTACCTCTTTGTCAAGGAAACTTGGACAGTTTAGAAAAAGAAAATCAGTGGGAGAGGGGAAGGACGGAGTAAAAGCAAAGGATATGATCTTCTCCATTCACCAGCTACAAGAGAAGCATAGGGAAATGAGTATATTCCTTTACCTTACTTTCATAGATCTCACTAAGGCATTCGACACCACCAGCAGAGCAGTGCTCTACAAGATTTTCAGAAAAATTGGCTGTCCACCAAAGCTCCTCAGTCTCATCCGCTCTTTCCATAACAATGTCCACTGCACTGTACAGTTTGATGGCTGCACTTCCGACAGTTTCAGAGTGAATGATGGAGGGAAACAGGATTGTGTCCTAGCCCGCACTCTGTTTGGCATCTTCTCCATGCTCCTGACCTTTGCCTTCCCTGCAGATATGGAAGGAGTCTACTGGCACACGGTCAGATGGCAAACTCTACAATCTATCAAGGCTGAAAACGAAGACAAAAACACATCACATCCTAATCAGAGAACTCCTCTACGCTGATGATGTTGTGCTAGTTGCTCACACAGCAACTCAGCTACAAAGACTCATGGACTGTCTCTCCCATGCCTGCAACTCGTTCTCCTTGACTATAAGCGTCAAGAAAACCGTTGTCATGGGACAAGGTGTTGCATCTCCACCCCGATCAGATTAAATACACCTCACTGGAAGTGGTTAATAAATTCTGCTACCTTGGGTCCATGGTGACAGACAATCTGTCGCTTGATACAGAGCTTGATACACACATAGGGAAAACAGCTACCACCTTTGGCCAACTTGCAAAACGCGCATGGGATAACACTAAACTAACCGTTAGGACCAAGCTGATGGTTTTGTAAGGCCTGTGTTCTCAGCACCTTGCTGTATGGCTGTGAAACATAGGTGACTTACAGGTACCAGGAAAGAAGCTCAATTATTTCCATCTTCGCTGTCTGCGGTACATTATGAGTATATCCTGGCAGGACAAAATCTTAAATGCGGCAGTCCTCTCAAAGGCAGAGCTCCCAAGTTTGCTGGCACTAATCGAATAGACGCGGCTTCGGTGGATTGGACACATCCGCAGGATGGAAGACAGTCGCATACCCAAGGACCTTCTATATGGTAGGTAGCCGGGGCCAGACATTTAGTGGGGCGCCCAAAGCTCCGCTCCAAGGATGCTTGCAAGCGTGACATGAAGGCCCTAAATGTCGAGTTTCGCACCTGGGAGTCACTAGCTGGTGAAAGAGGGAAATGGCGACACATCCTGTTCACTGGTGTGCGCTACCACAGTGACTAGTTGCTACAGCAGCTTGACAACAGGCGCCAACATCAAAAACAACAACTCACAGCATGAGGCAGCAATTTACTTGTACTTCTTTCAATTTAGTATACTGTATTCGCTGCTCACAATGTGGTCTTCTCTACATTGGGGAGACCAAACGCAGATTGGGTGACTGCTTTGCGGAACACCTCCATTCAGTCCGAAAGCATGACCCCGAGCTTCCGGTTGCTTGCCATTTCAACACGCTCTCATGCCCACATCTCTGTCCTGGAATTGCTGCAGTGTTCCAGTGAACATCAACGCAAGCTCGAGGAACAATATCTCATTTATCAATTAGACACGCTACAGCTTGCCAGACTGAACTTTGAGTTCAATCATTTCAGAGCATGATGGCCCCCCCCCCTTTTATTTTTATTTTTCATTCTTTTTCTTTTTTATTTGTTTATTTTAGATTGTTTCTACTGTGCCTACCCACTTTTTTTCATGTTTGTGCTTTGGGCCCCGGCTGTTCATTTTTCTGTCAATTAAGACCCTCTCTGCACTAACGCTTTGTCTTTCACCACACCATTAACATATTGTTTGCCTTTGCTCCAATACCTTCTGGTCGGTTATTCTCTGTGACCTTGTCCTATCAACACCTCTTTTGTTATCTCTTGCCTCACCCCTGCTTTATTTGCTTAAAACCTATTACATTTCTAATATTTGCCAGTTCTGATGAAGGGTCACTGACCTGAAACATTAACTCTGCTTCTCTCTCCACAGATGCTGCCAGATCTGCTGAGTATTTCCAGCATTTCTTGTTTTTATTTCAGATTTTCAACATCTGCAGTATTTTGCTTTTATTATATCAGGGAGGCCAATGGTGTATTTGGTTTTTCAAAAGCATTCAATAAGGCGCCACACAAGTGGTTCTTACATAATATTAGGGCTCATGGGATTGGGGATAATATATTAGCGTAGATTGAGGATTAGTTAATGGTCATAAAACAGAATGAAAGAAACCGGCCATTTTCAGGTTGGCAGGCTGTAACTAGCAAGGTACCAACCACAAGGATCAATGCTTGAGCCTCCATTATTTACAACCTTTATCAATGACTTAGATGAGGAGATTGAGTGTACTGTATCCAAGTTTGCTGATGATACAACGTTAGGTGGGAAAGTAATCTGTGAAGATAACACAAAGAGGCTGCAAGGAATATAGACAGATTAAGTGAGTATGCAAGACCTTTGCAGATGTGGGGAAGTGTGAAGTTATTTACTTTGGTATAGAAAGTATTTTTTGAATGGTGAGAGACTGGGAAATGTTTGTATTCAGAGGGACTTGGGCTTCCTTGGACATGAATTACAGAAAGTTAACATACAGGTGCAGCAAACAATTAGGGAAGCAAATGGTATGGTAGCCTTTATTAGAAAGGAATTAGAGTAGAAGAGCAAAGAAGTCTTACTGCAATTGTATAGGGCATTGGTGAGAACACAACTGGAGTACTGTGTAACAGTTTTGGTCTCCTTACCCAAGGACGAATACACTATCCTTGGAGGGATCACACAAAGGTTCATTTAGACTGATGCCTGGAATGAGGGGATTGTCCTATGAAGAGAGATTTAGTAGACTTGAACTATATTCCCTAGACTTTAGAAGAATGAGAGGTAATCTCATTGAAACATAATATTAAGGAGTTTGATAGAGTAGATGCTAGGATGATGTTTCCCTTGGCTGGGGTCTCTAGAACTAGGGGTCACAGTCTCAGAATAAGGGATTGGCCATTTAGGACTGATGAGTGGAAATTTCTTTGCCCAAAGAGTTGTTGAGCTTTGGAATTTTCTACACCAGAGAGCTATGGATGCTCAGTCATTGAACATATTCAAGGCATACATCAGTTGACTTTTGAATACGAGGGGATAATTTAAGAAGATGAAATTGGGGTAGAAGATCAGTCGTGATCATATTGCACGGCAGAGCAGACTCAAAGGGCCGAAATGCCAACCCCAGTTCCCATTTCTTATGTCCTTACGTTCTTATCTTTGATGCAGTGATTATAGGGACATAGGAATAGGCCATTTAGCCACTCAAGCCTGTTCTACCATTTAACAAGATCATGGCTGATCTGTGACCTAACTCCATATAGCCACCTTAGCCCATAACCCTTCAGTCCTTTGCTTAACAGAAATTTAACAATCTCAGACTTATAATTACCAATGGACCCAGCATCAACAGCCATTTGTGGAAGAGAGTTCCAAATTTCTACCACCCTCACATGTAGAAGTGCTTTGTAACTTCACTGAATCCCAGCTGTAGCCACGACAAATGGAAGTTTTTGTTGCCAAACAAAAAATTGCATTACATATGACTAACAGAACATTTTGTCATGCAAGATACAGATCATCTGAATCAATTGAGTTAGGTGACTGAGAAAGTCAGAGAGTAGGAGTGCAAATGCTAACTAATGTTCCCTCTAAGCTGTGTGGCTGCACAGCAAACCACAACTCCCCAGACAGACTCTGCACTAGTTGGCCCTTTTAAATTACTGTGCATGTGTGGCTGCACAAACAAATTTAAAGGGCTGCACACTTAAAGAAATCACTACACTGAAAAAAAATTAATGGGGATGTTGGTGCCAACTGAAGATTTGTACTGAATTTCTGCTTTTCTTCATTCTAATGCATAACCTGTCAACATACTATTCTATAGAACTCTTGTGTTACTCCTAATAAAAGTGATATGCAAACACTGTTCTTTAACTACCTATTTTAATATAATTTTTATACCATCTTTAATATCCTTATGAAAACATGTTAAATTGCAGAATGTATTAACAAATGCTTGGAATGCCTTTTTATTGTGAATCAGCAATAACCCACATTACAAAAACCTTTTCAGTCATGAACATTCCATTTGGAAAAAATCCCCATTAATGTCCAAGTGCTATTTCCAAAAGTCAATCTGCTTTCACAGGTCCTGTTGTACAAATCAGGCACCCTATAAATCTGCAGACAAAGGGGATATCCACTCAGAGGCACAGCTCCAGTGGTGACATTACTGACCAACTCTACCAGGGCCACCATTTTTTCTGAACAAGAGGGCTCACTTCTCAGCTCACCTGCCCAAGCAAGCAATACAATTTTAGGCCAATCTGTGCAAAGATTATGCTGACATTAGGGAATGGCAGCCTTACCAGTATCATCCACATCCAGAGAATTTTTTTCAGCAAACAAATATCTTTATTTTGTTTAAAATATTTCCTAATTCAATCATCTATTACTTTCACAGCTGATTAACAGTTGTGACAAGATAACATAAATCTCAGTGTAAACTGTTCTATAAATCAACTGCATTTTAATTATAGATTTTGTAGCAAATGAGTTAGTGTCAGCTTTTAAAGAAGCACTCCCTTGATGCCTAGTATATCAAAATGTTATAATGAATGACGAATGTAACAACTGAAGTATTTTCTTACTGAGAATGAAAAATGTACAAGTGGATAAAGATGCATAACAATACAACAAAGTGAGAATTTTCATCCTAACTCTACAAAATTCCTGATGTCAATTTAAGCATGGTAATTTAATTGTTAATCAACCTTTAGCAATATATGATTATATGAGGTTCAATACTTTAAGTCTTTTCACATAGTACTAATTAGGTATTGAAGCAATTGCAGATAACAAAATAGCATTAAAATATTTCTAAACTTCCACAGTGTGATGTCAGATAGTCTGCACAGTAAATTGTGAAGCATGAAAATCCACTGATTGCAACAAATAAATTTTAAACATACTTTCACTCAGTTTCTTTTTTAAAAGGAGGATAGTATTTGTCAAATTTCTGCAGTGGAAGTTTCTGTTTCTCCACCTACTACCAATGACTGCCTTAAAACCACAGTGCAGACAGTATCTCAAGTCTCACCTACAAGCCAATGACCCCAGACTTCCTGACTAACTGTGAAATACCAATGCAAAAAGCAGATTTTCTGATGTAGTTCATCTAAAGGCCTGTTTACTACAGCCATGAATAAAAACTGCTGTCAAAATTCAGATGAATTTCTCCATTCAGAGAAAAGCAATAAACATGTTTATTACATTCATTTTCTACTTGTAGAAAATAAAACTGATACACTAAATTTTTCTATAGTCAATAAATTAGCATAATTTAATAGTTAAATTAGTTATGAGCATACAAACTAAATGGCCTGTTTCTGTGCTGTAAATTCTATGTAATTCATTGTTCCCAGTTTCTAGCTGAAGATTAGCTGAATATGTGCTTGGCATAGCATTTCCACAATTTACAATCATTTTAAGACAGCTTCAGGTTATTTCCTGGAGTCGAAGTTGCTATTAGAAACAGAATTTACTATTGCAAACTGATCAGATATAGCCCTAAACAGTCAGGAGTAAGCCTAATAGTTTTTTCAATCTATTTAAGTGGTCAGAGGGACCAGGTAAGATCCAGTTACATGTTTAGCACAATCTACTTTTTAAATTGTTTCCTTGTTTTCTTTAGTACAAACAAAATATTAACTTTGCATTGAAACAATAACAAATGTTATTTACATTTACATATATTTGTCCATATCTGTAATGTGTTAAAGGTCCTGTGCAAAGGCTCCACTTCAAGCAAGTGTCAGATTTACTTCCTGTAACATGTCTTTTGTTACACTTTCTCTCCATCTTAAGCTCTGCGTCTTGTGACACATTTCCTGCCCAGCACATTGACTTGCTTTTTTTTCTTCTCTTACAGTTAATTACAGGCAAATTCATGCCATGTACGTTTTGTTGCAGCTGATTGGTTCATATGTAAATTTATTTCAATAATTTGTTTTAAAATAGCAGGATAGCCAGTCATTTTCAATGTACCCATAGGCTCTCCAACCAACAGAATATATCCTATAAACATAGCAGTGAAAATATATGTAGCCTATGATTTAAGAAATAATCTTAACAAGTTAGAAGTGTGATGGAAGGCTGTCCACTTGCTTGGATGGGTGCAACTGCATTAGCTCAAGAAGCTCAACACCATCCAGGACAAAGTGATCCCCTTAATCTGCAGCCCATCCACCACCTTATACAGCCACTCTCTCCACCGTTGGTGAACCGGGCTAGAGAGTGTACTATCCATTGGATGCATTGCCAAGGCTTCTTCAACAGCACCTCCCAAACCCATGACCTCTATCATGTAGAAGGACCGTGGCAGCAGGTGCATGGGAACACCAACACCATTACCTCCAAGTTATACACCACCCTGGCTTGGACATCCCATTCCTTCATCATTGCTGAGTCAAAATCCAAGAACCTTCGCCACATGAACTGTAGCAGTTGAAGATGGCAGATCATCACCACCACCTCAAGGTCAGCTAGGAATTGGGTAATAAAGGCTGGCCTTGCTAGTATTGCCTATGTCTCTAGAATGAATGAAAAAAAACCTAGCTTGAGAATTAAACCCTCCACCTGCAGTAATCCTCTGAAAAAGCAAGGTCTGGTTACCTCTGTATGCGGCAGCAGCTGTGTCGTGGATATTGACAAATGGGCACAGCTCACCTCTCAGGATCGCAACCCACGTGACATCCCTTGAGTAGCTCCCAGCCCCCCAAGCTAAGCTGCTTTCGCCTTCCAAGAACACCAGGCCCTTCCCCCACCATGATCGAACCCCCCAGGATCAGACAATTCCCCCACCAAAATTCAGAAGCCCCCTCCCATGTTATCACTAATCCAGCTGCAGGCTCCCTACCTGCTCCTGGCCTGTGGCCTCCTCCAGAGCATTCCCTGCCTGACAGGGAACCAAACCTGTCAACGAAGCAGGCTTCTGGGTGGGGAACCTGCTGGGAAAAAGATGCACTGTGGAGTTAAAATTTCACAGCGTGCTGGGAAACCTGGACTTCCAGGTTTCTTGTTATAATCCTTCCTCCCACTCAGAAAGCCTGCTCCAGTCAAGATTGGGGCCAAAGGAACCTGTGTGCCATGAGAAAAGAAAATCAGACATAAGCCAGAAATGGCATTAATACAGGGGGACTATATTCTTTGTGACGCTTGAAATTTACCGACCTGTATGATTATTCCCCTGGAAACCCTGTAGGCCCAGCTACAATGATCATTCCTAAGGATATAAAGCTTAGACAAAAATACAGGCAGCCTCAGAGAGATGTTCCTACAACCTTTAAATATGATAATGAAGCTTCAATCTTCTTCATTCTCTGTGATTGAGACTGTTATAATGGTATATTATCCCGCCTCATCCTCCTTGACTCTCTGCAGCCTTTGACACAGTTGACCACACCATCCTCCTCCAATGCATTTTTCCACTATCCAGATCAGTACTCTTCCTCAGTTCCACTCTCAGCGATACGATTGTAACCAAAGTGTCACTACCAAAAGCTTTTCTTCCCACCCCTGCACCATCACTTCAGGAATCTGGCAAATGGAGTATAATGCGGGAAAATATGAAATTGTCCATTTCAGCAGGAAGAATAAAAAAGCATATTATCGAAATGGTGAGAGATTGCAAAGCTCTGAGATGCAGAGGGATCGGGGTGTCCCGAGTGCATGAATCGCAAAAGGTTAGTATGCAGGTTCAGCAAGTAATTAGGAAAGCTGATAGAATGTTATTGCTTATTGTGAAGGGAATTGAATACAATAGTAGGGAGGTTATGCTTCAGTTATACAGGGCATTTGTGAGACTACATCTGGAGTACTGTGTACATGCTCCCACAAAGAAAAAGACTAACCCTCAACTCATTAAAAAGGAGGCTAGATATGAACCTCAAGTGCCGTAATCTGCTGGAAGGTGGGATTAGAATAGGTGGATCGTTTTTCGGCCAGCACAGTCACAATGGGCCAAGTGACCTCTTTCTGTGCCTTAAACCTTCTATGATTCTATTCGTTTCCTTATTTAAGGAAGGATGTAAATGCATTGGAACCAGTTCAGAGGTGGTTTACTAGACTAATACCTGGAATGGGCGGGTTGTCTTATGAGGAAAGATTGGACAGGCTAGGCATATATCCGCTGGAGTTTAGAGGAATAAGAGGTGACTTGATTGAAACATATAAGATCCTGAGGGGTCTTGACAGGGTGGATGTGGAAAGGATGGTGTTTCCCCTTATGGGAGATTCTAGAACTAGGGGTCACTATTTAAAAATAAAGGGTCACCCATTTAAGACAGAGATGAGGAGAATGTTTTTCTCTCAGAGGGTCGTGGATCTTTGGGATTCTCTTCCTCAAAAGGCAGTGGAAGCAGACTCTTTAAATATTTTTAAAGCAGAGGTAGATAGATTCTTGATGAGAAAAGGGGTGATAGGTTATCGGGTAGGCAGGAATGTGGAGTTAAGGTTACAATCAGATCAGCCATGATCTTATTGAATGGCGGAGCAGACTCGAGGGGCCGAGTGGCCTACTCCTGCTCCTAATTTGACACGAAAATTGGTGGTGTCGTAAATAGTGAGGAGGAAAGCCTTAGGTTACAGGACAATATAGATGGGCTGGTAAGATCCGCAGAGCAGTGGCAAATAGAATTTAATCCTGAGAAGTGTGAGGTGATGCATTTTAGGAGGACTAACAAGTCAAGGGAATATACAATGGATAGTAGAGCCATAGGAAGTACAGAGGGTCAGAGGGACCTTGGTGTACTTGTCCATAGATCACTGAAGGCAGCAGCACAGGTAATTAAGGTGGTTAGGAAGGCATATGGGATACTTGCCTTTATTAGCCGAGGCATAGAGTATAAGAACAGAGAGGTTATGATGGAGCTGTACAAAATGCTAGTTAGGCCACAGCTGGAGTACTGTGTAGAGTTCTGGTCGCCACACTATAGGAAGGATGTGTTTGGCCTGGAGAGGATGCAGAGGAGATTTACCAGGATCTTGCCTGGGCTGGGGCATTTCAGCTATGAAGAGAGAAACTGGATAGGCTAGGGTTATTTTCCTTAGAGCAGAGAAGGCTGAGGGGGGACCTGATTGATGTATACAAAATTATGAGGGGCATCGATAGGTTAGATAGGAAGAAACTTTTTCCCTTAGTGGAGATGTCAATAACCAGGGGACTTAGAATTAAGGTAAAGGGCAGGAGGTTTAGAGGGGATTTGAGGGGGGAAAAATTTCACCCAGAGGGTGGTTGGAATCCAGAGCACACTGCCTGAAGGGGTGGTAGAAGCAGGAACCCTCACAACATTAAGAAGTAAATAGATAAGCACTTGAAACGCCATAGCATACAAGACTGCGCGCCAAGTGCTGGAAAATGGGATTAGAATAGATAGGCTTGATGGCCGGCACGGACACGGTGGGCCGAAGGGCCTGTTCCTGTGTTGTATAACTCTATGACTCTATAATTTGTATGTTCCTCCAGGAACCTATCCATAGCCTACTCTTCTTCCTCATTTGCGTGTTCTCAGTTGGTGGCATATCTGCAGACATGGGGACCCCTTTCACATGTACACTCAGCTCTACCTTTCCATTACCTCTTTTGACTCTTTCACTGACTCTATATTTTCAGGCTGCTTTTCCAAAATTCAGTCTTGGATGAGCCACAGTTTGTCCAGCTAAACATTGGATGTGCCAAAATCATTGTCTATGGTACCTGCCACAAGCTCTGTACCATTGCCACCAACCACAACTCTTCTCTGGATATTGCCTTGGGTTGAACCAGACTGTTTGCATTCTCGGTGTCCCATTAAACCTGGAGCCGCATTACCAAACCTATAGCCTATCCATCACAAAGACCTTCTGGAACATCACCTGCATCTGCCCTAGCTCAGTTCATCTGCACTGAACCCTGATCCATGTCTTTGTCATTTCCGTTTGATTATGCTGATGCTCTCCTGGCTGGTCTTCCATTCTCCAGCCTCCAAAACCTTCAGCTCATTGAAACTCTGTTGCCTGTATCCTGTCCAACAGCAAGTACTGCTCGCCCATCACTCCTGTCCACTCTGACCAAATTGGCTCCTGGCCTGCCAATTCTCATCCATGTGGTTAAATCCCTCCATGGTCTTGTCCCTCCCTCCTTATCTTTTTAACCCCCTCCACTCCTACAAGCCCTATCCCATTCATCTGACTGACCTCTTTGGGTATCACTTTCTCTGATTGGCTATTATTAGCAACTGTGACTTTGGCTGCCTAGGTCCCATGGTCTGGAATTCCCCCTTGAACCCCTTAGCTTTTCCACCTCTCTCTCCTTCTTTGACCCTACTTAAAACAAACCTCTTTAACAATGTTTTTACTCACTCCTCCTAATCCCTCCACCTTTATTTTGGCATTCATTATTTTCCTTATAAAAGATCTTTGGATATTTTTCTATGTTAAAGGCACTATATATGCAAGTTGTTGTGGTAGCAGTAGTTGTTCTAGTAGGAGCTTCCAACAACCCTCCAGAATTACATATGAAACAGTACTGGAGTGTCCTAGGGCTGTGATGGGAAAATTGCTTAGCTCCTAAGATAGAGCTAAACTAAACTCTTCCGTAACCTTAAGTCCATTACACAAGTATTCTCTGCAGGAAAGATGTCAGAGAAGGAAAGGTAATCTAAAATCACATTATTTAAAATGCAGTGAGCCATTAATGCTACAGTTTAATTCCTGATAAAACAGGCTAAATTTTGTAATTCCAATGAAATCTAGGCATGACTAGCCCTTATCAAAAGCTAAACAAAGCTGACTGTGTGCAATTCTGCAGGGTTGAGTCACTTAAATAATTAGCATTAATGAACCGGCACAGCGGCACAGCGATGCTCTTGAAGCCAGGCCTAGCAGTTAAAGGGGATGTGCATGTTTTGATTATGGATTTTTATGCTAACTATTTCTTGGCTTCAGTGACAGTGACCTCTCCCATTAGTGGATCTTGCATTTTCATGAAACAGATTGTGGCTTTACCTGCCCAATACATAGGAAATGTATTAAGACATAGAGATCAAACAGAGAACCCTTGCCACTGAATTCCTGATTACTGAAATATATCACATACTGCCACGTAGTCGCCATGACTTTGAAAGGCAAAAACATACCATCTATTAGACCATGACCCAGGCTTCCAAACCAAAAAAAAAATTTAGCATTAAACAATTAAATCAACAGTACTCAGTATAAACAGGATATTTACAGTAATTCAAAACCTTACAGCTCTCCTCAAAATGTCATAACAACAAAAATACTTGTCCTGCACTAACCTTCAACATTAAATTGATCCTTGAAACAGTTACTTGCCTCTTAAGTGGAAAGACAAGTTGACAGCTGATTGGGAGAAAGTCAGAAAAAACATTCAAACTCCTTTGAAGCTACATTGAAAAAAGGGCATTAAAAATGTATCTCTCACAATTGCATTTCCAGGTTCCCAGTTGCATAGGATGTTTGAATTTTTTATTTATTTAATTTAGAGATACAGCACTGAAACAGGCCCTTCAGCCCACCAAGTCTGTGCTGATCAACAACCACCCATTTATACTATTCCTACATTAATCCCATATTCCCTACCACATCTCCACCATCTACCTACCCGAGGGGCAACTTACAATGGCCAATTTACCTATCAACCTGCAAGTCTTTGGCTGTGGGAGGAAACCAGAACACCCAGCAGAAACCCATGCGGTCACAGGAAGAACTTGCAAACTCCACACAGGCAGTACCCAGAACTGAACCTGGGTCGCTGGAGCTGTGAGGCTGCGGTGCTGCGGTGCTAACCAATGCGCCACTGTGCCACCTAATGAATGGAATAGCTTGACTGATTGATCTCTTGCAAACATTGTGTCTGTTATTTCTTTCATATTTCCATGGGCAGCAGCCTAGCTTATTAGATGTCTCCTGGGTGGTCTGGAAGAAACAAATGGAATAAATGTTCCAGATCTTGGTCACTTTTGCAGCTACAGGAAGAGGCACGACTGTTGTCAAAGTTGTCCATAGATCAGCCTGAAGCAGATGGGATAGCTCTATGACAGCTTCCCTTATGAAAGGGGCAAACTAGTTGATTTTGGATTAATCAGATAGAGACCTTTGGCACTGTAATGATAGGTGCAGACATAACATGTCAGACCTGCCCTTACTTTCCTCTAAATCGTGGAGCACAGTAAGAAACTTCAAAGGAATTCCCATCTTCAGCACTTATAGCATAGGAACATAGGAACAAGAATGAGTCATTCAGCCCCTTGAGCCTGTGAGGTCATAGCTGATCTATACCTTAACTCCATCCACCACTCCATATCCTTTTATATGCTTGGCTAGCAAGAGTCTATTGATCTTAGATTTAAAATTATTCATTGAGCTAACATCTACTGCATTTTATGGGAGAGAGTTCCACACTTCTACCACCCTTTGCTGGAAGAAGTGTTTCCTAACTTTTCTCCTGGATGGGCACCACTGATATTAAGGTTATGTTCCCTTGCCTGTGAGTCCCTCACCAACGAAATAAGTTTCTTCTTATCTACCCTATCAATTCTTTTCAAAATCCTAAAACCCTCGAACAAATTACTGCTTAATCTTCTATATTCCAGGGAATATAAACCTAGTTGGTGTAATCTTTCCGCATTAGAATCAGAATTAGAATTAGAATTAGAACATTACAGCGCAGTACAGGCCATTCGGCCCTCGATGTTGTACCGACCTGTGAAACCATCTGACCTACACTATTCCATTTTCATCCATATGTCTATCCAATGACCACTTAAATGCCCTTAAGGTTGGCGAGTCTACTACTGCTGCAGGCAGGGCGTTCCATGCCCCTACTACTCTCTGAGTAAAGAAACTACCTCTGACATCTGTCCTATATCTATCACCCCTCAACTTAAAGCTATGTCCCCTCGTGTTTGCCATCACCATCCGAGGAAAAAGACTCTCACTATCCACCCTATCTAACCCTCTGATTATCTTATATGTCTCTATTAAGTCACCTCTCCTCCTCCTTCTCTCCAACGAAAACAACCTCAAGTCCCTCAGCCTTTCCTCGTAAGACCTTCCCTCCATACCAGGCAACATCCTAGTAAATCTCCTCTGCACCCTTTCCAAAGCTTCCACATCCTTCCTATAATGTGGTGACCAGAACTGCACGCAATACTCCAGGTGCGGTCTCACCAGAGTTTTGTACAGCTGCAGCATGACCTCGTGGCTCCGAAACTCGATCCCCCTACTAATAAAAGCTAACACACCATATGCCTTCTTAACAGCCCTATTAACCTGGGTAGCAATCTTCAGGGATTTATGCACCTGGACACCAAGATCTCTCTGTTCATCTACAATACCAAGAATCTTCCCATTAGCCCAGTACTCTGCATTCCTGTTACTCCTTCCAAAGTGAATCACCTCGCACTTTTCCGCATTAAACTCCATTTGCCATCTCTCAGCCCAGCTCTGCAGCCTATCTATGTCCCTCTGTACCCTATAACATCCTTCGGCACTATCCACAACTCCACCGACCTTAGTGTCATCCGCAAATTTACTAACCCACCCTTCTACACCCTCTTCCAGGTCATTTATAAAAATGACAAACAGCAGTGGCCCCAAAACAGATCCTTGCGGTACACCACTAGTAACTAAACTCCAGGATGAACATTTGCCATCAACCACCACCCTCTGTCTTCTTTCAGCTAGCCAATTTCTGATCCAAAGCTCTAAATCACCTTCAACCCCATACTTCCGTATTTTCTGCAATAGCCTACCGTGGGCAACCTTATCAAACGCCTTACTGAAATCCATATACACCACATCCACTGCTTTACCCTCATCCACCTGTTTGGTCACCTTCTCGAAAAACTCAATAAGGTTTGTGAGGCACGACCTACCTCATAATCTAACCCTTGGAGCTCTGGTAATGTTCTGGTGTATCTAGGCCAGTCTATCCTTTCTAAGGTGTGGTGTCCAGAACTGTACACGGTACTCCAGATATGATCTAGCCAGGGCTTTGTATAATTGTACCAAAACTACTCCCTCCCCCTTTATATTCTAGCCCTCTAAGCTAACATTCCATTAGCCTTTTTATTATTTTTTGTACCTGATGACTACATTTTGGTGATCTGTGTGCATGGACCCCTAAATCTCTTTGGATCTCCACTGTTCCTAGATTTTCACCATTTAATTAACACTCGAACATATCCTTTTTTGGTCCAAAATGGAAGACCTCACAATTGCCTGCATATTGACTGCACAAACGTCACTTTGTGGGTGTTGCAAGTAAATTCAGAGATGTACCTCAACCGCAAAGGGGTCCGCACTCAATGTCCAGCTGGCGTGCGACTATACTCAGAGCATCATGCATTCCAAAAGGCATTTGATGCAGTGCTACACAACAGACTTGTGAGCATAATGATACCTCATGGAATAAAAAGGACAGTAGCAACATGGATATGAAATTGGCTGATTGACAGGAAACAAAGAGTAGTGGTTAATGGATGTTCTTCAAGCTGGAAGAAGGTTTGTAGTGGACTTCCCCAGGGATCAGTGTTGGGACCCTTGCTCTTCCTGATATATATGAATGACCTAGACCTTGGTGTACAGGGCACAATTTCAAAATTTGCAGATGATACAAAACTTGGAACAATTGTGAACTGTGAGGATGATAGTGCAGAACTTCAAAAGAACATAGACAAGTTGGTGAAAAGGGCGGACAAGTTGTAGATGAAGTTCAATGTGGAGAAATGTGATGTGGTTCGTTTTGGTAAGAAGAACAAGGAGAGACAATACAACATGAAGGGTGCAACTCTAAAAAGGGTGCAGTAGCAGAGGGACCTGGTGGTATATGTACTTAAGTCATTGAAGGTGGCAGGACAGGTTGAGACAGCATTTAATAAAGCATACAGTATCCTACGTTAAATTAATAGGGTCATAGAGTACAAGAGCAAGGAGGTTATGTTGAACTTGTATAAACACTAGTTCAGCCTCAGCTGAAGTATTGCATCCAGTTCTGGGCACCACACTTTAGGAAAGATGTGAAAGCATTATAAAGAGTACAGAAAAGATTCACGAGAATGGTTCCAGGGATGAGGAAAGTCAGTTATGAAGATAGATTGGAGAAGTTGGGATTGTTTTCCTTGGAGAAGGCTGAGACGAGATTTAATAGAGATATTTCAAATCACTGGAGGTCTGGACAGAGTGGATAGGGAAAAACTGTTCTCACTCGTGAAAGTATCGAGAATGAGAAGGAACAGATTTAAAGTGATTAGCAAAAGAAGCAAAAGCGACATGAGGAAAAACTTTTTCATGCAGCGAGTGGTTCGGGTCTGGAATGCACTGCCTGAGAGTGTTGTGGAGGCAGGTTCAATTGAGTCATTCAAGAGGGAATTAGACTGTTATCTGAAACGAAAGAATCTGCAGCGTTACGGGGAGAAAGGGAATGGTAGGGGTGAATTGCTCACTGGGAGAGCCAGAGTGGACACAATGGGCTGAAAGGCTTCCTCCTGCACTGTAACAATTCTGTGATTCTGAGGTCAAAGGCAGGTATCCTGGCAGCAGTCATGGTGCCTTTATTCTGGGACAGTATGCTGTACCATCAGCATTTGAACCACCATAACAAATCAGAACATGGCTACTTGGTGACAAGGGTTATTCGCTGATCACTTGGATTCCAGTGTGCAACCCATGTATTCATATAACGAGACTCCTGGTGCCACACAGAATGTCATTGAGCAGATCATTGGGATGCTTAAGCAATTCTTCCACTGCCTGGACCTCGTCATCATGTGAGCACAGCCCTTGCCACCAGGTATTTGGCGAGCAACTAAGGAGGAGGAGAAAGGAAGGAGGCAATCAACAAATTCCCTTTCAGGTCAGGCTGTCCATGAACTGCTCATCTGACTACAGTACCAGTGAACACAACCCCAATTCCCCATTCATCAACACTCTCACACCTTACCTTCCCTCTGATAATGACAGCATCCTTTTGGTCACAATGCTGAAATAAAAGCCACCACAAAACAAGAATTCCAAAACAACTTTATCAATCAAGCCATCCAATATTTCATACAAAGGTCAACTAATCATCCTTGTGCTTTCTCTCAGTGTCTGTGCTTTGCCTGTTCTAATGCTGTCATATAGTGCTACCCTAGTGGTTGCAGCATGGCTGGTGTAAGGCTTCTGACTGTCAGTGGGGATGTCTGCAGATGGCCTTGCAGAACGACTCATGCAGCTCTGGCCCAGCTTTTGACTGCACCAACCCGGCATGGGCAGCAGCAGTCTGGGCCAACTGCCTGAAAGACAACAGCAAGGGCATTGGTGGAGCGGCAGTAGTGGGAGAAGGTATGCTGTCCATCTGAGAGAAGATATGGATTTGTGCTCCACAGTGTCTCTGACACTGCCACTCCCCAAGGGCAGCACCTCCTAGCAACGTGTTGGAGGACAGATTGGTGGACTGCTATGGGCACTGCAAGCCCCTTTGAACACTGGTATCTGCAGCTCTGATGGCAGCAAGCCGAGTTTGCATGAGCTTCCAATGCAGCACACAGACACTGGGGGGTTTCTGCTTGTGCTGCAATGGAAGCTGCAATATCAGCTATCAGATGCTGCAACATGGTTGGGTCTACAAGTGTGCTAATGGACCTGGTCACCAATTCCACACTGGAAATGATGGGCTCCAAGCTCTGCGCAAGGCCATGTGCATGATTGGAGCCAGACTCCTTCATGCTCCTTAACAGTGACCACAGGCTACTACTTTGTGTCTAGTGATTGTTTTAGTTTCCCTCTCCCTTTTGCCCCCTGATTTTCTACTATTATTGGGATGCTTTTAGTGTCTTCTGCTGTGAAGGCAGATACAAATTAGTTGTTCAAAGTCTCTGCCATTTCCTTGTTTCCCATTATTAATTCCCCAGTCTCATCTTCTAAGGGACCAATGTTTACTTTTGCTATTCTCTTTTTATATACTTGTAGATGCTCTTGCAGTCTGTTTTTATTTTTCTTGCTACTTTACTCTCATATTCTAATTTCTCCCTCTTTATTATTTTTTAGACATCCTTTGCTGGTTTCTAAACTTTTCCCAGTCTTCTGGCCTATCACTAATCTTGGCATAATTGTATGCCTTTTCTTTCAATTTTATACCATGCTTAACTTCCTTCGCTAACCACGGATAGTTCATCCTTCTCATAGAGTCTTTTTTTCTCAATGGAATATATTATTATTACGAGTTATGATATATCTCCTTAAATGTCTGCCACTACTTATTTACCAACTTACCTTTTAACCTATTTTCTCAGTCCACTTTAGCGAACTCTGTCTTCATACTGTTACAGCCAGATGGTAAGGTATGTGATTGTTCCCACAGTTCACCTACCAACTGAGTGTTTTTGTGACTAGGGTTTTAACCCCTTGTGTTTTATTTGTCAAATAAACAGACAGTCACAGGTTTCCTTGTAGGTTGAAAACAGAAGATTAACTATTTATTGAATAATATTCATTCCCAACTGCACCCATGCACACACAAGAATAGGTAGAGAGGAAAAGAGTAAGTAGCTTGAAGTGAGGCAGGTGTTTCGGGTTCGTGGTAAATCAGTTGATTCTTCTCGGAGGACAGTTTCCCTTTTAAAGTTGTAGGCCTGGGTGTTTGTAGTTTCCTGGTAGTTGAGACTTCAGTCTAGTGGCGGTGGTCACTTTCAGGTCTTTGTTGTAGCAAGTTGAAATGTGGAATTTGCAGCAGGGCTTCTTCTTTGGTTTTTGCTGGATCCCTCACCAGGACAGGCTTTTGTGATGTTTTTATGATCTCTCCCCTCTCTCTCCAGACAGCACTTTTTAAGGTAAGAATCTATCATATTTGCCTCTGTTAGAAGACGCATGGCCCCCTCCCTGTGATCACCAACAATAGGCCAGGATGTGACTATTTCACACTTTCTTTGTTTCAGAAGAACCCATTCAATTCAGGACAGGATGGGTGTAATTGACCATCTTAGCTTAGAATGTATCCTTTTGCCTTTAACAGACAGTGAAATAGTTTAAATATACAGACCCAGTCAGCCCAACCTTCAGCTGCCATTTTGCTACACATTGTCCACTTTTTTTTAAAGTGGCGCAAAAGTGAAATGGAAAAGGTAGCCAAACCATGGCTTACAAGTGAAATTAGAGATAGCATTAGATCCAAGGAAGAGGCATATAAATTTGCCAGGAAATACAATAGACCTGAGGATTGGGAGCAGTTTAGAATTCAGCAAAGGAGGACCAAGGGATTGATTAAGAAGCGGAAAATAGAGTACGGGAGCAAGCTTGCGGGGAACATAAAAACTGACTGTAACAGTTTCTATAGGTATATGAAGAGAAAAAGATTGGTGAAGACAAATGTAGGTCCCTTACAGTCAGAAATAGAGAAATTTATTATGGGGAACAAAGAAATGACTGACCAACTAAATGCATACTTTGGTTCTGTCTTCACAAAGGAGGACACAAATATCATACCAGAAATGTTGGGGAACACAGGGCTTAGTGAAAGAGAAGAACTGAAGGAAATCAGTATTAGTAGAGAAATGGTGTTGGGGAAATTGATGGGATTGAAGGCCGATAAATCCCCAGGGCCTGATGGTTTGCATCCCAGAGTACTTAAGGAAGTGGCCCTAGAAATAGTGGATGCATTGGTGGCCATCTTCCAAGATTCTATAGACTCTGGAACAGTTCCTACAGATTGGAGGGTAGCTAATGTAACCCCACTATTTAAAAAGGGAGGTAGAGAGAAAGCAAGGGATTATAGATCAGTCAGCCTGACGTCAGTAGTGGGGAAAATTCTAGAGTCCATTATCAAAAATTTTATAGCAGAGCATTTAGAGAACAGTGGTAGAATCGGGCAGAGTCAGCATGGATTTACGAAAGGGAAATCATGCTTGACAAATCTACTAGAATTCTTTGAGGATGTAACTAGTAAAGTTGATGAGGGGGAGCCAGTGGATGTGGTTTATTTGGACTTTCAGAAGGCTTTCGACAAAGTCCCACATAAGAGATTAGCATGTAAAATTAAAGCGCATAGGATTGGGGGTAATGTATTGGGATGGATAGAAAATTGGTTGGCAGACAGTAAACAAAGAGTGGGGATAAATGGGTCTTTTTCCAAATGTCAGGCAGTGACTAGTGGGGTACCGTAGGGATCGGTGCTAGGACCCCAGCTATTGACAATATATATTAATGATTTAGATGAGGGAACTAAATGTAATATCTCCAAATTTGCAGATGACACAAAACTGGGTGGGAACGTGAGTTGTGAGGAGGATGCAGAGAGGCTTCAGGGTGATTTGGACAAGTTGAGTGAGTGGGCTAATGCATGGCAGATGCAGTATAATGTGGATAAATGTGAGGTTATCCACTTTGGTAGCAAAAACAGGAAGGCAGATTATTATCTGAACGGCTATAAACTGAGAGAGGGGAATATGCAGTGAGACCTGGGTGTTCTCGTACACCAATCGCTGAAGGCAAGCATGCAGGTGCAACAGGCAGCAAAAAAGGCAAATGGTATGTTGGCCTTCATAGCGAGAAGATTCAAATACAGGAGCAGGGATGTCTTGCTGCAATTATACAGGGCCTTGGTGAGGCCATACCTGGAATACTGTGTGCAGTTTTGGTCTCCTTATCTGAGGAAGAATGTTCTTGCTATAGAGGGAGTGCAGCGAAGGTTTACCAGACTGACTCCTGAGAGATTGAGTCGGTTAGGATTATATTCGCTGGAGTTCAGAAGAGTGAGGGGGGATCTCATAGAAACCTATAAAATTCTAACAGGTATTGACAGGGTAGATGCAGGAAGGATGTTCTTGATGGTGGGGGAGTCCAGAACCAGGGGTCATAGTCTAAGGATACGGGGTAAACCATTCAGGACTGAGATGAGGAGAAATTTCTTCACCTAGAGAGTGGTGAGCCATAGAATTCGCTGCCACAGAAAGCAGTTGAGGCCAAAACATTGTATGTTTTCAAGAAGGAGTTAGATGTAGCTCATGGGTCTAAAGGGATCAAAGGGTATGGTGCGAAAGCGGGAACAGGTTACTGAGTTGGATGATCAGCAATGATCATAATGAATGGTGGAGAAGCGCCGAATGGCCTACTCCTGCTCCTGGTTTCTATGTTTCTATGAAAAGTCAATTTTTATTAATTCTTTAGTTTTATTCTGTATTATCATTGCTGCACTACTTATGAGCATTATAATAGCTTTGTAATTGTCTTTATTTAAATTTAAGTCACTAGGTTCAGACCCAGATTTCTCACCTTCAAACTGAATGTGAAATTCTATCATGTTATGATCACTCTTCCTGAGAGGATCCCTTGCTATGAGATAATTTAAGCTGTCTCACCACACATTACCAAGTCTAAAATAGCCTGTTCCCTGGTTTGTTCCACAACGCATTGCTCTAAGAAACTGTCTCGAATACACTGTATGAACTTGTCCCCAAAGCTACTTTTGCCAATTTGATTTGTTCAAACTATATGAAGATTAAAATCGTCCATGATTATTGCAGTACCGTTCTTACAAGGTCCCATTATTTCTTGATTTATATCCTGTCCTACAGTATCTGTTTTGCCTCAATGAAAATGTCCCCCGGATCTTCAGCATTTCTTCAAATGCGAAGTTTAAAAAATACAGGGGGAGGTTTGTAACTGCCTGCGGATTTCCAGAAAGATCCCTCTGATTTTAGTTAGATTCCTGTCTGCCCATGGTTGAATGAAACCATGGCGATTTTAACCACTAGCTCACATTAATATGTGCCAGCCATCTTTCTGCCGGGAAATGATGGGAAGTGAGCAGGAAGCAGCTGCTGACCTGCAGAAATTTGAGCATCCCATTTTGTACCTTAGGGAAGTTGAATTTTACTCCACTACCTCCAGTGAAGACCATGAAATATTTCTCACTCTTATATAACCTGTCAAACATCCTTCTGCACAGCCTCTCAACCCACACGGCAGCAGGATAAAAGAGCAAGCCTGAGGGGGAGCACAGAGAGACCAGCGACAGTGTAAAAGAGCAGGCCTGAGAGGAAGCAGACCGAGACTGGCTGCAGTATAAAGGAGCAGGCCTGACAGAGAGCACAGCAAGACCAGCAGCAATATGAAGGAGCAGGTCTGAGAGAGAGTACAGTGAGACTGCGGCAGGATAAAGCAGCAGGCCGAGAGGGAGCACAGCGAGATGGCAGCAGTATAAAGGAGCAGCCTGAGAGGGAGCACAGCAAGACCAGCATCTGTATAAGGGAGCGGGGATAGGGGGTGATGCCAGCTGATTGCCGTTCTAAAGTAAATCAAAGTGTGACATCACAGGGAAGAAGGTAAATGATTGGTTGGTGAGTATTTTTCTCTTTTCTCTCTCTTAACTAGGGTATTGTTTCAAATTAGGAGCTGAAAAATTAAAAATATTCAATCGGCATAGTTCCTCAGGGCAGTGTCCTAGACCCAGCCATCTTCAACTGCTTTATCAATGACCTTCCCTCCATCATAAGGTCAGTAGTGGGGATGTTCGCTGATGATTGCAGAATGTTCAGCACCATTTTCAACTCCTCCGATACTGAAGCAGTCCATGTAGAAATGCAGCAAAACCTGGACAACACAAAAGTGCCAGGCAATGACCATCTCAAACAAGAGAGAATCTAACTATCTCCGCTTGACATTCAATGGCATTACCATTGCTGAATCCTCCACTCTCAACATATTGGGGGTCACCATTGACCAGAAACTGAACTGGAGAAGCCGCATAAATACTGTGGCTACAAGAGCAGGTCAGAGGCTCGGAATTCTGCAGCGAGTAACTCATCTCCTGTCTCCCCAATGCCTGTCCGCCATCTACAAGGCACAAGTCATGAGTGTGATGGAATACTCTCCACTTGCCTGGATGGGTGCAACTCGAACAACACTCAAGAAGCTCAACACCATCCAGGACAAAGCAGCCTGCTTGATCAGCACCCCATCCACCAGCTTCAACATTCACTCCCTTCACCACCGACGCACAATGGCAGCAGTGTGTAACATGATACAAGATGCACTGCAGTAACTCACCAAGGCTCCTTTCGACAGCACTTTCCAAACCTGCGACCTCTACTACCTCGAAGGTCAAGGGCAGCAGATGCATGGGAACACCACCACCTGCAATTTCCTCTCCAAGCTACACACCATCCTAACTTGGAGCTATATCGCCATTCCTTCACTGTCACTGGCCAAAATCCTGGAACTCCCTTCCTAACAGCACTGTTGGTGTACCTACATCCCAAGGACTGCAGCGGTTCAGGAGGCAGCTCATCACCACCTTCTCAAGGTCAGTTAGGGATGGGCAATAAATGCAGGCCTAGCCAGCAATACCCTCATCCCATGAATTCATAAAAAAGAGCAGTAAGTGTTGTAATAAGAGTATAAACACAGAACAGGTGTAGAGGTATTAAATATAACTGATAGTTCGAACAGGGTACGAAATAGATTGTTAAAAAAGGGAATAGAGTGGGGTTTTTTAAAATCATGGATGGGCAGCTGCAACCTGTTGCTTGCAATTCCGGCATCATGTGGGAACTTCTGGACACTTCATGTGTCTTGGGCAACCATATGTGTAGGAAGTGTCTCCAGCTGTTTCAGCTCAAGTTCAGGATTTCCAACCTTGAGGGGCAGCTGGAATCACGGCGGAGCATCAGGGATCAGGAAAGTTTCCTATACTGTAGGAGGTGGTCACCCCACAGGCAGTAGGAGTTCAGGATAGTAGGTGGTGGCCATCTGGAAGAGGCAGGAAGTGCAAGAGTCTTCAGGGAGTGTGCCACTCTCAAACTGGTACTCAGCTTTGGTGACTGCTGAGAGTGACAACATCTTGAAGGAGTGCAGTCCAGACCATGGCACCAATGGGCTTGGCTTTGTACAGGAGGGAGCAGCAAAGTACAGAAATGCAGTTGTTATAGGTGATTCCATAGTCAGGGAGACAGATAGCCAATTCGATAACCATTATTGTGAATCCCGCATGGTGTGTTGCCTCCCTGGTGCCAGGGTATAGGACATCACGGAGAAGGTGCAGAATATTCTGCAGGGGGAAGGGAGTAAGCCAGAAGTTGTGGTACAGGTTGGTACCAACGACAAAGCAAGGGCAGGTATTGAGGGCCGATGGTCAGATTTTCAGGAGCTAGGGAGGATCTCAAAGATAGTAATCTCTTGATTACTCCCAGTGCCATGTACTAGTGAGAGTAGAAATAGGAAGATAGGCATGGCTTGAAGCATGGTGCAGGAGGGAGGGCTTCAGAGTCTTGGGCATTGGGACCAGTTCTGTGGCAGACGTCACCTATTTAAAAGGGACGGGTTGCACCTCAACAGGACTAGGACCAATGTCCTCGCGGGGAGGTTCACTAGTGTGATTGAGGAGGGTTTAAGCTAAATTGGCAGGGGGGTGAGCACCAGCATATAGAAGTAGAAGAGAGGAATAAGTTACAGAATGTGCAGGTGTTAGGCAGTACTAAAGAGGGGAGTAATTCCATATTCGATGGGAGTGGACTGAGAAGGACAATGAAGAATGCAGAGACCGGATTACAATGCATGCATATAAACACACAAAGTGTGTTGGTGAGCTACAAGCACAAATAGCAGTATGGGAATATGAAGTAGTGGCAATAACGGAAACATGGCTTAAAAATGGCAAGGATTGGGCACTTAATATACAAGGATGTAAAGTGTTCAGAAAAGACAGAAAAGGAGAAAAGGGAGGTGGGCTGCAGTACTGAATCGGGAAGACATTGTAGTGTTGGAAAGGGAGGATGTCCTTGAGGTGGCAAGGACAGAATACATTTGGTTAGAGTTGAGAAGCAAAAAGGGTATGATCACACTACTTGAGGTATTCTATAGCTATCCAAATAGTGAGAGAGAGATTAGGGAGCAAATCTGCCGTGAAATCACAGAGATGTGCAAGAACTATAGAGTGGTGATATTAGGGGACTTTAATGATCCAAATATTGATTGGAATAATGTTAGATTAAAGGGTAAGGAGGGGGAGGAATTTTTGAAATGTGTTCTGGAGAACTTCCTTGATCAGTATGTTCTTGGCCCAACTAGAAAGGAGGCATTGTTGGATCTGGTGCTGGGAAATGAGGTGGGCCAAGTGGACCAAGTATCTGTCAGGAAAGCACTTGGGTAAGACTGATCATCGTATCTTTCTTCTTCTTCTTTCTTTTGGGCCTCCTTATCTCGAGAGACAATGGATACGCGCCTGGAGGTGGTCAGTGATTATAGGGCTTGGACTAGTAATGCAGAAAAGCAGGAACAAAATAAGGTAGAACGTCTAGATTAGAAGAGGGCTAATTTCAACACGATGAGAAGAGATCTAGTCAGGGTAAAATGGAACCAAAGATTGACAGGAAAAGCTGCATCAGAACAATGGGTGATCTTTAAGGAAGAGATGCTTCAGGTACAGGCTAGGTACATTCCAACAAGGGTGAAAGGTAAGGGAACCAATAACAGGGCTCTTTGGATCATGAGGGAGATAGAGATTATGATGAAACAAAAAAAAGAGGGTGTATGATGCATGTCAAATGAATTCTTCCAGTGAGAGTCAGGCAGTATACAAGAAGTTGAAAGGGGAGGTGAAGAGGAAAATAAGAATAGTAAAGAGAGAACATGAGAATAGAATGGCAGTCAACATAAAAAATGAACCCAAAAATCTTCCATCGGCATATAAATAGCAAACGGGCAGTAAGAGATTGAGTTGGGCCTATTCGGGACAAATATATACTTAGAGGTGCAGGGCAAAGCTAATATACTTAATGAATACTTTGTATCAGTGTTCACTAAGGAACAGGACTCTGACAAAATATCAGTAGAAGGGGAGAGAGTTGGGGTAAAAATTGAGAGGGTGGAGGTACTAAAAAGGCTGGCTTTGCTTAAGGTAGATAAGTCACCTGATCCAGATGACTTGCATCCCACATTGCTAAAGGAATTGGGGGTGGAGATAATGGAAGGTCTTGCCATAATTTCCCAATCTTCCCTCGATATGAGGAAGGTGCCAGAGGATTGGAGAGTGGCAAATGTGACACCCTTATTCAAGAAAGGTTCTAAGGACAGTCCGAGCAACTACAGGCCAGTTAGCTTAACATCAGTGGTGGGTAAGGTCTTAGAAATAATACTCAGGGAAAAAAAATCAACAGATACTTGGAGAAGTTTGTGTTAATTAAAGATAGCCAGCACAGATTTGTAAAAGGGAGATCATGCTTGACTAATCGAATTGAATATTTTGATGAAGTAACAGAGAAGAGAATGCAGTGGATGTTGTTAAATGAATTTTAAGAAAGCATTTGATAAAGTACCACATAAAAGACTGGTTAACAAAATTGAGGCTCATGGATTAGGAGGGTAAGTGTTCAATTATATAAAAAGTTGGCTAAAGAACAGAAAACAGCGAGTCATAGTAAATGTTTGTTTTCAGACTGGAGGATGACCCCCAAGGGTCAGTGTTGGGACCACTGCTTTTTTATTATATATAAATGACTTGGATCTTGGAATACAGAGTAGAATTTCAGACCGCATGGATCGGTTGGAGCGGCAACTGGATGCACTGGATGCAGGTGGCAGAGAGCGTCATAGACAGGAGTTTTAGAGAAGTGGTTACACCCAAGGTGAGGCAGATAGATGGGTGACCGCTAGAAGGGGCAGGCAGTCAGTGCAGGAATCCCCTGTGGCTATCCCCCTCTCTAACAAGTATACCGTTTTGGATACTGTTGGGGGGGATAGCCTATCAGGGGAAAACAGCAGCAGCCAGAGCAGTGGCACCATGGCTGGCACTGTTGTTCAGCAGGGAGGGACAAAGCGCAGAAGAGCAATAGTTATAGGGGACTCTATAGTCAGAGGCACAGATAGGCGCTTCTGTGGACGTGAAAGAGACTCCAGGATGGTATGTTGCCTCCCTGGTGCCAGGGTCAAGGATGTCTCTGAACGGACAGGGGGCATTCTGAAGGGGGAGGGTGAACAGCCAGAGGTTGTGGTACACATCGGTACCAACGACATAGGCAGGAAGAGTGACGAGGTCCTGCAGGGGGAGTTTAGGGAGTTAGGTAGAAAGTTAAAAGACAGGACCTCCAGGGTTGTAATCTTGGGATTACTCCCTGTGCCACGTGCCAGAAAGGGTAGAAATAGGAAGATAGTGCAGCTAAACACGTGGCTGAACAGCTGGTGTAGAAGGGAGGGTTTCAGATATCTGGACCATTGGGATCTCTTCAGGGACAGATGGGACCTGTACAAGAAGGACGGGTTGCATCTAAACTGGAGGGGCACAAATATCCTGGCTGCGAGGTTTGCTAGCATCATTCGGGAGGGTTTAAACTAGTGTGGCAGGAGGGTGGGAACCAGAGCAGTAGGACAGCAAGTGAAATAAATGAGGGGGAACCAGTAAATAAGGCCAGTAAGACTAAGAGGAAGAGCAGGCAGGGAGATGTTGCGGAGCACAGCGGGACTGGTGGTCTGAAGTGCATTTGTTTCAATGCGAGAAGTATAACAGGTAAGGCAAATGAACTTAGAGCTTGGATTAGTACTTGGAACTATGGTGTTGTTGCTATTACAAAGACTTTGTTGAGACAAGGACAGGATTGGCAGCTAAATGTTCCGGGATTGAGAAGCTTCAGGCGGGATAGAGGGGATGTAAAAGGGGTGGGGGAGTTGCATAACTGGTTAAGGAGAATATCACAGCTGTACTGAGGGAGGACACCTCGGAGGGGTCATGAGGCGAGGCAATATGGGTGGAGCTCAGGAATAGGAAGGGTGCAGTCACGATGTTCGGGGTTTTCTACAGGCCTCCCAACAGCCAGCGGGAGGTAGAGGAGCAGATATGTAGACAGATTTTGGAAAGATGTAAAGGTAACAGGGTTGTAGCGGTGGGTGATTTTAACTTCCCCAATATTGACTGGGACTCACTTAGTACTAGGGGCTTGGATGGGGCAGAATTTGTGAGGAGCATCCAGGAGGGCTTCTTGAAACAATATGTAGATAGTCCAACTAGGGATGGGGCCATACTGGACCTGGTATTGGGGAATGAGCCCGGCCAGGTGGTCGAAGTTTCAGTGGGGGAGCATTTCGGGAACAGTGACCATAATTCCATAAGTTTTAAGGTACTTGTGGATAAGGATAAGAGTAGTCCTCAGGTGAAGGTGCTAAATTGGGGGAAGGCTAATTATAACAATATTAGGCAGGAACTGAAGAATTCAGACTGAGGCGGCTGTTTGAGGGTAAATCAACATCTGACATGTGGGAGTCTTTCAGTTGATTAGAATCCAGAACCGGCATGTTCCTGTGAGGAAGAAGGATAAGTTTGGCAAGATTCGGGAACCTTGGATAACGCGGGATATTGTGAGCCTAGTCAAAAAGAAAAAGGAAGCATTCGTAAGGGCTGGAAGGCTGGGAACAGACGAAGCACTTGAGGAATATAAAGACAGTAGGAAGGAACTTAAGCAAGGAGTAAAGAGGGCTAAAAGGGGTCATGAAAAGTCATTGGCAAACAGGATTAAGGAAAATCCCAAGGCTTTTTATACGTATATAAAGAGCAAGAGGGATACCAGGGAAAGGGTTGGCCCACTCAAGGACAGAGAAGGGAATCTATGTGTGGAGCCAGAGGAAATGGGCGAGGTACTAAATGAGTACTTTGCATCAGTATTCACCAAAGAGAAGGATTTGGTGGATGATGAGCCCAGGGAAGGGAGTGTAGATAGACTCAGTCATCTCATTATCAAAAAGGAGGAGGTGTTGGGTGTTTTGCAAAGCATTAAGGTAGATAAGTCCTCAGGGCCTGATGGGATCTACCCCAGAATACTGAGGGAGGCAAGGGAAGAAATTGCTGGGGCCTTGACAGAAATCTTTGCATCCTCATTGGCTGCAGGTGAGGTCCCAGAGGACTGGCGAATAGCCAATGTTGTTCCTTTGTTTAAGAAGGGTAGCAAGGATAATCCAGGAAATTATAGGCCGGTGAGCCTTACGTCAGTGGTAGGGAAATTATTAGAGAGGATTCTTTGGGACAGGATTTACTCCCATTTGGAAACAAACAAACTTATTAGCGAGAGGCAGCATGGTTTTGTGAAGGGGAGGTCGTGTCTCACTAATTTGATTGAGTTTTTTGAGGAAGTGACGAAGATGATTGATGAAGGAAGGGCAGTGGATGTTGTCTATATGGACTTCAGTAAAGTCTTTGACAAGGTCCCTCATGGCAGATTGGTACAAAAGGTGAAGTCACACGGGATCAGAGGGGAGCTGGCAAGATGGATACAGAACTGACTCAGTCATAGAAGACAGAGGGTAGCAGTGGAAGGGTGCTTTTCTGAATGGAGGGATGTGACCAGTGGTGTTCCGCAGGGATCAGTGCTGGGACCTTTGCTCTTTATAGTATATTTAAATGACTTGGAGGAAAATGTAGCTGGTCTGATTAGTAAGTTTGCGGACGACACAAAGGTTGGTGGAGTTGCGGATAATGATGAGGATTGTCAGAGGATACAGCAGGATATAGATCGGTTGGAGACTTGGGCGGAGAAATGGCAGATGGAGTTTAATCCGGACAAATGTGAGGTAATGCATTTTGGAAGGTCTAATGCAGGTGGGAAGTATACAGTAAATGTCAGAACCCTTAGGAGTATTGACAGGCAGAGAGATCTGGGCGTACAGGTCCACAGGTGACTGAAAGTGGCAACGCAGGTGGATAAGGTAGTCAAGAAGGCATACGGCATGCTTACCTTCGTCGGTTGGGGCATAGAGTATAACAATAGGCAAGTCATGCTGCAGCTGTACAGAACTTTAGTTAGGCCACACTTAGAATATTGCGTGCAATTCTGGTCGCCACACTACCAGAAGAACGTGGAGGCTTTGGAGAGGGTACAGAAGAGGTTTACCAGGATGTTGCCTGGTCTGGAGGGCATTAGCTATGAGGAGAGGTTGGATAAACGCGGATTGTTTTCATTGGAACGACGGAGGTGGAGGGGCGACATGATAGAGGTTTACAAAGTTATGAGCGGCATGGACAGAGTGGATAGTCAGAAGCTTTTTCCCAGGGTGGAAGAGTCAGTTACTAGGGGACATAGGTTTAAAAGGGGCAAAGTTTAGAGGGGATGTGCGAGGCAAGTTCTTTACACAGAGGGTGGTGAGTGCCTGGAACTTGCTGCTGGGGGAGGTGGTGGAAGCAGGTACGATAGCGACGTTTAAGAGGCATCTTGACAAATACATGAATAGGATGGGAATAGAGGGATACGGTCCCCGGAAGTGCAGAAGGTTTTAGTTTAGACAGGCATCAAGATCGGCGCAGGCTTGGAGGGCCGAATGGCCTGTTCCTGTGCTGTACTGTTCTTTGTTCTTTGTTCTTTGTTCAATCCAAGCAGTCCATGTCAGTATTTAACCTTTCAAGAAAAGTTGAGATATCACGGTAGCCAGTAGACCTATTGGGAGGAGAGTTTCTAATTTTAGTGAAGAAGAGATGGATGTATTATTGTGGCTATGAAGGCAAGAAGGACTGAGTGGCATGTCAAGAAAGAGACCAGCCAAAATGAGGAGAAATAGATGAAGCTGTTACGCTCACCCCCACAACCTAAGATCAACAATACAGTGCAAGAAAAAAAATTAATAATTTGACCAAAATGAGCAACTTAAGTTCCACATCCACCCAACCCAATAAAGCTAACACAACCAGCACCTAGTAGATTGCCACCTTGGCATAATCAACATGCAATTACATGTTTGTGTGCAAGAATCCACACCCTTAAGCTTCTGCATGTAGTTGATATCCTGACTGGATAATGCATAATCCCACTTCAAGTGCATTTGCTAACCCTCTGAACATCAGAGTTATTAGTTATGACTAGTGCATGTAGTCATTGGGTGCTATTCCCAATAGACTAATGAGTTGAGCGAAGCTGTTATGTTGCAAACTCTGCATATCTTTTTCAGGAGAAGGCAATGCATAATGCAACAGAGAAAAAGATTATGGAAAGAGCAGCGCTAAATATACAGGAGGTGAACTCCAATGAGGAAGAGGCACTCAACAGAATGGGCCGTCTTGTCCCTTGCAGTGTAGGAGATGGAGAGATTGGCCAGGTGACATAACTAGTTTGTACATGGATTAATTAATACTTCTTGCGGAGTCTTATATGGCCACAATAAGCACACAGACACCACAAAGGTATAATCGCACCACTAAATGCAAAGGGCATCTGACAGGCTGTGCTACACTGCACTCCTGTTGGTGGGGAGGGGTGTGGAGAGGTCAGCATGGTCATGCGTAAGCGCAGACTCAGCACAGCACGAGCCTGAATCAGTTTCTGCCCACATTCACCACTATTTATGCTGATTTTTGGCAGGAAGGGGCTGGAATAATCAGATCATCGTTTCATCTCCAATCTTATTTTTTCTAACCATCATCTCCCCTCCTTGGCCAGACATCTCACTTCATTTGCTGACTTCAAAGTTTCTGAGTTCTGCCTTGATGAAGTATTGAAATTAAAAGCCCAACCTTATTGTAACCTCAAGCCCTGAAGTTCTTTAATTGGGGGAGGGTATAAGTCAAAAATTTTACCATTCTGTGTCTCCATCAGATCTTCCCCTAAGTGATGTTCAACATGGTTGAGTACTGATTCGTCACTTGAGTTGGTGATCTGAACAATGATTCTTTGACCATGTTTGACATGAAGTCCTGAAACTTCATTGGGGCTGGAGTCAACATTGAGGGTCACTTTCAGCTGACTATGTATTACTGTCTCTGCCTCTGGCAGACCTAACCTGCTAGTGGAATAGGACATACCTGTGGATGGCAATAAAGGAGGCTGAGATGTTGCCCTATAGTTATGATTATGAAAGTATCAGACTGTTGTTTGACTAATCTATGGCACAACTCAATCAATTTGAGCACCAGTGCTCAGATGTTGGTGAGGAGGCAGCAGGCTAAAATGGTCGAAGTCCTATGCTGCCTGTGGATCGTTGTCAATAGATTCAACTGATTTTTACTTATTTTTGAACTTTTTAGTGATTGTTTGCAACTGACTGTCTTGCTAGGTCACTTCAGAGGGTGTTGAGAGTTAACCAAGTAGTATGGGACTGGAGTTAAATGTAAGCTAGACTGGGTAACAGTGACTGGCTGCCGTCTCTGAAAGACATCAGTGAACCAGTTGGATTTTTACAACAAGCCAGCAGTTCATCTGGTTATTTTTCTGTTACAAACAAATTACCTAATTTATTCAATTCAATTCACAACTTGCTAAGGTGGTACATTACCATAGTGACTACACTTCAAAAGTACTTAATTGGCTATAAGGCGCTTTGGGACGTCCAGTGGTCATGTTGTGCACTAAATAAATACAAGTCTTTCTTTTTTGGAATCTTCAAGTTGTTAGCTCAGTTACCATAAAGGGAATTTCTAAAAGAATGCCCATATAACCACAGGGTGGCAATTGCAATGCCAGTGGAGCAAAGCATAAATTTAAAACAAAATAAATATCAAAGTCAAACAATAAACCATCAATAGTGCAATGCAAAAATGATCAAAAATGACTGTAAAATGAGCTGTCATAAATTACAGCAAAAAGCCAGTTTTAAAAATATTTCCAGTAGCTGTGTGCATGTAACAGTGTGCTTTGTTCCGACTTTAAGGAGCAAAACAAAAAGAAATCTTGCATTTATATCACACCTTTCACGACCACCAGACATCACTTTACAGTCAATGAAGTACTTTCTGAAGTGTAGTTATTGTTGTAATGTAAGAAACATGGCAGCCGATTTGCACACGGCAAACAGCAATGTGATATTGACCAGCTATTCTGTTTTTTGATGGATAAATATTGGCGAGAACACTGAGGATAATCCATCCGTTTTTCTTCAAAGTAATAGCATGGGATCTTTTATGTCCACCTGAGTGGACAGGACCTCAGTTTAACATCTCATCCAAGAGACGACATCTCTGACCGTGCAGCACTCCCCAAATTCAGAGTCCTGGACTAGGACTCAAACCAACAGCCTTCTAAATCAGTAGCAAGAGTGCTACCAACTGAACCACATCTGACACTGAGCTCTGGGCTCATTCTGGGAAGTAATGCATTGGGATTGCTGGGGCTCATCCCAAACATGTTCCCAAATGAAGTTTGCATGACACAAAACAGAGCTTAATTCCAAAGCTTCTTGTGCAGGCTCATTGGGGTGAGTACAAGTCAGTAGAACACAGGTACAATGGGGCAATTTTAACCTGACAGCAGTTTGGGAGTGAGGGGACCTGGTAGCACATGGGGAACCCGAAGTAAGTGCAGTGTGTCTGTCAGTGACATTTTGACCCAGCCACTGTATTTGCATCTGAACTCCAGGTTTCCCGACCAATTAGCGTGAGCAGGCATGATGACAACCCATGAGTTGATTTCAACTAAGCTATTTAAAGGGACACTGCAAGGATGACAGTTGATAGATTGTGGGTGTGGGGGACAGAGGAAGCAACTGGCATTATGCAGTCCCAATGTGGCAAGGCTGCGCCTCACTTCACAGATGCCTCCCTAGAACAGTTGTTGTGGTGTGTATGGGCCCATAGGGAGATGTTCTTCCCTGCTGATTGGAGGAAGAAGCCTGCCACAGAGAAGAAGAATGCGTGGCAGGAGATAGCTGAGGAGGTCAGAAGCCCAAATGTGGTGCTACACTCCTGGATACTGTACCGGAAACAGTTTAATTACCTAATCAGGGCAGAAAAGATGAGTACAATGGCATGTTCAAGTACATCCTGCTGTGTGCATCATACCAACCTCCCCACACTCTAACAACCCAAGCCTACTCCTGCACATCACTCCTTGCAGGTGCACCCATCCCTCTCTGTCAATGCACTTCCTCATCCCACCTTTCCATCTACCACTGACACTCACCCTCATCTCAGTGCAATGTCATGCCTCTCCCCCATAGTTACCCTCAACAAATGTTGTCCATCCTTGCTTTTGGCATATTCCATTTCTGCCACTCATAGGTATCATCGTTCACTTCTTGCGGAAGAGAGCACGCAACATCAGGGAGAGGGAGAGAACTGCAAGTGGCCCTCCAGCCATCTCAATACTGACAGCTGCAAAGGAGGATGCTCTGGAGATGAGCAGAGTCTTGAGATGCCTGGCCATTGGAGATGGTCGCCTCCCAGCTACCTGTTGACAGTCACGTGGCATACGACACTCATTCATGTTGACTTGATGTCAGTAGCCCGTGAACTATGATCATGTTCATAATATTCCTTTAAAACAGTCTTATCATGACAGTTCTAATCTATGTCTTTAGTCTCCCACAGGGCCTTCAAGCTTCCCGCAGAAAGTCATCCAGAAGGATGTCAAGGATTTCTCAGAGGAGCTCAAACATTCCGAAGGTGCACCATCAGACCATGAGCCAGCTCAGATACTCACTTTGGTAGGACTGGTAAAACATATAGTTGGGTTTTCACCTGGTGTCTCTCACATCAAGTGAGCAAGAGCAGATGGTGGAGTCACGGACAGCAGTGGAGAGTCCATGTCAGAGGGCACAGGAAGTTTCAATCTCTGCTCGGCTGCCGCAGCTGAACCTTGGGAGCTGTTGACAAAGAGGAGCTTTCTGGAGCAGCAGCAAAGAATATGTGAGGTACTGGCAGGCTTTCCAGAAGTGCTGAGCATGCTTGCAGAGAAATTGAAGAAGTTCATCTCAAGCATGCATGAGTGGCATAATGTTTCAGTCCTTTGCGATAATGTTTTTGTCTATGAAAAAAGCAGCAACCTGCATGGAGCATCAAACATGGCAGTCAAACAATGCATGCAAACCTCACCAATGGCTTGAACACTCTGGGTGTCATCTTAAATAGGACTGATGAAACCCTAGCCATGTCTGTTCAGCACCCTGCTGATTTGCAGCAAAGTGCTGTCCAGCTCCTTGCTAACAGGGAAGTGGAGGTGGGCCATGAGAGGGAAGATGGTTGAACATGACTTTTTTTTTTTATTCGATTCATTCATGGGATATGACATAGCTGGCAAGGCCAGCATTTATTGCTCATTTCTAATTGCCTGGGAGAAAGTGGTGGTGAGCTGCCTTCTTGCACTGCTGCATTCCATATGCTGTAGGTACACCCATAATTCTGTTAGGGAGAGAGTTCCAGGATTTTGGCCCAGAGCCTGTGAAGGAAGAATGATATATTCCCAAGTCAGGATAGTGTGTGATTTGGAGGGGAACTTGCAGATGGTGGTACTGTCATGCATCTGCTGCCCTTGCTCTTCTAGGTGTTAGAAGTCGCAGGTTTGGAAGGTGCTGTCGAAGGAGCCTTAGTGAAGTTCTGCATGGTACACCGGTGATGGAAGGAGTACATTTTTTTAAGATGGCAAATGAGGTGCCAATTTAGCAGGTTGCTTTGGGATCTGAGCAGCCTGCCTCCACCTCTGTGGCTGAAGCCACAGGCATTGCACCATGTAGGAGTAGCATAAAAAGGAAAAGTAAAGATTTATAGTTGTACAAGGGTACACATGTGTGTGTGTTACACAATGTTAGATTGTTAAATTTCTGTTCAATTCTTCAGTCACATAAAAATTATTTGTTTGCATTGTTTATCATGTTTTTATCTGCTGCCTGGAAAGCAGCCTTCTCACTTGTGAGGAAAGGTAAAACAAGACATAAAGTCAGTGATAGGAATGTTTTGTCAATTGCAGGACTGTTTTGTATTGGGGGTGGATGCAAATGGATTCAGCACATGGCTGCCAGATGGATGCACTAATGCAACTTAACTTAATCACACCATTATGAGGGCACCCCAGGCAGCAATGTGCGTCGCTGCTGGTGCCACGGCCTCATCATGTTCTTCCTCCACCTCCTGTTCTTCCTACTCCTTCTCCTCCCCATCCTCTGAAGGTGCACTGCGCTCCGCATGTTGGTCCTCCTGAAGGTCCAATCTTTGCTATAATAAAAACAGAAAGTGCTGGAAATACTCAGCAGGTCAGGCAGCATCTGTGGAGAGAAAAGCAGAATTAACATTTCAGGTCTGTGATCTTTCATCAGAACTGGCAAAGGTTAGAAAAGAATTAAGTTTTAAGCAAGTGAAGAGGGTTGGAGTGGGGGGCAGTTGGTGTGGAAGAGAACTAAAGGGAAGGTGTGTGATAGGGCAGAGGGCAGGAGAAATTAAATAACAAAGCTGTCCTGGGACAAAGGCAAACCGTGTGTTAATGCTTGTGAAAGACAAAGCATTCGTCCAGACAGAGTGTTAATAGCAGAATAATGAGCAGCTCTGTCTACATGAAAAACAGGCACATGGTTATAAAATAAAATTAAAAATTTAAAAAAAGGCCAGTCATGCTCTGAAGTTATTGAACTCAATGCTCAGTCCACAAGGCTGAAGTGTGCCTAATCGAAAGATCAGGTGCTGCTCCTCGAGCTTGCATTGATGGGTCACTGGAACACTGGAGCAGGCCAAAGACAGACATGTTGGCATGAGAGCAGGGGGCAGGCGTTGAAATGGCAAGCAACCGGAAGCTTGGGGTTATGCTTTCGGACTGAGTGGAGGTGTTCTGCAAAGCAGTCACCCAATCTGCGTTTGGTCTCCCCAGTCTAAAGCATTGTGAGCAGCGAATACAGTATACTAAATTGAAGGACGTACAAGTAAATCCCTGCTTCATCTGGAAGGAGTAGTTGGGGCCTTGGATGGCGAGGAGGGAGGAGGCAAAAGGGCAGGTATTACACCTCCTGCGATTGCATGGGAAGGGGCTGTGGGAAGCAGAAAAGATGTCAGGGGTGATGGAAGAGTGGACCAGGATATCGCGGAGGGAATGATCCCTTGAGAATGCTGACAGGGGAGGGGAAGGGAAGATGTGGTGGCATCATGCTGGACATGGTGAAAATGGCAGAGGATGATCCTTTGGATGTGGAGGCTGGTGGGGTGGAAAGTGAGGACAAGGGGAACCCTGTAGCAGTTCTGGGAGGGAGGGGAAGGGTGAGGGCAGAAGTGTGGGAAATGGGACGGACACAGTTGAGGGCCCTGTCAACCACAGTGGGTGGGGAATCCTCGGTTGAGGAAAAAGGAAGACATGTCAGAAGTGCTGTTGTGGAAGGTTACATCATTAGAACAGATGTGCCTGAGATGGGGAAACTGGGAGAATGGAATAGAGTCATTACAGGAAACAGGGTGTGAGGAACTGTAGTCAAGGGAGCCGTGGGAGTCGGTGGGCTTCTAATGAATATTAGTAGACAGTCTATCCTCAGAGATGGAGACAGAGAAGTCAAGGAAAGGAAGAAAAGTGTCAGAAATAGACCATGTAAAGGTGAGAAGGGTGGAAATTGGATGCAAAGTTGAAGAAGTTTTCCAGTTCAGGTCGAGAGCAGGAAGTGGCTCTGATACAGTCATCAATGTACCATAAAAAGAGGTGAGGGAGGGGGCCTAAGTATGACTGGAACAAGGAATGTT
The DNA here is from genome assembly GCF_036365525.1 of Heterodontus francisci. NCBI lineage: Eukaryota > Metazoa > Chordata > Chondrichthyes > Heterodontiformes > Heterodontidae > Heterodontus > Heterodontus francisci. The sequence goes on along the minus strand of NC_090377.1, from coordinate 61,802,731 downwards.
CGACATATCCCACAAAAAGACAGGCATAACTAGGACCCATGTGCGTACCCAAAGCAACACATTTTATTTGAAGGAAGTGAGTGCAATTGAAGGAATAGTTGTTCAATGTAAGAACAAGTTCAGCCAGGTGGAGGAGGGTGGTGGTGGATGGGGATTGGTTAGGCCTCTGTTCAAGGAAGAAGTGGAGAGCCCTCAAACCGTCCTAGTGGGCGATATAGGTCTGGAGAGATTGGACGTCCATAGTGAAGAGGAGGCAGTTAGGGCCAGGAAACTGGAAATTGTCAAAATGATGTAGGGCATCCGAAGAGTCATGGATGTAGGTGGGAAGAGACTGGACCAGGGGAGAAAAGACAGAGTCAAGAAATAAGTTCAGTGGGACAGGAACTGGTTAAAATGATGTGTCTACCAGGATAGTCCTGTGTGTGGATTTTGGGAAGGAGGTAGAAGCGAGTCGTCCAGGGCTGTGGGACTATGAGGCTGGAAGCTGTAGAGGGAAGATTTCTGGAGGAGATGAGGTCAGTGACAGTCCTGGGGACAGTGGCTTGATGTTTGGTGGTGGGGTCATGGTCGATGGTCTTTTCTTTGAGTCTAATCTTTGCTTCTTACGTTGTGCAGAGCACAGTATACCACAATAATTCTGGAGACACTGGCTGTGCATATTGAAAGGTGCCTCCAGATCTGTCGAGGCACCTGAAGAATACCTTCAGCACACTGATTGCTTGCTCCATGACAATCTTATTGTCATATAGCTTTGTTTGTAGTGCTCTTGGGTCTCATTGCTTGGGCTCCTTGTGAGTGTCATCAGCCATGCTTTAGGTAGGTAGCCAGAACAGAAGGAACACCATCACTGAGATAGATACTGCAATAAAATGCTTTGGGCTGCCTGCATCAAGTATACACTGCATTCTACATCCCAACAAGGAAACAGGACTAAAAACCCAAAACCCAGAAAGATACATAAAATGGCAAAGAAATCAGAAAGCCTTCCAAGACCCGGGCCAAAAACCTAAATAAGGTTGCCCTGGGATTGGGGCCTTACACCCACAGCTAGGCCAACCAGAACAATAAAAGATACAATGAAGATCTAACATTAACTGCCCTCTGCACCAAGTCCTCCATTATGAAACACCATGGTATTTGATTTAAAGTGCAGTGCAGAAGACACTTCCCTGACTGCTGACCTGACCTTTCAGGTACTGGGACTGCACTAAATACAGAGTTCAAAGAACTAGAGTGTTGCTGTTTAGGGCAGACCCTAGTGAACCAGAAAAGGATATAGGCCTGAATAGGGAGAAGCTTCCAATATTCACACCACATTAAAGGAAAGAACTAGGATCATTCTTTGTTTAAACGTAATTTTCTTGTTTAGTTATTTGTATTGGGCTACAGAAAGAAACAAAACACCATACAGCATTAAACAAACATCTGGCAAGGGTAGATATGTGTGGAAATTGAGTTGTATTGTGGCAACCAAATTACAACTTTTGTTGCACACAGTGGATAAAGAATAATTGTTTTGTTGGGACCCAATTAAATGTTTGTGTGGTCCTACTGCTTTTGGCTCTATCTTTTGAACCTACCTCAGCTTTGCTGAAAAGCCAATCTGTCCAAGTATGACTGTTATGTTAAGGCATGCTTGATATATGTTTCTGAATATTATTTATGATATCAATTTAGTGTTTGGCTTCCTGCTTTGACTGATTTCAGTCTTACTGTAGCAAGAAAAAGAGGCTCAGCTGATTCTACATATTGGAAAAAGCTGCACTTGAAAAAGCAAGCGTCGGTTCACCACATCCTGTTTTTAATCAAGTACGCAGACCATGGGCTGATTTAAATGATAGAATGCTAGGTATGAAGATCCTGACTTCAAAAATAACCCCATTAATGAAACAAAAAAGAAACTGCAGATGCTGGAAATATTAAATAAAAACAGAAAATGCTGGAAACACCCAGCAAGGCAGGCAGCATCTGTGAAGAAAGGCATTGTGAACATTTCAGGTCAATGACCTTCATCAGAACCTTTCTGACAAAAACTCATCAACCTGAATCATTAAATCCATTAATAAAATAATTTACTAAATTGCTTCTATTGATATAAACGTCTAATAATTCATTTTGATAAAATCCTTATTTTTGCATAACTGTCTCGATTATATTTGTTATTTCAAACAAATTTTGAGGCAAATCAGATATTTTATTTGCACTTTTTAAGTTGTTATTCTTTTGCATAATTTGGCATTAGGATGATCATTCCTGAATAAACCATAACATGAGGCCAGTATATTAATAGGCTGCAAGACTGTCTAATCTTTTACACTGATTTAATAATAGAATTACAGAATGGTTACAGCACAGAGGAGGTCATTTGGCCTGTAGTTTCTTTGCTGGATTTCTTGCAAGAGCAACTCAGATAGTCCCACTCACCTGCCCTTTCCTCAGTGCCCTGCAAATTATTTCTCTTCAGGTGTTTATCCAATTCCCTGTCGAAAACCCAGATTGTATCTGCCTCCACCACACTCTCAGGTCCTGCATTTCAGATCCTAACCACTTGCTGAGTAAAAAGGTTTTTCCTCATGTTGCGTCTGGTTCTATTGCCAGTCACCTTAAATCGGTCTCCTCTGGTTCATGACCCTTCCACCAGTGGGAAAAGCTTCTATCTACTTTGTCTAGGCCCTTCATGATTTTGAAGCCCTCTATCAAATCTCCTGTCAATCTTCTCATCTGTGAAGAGAACAAATCCAGCTTCTCCAATCTCTCCACATAACTGAAGTCCCTCATCCCTGGAAGCATTCTCATGAATCTTGTCTGCACCCTCTCTGAAGCCTTCACATCCTTCCTAAAGTGTGTTGCCTAGAATTAAACACAATACTGCAGTTGAGGCTGACCCAGAGTTTTATAAAGGTTCATTGTAACTTCCTTGCTTTTGTACTCAATCCCTCTATATATAAAGCCTAGGATCCCATATGCCTTTTTAACCCCTTTCTTAACCTGCCCTGCCACCTACAATGATTTGTGCACATATACCCCCACTCTGTTCCTTCAGCATCATGCGATCTATTTTATATTGCCTCTCCTCGTTCTTCCTATGAAAATTCACCACATCCCACTTCTCTGCATTAAATTTCATCTACCACCAGCCTATGTTCTCTTGAGGTCTATCACTACCCTCCTCACAGATCACAATACTTCTTAAGTTTGTCTTTAACAAATCCGTGCTGACTTTCTTGAATTAATCCGTACTTGTCTAAGTAACTGTTAATTTTGTCCCGGATTATCATCTCTAAAAGCTGTCTCACCACTGTTATTACACTGACTGGCCTGTAGTTGCTGGGTTTATCCTTACACCCTTTTTGAACGAGGATGTAGCAATTGAAATTCTCCAGTCCTCTGGCATCACCTCTGTATCTTAGGAGAATTGGAAGGTTATGGCCAGTGCCTCTGCAATTTCCACCCTAACTTCCCTCAACTTTCAACTATTTGCATGTGTTTGGCTAACATGAACTCATTTGACATCAGAATTTCACACTATAAAGTTCCTTTAGCAGATTGCTAGAACCACTCGCAAGTGATAGTAATGAGAAATGAAACAACACTGGCAAAATACAATCTGCAGTGGGGGGGTTGGGGGAATGGGGTGTACTCAGACATGCACTGAGAAACATCAGCTTGCAACCTCTGCCGCTGACCCCGCCAAATTAGCAATGAGGTGCATCTAGGATCGGAAGGTCCTGTCATGTTGGCAACCATCTTCAGCTAGAAGTGCTGAGTGGATGAGCCATCTCAGCCTTGTCCTGAGATCTCCACCATCACAGAAGGCAGGCTTCAGCCAATTCAATTCCCTCCACATGATATCAAGAAATGACTGAGAACACTAGATACAGCAAAGGCTCTGGGCCCCCACAACATCTCGGCTGCAGTGGTAAAAACTCGTGTTCCAGAACTAGCCATGCCTCTAGCCTAGCTGTTCCAGTACATCTACCCAACAAGGATGTCCTGTCCTCAAAAAGTAGAACAATCCAATGCAGCCAATTAGCACTTCATCTCACTATTCCAAGATAATCGTGGAATGTAAAGATAACCTCAGCTTCTTTTCTCGACTGAAACTCCTCCCCCTGTCTCCTCCACCCTCAACTCCAACAAGTGCGAGGAGCTCATGGACTTCTTTGTCAGTAAGATTGAAACCATTCAATCAGCTGTCTCTGTCCCATCCCTCCCTTCCCCTAGCCCACCAGGCCAAAAACCCAAAGGTTCCCCTGCTCTGACCTAGCCCTGAAATTATACCTTCTCTAGTTTTTGTCCTATCTCCCTTCATGTCCTCTCCAAGCTCACCTTGTCTACGAGACCCACTTCCTACTCTCGTGATTCTAACCCCACTAAACTACCAACCACCCAATTTCCCCTGCAGGCACCCACATTTGCTGATATTGTTAACGACTCCCTCTCCCAAGGTACTGTCCCGCTCTCCTTCAAATCTACCATCATCACTCCTCAAAAACCAACCTAACTTCTCCGTCCTTCCAAACTACCGTCCCATCTCCAACCTTCTGTTCCTCTCCAAAGTCCTTGAACATGTTGTGCCTCCCAAACCCACGCCCATCTTTCTCTGATTTCCATGTTTGAATCCCTCCAATCAGCATTCCGCTTCTGCCACAGTAACGAAATGGCACTTAGCAAAATCACAAATTACATCCTGTGTGACTGTCACAAAAGTAAACTATCCATCCTTGTCCTTCTCAACCTGTCTGCATGTGCCACAGGTACCCGGACTAGAAGGACCAGCCGGAACAAGGGCCTCAGTTCTGTGAATAATAGTGATATACGGAGCCCCACACCACTGATAACACCTAAATTTGTTTCACATCTGCCGAAGACAACAACTCACATACGAAAAGTTGGGGAGAGTGTGTTTAGCTTTTCAGGAAGCCCGCTCGCCAAACCCAGAGAAATGACCATCGATATCCCGACTAACAATGCACAGAATATGCAACTTCTGGCCATTGACCTGGTTCACCACACCATCCTCCTCCAATGCCTCTCCGTCGCTAACCAGCTGGGTGGGACTGCACTCGCTCAGCTGCATTCTTATCTACTTACTTGGAGGCAGACAGCATCTGCAATGGTTTCTCTTCCCACTTCCTCCAAGGATCCATCATTGGCCCCATCCGATTTCTCATCTACATGCAGTCCCTCAATGACATCATTCAAAAACACATCAGTTTCCACATGTATGCTGATGACACCCAGCTCTACCTCACCACCACCCATTTCAACCCCTCCACTGTCTCTAAATTGCCTTTGGTGGGGGACAGAGAGAGAGATAGCATTTGGGGGGGGGGGGGGGGGGGAAAGAGAGAGAGCGAGAGAGAGCCGGGGGGGGGGGGGGGGGGCGGTGGGGGGCCACACAGAGAGAAGGGGGGACACAGGGAGGGGGGGGAACTGGGAGGGGGGCGAACACAGGGACAGAGGGAGAGATTAAGATCACTCGTGACAGATGGATATCTATCCAGAATACTCTGCATCCCTACATCAAGTGTGCGGGCAGAGATTGACTATTAATGCAAGCAAAAACATTGTCATTTTTCAATATCATGACGAGAAAGTAAGTCAATAAATTAGTCTTCTCATTTAATGCTTCTTCACAAAAATGCACATTTTTATTAGAAAGATAAATTTTTTAATGCCTTTGTCTTTCAAAATTTTCTCACTGCACCTCCCGCCACCACCCCGTCCCCAGGCCGAGCAAAAATCGTAATACCGCCCTCCGCCTGAAAAGGTTGGACAACCCTGCTCTACAACGATTTGCCACAGAGCTCGGAGCATGGGGTCTTGAGAAGTCTCTCTCTCTGGAGTTCCTCTCTCTTGTGCTTCAGTAAAAAGATGAGATCTGTGTTGTAGCGTTCCTACAAACTTGCACAGACTTCGTCCACCTGGAAGTCAAATGGCATTTTTTGTGTCTTCCCAGGGTTGGGCAATCTACTTAGAGTGTCTGATAGATACAAACCCAGTAGTCAGATGATCCTGACATCACAGTTGCAGCCTTGAATCTTGATGAGTAACCTCTAGAGTCGAGGCAGCGCACTCATGAACAGTTTTCTCCAGATCATCTGCCGCGGCTTATGATCTGTCTCGACAGTGAACTCTTTTCCGAATAAGTATATGTGGAACCTGGGGATCCCAAAGACGAGAGGGAGAGTTTCTCATTCAATATTGGAGTAATTTGCTTGTGCTGGTGACAGACTTTTTGAACCAAATGCTTGTCCTCTTGAATAAGACATGCACCGAGAGCTTTCGGTCATGCATCCACTTCTGATGTCGTTGCCTTCTGGCGGTCATAGTACAATTCAGCTGACCATGCTTGTTTCAACACAATGAATACATGTTGGTGATCATCCTGCCATGGGAATGGCATGTCTATCTTCAGCAATTCTGTTGCCAAGGCTTGAAATTTGCAGCTGAGGAAAGATTGGATTGGCTAGGGTTGTATTCCTTAGAACAGAGGAGGCTGAGGGGTGACTTAATTGAGGTGTATAAAATAAAACGTGAACAAAAGAACTGAGTTCTAGAGGCGAGGGGAGAATGACGGCCCTTGACATCAAGGCAGCATTTGACTGTGTGGGGTATCAAAGAGTGTTTGACTGAATGTTGCTGAAACAGAATGTAATTTTCTGTCTCGCGCTGTGGACTGCAGTATCCGCTGCAAGGCCAATGGTGAGATAAATATGTAAACGAAGGATTGAAATAATGCTATATCCCATTGGTATAGAGCAAATGCTCAACTGAAATACCCATTGGTATTTTTAAATGCAAATTAAGGATAGAAATGATTATTGTAAGACTATTGGTTACAGAATACTATAAGTGCCACTGTTTTGCGGAGACCGGTAGAACATTGCAGTGAGCCTCACTGTGTCTGTTCTCCTTGTGCACAAGTCAATAAAATTAGGTTGCGAGTACTCACCATGCCAAGTCTGTTTATTTCACAACAGTTTGAGTCATACCTAGCACAAAGTAAATGCTTGTGGTTGTTGGAGGCCAATCATCTCAGTCCCAGGATAGCACTGCAGGAGTTCTTCAGGGCAGTGTCCATGGCCCAGCCATCTTTAGTTGCTTCATCAATGACCTTCCCTCCATCATTAGATCAGAATGGATGCTTGCTGATGTTTGCACAGTATTCCGTTCCATTCACAACTCCTCACAGAATTATTACAGTGCAGGAGGCCACTATTCAGCCCATCGTGTCTACACCGGCTTTCCAAAAGAGCAATTCACTCAGTTCCATTCCCCCACCTTCTCCCTGTCACCCTGCACATTCTTCCTTTTCATATAAACAGTCTCATTCCCTTTTGAATGCTTCAATTGAACCTGCCACCACCGCACTCTCAGGCTGTGCATTCCAGACCTCAACCACATTCTGCATGAAGAAGTTTTTCCTCAGATAATGATGCAGTCCATGCCTCCATGCAGCAAGACCTGGACAACATTCAGGCTTGGGCTGATAAGTAGCAACATTCACACCACACAAGTGTCAGGCAATGACCATCTCTAACAAGAGAAAGTCTAACTACCTCTCCTCAATATTCAAGAGCATTACTATCATCGAACTCCCCACTATCAACACTCTGGCGATCAGCATTGACTAGAAACTTCACAGGACCAGCCACATAAATTTAAAAAGAGTCCCAACCCAGCCCTCTCGCACACGAATGATCTCACTCAGTGCAGGCGGATGCTTCACCACCAACAGGCCATTGTGACAACCCTCACAGGAAGAGGGTTGGACATTTTAAAATTTTAATGAGACTGCGTGCCTTCATTTTGACAGTGATTGTATTTTTAACTACAGTCAACTGCGTTTCCCAGGCCTCGGGAAACCTGGCAGGTGAAAGGAGATGAGAAGGGATGAATCCATTAGGTTAATGTCTTTACAACACTACATGTGGGTCAAAAGGTTCAGAAATGTTTCCTCCAGAGGCAACAAGCTACTCTGTAAACCACCCCCTCCCCAGACGATCTGGCTGCTCCCCCAACACCCACCGCCCCCCCCAATCAGAAACCCCCCCACCCTAGACAACCATCTGCCCCCACCACCACGGTCGACCATCACCACCCCACACGATTTCTCCCATGCCCCCACAACACTTACCTGCTCTCAGACCAGCTCGGTTGTGGCCTTGTAATTTGCAATTTTATTTTATATCCTTTGAATTAATTTGGTAATTCACTCTATCCCACTTAAGTTTAGTTTTCATGCACATAAATCTAGTTAATATGTCGTTGGGTGCTGACCATATGGAGCTTCATTCCAGATATAAAAGTGGTTCAGCAGTGCCGACTGTGTTGGCTCTAGGTTGTTTTACTGTATCATGTGTCCTGTACCACAAATAAAATTAATCTGCTGTAGTCACTGCACAATGGAACACTAACATCTGTACAAATATTAATTTCTAATCTGACAAGCATCCAGCCTGTCAGTCAGGCTAGTGGTGGGCAGCTTAAATTGTGTCTATAGAGTTAATAAAGTAAATGTTGTGTTCGTGTGAGAGAGAGTACGCATAATTTTAGTTCACATCCAGTAATAGTCTAACTGGTGTAAGAATGATAATGGACTTCAACTGCACTATAAATTAAAATTGAAAGCATTAGGAACATTTAATTAAAAAGTCACAGGTAAAAAAATATTGTGTCAACAGGCCGTTTATATTCAAAGTTTCAAATGGATATTAAAACCAATGACCCTCCATTATTCATAAAAACTATATATATGTAACATATACATTGATTTTCATGGGTATCTTTGTATAGAAAATAACTACAAAGATCAACTTTCCAAGTGTATATGTGGTTTTTGATTTTCTATATCTGTCACAGTATCTGAATACAAAATTAAACTCTGAATAATCTCACAATTACTCTTCACAGTGAACCTCTGAAGAATGTGGCAGAATTCTTTTTCCAATGAAACTACAAACTGCTCTTCACATTCGAGGAAGCAGCAACCTTTAACAGCCAATAATACCCCTTAGACAGCAACTGTTTTGCAAAAATATTCAGGGTGATTATCATCGAGTTTTGCCTCACACTAGCATCTTGCCTAGTCCGAGAGTTTCACCTTACATTTTACCTTTCTTTTAAAGCACATCTGGGCAGAAAACCAAGTCTCCAATTGTTTCTGGTACAGCAATAAATTTTCCAGTGTTGCATCTATGTACAACTAGATATCACAATGCATTCAATTATCACAATCTGACTATATGTAGATCATTTACAATTAACAGGTTAAGTATTTCTCAGATAATTGTACCAATTAAATAATTCTGAAGAGATCATTGGTTTAAATAGTTTCTAATGTAATCATTTTACTGGCAGTAATTTGCAATTTTTTTTTTTTACAACCTTTAAACTAATTGGGTAGTTCTCTCCATTCCACTTAAGTTTAATTTTAATGCAAATGAATCTAATCAATATGACATTAGATGCTGACCATATAGAGCTTCATTCCAGACAAAAGTGGTTCAGCAGTGCCTGTGTTGGCCCCAAGCTATTTTACTGTGTCACTTGTCCTGTACCACAAATAAAATTAATCCCCTGTAGTCACTGCATAAACTTTGCACAAATACGAAAAAATCCTTATGCACCATTGAATTCAAATGAAATAAAATGAGCTGACAAAACAACTGGAAAGGAACATTGATCTCCAGCTCTGGGGATACCCAAACATATCATTAGTTGATTTAAGAACATCTTTCAAGTTTATTGATTGTGAATTTGTAATAAAGTTGAATTCTTCAGATTATTGATAACAGTTTGATTTTTCTTCTGTGAAAAGAAATGTGCCTAACCTCAATAACATTTGAATCATATCACTTCAGACACTTTTTTCCATCGACATTGGTTTCAAAATGAGTCCACTGCTTCTTTATAATATCAGATTGCTAGTTTTCCAAGAAAAATAATTCACTTTTCAAATAGTTAATTGGAAGCCATTAAAAGTTATCTTATATTATAATGCTGATGTTAACATTATCTTTGAGTAAGGAGTTCACTGTTCAGTGGAAGGTCCATTAAAAATGGCACACAGATCAGTATGCACTGCAAACAGGTACATTGTTCATTTGCAATTATCACATATTTGCAGATCTGCCCAAGTCAACAAATATTAATAAAGAAATCTTTGCATTAGCAAGCAGAAGAACATACTCGACCTCGTCCTCGCCAATCTGCCTGCCGCGGATGCATCTGTCCATGACAGTATTGGTAGGAGTGACCACCGCACAGTCCTTGTGCAGACGAAATCCCGCCTTCACATTGAGGATACCGTCCATCGTGTTGTGTGGCACTATCACCGTGCTGAATGGGATAGATTTCGAACGGATCTAGCAATGCAAAACTGGGCATCCATGAGGCACTGTGGGCCATCAGCAGCAGCAGAATTGTACTCAACCATAATCTGTAACCTCATGGCCCGGCATATCCCCCACTCTACCATTACCGTCAAGCCAGGAGACCAACCCTGGTTCAATGAAGAGTGCAGGAGGGCATGCCAGGAGCAGCACCAGGCATACCTCAAAATGAGGTGTCAACCTGGTGAAGCTACAACCCAGGACTACTTGCATGCCAAACTGCGTAAGCAGCATGCGATAGACAGAGCTAAGCGATCCCATAACCAATGGATCAGATCTAAGCTCTGCAGTCCTGCCACATCCAGCCGTGAATGGTGGTGAACAATTAAACAACTAACTGGAGGAGGTGGCTCCACAAATAACCCCATCCTCAACGATGGGAGAGCCCAGCACATCAGTGCGAAAGATAAGGCTGAAGCATTTGCAACAATCTTCAGCCAGAATTGTCGAGTTAATGATCAATCTCGGCCTCCTCCTGAAGTCCCCAGCATCACAGATGCCAAACTTCAGCCAATTCGATTCACTCCGCGTGATATCAAGAAATTACTGAAGGCACTGGATACTGCAAAAGCTATGGGCCTTGACGATATTCCGGCAATAGTACTGAAGACCTGTGCTCAAGAACTTGCCGTGCCCCTAGCCAAGCTGTTCCAGTACAGCTACAACACTGGCATCTACCCTGCAATGTGGAAAATTGCCCAGGTATGTCCTGTACACAAAAAGCAGGACAAATCCAACCCGGCCAACTACTGCCCCATTAGCCTACTCTCAATCATCAGTAAAGTGATGGAAGGTGTCATCAACAGTGCCATCAAGCGGCACTTGCTTAGCAACAACCTGCTCGGTGATGCTCAGTTTGGGTTCCGCCGGGGCCACTCAACTCCTGACCTCATTACAGCCTTGGTTCAAACATGGACAAAAGAGCGGAACTCAAGAGGTGAGGTGAGAGTGACTGCCCTTGACATCAAGGCAGCATTTGACAGAGTATGGCATCATGGAGCCCTAGCAAAACTGAGGTCAATGGGAATCAGGGGAAAAACCCTCCACTGGCTGGAGTCATACCTAGCGCAAAGGAAGATGGTTGTGGTTGTTGGAGATCAATCATCTGAGCTCCAGGACATCACTGCAGGAGTACCTCAGGGTAGTGTCCTAGGCCCAACCATTTCAGCTGCTTCATCAATGACCTTCCTTCAATCATAAGGTCAGAAGTGGGGATGTTCGCTGATGATTGCACAATGTTCAGCACCATTCGCAACTCCTCAGATACTGAAGCAGTCCGTGTAGAAATGCAGCAAGACCTGGACAATATCCAGGCTTGGGCTGATAAGTGACAAGTAACATTCGCGCCACACAAGTGCCAGTCAATGACCATCTCCAACAAAAGAGAATCTAACCATCTCCCCTTGACATTCAACAGCATTACCATTGCTGAATCCCCCACTATCAACCTCCTAGGGGCTACCATTGACCAGAAACTGAACTGGAGTAGCCATATAAATACCGTGGCTACAAGAGCAAGTCAGAGGCTAGGAATCTTGAGGCGAATAACTCACCCCCTGACTCCCCAAAGCCTGTCCACAATCTGCAAGGCACAAGTCAGGAGTGTGATGGAATACTCTCCACTTGCCTGGATGAGTGCAGCTCCAACAACACTCAAGAAGCTCGACACCATCCAGGACAAAGCAGCCCGCTTGATTGGCACCCCATCTACAAACATTCACTCCCTCCACCACCGACGCACAGTGGCAGCAGTGTGTACCATCTACAAGATGCACTGCAGCAATGCACCAAGGCTCCTTCGACAGCACCTTCCAAACCCGCGACCTCTACCAACTAGAAGGACAATGGCAGCAAATACATGGGAACACCACCACCCGCAAGTTCCCCTCCAAATCACACACCATCCTGACTTGGAACTATATCGCCGTTCCTTCACTGTCGCTGGGTCAAAATCCTGGAACTCCCTTCCTAACAGCACTGTGGGTGTGCCTACCCCACATGGACTGCAGCGGTTCAAGAAGGCAGCTCATCAAGGGCAATTAGGGATGGGCAATAAATGCTGGCCTGGCCAGCGACGCCCACATCCCGTGAATGAATTTTTAAAAAAAGAACCCATTTAATTGACATTGTTAAGGCAGACTATAAATCCAGCTATAGCCTGCCAGCCCTTTGGAACATTTCTTTTCATAGAAGAAAAATCAAACTGTTATCAATAATCTGAAGAATTCAACTTTGTTACGAATTCACGATCAATAAAACTTGAATGTTCTTAAATCAACTAATGATATGTTTGGGTACTCCCAGAGCCAGAGATAAATGTTCCTTTCCAGTTGTTTTTTCAGCCTCATTTTATTTCATTTGAAAACTACAAAGTCAGCTTGGGGTCATTATTTGTGTTTGAAAGGACCATTTTAATATGCCTTATTTGAAAAGTGTCAAAATAAATATTCTGTATAACTCATCATTTTAAAAGGTTATTAGGAAACTTAACTCTGCATACCTTAAAGCTGAATGCAAGTTATATAACGGGTGAAAGGATGACTTCTGTATTTTCATCAAGGACATTTTCCAAACAGATGTTTCACTAATTTAAAACACACCAAATACTTTGCCACACCACAACTATGATAGAATGATTGAGAGAGTAGAAGGAAGGCACCAAATGAAAGTAATGAATAAAGAGCTCCAAAGAAGATTGTATCTAAACCATTATAGAAGTTACTTGTATTCAATGAAGGTGAAATTGAAAGCATAAATGCACAAATTGGCCCCATATTTCCCTCAGGTGTTCCGCTAGACTCCTGCAGTAATTGCGGTAGGTGTCCAGTGGAATCACTGGAAAACAGAAATAACCTGTTTGCGCCTATTGTCAGATTTTCCAGTTGACCTTGTAAGGGGTGGAACCTCTGCTCACCACTTAAAGGCCAGTGACATCAGAGAGCTGGCCATGGGGTGAGGATTCCCTATTCTGGTGTTTCCTACTTTCTTACACAGTGCCCTGTGTGACTGGAAGTCAAATGAGATGAGGTGTACAAACCTCTGGATGGGAGTTAGTGGGCCCCACTGATGCTGTGGGAGGCAGTGGTGGCAAGGGGTTGGTGGGGAGGTTTAGATATCCTATAAAATCATAACTATTTTCTAAAATTGGATAGACCCCTTTGCAGAGGGGGTCATGGATGGGGGCAATATGAAGCCTTGAGAAGTGACTGTGGAACCTCCCCCCAGTCCTTGATAAGTAAGCATTGAATTTTCTGGCTGCATGGAGCAGGTGGGTACAATAAATGCACCAGTTAATGGTTCAGGCACCACTGGCTTCAGGCAAATTAGGTGCATTCCCACCAACTCTGCGAATTCCAGTTGGGTCAGTGCTCAACAACACCAGTGGTTACATTACATCACTTCACAACATGAACAATAGATTTCGGGGCCATTCTTATTGCATAAAGTAAAAATGGAGGCATTTTCTCCAGTTTTAATTCAATTTTTTGGAACATTGCTGGCTCATCAAGTTTTGCAAACATATCTAAACAAACTAGTCAATTTTTCAAGGTTTATTCACAGGCCAACTGCGTTTTGACTCTGCAGGTAGTTGTGATGCTTTGCCGATAGCTCAGCCTGTTCTTTTAAGGCCGCAACTCAAGTGCTTCCTGTGGGAAGTTGTTTAAAGAGGTCCGGAGGTCAATCCACGTTTAATTGCTGCCTGGTGATGGAAGTTTGTAAATTGCCAACTACCTATAAATTTCCAGCTCCAGATCAGAAAAAAAGGAAATTTTCCTTGCTGTGTTTTTATTTACTTTTGACAGATTGAGGTGTGATTAAAAATTTCAAAACTTTTCCAGATAATTAGTTAAGTAATCAGGGTATAGGAGTGCATTTACAATAAGACCATCTCAGAACAATCTATTAATTCTTGGACTACAACTTCTAAAGTCACAAGCTTATAGAAGCACATTTTTATCGGAAATGTGAACATATTCCTCAATGAACCCCACCTTCAATAGTTGAAGCTCCATGTTTCTGTTGATTATAGCAACAGAATGGATTATGCAAAAATATTCAGAGTAGTTAACTTTTGATTAAAGCTATACAATTTGTTTAAAAGTTTTACTACATTTTTTTTTTATAACATACAGATCCAGTCTGCAATCAGAGACTTTTTAAATGGTTTAATGCCACAGTTTCTTATTGCTCCTTAATGCTATCATGAAACTAGCAGTATCATTACTGCATTAAAATATTAATATAAAAATCTAAAAATGACTCTCATCCTCTTCCACTGCCCGATTTAAACCTGGAATGAACTTCATGAGGCGCTTCCTAACACTTGGTTTCTTGTTTTTTCGAGGAATTGTCCCACAGCCATTGTGCACGTCCCATGATGGTGACATGTGTCCACTCCCACTGCTAGTCACACTAATGCTCCTGCTCCGGCTTAGCTGGGCTTTTGGTGTGAATATATCAGTTTCCCTGTGGAAGAAGCATTCTTCATCCATACTACTGCGCCTATAGTGGCTTCCAATGGCTGAGTCATCAAACACACTGAGGTGGAAGTCTCCATCCTCACTGTCATCAGTCATTAGGCTGAGTTGGCTCCTGCAGCTGCTGTCACTGGAAAATCTTTCCTTGTTCCGTGTGGCTGACCCAAATAAGGCAATACTGTTGTCTAGAAAGGATTCGGCAGATTCCACTGTGCTGTTGTTCAAGAGTCCTAAAAATTGAAACAGTGTAGATGTGTATGTATACATTTAAAGTAGTCTGTCTTGCCTCATGCTCTTTGATCCTAATTGAAAGTTCTGAGAGCTATTAAAATAAGCAATTCTGAAGAAGAGCCCAACACTTAGCAAAAATATCTTCAATGTAACCCCCACCACTTGCATACAACTGCAAAAATTTGCAAGCCACTAAAGCTTTGCTTCAAATCTCACAAATGGAAACAAAATCCACTCTATATAGCAAATCAAAGAGTTTGTCAGTATTGGGCTTTTATTTGGATTTAAATGGATATTATACCCAGCCAAATCCAGACCCACCAAATAAATCATTAAGTGGATCCTTCCTGCTGGAAAACTAAACATAATGCTGTGCAGTTAGGTTTAGTCCACATTGTGGCCTTTTCTCTACCCAGTAACAGAACACATAATGGAAACACTTTGAAAGAGAAAACAATTTAGGTAAGAGAAAGTGAATCATTTTCCACCACATAGATTTACTTTAGAATAACACAAATTTAAGGTCGTCAAATGGGTAGTATATTTTTCTCTTATATACAGAGCCTTGGTTTAAATTCCATGTAGACTGACTGCAGAACCTATCAGCTGATTCTAAGAGTCCTGTGGGAAATGAGCTTGGAAAGTCTCATCTCAGTCCCTTATGGTTAGAGCCCTATAGACATTCAAATCCAAATAAAACAGAAAAACCCACAAGTTGGCACTAAATGAACAATCTCACCTATAAAAACAATAGGATGGTTGGTATGGGAAACAAAATAAATCACATTGGTTCAATAAGAGTCACTTTCCAAGACTGAAGTTAGGGCACATTGTTGGAACAAACAGAGGAAGCTTTACTCTACATCTTTCTATGCTATTGATTTTCTGAGAGTTTTTGATGCACAGTGGATGCACAAGATGGAATTATGTTCATTCACTAGTGGCTAATCTCTCACCTTGATGAATACAAATTCAACACAACTAGAAATACAAAGTATTTTGAATCATACCATTTACTTCTTCATTTTAAACATCTCATAACATGAAAAGCTTTTAAATTAGATTTTAAAATTTGTACCAGAATTAAAATTATGCTACATTGTGGTTTCCAAGTAGGAACTCACCATGAACTAGGCGTTGTTCCTGCAACATAAGTGATCTGTACTCCACCCATTTCTCTTGAAGTGTTTTCTAAGAGACACAGGAAGGCAGAGTGTTGATAAAGTACGAAAATACGTAGGTATCTGCAGAGAGGCCTTATTGCAATATATGTGCTATAAAAAATGCAGCATCGCTTTTTCAGTAGATGTTTCTGTACATTTCAGGGAACGAACATTAACAATTACTGATCGGTTATCTTTAGAATCATTAATTAACCAAAATCAAATGACAAAGAATAATCAAATGCATTCAACAAGTAATCCTTTCAACCCTATACAAAAAAAGTTAACATTTTGAAACTCCTAATTAAATATTAAGTATATAAGGATACGTTTTGCTTCAAGTTTAAATGAAATGGGAGACGGATATCTTCACATAAAATTGTTAAATTAAGACACATTTCAAAGCACTTCTCTGCTGCTCACAAAGGTTAGGATATTAATTGTCTAAAGCAACTACAGTTGTAGGTAGTTTATTTCAACCAAACAGTAACTGGACTTGGTGCAAATTTCTCAAGAAAGGAGAAATACAGACCAACTGAAAAATTGAGAGTCGAACCAAAATGATGCCTCGATCAGCTGCAACTATTACAATATGAATAAATACTTTTACTTATATTCATTGCAGTTTCTCATTGAGTTTTACAGATAATTAGATCATGCAGTTTCTGTTTTCACCTCAAGTGCGCTGCTGAATTAATTGTTTGTTCTTGCGATTATTTCACATTTTAACTGACATCAGCAAAAGATTGGGAAAAATACCTTTAAAAAATGCAATCTTGTTTCCAGTTCACCTCTTTTGACAGAATCTTTATTAATAGTCAACAGGCTGTAAATGGAGATAAAGTTCGGGTGTAAATACAGAGCACATTGTTGGACGTAGGCTTGCACATAAAAGATATCTACCCCCTCCACCATTGATGTATAGTGGCTGAGGCTGAATATGTACTTTCTACAGGATGCACTGCAGCAATGCACCAAGGTTACTTCAACTGTACCTCAACCACAAAGAACAACAACAGCAGAAATATTGGGCTAGATATTATGTGGTCCCATGAGGCGGGATCGGAGGCGTGGGGTGGGGAGCACAGAGTATTGCGATGGGTGGCGTTGGAGGCAGTGAGGCAGAGGGCCCATCGCAAGCAATCTTCCAGGGGGCAGGATAGGCTGACGACGGCCAATTAAGGGCCTCTTTCCCACCACCGCTGGAATCTTACCAGCGACAGGGGGGCCTCCGCCATGCGGGGAGGTCGCCTTGTAGCATGAGGCGACCCCCCTGGGGGTTTTGGGGTCCCTCCTCTGTGGGCAATGTGGCCCACGGGGGACCCCCACTGGGAACCAATTAACCCCTGGGATCCCCCTCCCCCTGGACTGCAAGACCACCTCCCAGCCCCCCTTGCTGGGACCTTCCGGACTGGCCCCGTGACCTCGCCTCACCTACTTCTGGTCCAGGGTTGCAGCACTGGGCCTGGGTCTGAGGCCTCTGTAGTCCCAGCAGTGGCCACCACTCCTGGTGGTGCTGCTGATACTGCTGAGCTGCCATACCTCTGATTGGCTGGCAGCTCATGGAGGCAGGATCCCCGTCTTTAAGTGGATAGGCATCCCAGCTTGTGATTCTTTAATTGAAAAACACCAGAGGATCACTCTGGGGGGCTGCAAAAATGCAGAGGCGGGTTTTCCTCCACCTTTTTGGCCCAGGACTGGGAGCCCCATCTTCTACACAAAATCCAGCCCATCATGTAAACACCATCACCTTCAAGTTCCCCTCTGAGTCACAACTATCCTGATCTGGACATTTATCATTATTACTTCGTCAAATCCGAGAATTCCCTACCTCATAACATAAGGATTACAAGAAGACCAATTGGCTTCACAGGGTAACTAGAGATGCCAGCATCAAACACATTCCAAAAGCAATTTTTTTTTTTTAAACATAGCAAATAAGGAGGATGTCCCATCATGAGCATAAAAAAATCAAAACCCAAAATGATGATGGGTTTTCATTGAGTTGAAAGGATTTCTGAGAATTAATGTCAGATATGAGATAATCTGATGATGAAATGGGAGCAAAGAATTGTAGATGTATGTCTACTAGATATATAACCATCTAAACCTATTTCCCTTCAATGCTACTGCCAGAGAAAAAGGCAGGAGAGTTGAACAAAATATTGGTCAAGGAGGTGGGTTTTGATGACAGTCTTCAAGGAGGAGAGGGCGCGAAGGGGCTGAGGAAGGCATTCAAAAGCCTGGTGCTTAGGTGGCTGAAAGCACGACTGTCAGTGGTGGGGCAAAGGGAGGCAGGTGCACAAGAGGCCAGAGTCAGAGGAATAGAGAGTTCTGGTTGGATGTGGGACTGGTGGAGGTTACAGAAATAGGGGCTGGCAAGGTCATGATAGGATTTAAATGTGAGGATGATAATTTTTAATTAGAGTGTTATGACTAGGTGAGAAAGGGGTCTAGGGTTCTCTCAGCCTTCACCTGGTCTTACCGTAACAGGGTTTTATTTTAAACACATGGTGTTTTTAGCTCCCCCTTAGTGAATCCTTGTTCACTAACTTCCAATTGTAATGCAAAGAAACTAGCCAAACAGGTTTTCTTAGGTTTAAAGAAAAAAGGTTGAACTTTATTAAACTTAAACTCTAATTTGGTTAACGCCTATGGATACGCGACGCGCACACACTAGCATGCATATGCAATACACACATACAGATCGAGACAGAAGAAAGAAGAAATAAAGTGGAAAAGTTTGAGGCAATATCTGAAGATGGTTTTAGTCACTGTTCTTCGAGCTTGCTGTAAATCCTTGATTGTCGGTAGGTCTTGCGTTTCATTGGGGCCCAGTATTCTTCTTAAACCTTGTTCGATGTAGGAGACTTTTCTCTCTTGAAGTTCATTGTCCTCAGTGGGTCCAGAGGCTTGTGAGAAAGAGATGGGAGCCAAACAGGAGAGGTCTTCTCACTCCAAGAGCAAACAATCTTTTTCAGTTCAAACTCTGTACAATTCAGAAAAACCCATTGCCAAGCAGGTTAGTCATGTGACTAGCTGGACTGACCACATCTGTTTGTGGATTCTCGTTTTAGCCGACCCCGGAATGTCTCTTCTTACACACAATACCTGGTGCTCAAAGTCCATTGTAGGTTAAATTGGAGCAGGGAATAGCCCCTTTGTCTCTCCAAGTATGTTAGTATGTAAAAATGTTTTCCCAGCCAAGTGTCTGGTGATTTTCTTAGAGTCCTTTCTTCACTCCAGTAACAGTTTAAAATCAATGTTCATATGACAAAATTAATATGTCTCATTCTTGGCAGGTGGGGGCCTGCATGACAAGAGACATTGGAGGACTAGGAGCCAATTCAGCTCAGCAAGAACAGGGATGAAGTGGTGGTTGTGATTTGGTGCAGGATAGGATTCTGGCACCAGAGTTTTGGATGAGCTGAAATTTACAGAGCATGGAGAATGCAAGGTCAGCCACTAGGGTATTGGAAACATGGAGTCTTGAAATGACAAAAAGCATCAGGTGGACTGAGGTCAAGCTAATAATCATGGCTGATGGGTGATCACAATTGTTTTGCTTTCATTCTTTTTAAATGTGCTTTGCGCAGTTTCTGTTTTCAGGCTTAAAATCAAAATCAGAAATAAAGCAACTATACTATCTCAATTGGTACTGTGGATTTAGGAGAGTGGGATTGGATAACTTTCCAATATGCACACCCAGCATGCACCAGGAGCACTTAATGACCCAGATTCTGCAGTCAGCAGTGAACGAATGTGCTCGCCGTTTATTAAGCTTATAACTGCCCACAGACTTTTAGTGGGCTTTTGTGTGGCAACTTTAGGTAATTAGAGAACCATTTCAGCACAGCACCCTCTACAGGTGATCTGGGACCTGTGTGACTGGGGCAACCAACAGTTTGAAGCATACTTACTGCTGGATGGGGAGGTGGGTTGTAAAATCAGTTGGGATGGTGTGGGGGGGTGGGGGAAGGGGATTTCCTGAGCCTGTTGCCTACCCACTCCTGTCGACATTTTAACCAGCAGCAGGGGAGGTGGCAGGCAGCCCACCCTTAGGCCAATTAAAACCCTTTAATTGGCCAATTACCATTGGTGGATGGGCACTTCACCAACTGGGGAGGCCGCCCAGTAATATCTGGCTGCCTCCTTGCGGGCTAGGGAGCGGCCCTCCTGATCGGGCACCCTATGCCCCATGGAGGCACCCCCAGTGGCACAGAATTCCCCCATTGGAACACTCCCCTGCCCTCTCGAACAGCACCCTCTCCCCCCTTTCAGTGGGGCATGGCTGATTGGCCCTGGCGAGCCCTGACCCCACTTAACCTGCTTCTGAGGCTGACGTACATGATGGCTCCTCGCTGGGTGCAGTCCCAGTAGTGGCCACCACTGCCAGTGGCATTGCTGGGATTGAAGAGCTGCCAGCCCTCTGATTGGCCAGCAACTCTTGGAGGCGGGACATCCCCCATCAAAGGGGCAGAAGCCACGACTGCAGGCAATTATTGCCCGTTTCATGCAAAATGCTGTCATGGCTTCCAGGGCTGGAGGTAGAGGGCTCATTCCTGGCTTCCCAGCTGATGGATGGGGTCACCGCCTCCCAGTGAAATTCCGATCACATCGTCTAAACCAGGAAGTGCAAATTAGAATATCTAATTCAATTTAAAATCATGCACAAAAAGCAAAATAAAGGTGGGATTAAGAGACAAATATAAAAAAGGTAAATAAAAAGTATTTTACTTTTTATTTTTCAGAAAAATCTCCGACAATAAAATAAAATCAGAAGGAATAGAACACCACATTTGTAATGGTAAATTTTCAGGGACAGAGAGGTTGTTCGGCAGTAAATAAGATTTATCACACCATTAAAAATTCACTTACGCTTGAATGGCCAAACGCTAACTTTCTCTGGCATGTTTATTGGGCATCTCATAGGTAAGCACTGCAATTTTGTGCCCTTTATATGTTTTAATGCTGAATCTCTTGGCAAGGTACCAGTGTAGCAAGGTTTATACAGCAGCAAGGTAAATTGGACAGCAACTTTAATTTCCACATTTACCTGAGCATGTGTAGATACAGGAAGTTGCTGTCCAATTTACTTTTTAACACCAGAACGTGCTGACAGCCTCACCGTTATTCCAAAATCCAGGCCACTGTTTATGATTGAGAGTAATTTTCACGGCCAGTCAGAATGAATCATAGATTCTAAATGAGCTCTGAGAAAAGGGAATCTCTTGGATCCACAGCACCAATTGAGTTAGTATAGTTGCTTTATTTCTGAGAACTTAGTTTCTAACCCAAATATGCTTTTAAGGCATGGCAATGCTACTGTACTTACGTCATTTGCAAACACCATAAACAGTTATTATTACAAGCTAAAAAGAAGTTAAAATCAGTAGGAAGAGTGAAAATCCCTTTTCTGCTAATGCACCACTGAAGAGTTTTCCTATTCAAAAGATAGGAGACAGAAATTATTATTTTCTCATTTTGTGAATCTAATTAGGATTAGACGTGGCAGTAAGTTTTCCTTGCACCCAGTGACTTTCACACTTGTGGTGTTTTAAAGCTGCTCAGCCTCTCAGCAGCCAGAAAAAATATGCCTTCAGCAGTCGCAATTACATTGCCTTCAGAAATTCCACTCCCTCTTTTAGCACTGTGAATCCCACTTTTTTAGTGGACTTGCTCAGCTCTTGAGATAGCATTGTCACTGTTTGCTTTACAGCCCTGTTAGCAAAATTGAAGCTGCTGTTGGTAACAGAAGCCTACCCTGGAAATGTTAGAAAAAACATTTACATTGATACTTACCTTAATAAATTGCCAGATGACTTAATTAGGTCTACAATTTCTTGGTGACTAAACCCTTCAGTATCCACTCCATTGATGTTAACTAGCATATCACCTATTAGACAAAAAAGAATGAATGGCTGTCATACAGATGTGGGAAGCTGAGTAATGGGTTACATGTAATTAGTACACATCCGTGAGAAAGTCAGAACCAAGTAAACCAAAAGAGGAAGTGAATACATACCAGGCTTTAGCCCTGCAAAATGAGAGGGACTGTTGTCATGCACCTTGCACACATAAGTGCACATCTCCAATGCATTGGCATTTTGCTGGTTCATTCTAAGGGTCTGCAAGTTTTTTTTAAAAAAAGTCAATTATTACAGAAACAAATTGTAAAATTAGCTTTTAGTTACATCTTGAAAACACTGAACACAACATATACAGTAAATTTCTCACCTGAATCTCAAATCCAAATGTTTCATTATCTTGTTTGTTTAAAACAACTATTTTTCTGTTTGGAATACAAAAATAAATTAATACAGTATTTTTAATGTTTTGTATTTTCAATATTAAATACATAAATGCAAATCAAACTTCCTGAAACATGTAACTACTCCCTCGCTTGAAGAGGAGTGGTACCTGCCACTATCTGCATCTTCACTATTCCAGGCTCATATAATCCATGCACTTTTAATCTGAATCACACTGTCAACATGAACTTTCTTTCGACACAACAGATTTAAATTCTGGTGACCAGATTATTTCTTAGCATTATATAATGTCACTAAGCAATGAATTTATAAGTATATATCTTACTTTTGAAAATCTGAAGTGTCTGCCAAAGTGTTTGATCTAGTCAAAGCAAGCTGTAAAAGAAATATACAATCAAAATTACTGTTCTCTTCCACAATTTAAGCTTTTATTTGGATATATAACTGCATCCATTAATCTACTTATAGAATACCACATCAATACTAGGCTAACTAAAACCCTAGCCATTTTGTACACTGTATCACTTTTACAAATCAATTACTGTTTCTGGAGGCTTTACTGATTACCTCCTGAAGTAAAAGCAAAACAATTACATATACTCAAAGGTTGTTCAATTTAATAGCCCATTTTAATCTTGACTATTTTGCACGTTTTGCTCATTTTGTATCAAACCCTTACCGGAAACATGCCAAACATTCAAAACTATAACTCAATATTCTGTATTGCAAGCAAAAAGTACAACCGGAAAACATTAAAAACAATATTATTTTTGTACTACTGTTATATGTAGGCATGTTATATATAGACAATACTTCTACATTTCATCTGGTTGTTAATGCTAAACAATAATTGAACCTGGGGGTGGCTGCTTTACCTGTCTGCTCCCTCGGGGCAGGGTCCCCAGCGTGTTAGCGAGAATCTGAAGACGCTTGCTATCTGTTTTACCAGAGAGGCTCCGGTTGGAGATCTCAGAATAGGGATCGTAGCTGGATGGCGAAGAGTTCGTTGCCATGTAATTCGCGTTGCCATTATTTTGAAGGACACTTTGGAAATTCATGGTTTTGGTTTTGGATCTATCATTGCTGTAAAGTAACTGCCATAGAGAGGAACGTAACTTTATCGAGTTCAAATCGAAGCCCTCACAGACTGTGTCAAGACGGAAATTTAAGTCATGTGATTTGGTTTTGTGGGCACTTTAACATTTAACATCAATTGGTTTGGGTTACGCAAGTCGTTGGACGTGAAGCGTTACCTTGTCTATTTTTTTTTGCAAAGAGCTGAGCTTGTTGCGGTTTCCAGAACTAAACAAATTAAAAATTAAGTCTGGAAAGAGAAGCAGGAAAGTGCATATTTTCTGGTTCCATTTATGAAATTCCGTTTATCTTCCTAATTTAAAATCATCCAATTAAAAAGCAACTCAATTTGATCATGTGTAACCAAGAGCAACTTTATTGTATTTTAACGCTCAGTTTCTTTTAACTACCTAGAATATGTACGAACTCCAGCTTTGCAGGCAAACAAAACGGAGACACCACCTAGTAGGTGGAAGGGTCGCAGCCGGAGTTAACATATCTTTCTCTTTCAGATGCTTGCTGACCTGCAGGCATAATGTGTTTTGTTAGCTCTAACTTTAGTCAGAGTACATGTATGTGACAAATATCTACGTGAGACTATGCCAGGGGTTTATGGAAAAGCCAATACGTTCTGTCTATATATATATATATATGCCGCATGGAAGATGGCAGGATCCCCAAAGACACATTGTACAGCGAGCTCGCCACTGGTATCAGACCCACCGGCCGTCCATGTCTCCGTTATAAAGACGTCTGCAAACGCGACATGAAATCGTGTGACATTGATCACAAGTCGTGGGAGTCAGTTGCCAGCATTCGCCAGAGCTGGCGGGCAGCCATAAAGACAGGGCTAAATTGTGGCGAGTCGAAGAGACTTAGTAGTTGGCAGGAAAAAAGACAGAGGCGCAAGGGGAGAGCCAACTGTGCAACAGCCCCGACAAACAAATTTCTCTGCAGCACCTGTGGAAGAGCCTGTCACTCCAGAATTGGCCTTTATAGCCACTCCAGGCGCTGCTTCACAAACCACTGACCACCTCCAGGCGCGTATCCATTGTCTCTCGAGATAAGGAGGCCCAAAAGAAAAAGAAAAAGAATATACACTATACACAAAGCATAGGCACACAAAAGAGCAATTACTGAAGGTTTCATGTAGAAATACTCAACTGGAGTATTGTGTCCAGTTCTGGACACCATGCCTTTGGAAGGATGTTAAAGCATGAGAGAGGATATAGAAAAGCTTCAAGAGAATGGTTCCAGGGATAAGGAACTTCAGTTATGTGGATAGGTTGGAGAAGCTGGGTCTGTTCTCCTTGGAAAAGAGATTAAGAGGAGATGTGATAGAGGTATTCAAAATCATGAGGGGTCTGGACAGAGTAGATAGGGAGAAACTGTTCCCATTGGCAGAAGGATCCAGAACCAGAGGACATGTAGTTAAGGCAATTAGCAAAAGAAACAATAGTGACTTGAGGTAAAACTTTTTTATGCAGCAAGGAATGCAACGCCGGAGAGTGTAGTGGAGACAGATTCAATCAAGGTCTTCAAAGAAGAACTGGACCATTATCTGAAGAGAAACAATCTGCAGGATGACAGGGAAAAGGCAGGAGAGTGGGACTAGGTGAGTTGCTCTTGCAGGCAGCTGGCATGGACATAATGGGCTCTGTTTGCCTGCAAAGCTTCTGTGTTGTGTCCATTCTGTGATTCTATGATATTTCAGCACCATGCTGAAAGTATCCAAACCAAATTGACTGCAAAATCCACACAGGTAGAATTTCTGTTTACTTGATTTAGATGTATACCCTGTTCTCATAGAAACACACCCAATTTATCTTAACCCATAGACTTTTGCTACAGCTTGACAATAACCAAGGTGTAGGTCAGTCTAAGTGTGATTAGGAGTATTGCTGAAATTCAACAGGCTAAAAGGATGCACCTCACCAGCACGCGTAAGCTTACTGCTGCCTGTCTAGCTACTATCCACATGTGCATTTGATATTGTTCTCAGGGTTATTTTAAGTTGAGTGCCAAGATTGAGTCAAAAGCAAATTACTGCAGATGCTGGAAATCTGAAATAAGAACAGAAAATGATGGAAATACCTAATAGGTCTGGCAGCATCTGTGGTGAGAGAAACAGTTAACGTTTCAGATTGATGACCTTTCATCAGAACTGGGAAAAGTTAGAAATGTAAATAAAAGCAAAATGCTGCAGATGCTTGAAATCTGAAATAAAACCAAAGTGCTGGAAATACCCAGCAGGTCTGGCAGCATCTGTGGAGCGAGAAGCAGAGTTAACGTTTCAGGTCAGTGACCTTTCATCAGAACACTTAGAAGTTAGAAATGTAATAGGTTTTAAGTAGGTCAAATGGGGAGGATGGAAAAAGAACAAAATGGAAGGTCTGTGATAGGGCGGAAGTGGTGAGTTATTAAATAACAAAAGAGTTGGTGGGGCAGAGCCAAAGGGAGCGGTAATGGGACAAGTAAAGAAACAAAAGATGTGTCCAGAGGAGGTGTGAATGGCAGAATAATGAAAAGCTGCCATCCGCGGGCAAAAACAAGAGAAAATCAAGATTAAGACCAAAACATGCAAAGAAAAGGGGAAAAAATGAGGGCAGAGGTTACTGTCTGAAATTGTCGAACTCAGTGTTGAGTCCAGAAGACTGTAAAGTGCCTAATCGAAAGATGAGGTGCTGTTCCTCGAGCATTGAGCTTCATTGGAACGCTGCAGTAGGCCAAGGACAGAGATGTCAGCATGAGAATAAGCCGGTGAATTAAAATGACAGGCCACCAGAATCTCGGGGTCATGCTCGCAGACTGAATGGAGGTGTTCTGCAAAGTGGTCACCCAATCTGTATTGGGTCTCTCCAATGTAGAGGAGACAGCATTGTGAGCAATGAATATAGTATACTAAATTGAATGAAGTATACATAAATCACTGTTTAATCTGGAAGGAGTGTTTTGGGTCTTGGATGGTGAGGAGAGAAGACATAAAAGGGCAGGTATTGCATCTCCTGCACTTGCATGGAAAGGTCCAGTGGGATGGGGATAGGGTGTCGGGTGTGATGGAGGAATGGACCAGGGTGTCACGGAGGGAACGGTTCCTTCAGAATGCTGAGAGGGGAGAGGTGGTGGCATTGCGCTGGAAGGGGTGGAAATGGTGACAGGTGATTGATTGAATATGGAAGCTGGTGGGGGGGAATGTGAGGACAAGGGGAACCCTATCGTGTTTCTGGGAGGGGAAGGGGTGAGAGCAGAAGTCGAGCATGGTCGAGAGTACTGTCAACCACAGTGGGGTGGGGGGAGGGGAATCCTCAGTTGAGGAAAAAGGAAGACATTTAAAAGCACTGGTGTGGAAGGTTACGAACATACGAATTAGGAGCAGGAGTAGGCCATTCGGCCCCTCGAGCTTGCTCCGCCATTCAATAAGATCGTGGTTGATCTGATTGTAAGCTCGACTCCACATTCCCGCCTACCCCCGATAACCTTTCATCCTCTTGCGAGGAAGACAGAAAAACTGGGAGAATGGAATTGAGTCCTTATAGGAGGCAGGGTGTGAGGAAGTGCAGTCGAGATAGCTGCAGGGCTCAATGCGCTTATAGTAAATTTTTGTTGATAGTCTATCCCCAAAAATGGAGAAGTTGAGGAAGGGAAAGGTTTGAGTCATTAGTTAAAGTCTACCTTCCAGATCCCATCAATGACCCAGGCTGGAGAGTCAAACTTCGAAAGCTTCCTAGAGGACTGTAGACATTTTTATGCATATGTTAAAAGCAGATGCATTCTCTGTTTATAAAGTAGAAGACTGCACACAATCACAGAGATAGAGAAACTGGATCAATGGTAGTCCTGCAAACCTTCAAACATTGATCCATCATGGATGTTAAGGCAATAGAGGGTATGGGCCAGGGAGAGCTTTGTGGCAGCACAAATGTCCTATTAATTTTTATTGCTTTCACTTCAAACCCACTCACTCAGTAGCACATGGGTAGTCTGTATTGGCCTTGGTACTATGTGCTCAACCATTGTAAATTCATACCGTGCTCAATCATTGGGCAGGATTTTCCTTCCAGGAGGTGGAAAGTGAAAGGCAGGACGATATCTGGGTCTCAAACCTGCTCCCCCACCTCACACTGGGAGGAGGGGAAAACACTCACCGGGCTCAATTTTCACAGGGGAAGCCCCTTAATTGGCTTGGAAATTGATTTATTTATTTAGAGATACAGCACTGAAACAGGCCCTTCGGCCCACTGAGTCTGTGCTGACCATCAACCACCCATTTATACTAATCCTACATTAATCCCATATTCCCTACCACAACCCCACAATTCTCCTATCACCTACCTACACTAGGAGCAATTTACAATGGCCAATTTACCTATCAACTGGCTGTGGGAGGATACCAGAGCACCCGGCGGAAACCCACGCGGTCACAGGGAGAACTTGCAAACTCCACACAGACAGTACCCAGAATCAAACCCGGGTCACTGGAGCTGTGAGGCTGCAGTGCTATCCACTCAGCCACGGTGGCGGACCGGAGGCAGGACTGTGCAAGTGCGGGGCCGATTTAAGCAAACCATGACAGCCATTACTGTGGCTGTCATTTCATTGCTTTACCTGCTGTTTGAAAGATGTCTCAGGAAAGGCAGAGGCCTGGAACCCAGGGCAGGGCAGCACCTTGACTTCCAGGTTTGGACCTGGAGGTCCTCCTCAAGGCTGTGAGGGAGAGGAGGGCTGTCCTCTTCCCAGAGAGTGGCAGGAGGAGGCCACCCTCCCATACCAAGCAGCCCTGGACGGAAATAACTGGCACAGTCAGCAGACAGAGTGTGGTGTGCAGAAACTGGGTTTGGTGTAGGAAGAGGTTCAATGACCTGATTTGCTCAGGCAAGGTCACTGCAAGGCTGAACCCTCAGGACAGGCCTCTGGGTATTCATCCTCCAGCAGACACACCAGCTGAGGAGCCTGAGGGTGCATGCTACTCCTGAACATGGGAGGAGTGTGTGCCCAGGACACTTAGTGACCCTTCAGATTGGCTCAGAGAACCTGCCAGCACTGAAACATGCAGTTTCTAAAGAATAGGAGCAGCTGGTATTGGCCATAGAGTCCAGCAGTACCTTCTTCTGTCTCTCTTTTGTCCTTGCAGAAGAAACAGATTCATAATGCCCGCATGAGGGCCAGGACGGGAAGAGGGATTCCATACCTGCACGTGAGCACCACCGTGGAGCAGGGAGCCATGAACATTGCTAGGGTCGCAGACCACGAAGAAGTTGAGCAAGGCGAAATGGGCATCCGTAATGGAGATAGTGATTAGAGAGTGCAGTGTGTTCACTAAATGGGTGTATTGCACTACACCCTGCCTGACTGCATACCGAAGACTGAGCTACATTGGGAGGCCTCAGGAATTGCGGAAGCTTCTGCTCTCCAAGGCCAGTTCTCATGATCACTTCTTGTGTCTCCAACAGGTGCAGACGTCGAGGCAATTAGACCAACTCTCTCACCATCTCCAGGCTCAAGCGCAAACACAGCAGAGCTCAGAAGAGGCACCGTAACACCTTACAAGCGAACCCTCCATTAGCGCAGATACAGTTACATCAGCGGGATCTCATGCGCGGTTAGATAGGGTGGCACTGGGAGATGAGCATGGCACTAGTGTGCGGGAGGAGGTGCAAGTGGCAGCTGTGGGCAGTCCCCTTCGGAGGATAGAAGACAGACACAGATCTGCTCAGCTGGGCACGGATGCAGGGCCTCAGGAGTCACAGGAAAGGAGGCGCTACTTACACCAGCAGCAACAGATATGCTCCCACATGTCAGAGTTCCCCAAGACAGTGCCCGGTCGTGGGCTAATAATGGAGGAGTCCATTCAGCTCACAGGCTCCACCAGGCCTCAGGGCTTTGAGCACATGAGCTCCTCCATTAAGAGTATGGCCAACCTCATGGAGAGCTATATGCGGCAGCACTCTGAGTGCATGCAGGAATTGCGCACTGATAATCACAGGATGCATTCCACACTATATAGCCTTGACCGGTCAATGGCGCTGATGGCACAGGGATGTCTGGAGGGGATGCCAGTTGCACCCAGCTGGTGCCCCCCTCCAGCCATCCAGAGCGTCAGTCAAAGACTGAGGCTGTCACTGAGGAGGATGAGGGTGCCACCTCTCACATCATCATCATAGGCCTCCTTGGCCCCATGACAAAGGGAGCATCTGTGCAGCAGCGCCCAGTGACAGAGGCTGCCCCTGCAATGACACCAGTGCAGCAGTCACTGGAGGTGCCCCAACTGGCACCTCCACAACAAGGATGACTGCCACATGCATCTCAGCTGCAGGCAGAAACAAGTGAGCAGACTGCCTCCACCTCCTCCGAGGCCACAAGAGGAGTACAGCAGAGAAGTGGCCGAGAATGGAGGCCACCAAGCACACTGTGTGGGTCACTGGGGTGTCTTCTACCTGTAACTGTGCACTGTTTGCCTTTATGAGCACGATATGAATATTGACACATGAAGCCAGACATGTGAGTCTCCTTTTATTAATGGCAGGACATAAAAAGAGATATGAAGTGGTGAAGAAGAGCAAGGGTCCATCGAAGCTGACAGTGAACCTCTGGGCAAATGTGAATTCTTCACTGGCAGAAAGAGTTTACATGTTCCAGGCTTGGTCTTCAATGGAAGTGTTAGGACAGGCAGCTCAGAGTGAAATCCAGACCATGCTGTTCCTCCTGGGTCAGAGGGGCTCAATCAAAACGAGCCTGAATTAGATGATCCCTAAAGTTAATGGCATCTTGACGAAACCCTCGAGTCCCATGCTGGGCCTAGCCACCTCCCTGTGCAGCCGAGGCACCTTGTTGTTCTGCATCTTCCCTCTCCATCGCCTCTTCCTCCTACTCTTCCATGTCCTGCTCCTCCTCTTCCTCTGATGAGCTGTCTCCTTCCAGTGCCTCACCCTCTTTAAGGTCCACACGTCTCTGGAGGGCCATGTTATGGAGAGCACAACCGACCACCACAATGAGTGAGATCCTTGTAGGTGTGTATTGCAGTGCACTACCTGCCCGTCCAGGCACTGGAACTACATTTTCAAAAGCCCAATGGCCTGCTCAATGGTTGTCCTAGTGAGCAGATGGCTTCGACTGTGACACCTCTGTGCCCATCTTGGGCTCTCACAGAGGGGTAAGTAGCCACCTCTCCAAGGGATATCCCTTGAGATGGCAGCAGAAGAACACCAACTAGGTGAAAAGAGGACCAGAGCCATGTTTTTCTGATGCAGGACCTATGGATTCTTATCTTATGGGGGTTGCAGAGAAAGAGGATATCTAAGATAAACCCTAAATTTGTAACAGCAGGACTCAATCAACATTATAATTGTTTTAAAATGAGCAAAATATCTACTAGGCACAAAAATAAAACAATCCAGAAAATAAAGATGTGCAACTCCTTTTTCAATTGTTACTCCCATTGTGACATTACACATCTGTAGAATGGAGAGACCTGAAAAGGAATAAGATGGAAATAAGATTGCAAGTAGATAGCTCAATTGAAAAGCTACCACCAGCACAGGTGCGATGAACTGAATGGGCTCCTCCATTGCTGCAATTTTTAAGATTCTGTGAAAGAATGAAATAAGGAAAATCTAATGAGATTTGCACCATCTCACTACTATCAAAAGCTTTATTGAAAGTAATCCATGCCTTTCCCTGCCTCAACACTGTGAATTCTGAAATCTCATCAGTCCATGTCATAGCTGTGAACAATTCATATAAAAAGGATGCATTTTGATCCAAATCCAGTGATCCATCAATTGCAAAAATGGAAGTGATCAACAAAATATGGTGAACACAAAATGGAAACCACAGAATCACAGAACTGTTACAGTGCAGAAGGAGACCAATCGGCCCATCCTGTCTGCAATGGCTCTCCGAATGAGCAATTCACCTAATGCCATTCCTCCACCTTCTCCCTGTAACTCTGCACATTCGTCCCTTTCAGATAACAGGCTAATTTGCTTTTGAATGCTTCAATTGAACCTGCCTCCACCACACTCAGACAGCGCATTCCAAACCTTAACTGCTCGCTGCATGAAGAAGTTTTTCCTCATGCCACTTTTGCTTCTTTTCCCAATCACTTTAAATCTGTGCCCTCTCATTCTCAATCCTTTCACAAGTGGGAACAGTTTCTTCCTATTCACTCTGTCCAGACCCCTCATGCTTTTGAATATCTCTATCAAATCTCCTCTCAGCCTTCACTTCTCCAAGGAAAATAGTCCCAACTTCTCCAATCTATCTTCACAGCTGAAGTTTCTCATCCCTGGAAACATTCTCGTGAATCTTTTCAGCACCCTTTCTAAAGCCTTCACATCTTTCCTACATTATGATGCCCAGAACTGGACGCAAGACTCCAGCTGTGGTTGAGCTAGTGTCTTATACATGTTTAACATATCCTCCTTGTTCTTGTACTCTATGCCCCTATTAATAAAGCATAGGATACTGTATGGTTTATTATCCACTTTCTCAATCTGTCCTGCCACCCTCAATGACTTATGCACATATACACCCAGGTCCCTCTGCTCTTGCACCACCTTTAGAGCTTTACCCTTTATTTTATATTGTCTCTCGATGTTCTTCCTACCAAAATGAATTGCTTCACATTTCTCTGCATTGAAATTCATCTGCCACTTGTCCGCCCATTCCACCAACTTTGTCTACCAGGGGCTGAATTTTCTCGCAAGTTGTGAAGTCCCGCGGCCAGCACTGAAAGCAAGAGGCGACCCAATTAACAGGCTGCTGCCAGGACCACTGTACAATTGGAGACAGCAGCCCCACACCCACCCCAGAGCTGCTGGCCCAATCAGAGGACTGGCAGCTCAGCAGCCTCCACAGCATCACCACTACTGAAGCTGCAGCAAGAAGGAGAGGGCACCTCAGTGCCAAGGACGGATAACTTTTGCTGAGCAAGCAAGGGCCTGGCTGGCTGGCAGGCAGGCTCCAGTAATCAAGCAGGGTGTGGGATCTCACAGTCAACGGCCCATCAGTGCATCAAGGAAGTCACCAAGGCCCTTTTCAGGATGGCCGGTGACTATATACACTTCCACACAGATCCGAACTCTCAAGCTAAGAGGGCCATCGGGTTCGGGGGCATCGCTGGATTCCCGTAGGTACAGGGTGTCATCTACTGCATGCATGTGGCCATCAAGGCTCCTGCACAGCAGCCAGTGGCCTTCATCAACAGGAAGGGCTTCCACTCCCTCAATATACAACTGGTCTATGACCACCGTAAACAGATCCTGCAGGTCTGTGCACGCTGCTCGGAAAGTTGCCACGATGCTTACATTTTGAGGCAGTCCCAGGTGCCAGAGCTTTTCTGGTCTTCCAGTGCACTTTAGGGATGGATCCTTGGAGTCAAGTGTTACCCACTGATGATATAGTTCCTGACGCCTGTAAGAATATTGCACACAGGTGCAGGGGAAAGGTACAACAACTGCCACAGGACAACAGAAGCAACCATTGAGCAAGGCATAGGTCGACTCAAATTGAGATTCAGGTGCCTAGATCGATCCAGTGGAGCCCTTCAGTATGGCCCAATGAGGGTCTCATGTATCATGATCATCTGCTGTGTGCTGCACAACCTGTTGCTGCAGGGGGAGAGACATTGAGCAATAAAGTTATCGAGTAGTGTGCTGCCTCCTCGGGCGATGAGGATGTGGAGGAGGGAGCTGGCCAAGCATCACCAAATGAAGGACCCCTGGGACAACAGGAGAGACGCCATGAGAGACATGTAAGGGAGGCTCGCGATGCCCTTATATATTTGTGTTCCTTTTGATTCGTACTGTCAGTTGTAGGTTGACCAATAAAAACTTAACCTGTATGCAGCCCTATTTTTGCCTTCCTTCCTTCAGGAAGCACTTGCTCAGCGCCCAGGTATGCAGAGCTCAGCTGGCAAGGCTTCAGAGTTGATCCCTTGCAACTAATCCCTTGCCTCTAGCCTCTTGACAGAGGCAAGGTTGAAATGAAGCGCCAAAGGCTATAAATAAAAGGAAGTAGATCTTGTGCAGTATAACATAAAGTTTATTATCCATGACACCAAACATTACCCTTTCTCTATACATTACACATTCACCTGTGAATGCCATGTGCTTCTGGGTCCTCATTTTTATTCTTTTGTGTACACTTCCTTGCGGTGTACCCCCTGCACTGTCAGCTGTAGTGGAGGCAGTTCAACAATTTCAGAGCATGACTCCTATTTTTTATTATTTTTTATTTTATTTTATTTTTTAACCATGTTCTAGTCTTAAACGTTTTTCATGTTTTTGCTTTTGGACGGAGCTTCCCATTATTCTGCCATTAACACTCTCTCCGGACTAATGCTTTGTCTTTTAATACAACTATTAGCACTAGTCTTTTGTTCCGTGACATCTCTGTCATTCAATCTCTGCTGCCCTCCACCCTATCACACACCTTTCCTTTTGTTCTTCTTCCCCCACCTCCCCATT
Source organism: Heterodontus francisci (assembly GCF_036365525.1). Lineage (NCBI taxonomy): Eukaryota > Metazoa > Chordata > Chondrichthyes > Heterodontiformes > Heterodontidae > Heterodontus > Heterodontus francisci. Next base: position 61,768,647 of record NC_090377.1, on the reverse strand, counting down.
TCACTTGCTCAAAGCCTATTACATTTCTAAACTTTGCCAGTTCTGATGAAAGGTCACAGACCTGTAAATGTTAACTCTGTTTCTCTCTCCACAGACGCTGCTTGACCTGCTGAGTATTTCCAGCACTTTCTGTTTTTATTGCTGACCTTGCTGTCCCTTGGCTAGGGATGACCTTGGCGGTCATCCTCTGAATGCCTTAGACTTGGAGGGCCTCCTGCACAGAAGCAGTATGACCCTCTGTCATCAGGGATGGAGGAGGATCTGGCAACACTGGCAGAGGGGCTGAGGAAGTGCTGCCCACACCGGGAGTACCCTGAGAGGAGCCACCAGCTGTGGGAGGCAGCTGCTGCTCCTCTCTTGCAAGGAGGACTTCAGCCTCCCTGCTGATCTGAGAGGGTGAAGGACCTGGTGGTGACTACAGGTCCCCCATCCCCTCTTGCCTTGCCACTGCTGGCTTGAGCTCATAGTCAAGGCAAGGGTATGCAGATCTGCATGAATATCCTGCAGATACTGAGTGCTCTGCTGAATGTGGCTCTGCAGAAGAGCCGCCAATCTCACAATGGAGGACGCCAGTCGTGCAGTCAGAGACAGTGCAGCACCCAAGGCCTGGATGGACTCCTCCATCGTCCGCATAGTCCGTGTGCTTGGGCACACACAGTCTCTGGCATCTCTGCCAGATGTGGCCTGACCTCTCACTGCAGCTGCAGTATTTCCCATAATGCTAGTGACACCAAAGCCACATCATGAGCCTGGGCCTGGGACTCAGCATGGGCTTGGCCTGCAACAGTCCTCCAACTGTCAGGGCCTGGGCTGCCACAGCCTCCATCAGCTGCATGGGTGCATCTGTGCTGTATTCACTGGGTTGTTTGCATACCCGCTGACGTCAGAGTATCTGCGCTGGTGGAGAGTGCTGGGGTCTGAGGCTCCATCCTCCCCCTTGGAGGTGACAGGCTCCCCCACAGTCTCGGAGGCTCTTCGTGGATGTTCTACATGAGCTGCATGAAAGACAGTAAAGTGTCAAGGGCTTCCCCTCCCGACATATCAAACACCCCAATGTAGGAGACCCTTATAGGCACCACTATTGGACCCTTTTACCCATGGCGGCTTGACTCCCCATCTTGGGAAGATGCCCCTGTCTCTCTGTCTACAACGTAACATCTGTCTCGTGGCCCAGCCAGCTCCACTGCCATCTTAGCCCGCTCTCTACGATTGTGTGCTCTCTTCAACTGCAGCCGCAAAGATGAATGTTGTTGGTCTCCCAGTGGGGACAAGCCCAAGACATATGCTGGTGGTAGTTCAGCTGTTACTAATGGGGACACACAGATATCTCCTGCATGTGACCCTTTTCATAAGAGCCCCCAATGACAAAAGGCCACCTTTCACTGCCATTTCGTCATGCCTCTGGCAGTTTGTCTGTATGCCCTGACACTTTGTCCACATCTGGGTGGGCACTCCCTCTCCACCCAATGCACCCTCCTCCTCTGACAAATGCAATGCCCAAGAGCTGAAGGCTTTATGAGGTACTCACTTTAGCTGCCCGGACGAGATCATTGAGCCACTTGCAGCACTGAATCCAGGTCTTGGTATGACCCCTCGGCTGCTGATCCCCTCCGCTATCTGCAGCCAAGCTTGCTTGGTCAGGTGCCCAGCTGTCCTCCTCCTGTCGCTAGGGAAGAGTATCTTGCACCTTTCCCTGTAAGAGCAGCTGGAGGGAGGTATCACTACAGCATGGGGCCACCCGGGGTTTTCCTTCTGCCATTTTCTGCAGTCTTTCTACCCTGAAGAAATCCTTTTCCTTGGCCAGCAAACATTGAATGCAGGACTGGCAGCCCTTTAAATATGGCACCAGCACCTGCCGCAGCATCAGCGGATGCTGGTGCCTCTGCCGCCACCATCCACTGTATTGGACTGCCCTGCAAATCATCAAGCTTAATTGGCCGGCTGTCACTTGATCTTGTGCGGCCGTACGCTCATGGACCTGACGTGAGGACCTGAAGCTTCAAAATCAGGCCCTAAGATTGTAGAGATAAGAGATACACAAGAAGATAGGAAAGTGTGACATCACTGAAAAATTCAGAGATTAAAAAGAGAAAAGGGCTTAAAAAGCAGATTAAAGAGATTATTCAGAGAAGAGAAAGGGGCACAGGGATGCGAAATAAAAGAAATAATTGTATCACATATTCTGCAGTTAATATCTATATAGGTGTAAGCAAGGCATATATTCAATATTTTAGGTTTTGAAGCAGAGCATTTATACCATTGTTGCACCTGCCAGTGCCCTCCTGGACTGACCTTGGCAGAGAGTAAAGGATCAATGGGAGTGTACCTCATTTATACGGGGCCAGTGGGTGACCATGCCTGTACAGCCACACTGCTGGAAATTTCATCACTTGCTACCATCAAAGAGGGAGATTGCACGCTTAGCAATAACCTGATGCTCAGTTTGGTTTCCGCCAGGGCCACTCAGCCCAGACCTCATTACAGCCTTGGTGCAAACATGGGTAAAAGAGCTGAACTCCAGAGGTGAGGTGAGAGTGGCTGCCTTTATCATCAAGGCAACATTTGACCGAGTATGGCATCAAGGAGCTCTAGCAAAATTGAAGTCAATGAGAATCAGGGGAAAACGCTCCATTGGTTGGAGTCATACCTTGCACAAAGGAAGATGGTTGGGGTTGTGGGAGGCCAATCATCTCAGCCCCGGGACATTGCTAGAAGGGTTCCTCAGGGTAGTATCCTAGGCGCAACTATCAGCAGCTGCTTCATCAAAGACCTTACCTCCAACATAAGGTCCAAAGTGGGGATTTTCATTGATGATTGGACAGTGTTCAGCACCATTCGTGACTCCTCAGATACTGAAGTAGTCAGTGCCTGCATGCAACAAGACCTTCAGGCTTGGGTTGATAAGTGGCAAGTGACATTCACACCACACAAGTGCCAGACAATGGCCATCTCAAACAAGAGAGAATTTAACCATCTCCCCTTGACATCCAACAGCATTATCATCACTGAATCCCCCTCCATCAAAAACCTGGGGTTACCATTGACCAGAAATTTAACTGGACCAGCCAAATAGATAATATGGCTACAAGAGCAGGTCAGAGGCTAGGAATCCTGCTGCAAGTAACTCACCCCCTGCTTCCCCAAAGCCTGTCCATCATCTACAAGGCACAAGTCAGGACTGTGATGGTATACTCTCCACACGCCTGGATGAGTGCAACTCCAACAAGACTCAAGAAGCTGGATAACATCCAGGACAAAACAGCCCTCTTGATTGGCACCCCATCTACAACTTTCAACATTCACTTTGTCCACCACCAGCATGCGGTGGCTCCAGTGTGTACCATCTACAAGATGCACTGCAGCAATGTACCAAGGCTCCTTGGAAAGCACCTTCTAAATCTGTGACCTCTACCATCTAGAAGGACAAGGTCAGCAGATGCATGGGAACACCACCACCTGCAAGTACCCCTCCGAGCCACACACCATCCTGACTTGGAAATATATTGCCATTCTTTTACGGTCGCTGGGTCAAAATCCTGGAACTCCCTCCCTAATAGCATTATGAGTATACCTATACCATGTAGATTGCAGCGGTTAAAGAAGGCAGCTCACCACCACCTTCTCAAGGGCAATTAGGGATGGGCAATAAATGCTGGCCTTGCCAGCGTTGCTGCATCCAAAGGACGAATAAAAAGAAACACATTTTCCACTCCTTTTGACGCACCTAATCAGGGGACCAATGCTAGCATTTCCTAAAATAAAACAATTAGCTTTATTGTTAGGGTTCAAGCTGCTTTCCTGGTCTGTATATTTTGGTGCAGCTCACTTGTACCCTTCCGGAAGGTCAGTATGCCTCATCTCGTTGGAAGTACCAGCATCCAACCTTACACCTGGTTCCACATGGATCAAGGAAGCAAGAACTCCCATTGCAAGGTGTCCCTTGCTCTGCCTTCCTTTACATCACTGGTCACCACAACGGCACCCTTACAAGGCTGATTGATTAGTCCTAGCATTGTCTGGAACCCTGGGTGTGATTGCAACACAAAATAATGTTGCAAGTGTCTTGGTGGCCAAGTTATAATAGAAAGATGTTGAAAGGGATGGATGAACAGAGATATCTAGTGATACAAATATGTCATTCACTGAAAGTGTAACTACACACATACCAAAATGATAGACAGGAAAGGACCAGCTGGTTCACTGCACCCGTCTCATACAGTCATGAGCGTCATGATGCGCAATGCAGCCCCACCCCCTAAACAGCAGTCACATAATTTCCTGGGAGAGGCAAAAGAAAACAAATGAAGATTAATCCAAGAAAAAAGAAGTCAGGGAAATTTGTCTCCAACCTCTGAAAGAAATGAAACTGAGCTCCATGAGCTCTCAAGGCCATGAGACGCATCGCCCATTAACCCATCTACTTTTTGTATGCTACGATATCAGCCACAGCCAAAAGCTTGTCTAATTTCCTTTTGAACAATTGCAGTGAGTCCACGTTCACTGCACAACCTGACAGCTTGTTCCAAAGATCAAGGTATCTCTGTGAAATGGAAAACCTCCTGACTTGGTTCCATGCTTGCATAACTAATACACGGGTCCTTTCGTTTGCCCTAACCTCACTCATTCAAATAGTCTGGCTATATGGGCACAGTCCAGTCCCTTTGTTATTTTAAACTCTACACTTTTCTAGAGGAAAAAGACCTCTAAGGATCTTTAACTCGGTATCAATCTAGTGGCCCAACTAAACATTTTCCAAAAACTCTATATCATCCACCATGTAAGAGGACCAAAATGGACACAGTATTCTAGACGAGGCCAAACCAAGATATTATACAAGGAAATTATAGTGCTTTTTGCTTTATATTAAATCATCCTAGCAATATATCCTAATATTCTTATTTGCTTTTGCTATTCACAACATTGGTCATGGTTATTGGCCATGTACTCTAACACTTATGTTGACGAACGGACTTTTCTTTGGAATATTGCATGGTATACACATACTTGGAGTTTGCCCCAGCTACCTACTTAACTCTGCATTTATCTCTATGAAATGACATCTGCCAGGCTCATTCCTCCATCACATCTAGATCTGATTGTAATCATTTTTTTCTCATGTGAGGTTTTCTCATCTGTGTCATTTAAGCTGAAAATTGTTCAACGTTCAAAGCACTAATAAGAAAAATGTTCATATAGAATTAGGATTTTTTAAACATTTGATTCAATACATAATATAAATGTGACCAAATCAATACAATTGTACAATTAGTGCTGGTAAACAATATGGTCCTCTTAGCAATTGACTATATTTTATGTTAAGAAAAATAAAAACTAGTTTTAAATGCACTTTGACGTTTATCAATAATTTAAATGATTTCACAGTCATTTCTATTTCCTTTTACGTGAACCACAAAAAATGTGTGATTCATTCGTTGGTCCATTGCATGTGAATTACCTGCAGTAGCAACAAAAAAATGTCAAGAAACTCGAAACTCTTCCAGTAACAAAAGCCACAAACAGTAGTCAGAATTAAAATCATGAGTTAACATGCCTATATCTTACTAAACCTGAAACAAAAAAAAATTATCACGTAAGCAAAATGCATTGACTGAAAAACTTTACCAAAATTCTGACTTGGATCTTAAATATAAGGTATCAGGCTAATTAAATTTCTTATAACATTTTCCAACTGATAGAAGCTTTTTAACTCAATTGGGAGAAAATGGTGTCGATGCAAAATCATCACCATGGTTCATGGTCTATTTATTTATTCATTCATGGTTTGAAACAGTTGGCTTAAAAACTACATGATAGAGCAAGGGTTGCTAACAGGTCAATTGCGAGCTACGGGTAGCTCGCTGTCGGACTTTGAGTAGCTTGTTGATTGGAACTCCAGCCCCTTAAAGACATCATTTACCTCATACGCTATATGCAGCCATTCAGGAGTTTGTTACAACCAGGTGAGAAGGGGTCTAAGGTTCCCACTCAGCCTTCACCTGGTCGTACCGCAACAGGGTTTAATTTTTAAACACACCGTGTTTTTAGCTCCCCTTTAGTGAATCCGTGTTCACTGCTTTCCAATTATAAGGCAAAGAAACCGGCCATACAGGTTTTCTTAGGCTTAAAGAAGAAAGGTTGAACTTTATTAAACTTAAACTCTAACTTGGTTAACGCCTACGGATACGCGATGCGCCCACGCTAGCATGCATACGCGATACACACATGCAGATAGAGTCAGAATACAGCAGAAGAAATAAAATGGAAATGTTTGAGGCAATATCTGATGATGGTTTTGGTTACTGTTCTTCGAGCTCGCTGTCGAGTCCTTGATTGTAGATAGGTCTTGCTTTTCATTGGGGCCCAGTATTCTTATTAAACCTTGTTCAATGTAGGAGACTTTTCTCTCTTGTGGTTCACGTCGTCAGTGGATTTGGAGTTCTGTGAGAAAGAGATGGGAGCAGACAGGATAGACTGTGGCGAGCCAGCCAGGAGAGGTCTTTACAGTCCAGGAGCAAAACAGTCTCTCCCTCAAACTGTCTGTACAATTCAAAAAAACTCAGGTTGCCCAGCAGGTTAGTCATCTGACTAGCCGGTTTGACCACGTCTGTTTGTGGATTTGGCCATTTTAGCAGTCATTCTGGAAAGTGAGCTACCTCACCTTCAATGCCTGGTGATCAAAGTCCATTGTGAGTTGAATGTGTCAGGGAATGGTCCTTTGTCTCCACAAGCACTATCTGTTAGTATGTAAATGTTTTTTCCAGCTATGGCTGATCTGTTTAACAAATCATTTCCTCACTCCAGCAACAGTTTAAAATCAATGTTCATATTGTTACGATCAAAATATACGATTCTGATTATGGTGGGATAAACGCACTGTTGACTCAATCCCGTCACTCCACAGATCGTCCTAACATATCATTTTAAACTTTCCAAATTAAAGAAAGACCAAGCCAAATTGTACCATCTATTCACCCCCAAATGAGGCTAACCGTACCAGGTGTCTTTAGATCAACAAATTAACTGTTTAATTAGAAAAACTAAGTTCTTAAACACAATGAAGATATAAACAACATTTAAAATAGAAAAAATTAGAGTGCTTGCAAATTTACAGTCCAATGTTGCTTGAAGTCCTCACAGGATGTTGCTCAAAATCCTCACAGGATGTTGCTTTCGTTCTCCAGGGAATTTCAACAGTTAACGACTTGCAAACACTTTCAACAGAATCAATCTGACATTAGAGTTTTTGAGGGATAAAAGATTGTCACAGTCTAACTTCCCTTCCTTCAGTTTAAATTACCAGCGATCTGTGTCTTGGCTTGACATTTTAGCATTTTGAGAGATAATAATGAAACAGACTAAAATTCTATTCCTTCAGTTTAAATGGTTGAGAACTCTTTTTCCAGGTGCTGAAACCACAGCTGTGTCTGTGTCTCTGTGTCTGTTAGAACAAACTGTCTTTGATTAACAGCCAGTTCAAAACTGAATTGTAACAAATGTATCACATTAGACTCACTCCCAGTGGCTGTTTCCATGGTATCGAGAATGTACCTTTTGAATCGCAATCTCCAAATGGCTGTTTCTAAGGCAACGAAAATGCATCTTCCTATAACTCCTGAGGCTTGCTACTTCTAAAAACAATACTGATCCCTTGCAAGCCCTAAAGGCAATCTGCATATTCCAAATGAAAACTACAGGACCATGACAATACCCACATCATGTGTGGCTAAGGTTGTACATCCTGGTTTATCCCTACAAACTTTTTGAAACGTTGTGAAAACCCTGGTTAGGACTTCACGCTGTCTTGCCTCGAAGTGTAAAGCCTATTGTTTAATTTTCCTAGCCATTCTGTATTCGCGATTTGAATAGTTGGAGGTTCAATCTGAGAATTTCCTAAGCCTGCTTCTGCCTCATCCTCACTATCCTTTTCCTTCTCAACAGTCCTGATTACCTGACATCCCTGTGGTAATATTGTTTGAGCATATTAATATGACACAACCAGTCTTTTTCCAGTGATCAAGGTGTTAATCAAGTAATCTATCTTACCCACTCTTTTGATCACTCTATATGGGCCACTGAACCATGCTTTTAATGGTTCTCCCTGTAATGGTAATAACACAAATACTTCATCCCCTGGTTTTATGGTAGGTTGTGATTTTCCCACCATTTGACAGGTATGGCATGCCCTACAAAATTGTCTCACATCCTTTATAAAACCTGGCCAGTAATAATGTTTGCTTACGTGTGATTTGGTCTTCCGAATTCCCCTATGTCCTGCAAAAGGAATGTTGTGTGCTAACCTTAATAATCCTTGTTGCGATTTAGGTGGTGCCACTATGTTCAACAACTGTCCAGTCTTCGTCTGCAGGCCTATGAGGCAGTCTCCATTTCCTCTTCAAAACCCCATTTTCCATATAATAGCCTTCCTGAACTCCTTTCGCCTCAGTTTCAGACAGAGCTGTCTGTGCCTTTCGAGTATGGCAAGGAGCCCTAACAAAACTGAAGTCAATGGGAATCAGGGGGAAAACTCACTGTTGTTTGGAATCATACCTAGCACAAAGGTTGATGGTTCTGGTTGTTGGTCAATCATCTGAGCTCCAGGACATCACTGCAGGAATTCCTCAGGGTAGTGTCCTAGGCACAACCATCTTCAGTTGCTTCATCAATGACCTTCCTTCAATCATAAGGTCAGAAGTGGGGATGTTCGCTGATGATTGCACAATGTTCAGCACCATTCGTAACTCCTCAGATACTGAAGCAGTCCGTGTAGAAATGCAGCAAGACCTGGACAATATTCAGGCTTGGGCTAATAAGTGGCAAGTAACATTCACAACACACAAGTGCGAGGAAATGACTATTTCAAACAAGAGAGAATCTAACCATCTCCCCTTGACATTCAATGGCATTAAAATCACTGAATCTCCCACTATCAACATCCTGGGGGTTACCATTGACCAGAAACTGAACTGGAGTAGCCATATAAATACTGTGCTACAAGAGCAGGTCAGAGGCTAGGAATCCTGTGGCAAGTAACTCACCTCCTGACTCCCCAAATCCTGTCCACCATCTACAAGGCACAAGTCAGGATTGTGTTGGAATACTCTCCACTTGTCTGGATGGGTGCAGCTCCAACAACACTCAAGAAGCTCGACACCATCCAGAACAAAGCAGCCCGCTTGATTGGCACACCATCCACAAACATTCACTCCCTCCACCACTGACGCACAGTGGCAGCAGTGTGTACCATCTACAAGATGCACTGCAGCAACGCACCAAGGCTCCTTAGACAGCACCTTCCAAACCCGCGACCTCTACCACCTCGAAGGACAAGAGCAGCAGATGCATGGGAACATCACCACCTGCAAGTTCCCGTCCAAGTCATACACCATCCTGACTTGGAACTATATCGCCGTTCCTTCACTGTCACTGGGTCAAAATCCTGGAACTCCCTTCCTAACAGCACTGTGGTAGTACCTACCTCACATGGACTACAACGGTTCAAGAGGCAGCTCACCACCACCTTCTCAAGAGCAATTAGGGATGGGCAATAAATGCTGGCCTAGCCAGCAATGTCTACATCCCATGAATGGGTAAAAAAAAAGTTCCATCGCTTTTAGGCTAAATTCCCTCTCTTTATCCATGTTTTCCAATTCAAGTTTTCATAATTCTTTTTCAGTCTCATGTTTTTTCATTTCCAACTGAATCCTAGCCAATACCACTGCATCACTCTCGGACCAACAACCTTCATGTCTCTCATATTCCCTTTCTTGTTCCTCGTATTCTCCTTCATCATCATCATCATCTTCAAATTCCAGATATTCGGCTATTATGTCAATTATCCCTGCTTTTTTGGCACCTGATCTCAATTCCAACACCAATTTCACTGCCAATTCTTTTAATTTTGTTCTTAGTTAAAGTTATCAAGTCATTCAGGGAAACATTCTACTTTCCCAAAAACTCTGCTACAACCACTAATGCCATTATTTTGGCATAGACTGTACCTTATTATACAAGAGACCTGGTTCTTTTAATTTCTTTGTAATTGGTGTTAGATTTAGATCCCAGACACGAGCCACTGAATTAAATATGATACAATCCTGGACGAGCCCCATTTAATATGTTACGACCGACTGTTCAAGTCAAAGCCCCCAATCAAAATATATGATTCTGATTGTCATGGGATAAGTGCCCTGTTGATTCAATTCCATCCCTCCACAGATTGCCTAACAATATAATTTTAAACTTTCCAAATTAAAGAAAGACCTAGCCAGATTTTTACCATCTATTAACCCCCGAATGAGGCTAACTAAACAAGGTGTATTTAGATCAACAAATTAACTGTTTAATTAGAAAAATTAAGTTCTTAAACACTACTAAGAAATAAACAACATTTAAAATAGAAAAAAATTAGAGTCCTTGCATATTTATGCTCCTGCCGAAGTGAAATCTTCCAATGTGGACTAGTCCAAGGCTGCTTGAAGTCTTCACAGCTGTCCGATAAGGGGAGAAAAAGGTTCTTCAATGGTAGGATAGTCAGTGATCTAGTTCAGAAATTGAAACAATGCTCTTCTTCCTGCGACGAATTCAACAATTACAGTTCAGTAGTTAAAGGAATGGTTATTTTCTTTTTAAAGAAATTTATCTGGCTTGACATCAGAATTCTGAGAGTATAATAAATAAGGTTTAAATAAACCAAGAAAGAGCTCTCATTTCCTTCAGTACATGTTGTTTCCCAAAAGCCAGTTTCAACTAGTTTCAAATGTCAATTGGCAACAATGTATCTCATGTCCTTGATCTCCAAATGGCTGTATCCCAGCAACAAGAATGTATTCTTTGACTCAGTCTCTGTAGCTTGTTGCCTTAAAGCAGGACTGCCCCTTTTCCAGCCTTAAAGTCACAGTGCATTTTTCCCAGAAAAAAAACTACGGGATCATAACATTATAACAAAATTAATATGCCTCATTCTTGGCAAGTGGGGGTCTGCATGACAAGTTGTGTGTTGCTTTTTTCTGGTTTAGTTTTTAACAGCCCATGGTAGCTGGCAGATTCTTGGAAGCAGCAGCCGGCAGCAATGGTCCACCTTGTTGAGCAAGGTCCTTCTCACAGCTTGAGCTGCACAGAATGAGGAGTCCAGGTCACATACACTCTCCCGCTTCATGCCTTCCCCCTCTACAGCAAAATGACAGTCACGTGAGCAGTTTAAAAAAAACAGCAAACTCAGCACAAGCATTCCCCTGGCAACCGGTGTGCTCAACCCAAAGGATTTCAAGAGGTCATCTGTCAGCCTGGGGCCCGGTCAACCCAGACAGCAAATTCTTGCCTTCTTTAGTCCAGATACATGCCAGACCTGCTACCCACAGCCAAAACCCCTTCAGCTGAAAAGCACCTTCTCCTGGAGTGATTACATTCAAAAACTAGTGAGCGAGGCTCTGAGGGACATTTAGCAACCCTCACCCTGCCCCCCCCCCCACCCCATCATTAGTAAACAGAGAAATTTCCACTTCTGCAGTGGGATGATTCTGAGTTATGGATTCAGCTGCACATTTTGTCAGTTGCCCTAATTCAAATACCATCTGGATTCCATATGAATTCAACCAAAGGGCCCCGTTAACCAAGGGATGGGAAAAACTTAAAAATGTCTGTTGAAGTATGCATCACCCAATGTAGCACTCATTCATACTGTCAGGCAAACCCGTACCTGCCAAGACTGAGGCACACATTATTTCGGCACATGAATAAAAACTTAAAATCACAAGCCCTGAGTGGAAGGACACTTGCATAATACCAGACAATATTGAAACAATGAGGGCCACAGCAGTTGCTTCCCAATACACAGAAGTGATCAGACCAGTTATAGACAAATGACCATGGCTGTTGCAGAAAATTTGCACTTCCCACAAAGGAATTTTGAAAAGACTGTTCCATATAAGGAACAAGTCACATGACTAGCCTGCTGGGCAACAAAGGGAACTTGAAGGCAGAATGCCTGTGCTCCTGGAACTGAAGCAAGAACATCTCCTGTCTGCCTGTCTGCCTGCCTGCTCATCTCTCAGGGAACTGAAACCATTGAAGACACGTGAAACTCAAAGGGAGAAAGATTTGCCACATGAACAATGTTTTCAGAAGATTACTGGGCCCCAATGAAATGCAAGACTATAACTTCAATCAAAGACTACAGTGAGCTCAGGAAACAGTAACAAGATATTGCCTCAAGCTGTTCTACTTATCTTTTCTTCTGCTCTTTTCTGTCCCTATTTTGCATGTTTAAATTGCATGTGCATGCTAGCGTGAGCGCGTCGTATATCTGTAGGCGTGAACCATATTAGAGTTAAATTTAAGGTTTAATAAATTTCATCTTTCTGCTTTAAACCAAAGAAAGTCTGTTGGTGCTCATTTATTTGCTTTATAATTGGAAACTGTGAACAAGGATTCACAAAGAGAGAGCTCAAAACAAAGTGTGTTTAAAATTAAACTCTGTTACAATAAGATCAGGTGAAGACAGCAAGCAACTCCTAGACACATTGCTCATCTGGTCGTAACAATACAAATGAGGAGGCCCTTTCCTTGATCGATGTGCAGTTAGCTGATGTCACCTGAGGCACAGTAGGAATACTATAATTGGCCTTGAATTGGCCTATAATTGGTCTAGACAAGGGAAAATAAAATCATCTAGGGTTTCCACTCTGCTGCAAGGTACTGGAGATGCTGGAATAAGTCAGTGCCTTCAGGAAAAAGTGGAGTTTAGGTGGGGAAAAGCACTATTTATCCCTTAATTTTACCAAATTTTGAACCCGACTAATCGACAAGCACCTGAGCGACTCCATCAGGGTTGCCCTTTCCAGTTACAAGACGAATTTTCACAGGACTGGTGGACAGCATGCAGTGCCAAGTATCACACTGAAATACAGTTAAGATCAGTTTTCCTTCTTATCAAATATATTGTAATGTAATTATAATAGCTACATATTTAGTTTGCATTTATCTATCCATATTTTTTCAATATATGTTTTCGTGGCTTGTGATATTTTTTGTTTATCAGAAGTAGCTCTCACTAAAGAAAAGGTTGGCAACCCCTGTGGTAGAGATTATTAGGCACCAGCTCACTGATGTGAAGTAATTTATGTAATTATAAATCTTTTGTCTAGTGTGTGTCCATCGAGCGTAGTAAAGTGTATAAAGAATATGGGAAAATATCCATGCAGCATTGTAGGAACAAAAAAATCCAGATTGAAAAATTGGATTTTTAAAAAATCAATTCAATGAATCACAAACCATTATCTGTTAAGTGAATCATTTGATTGCTTCATGTTTTCTATTGACTAAAACAGAACCAATCAAAACTATTTCCATATACTAAACAGCAATGATAAAGTTAATAATGAACAGCTTTCAGTGACTATCTTGCTTTCTGACCCATGCTAGTATGTTTACCTAAAAGTCACATTAATAACATGATAACGAATTTTAAAAAAGACAATTTTCAAAAATACAATTAAGCTTACCCAAAACATTCTAAAAATGGGTGTAATTTTCACCTCCATTGCCTGGGTACAATGTGACGGAACACATTAGAACCCATATAATTTTCACTCCATTGATTTCAAAATCAGATGAGTTCTACAAAGAGTGGATGATCTGTTCTGCCAGATTACCACCCAGTAGCTCCAATGAATTTTTGCTACACTGAACTCTCCTCTCTTAAAAGCCTCAGGTTCACATTTGCTCTGTTCTCAAAGTTGGGGGGGCCTAGATTTTCTTTCACCGTTCTGCCAATGGAGTAGAAGGTCGGAATTGTGCCCACCACAGAGATGCATTGGCCCCAACTGATGTTTGACCTCAGAGTAATTTGAATATTGGCGAGAGACTATCGGGCCTCTGCTGGACAGTCCTACACAAATGGAGATCGTGGTTAACCATGGCAGGAGGCACGCTGCAGTGCTCAAGGGCAGTTAGATGTTGACTTCACTCCCATGAACGAATAAATGAAAGACGTAGGAGCGCTGACAGCCTTCCTTTTTCTGTGAAAGTCACAAAATGCGGAAGAAAACTTGCACCAAACTTATTGGCCTGTGCAATCCATTAATCGCATGGGTCCAGCAACCAAAAAAATGTGTGGGGCCCTTCTACCCCCTTGGAAACTGTAAGCACCTGAACCCACCTGCATTCCTGGATCCAGGTGTTTTGTGTATTGCAGCATTCTGCCAGCATGCAATGCAAAGCATTATTAAAACTGTGGAATCATGGAGGAAGTTGGAGCACTGCAGCAAACCTTAAAGTTGTGACGCAAGTTGAAGACATTGGTTGCTGTACATTTTAGGATTTTTTTTATTACCAGTATAGTGATGACATTTTTCTGAGAGTCTTGTTGCTCTGCAATAAGAATATCTCTTTATTAATAGCATTTTTTGGGACATTGGTCCCATTCACCCTGCTGTTACAGTCAAGTGAGGAGGGGTTGAAGGGCTTTCCTCTTTTTCCTCTCCTTGTTCGACCACAGCAAGTTTAATTCTTTCTTAAAGTAGATATACTGGCCAATTCAGTAGGTGTTTGATTACTTACTTGCCACAATCATAAAAAGAACCAATCGGACAGGTTTTCTTGAGTTAACAAAGAAAGAGGTTAACTTTATTGTACCTAAGATGAACTAATAAAATAATAAACAACACACCAACTTTCGCACTCACATACACACTAGAGGTTTACACATACACAAATAGGTTACTGAGTGGGGAAAGATAGATTGGTTGAGTTAGAGTCTATAAAAAAGGTATACAGTCTGTGGAGTTTGGTGATTCAGCTGGCTTCTAGCTGAATTCAGTGGTCCTGAGGCTTTTAATTTGAAGAAGTAGATGACTGATTTGGTGAGTCTTTCCGAGATAGTGATGCGGATGAGTTCCTCCAAGGGGTTTTCTGGTTGTAGCCGAAGTATGCAAAGGTGGTCAGTCAACAAGCAGATTTGAAAGATTTCAAGCTGGAATGGAGAGAGAAAGAGAGAGAGAGACCCCCACTTAGGGTCTGCTCATGTTGGAATCCAGTTGCTTTTCCTCTGCTGCAGAGCAAACACCAGCTTAAAACCACAGATGGGGAGGGACTTGTCACATAACAATCACTTAGTGATTCAGACATGGCAGTTAGCAGTATTTCTTCTTCTTGCTAAATGAAAGAGAACAAATGGTTCCCTTAAACTTCCTGGATCTTGGTTCTTGCTGGGGAATTAGCAGACATTTTGTCTCCCTCCTCAAGGTCCTTTGCAATGTAAGATACAGTGTAGCAAACAAGGTGATCATCTTAAGCTGAAAGGATGACTTTTTGGCAGCTTGTCTTTTTAACATGTCTTTTTGAAAAATATATAAATTCAGATCTCCAGTCAATGGATTAAAGAAAATTATCATTCAACAAAGCACATTGGCGTAACACTGCATAAAAAGGACTTTCAGTCCAGTAAAAGTAGGAGGCCATGGCTTTCCAGAGTGATGAATGAATCAGGTAATCATGCTTCTATGATGGAGCTATTACAGTTGGAATTAGAGTAGATGAGGAAATCCTACTTCCTTGACAATGCTGTAATGTTGCCAAGAATTTAGGAACATAAACAGGGCATAGGATGGTGGATCAGTGGCTAGTTCAAAAAAGGGGCAGCCTGTACGCCAAAGAGACACTGCAATCTCCTGCTTGGCAGCTCATGTAAATGGCTGGGGTGGCTCACTTCCCCCCAATCACATGGAGGGGATGGACTTTCAGTTGCCGGCAATGGCATCAGCTGTCTGTACGCAGGTGCTGGCGCCCTTTTTAAAGGACAGCCAGCCCTGCAGGCACATTTAAATTTTTAAAGAAGTAACCCCCACAAAAGTAAATAAATAAATTTAGGGCACCCCTTTCTCCCCCCCACCCCCAACCAATAACAATTACAATAACCATTTGCCCTTCCCCCCCAAAAAAAACCACTTGGCTTTTACATCTGACCTCCCTCCCCCAAACTGCACAAAGTTTAAAGGTCAACCTTTTTCACCATCCCCTACGCCCATTACGTTTATTTGACAACCACACCCACCCCCCACCAGCACTGAAAATCTTACCTCCTCCCCCTCCACACTAGTGTGACGCCGCGTTTCCCCGGATGGGGATTTGAAGGTGCAGGATTGCTGGCTGCTGGGCCAAAGATCATGGCGAGCCCTCAAAATTGTGTTAATTTTATTGATTTGAATATTTTAACTGAGGTCCCATCGCCCAACGGCGTGGTGGTGGTGGTGGGGGGGGGGGTGCGCCATGGAGCCTTGCCACCGCCAGGAAAATCAGGCCAGGTCCTCACGGCATCGAGGTCTGTGGCAGGCCTTATCTGGAGCCATCTGCAGGCCCCACCCCGCTATGGAACCCAACGTCTGGGGGAGAACAAAATCCAGCCTGATACGTGACAATAGCACTTTCCTGAGAATGTAGCTGAGGAAGAGCAGGGTAGGTTATGGCAATGCCATCTCTAACTTACACTGTGACCTATCTAATGTTATCATGATCTGGAACCTACATAAAGCATGCTGTCTTTCACTTTCTCTCCACATTCCTATTGGTGCCATTCACAATGCAATATTGACTTAAGACCAAGACCCTTTTTTCTCTGCACCCTCTTCTTCTAGAATTCCTCAGCACAAGAATACCCAGGACAACCTGTCAGTACTTGCAAAGAATTAAGGTAGATAAGTCCCCAGGGCTTGATGGGATTTTCCCCAGAATACTGAGGGAGGCAAGGGAAGAAATTGCTGGGGCCTTGACAGAAATCTTTGTATCCTCATTGGCTACAGGTGAGGTCCGAGAGGACTGGAGAATAGCCAATGTTGTTCCTTTGTTTAAGAAGGGTGGCAAGGATAATCCAGGAAATTATAGGCCGGTGAGCCTTACGTCAATGGTAGGGAAATTATTAGAGAGGATTCTTTGGGACAGGATTTACTCCTATTTGGAAACAAATGAACTTATTAGTGAGAGGCAGCATGGTTTTGTGAAGGGGAGGTCGTGTCTCACGAACTTGATTGAGTTTTTTGAGGAAGTGATGAAGATGATTGATGAAGGAAGGGCAGTGGATGTTGTCAACATGGACTTCAGTAAAGCCTTTGACAAGGCCCCTCATGGCAGACTGATACAAAAGGTGAAGTCACACGGGATCAGAGGTGAGCTGGCAAGATGGATACAGAACTGACTCAGTCATAGAAGACAGAGGGTAGCAGCGGAAGGGTGCTTTTCTGAATGGAGGGCTGTGACTAGTGGTGTTCCGCAGGGATCAGTGCTGGGAACTTTGCTCTTTGTAGTATATATAAATGATTTGGAGGAAAATGTAGCTGGTCTGATTAGTAAGTTTGCGGACGACAGAAAGGTTGGTGGAGTTGCGGATAGTCATGAGGATTGTCAGAGGATACAGCAGGATATAGATCGGTTGGAGACTGGGGCGGAGAAATGGCAGATAGAGTTTAATCCGGACAAATGTGAGGTAATGCATTTTGGAAGGTCTAAAGGGGGGGAGATTTGTTAGTGCTCTTCGGGGGGGTTTAAACTAAATCAGCAGGGGAATGGGAACCTAAATTGTAGTTCCAGTGTACAGGCTGTTGAGAGTAGTGAGGTAGGGGATAAGGTTACAGGGACGCAAGAGGGCACTGGCAAGCAAGAACTTGGTTTAAAGTGTGTCTACTTCAACGCCAGGAGCATCCGGAATAAGGTGGGTGAGCTTGCAGCATGGGTTGGTACCTGGGATCCTGATGTTCTGGCCATTTCAGAGACATGGGTAGAGCAGGGGCAGGAATGGATGTTGCAGGTTCCGGGATTTAGATGTTTCAGAAAGAACAGAGAAGAGGGTAAAAGAGGGGGGGGTGTGGCATTGTTAATCAAGGAAAGTATTACAGCGGCAGAAAGGACGTTTGAGGACTCGTCTACTGAGGTAGTATGGGCCGAGGTTAGAAACAGGAGAGGAGAGGTCACCCTGTTGGGAGTTTTCTATAGACCTCCGAATAGTTCCAGAGATGTAGAGGAAAGGATAGCGAAGATGATTCTCGACAGGAGCGAGAGTAACAGGGTAGTGGTTATGGGGGACTTTAACTTTCCAAATATTGACTGGAAATACTATAGTTCGAGTACTTTAGATGGGTCTATTTTTGTTCAGTGTGTGCAGGAGGGTTTTCTGACACAGTATGTGGACAGGCCAACCAGGGGCGATGCCACATTGGATTTGGTACTGGGTAATGAACCCGGCCAGGTGTTCGATTTAGATGTAGGTGAGCACTTTGGCGATAGTGATCACAATTCGGTTAGGTTTACCTTAGCGATGGGCAGGGACAGGTATATACCGCAGGGCAAGAATTATAGCTGGGGGAAAGGAAATTATGACGCGATTAGGCAAGATTTAGGATGTGTAGGATGGGGAAGGAAACTGCAGGGGATGGGCACAAACGAAATGTGGAGCTTATTCAAGGAGCAGCTAATGCGTGTCCTTGATAAGTATGTACCTGTCAGGCAGGGAGGAAGTTGTCGAGCGAGGGAGCCGTGGTTTACTCAAGAAGTTGAAGCGCTTGTCAAGAGGAAGAGGGCGGCTTATGTTAGGATGAGACGTGAAGGCTCAGTTAGGGCGCTTGAGAGTTACAAGCTAGCCAGGAAGGATCTAAAGGGAGGGCTAAGAAGAGCAAGGAGAGGACACGAGAAGTCATTGGCGGATAGGATCAAAGAAAACCCTAAGGCTTTCTATAGGTATATCAGGAATAAACGAATGATAAGAGTTAGAACAGGGCCAATCAAGGATAGTAGTGGGAAGTTGTGTGCGGAATCAGAGGAGATAGGGGAAGCGTTAAATGAATATTTTTCGTCAGTATTTACAGTAGAAAAAGAAAATGTTGCCGAGGAGATTACTGAGATACAGCCTACTAGGCTAGATAGGATTGAGATTCACAAGGAGGAGGTGTTAGCAATTTTGGAAAGAGTGAAAATAGATAAGTCCCCTGGGCCAGATGGGATTTATCCTAGGATTCTCTGGGAAGCCAGGGAGGAGATTGCAGAGCCGTTGTTGTTGATCTTTAAGTCGTCATTGTCGACAGGAGTAGTGCCGGAGGACTGGAGGATAGCAAATGTTGTCCCCTTGTTCAAGAAGGGGAGTAGAGACAGCCCTGGTAATTATAGACCTGTGAGCCTTACTTCGGTTGTGGGTAAAATGTTGGAAAAGGTTATAAGAGACAGGATTTATAATCATCTTGAAAAGAATAAGTTCATTTGCGATAGTCAGCACGGTTTTGTGAATGGTAGGTCGTGCCTCACAAACCTTATTGAGTTTTTCGAGAAGGTGACCAAACAGGTGGATGAGGGTAAAGCCGTGGATGTGGTGTATATGGATTTCAGTAAGGCGTTTGATAAGGTTCCCCACGGTAGGCTATTGCAGAAAATACGGAAGTATGGGGTTGAAGGTGATTTAGAGCTTTGGATCAGAAATTGGCTAGCTGAAAGAAGACAGAGGGTGGTGGTTGATGGCAAATGTTCATCCTGGAGTTTAGTTACTAGTGGTGTACCGCAAGGTTCTGTTTTGGGGCCACTGCTGTTTGTCATTTTTATAAACGACCTGGATGAGGGTGTAGAAGGGTGGGTTAGTAAATTTGCGGATGACACGAAGGTCGGTGGAGTTGTGGATAGTGCCGAAGGATGTTGTAGGTTACAGAGGGACATAGATAGGCTGCAGAGCTGGGCTGAGAGATGGCAAATGGAGTTTAATGCGGAGAAGTGTGAGGTGATTCACTTTGGAAGGAGTAACAGCAATGCAGAGTACTGGGCTAATGGGAAGATTCTTGGTAGTGTAGATGAGCAGAGAGATCTTGGTATCCAGGTACATAAATCCCTGAAAGTTGCTACCCAGGTTAATAGGGCTGTTAAGAAGGCATATGGTGTGTTAGCTTTTATTAGTAGGGGGATCGAGTTTCGGAGCCACGGGGTCATGATGCAGCTGTACAAAACTCTGGTGAGGCCGCACCTGGAGTATTGCGTGCAGTTCTGGTCACCGCATTATAGGAAGGATGTCGAAGCTTTGGAAAGGGTGCAGAGGAGATTTACTAGGATGTTGCCTGGTATGGAAGGAAGGTCTTACGAGGAAAGGCTGAGGGACTTGGGGTTGTTTTCGTTAGAGAGAAGGAGGAGGAGAGGTGACTTAATAGAGACATACAAGATAATCAGAGGGTTAGATAGGGTGGATAGTGAGAGTCTTTTTCCTCGGATGAGGATGGCAAACACGAGGGGACATAGCTTTAAGTTGAGGGGTGAAAGATATAGGACAGATGTCAGAGGTAGTTTCTTTACGCAGAGAGTAGTAGGGGCGTGGAACGCCCTGCCTGCAACAGTAGTAGACTCGCCAACTTTAAGGGCATTTAAGTGGTCATTGGATAGACATATGGATGTAAATGGAATAGTGTAGGTCAGATGATCGGCGCAACATCGAGGGCCGAAGGGCCTGTACTGCGCTGTAATATTCTAATTCTAATTCTAATTCTAATTCTAATGCAGGTGGGAAGTATACAGTAAATGGCAGAACCCTTAGGAGTATTGACAGGCAGAGAGATCTGGGCGTACAGGTCCACAGGTCACTGAAAGTGGCAACGCAGGTGGATAAGGTAGTCAAGAAGGCATACAGCATGCTTGCCTTCATCGGTCGGGGCATAGAGTATAAAAATTGGCAAGTCATGCTGCAGCTGTACAGAACCTTAGTTAGGCCACACTTGGAATATTGCGTGCAATTCTGGTCGCCACACTACCAGAAGGATGTGGAGGCTTTGGAGAGGGCACAGAAGAGGTTTACCAGGATGTTGCCTGGTCTGGAGGGCATTAGCTATGAGGAGAGGTTGGATAAACTCAGATTGTTTTCACTGGAACGACGGAGGTGGAGGGGAGACATGATAGAGGTTTGCAAAGTTATGAGTGGCATGGACAGAGTGGATAGTCAGAAGCTTTTTCCCAGGGTGGAAGAGTCAGTTACTAGGGGGCATAGGCTTAAAGTGCAAGGGGCAAAGTTTAGAGGGGATGTGCGAGGCAAGTTCTTTACACAGAGGGTGGTGAGTGCCTGGAACTTGCTGCCAGGGGAGGTGGTGGAAGCAGATACGATAGCAACATTTGACATATACATGAATAGGATGGGAATAGAGGGGTACGGTCCCTGGAAGTGCAGAAGGTTTTAGTTTAGACAGGCATCAAGATCGGTGCAGTCTTGGAGGGCCAAGACTGTTCTTTGTTCTTTGTTCTTTGTACTGCCATCTGCATAGTTCAGCCTTTCTAACCCCTAAGGTAGGCACTTTCATACATAGGGTTTGCCACATTTCATCCGTCACTGTCGAATAATCAAGGCATGCTTCTATTTTGGCAAAACAGACAGTGTATCATTACAGGACTATGGAGAATTCAGCCTTATGGAAGATACCTAGCACTCTGGCCATTTCTCCCTGGGGTCCTCTAGATGTACTGCTTGTATCTAGTGAAGAATACATTGATAAGTTGATGAATGCAGCAATGCATTGACGATTGACTGATGCTTGCAATAGCCCCCACTTGATACCTCGCAAGGCAAAAGAAATTCAAGATTGTAACCACCTTGACTGACTGACAATGCTGTGCTAGCTGTGGAGTGTGACTGCACATCCTCCTTCACAAGTCAGAAAGCTCTCAGACTACCCCCCAGTCGAACCTCAGCCTGTGAAGACACTACTAATTGTTAACATGTAGAAATGTACTGTGGGCATGATAATTTGGGTGACAGAGTGACGCCGTCTTCCTCCTTTGATGTCTTATCAACCTTCCATCCACAATTCCTTCCTGTGAAGTTTCTTCTTCCTCCAAATAAAATATAATGTGATCCCCATAGGGATCCCCACACTGCTGAAAGGCACCCTCCAACAATCCCCCAGCTGTCTAAAAAACGTTGGGTGGAAGTGCACTCATTGTGCAGTAGCAAATGTCATCATTTAAGCAAACCCCAAGGTTCAAAATGAATTTTGCACTAGCACAGAACTAACGGTCTGCATCTTTAAAGGACATTATTTTAAAGACAATGTTGAGAGCTTCAACAAGGAGTTTAAATGAGAATACCCTATATCTTAATTGTAACCAATGGAAACAAGCAAATGCATCACCGGGGCATAATTTAAAAGCCATTTTGAGATTCAACACTGCAGCCCCTGCTCAATCCGCAGAGGAAGTACGTGGGCAGCACACACCCAGTGTCATGTGTCTCCACCCAATTTTCCACTGCATTGTGACATGAAAACAGACTCATTTGAGACATAAAAAAGAGGAATAGTGCTTCCTTTCCAATTTATTTCTCTATCGTGCTGAACAAATTGCATCATTCAAAACTAAAATATTTCTATAAAACAAAAATGTGCTTTGCTTTTTTTATTTGTAAGGATAAAGCAATCAAAACAGTAAAGTGCATTTTTAAAAAGGAAAATGTCATATTGATCCCATGAGGACAATCAGCTTTAATTAGATCACATATTATTTCATCACATCCTGAATATTTGATTACTAGTACATAAATAGCCTCTGTACAAGGTCATCAGCAAGTCAACAAGCAGTTTTACATATTAAGACATCACTCAGACTAATTATTCTCACACTTTATTGTTTTGAGGTGGTTACAACATCTATAGAGAATACATACAAAATAATATTTGGGATCACTCACATAGCAGAATATATTATCATCGATCCGTATCAAAAATGTATCAGTCCATGTTTATCACCATTTGAGAACTGCCCTGGAAATGATAGGATATGACCCTTTCTCCTGGAAATTACTACCTGCTTGGAAGGTCATCTTATCAGATCTTTTGGGCCTCCTTATCTCGAGAGACAATGGATACGCGCCTGGAGGTGGTCAGTGGTTTGTGAAGCAGCGCCTGGAGTGGCTATAAAGGCCAATTCTGGAGTGACAGGCTCTTCCATCTTATCAGAAGAACTGTAAAATTAGTACGAATAACATGTTTATAAAACTTTGAAGCAAGAAAGACAAGTAATAAAGAAAAATTGAGTATAAATTCTACATATTCTAATCTTTATTAAATCAAGCACTTCAACAAAATTATGAAATTTACAAAAATACTGTAATTATACTTCATATTTTAATACCAATTGTCAACCAGTTGAAAATTACTTTCTTGTTCAATTTGTAAGGTCAGAAAGAATGTTGGAGATTCCTGAAAGATAAAGATAAGTTAAATTCATGTGTAACCCTTTGTTTACATCTAAGGCCCAATTTTAACTCAGTGTGGGAAATAAGCAAGCGGGGATGGAGACAGAGGGCAAACTGTCGACAGCATGAGACCCAAAAGATTTTAACGTCCAGACCTAATCTGCTTGACCCAGCCAGTTTCTTGATTGAAACTGGCAGGCAGTGGCAGCTGGACAATAGGCGGGAACACTCGCAGGAGCTGCCCCCGGAATTCAGTTGAGTAGGGTATCTTTTGCTGCACTTCATGATTTGGGTAGGGGAGAAGCCGAGGCATGGGAACAATTTTGCTTCTCCTAGCCCACAAGCAAAGCTAAAAATCAAATAAATGAAGATTTACCTTTAGGGCCTCTTCTAGCCCAGAATCCTCTTCCCACAAGGTGGGAAGGAGCTAGTGGTAAAACCATAACCAGGGCTATGGTTAAAATAGCTGTTGGGCCTCAACCTGAAATTTAAAGGACTATGACTGCTTCCAGGACATACCTTTCTTATCTGATCAGACTACAGATATGCCAACTTATCGCATGAGACACGATTTGTCTGCAAAACTAAGCCTTTCTCGCAATCTCATGCAAGGGGTCTGAAGTTTTGGGGCTTTTCACAGGCTGCTACATCCTTAAGGACACGTTTTCTACTCACACAAATACGAATGACTCCTTTCAGGTGGGAGACTTCTTAGAAAATATTAATTCACTTTAGAGGCACAACATTAAATTGGAAGTTCAGGGAACACATTAAAGCTGTTAGCAATTGTTAAATCATTGATCAGTTTGGCTGACTCCAGCACAACCTCTGCACCTTTACATCAGGTTAGAATTGAAGTGAAAACAAGACAGTAGCTACTACTCCACATTTTCCAGCATTTCCTTTCCATTAATATAAAATCAAAATGCTGCAGATGCTGGAAATCTGAAATAAAAACAAAAAGTACTGGAAAGACTCAGTAGGTCTGGCAGCATCTATGGAGAGAGACGCAGAGTTAACATTTCAGGTCTGTGACCTTTCATCAGAGGGAGGACCTTCCACTTGAGGGAGGAGGTCCCGCCTCCGTGAGCTGCCAGCCAATCAGTGGGCCGGCAGCTCTTAGTCCCAGCAGCGCCACCGAGAGCGGTGGCCACTGCTGGGACTGCAGCCCAGCCGACGCCAAGGAGCCTGGAGGGAAGGTAAGTTAAGGTTGCCTCACCAGAGGGATTGGTCCTTCCCTGGTGAGGCTGGAGTGGTTGTTTGGGGGGAGGGGGGTGTCTTGGGTCCCGGTGGGTTGGAAGGTGGGAGCGGCCATGAATCGGGAACACTGTGCCTTATTGCCGGCAGCTATCGCTGGGCAGCCTTTCACGTCCCCAGCATGCCCACTTGCCACAGGTAAAATACCCGTGGAGGCGGGCGAAGGCCCTTAAGTGGCCGTTAAGTGGCCACTTAAGGGCCTTGATTGGCCTCGGGCGGGCGGGCCGTTTCCCGCCACCCGCCCAACGCCGTAAACCTGGCCAGAGGCGTAAGCGGGGCGGGTAGGCCTCCCGGAGCCTGCCGCTCAATTTTACATCACTCACCACGCCACCATCCGACCCGCTGGAGTGGCGTAAAATTCAACCCACTGGTTGTATAAACAATTGCAGCATTACAATTACTGAAGAGTTTATACATGTTTCTTAACCCAACTTTTGCATAACTATGCATAATATGACAGCAACTGGTATATTTACTAAGTAAAACAATATATATCATTGAACATATTTATGGCATTGATCGATTTATAATCAATTTTTTTACGATGACGTTCATTTAACGCTACGTCCGTACTTTAAAATGGTAAAATACCGAATATGATTTTCTGATCAAAATATTCATCTAAACACAAGGAAAATAATGATTTTAGTGTCCAGATGATTAAATGCTGAAGCATGGTCATGTCAATGTCATTTCTATCTGCTTATATGGCTTCCATTACTAGGATGGTCTATATTGATGGAGATGGAGTGCCATTAATGGTATTTTCATATTAGTGACCCCATAATCTGGAGATCCAATAGTACTGGAGACCTAGTTTGTCCTGAGTCTTGATGATGACATTAGGCCTCCATTTACAACTAAACACGCTTCTAAATTTGGCTCATTTGCCGTTCTTAGGATAGTAGAGTGACATCTGTAGCTTGGCTTCCTATGTTTACAGAGAACAAAGCAATCCCGCAACCAATGGATCATATCAAAGCTCTACCACATCCAGTCATGAATGGTGGCGGAAAATTAAACAACTAATAGGAGGAGGAGGCTCCACAAACATCCCCATCCTCAATGATGGAAGAGCCCAGCATGTGAGTGCAAAAGACAAGGCTGAAGCATTTTCAACCGTCTTCAGCCAGAAGTGCTTAGTGGTTGATCCATTTTGGCCTCCTCCTGAGGTCCCCAACATCACAGATGCCAGTCTTCAGCCAATTCAATTCACTAACATAACACCAATAAACAGGTGAGCACACTAGCTACAGAAAAGGCTATGGGCCCTGACAACATCCCAACTGTAGTGCTCCAAAACTAGCCACACCTCTAGCTAAGCTATTCCAGTACAGCTACAAAACTAGCATCAACCCGACAAAGTGGAAAATTGCCCAGGTACGTCCACCAAAAGGAAGACAAATCCAATGTGGCCAATTACCGCGCCATCAATCTTTCAATCATCAGCAAAGTGATGGAAGGTGTTGTCAACAGTGCTATCCAGCAGCACTTGCTCATCAATAACCTGCTCACTGATGCTCAGTTTGGGTTCTGCAGGACCACTTGGCTTCAGACCTCATTACAGCTTAGCACAAAGGAAGATGGTTGTTGGAGACCAATCATCTCAGATCCAGGACATTGCTTCAGAAGCTCCTCAGGACAGTGTCCTAAACCCAACCATCTTCAGCAGGCTCATCAATGGCCTTCCCTTTCTCACAAGGTCAGAAGTGGGGATGATCGCTGATAATTGCACAGTGTTCAGTTCCATTCGCAACTCCTCAGATAATGAAGCAGCCCATGCCTGCGTACGGCAAGACTTGGACAATATTCAGGATTGGACTAATAAGTGGCAAGCAACATCCACACCACCCAAGTGCCAAGCAATGACCATCTCGAATAAGAGAGAATCGAACCACTTCCCCTTGACATTCAATGGCATTGTCATTGCTGAATCCCTCGCTATCAACACACCAGTGACCAGAACTTAACTGGATCAGCCACATAAAGCTGCTAGAATAGGTTAGAGGCTGGGAATTCTGCAGCGAGTAACTCATCTCCCAACTCCCCAAAGCTTGGTCACCATCTACACGGCACAAGTCAGGAGTGTGATAGAATACTTTCCACAGACCTGGATGGGTGCAGCTCCAACAACATTCAAGAAGCTCAACACCATCCAGGACAAAGCTGCCAGCTTGATTGGTACCCCATCCACCACCTTAAACATTCACTCCCTCCACTACCAATGTACAGTGGCTGCAGTGTGTACCCATCTACAAGATGCACTGCAGCAACTTACCAAGGCTCCTCCAACATCACCCTCCAAACCCATAACCTCTACTACCCACAACCTCTATTACATAGAAGTACATGGGTAGGAGGCACATGGGAACACCACCACCTGCAAGTTCCCCTCCAAGTCACACACCATTCTGACTTGGAAATATATCACCATTCCTTCACAGTCCCTGGGTCAAAATCCTGGAACTCCCTCCCTATCAGCACTACTGGGCCAGGATTTTGAGTCCTGTGGCATTTCTGACAATGGGAAGTTGGCTTCCACTTCTGCCATTTTCCCGTATCCCACGTGATTCACTATTCAAATGAACAATGCAGCGATGGGCATGGGAGATATGTGGGATTATATGGTTGGGACAGCCTTTCATTGGTGGAACCCACTGTCACTGGGCCAAGCACCATGATCACCATGGATATAAAGCATTCTGTGCTTGCAGCCTCAAGAATCAGCAGCCTTCCTGTCATGTCTCTTCAGCGTAACCTAAATTAAAGCTTGTACTAAACTCAAAATTCTTTTGTCTCCCTTTATTTATGACTGGTGTTCCTCCCAGTCCTCTGTCTGCAGAAAATAGCCATGTCTCAGTGCCAGGTTGTGGAATGCACAGCAGACAACGATGACTCATGAGACCCTCTCTGGCGTGTCATGATGAGCCCTTCCAGTCCTGTCAAGGCAACATAAGGGCATTTTAAAAATGACAATGCTGTCAACGATTATAGCTTTGATGGATGCATGAGCAGCTTTGCATCTCTCTACAGCTCCACTTTGGGGATGACATACTGGTGTCATCAACCAGGTACAAAGTGGATAACCCTCATCACGTAGGATCCAGCTGTCCACTTAGGCTTGTTCTTCAAAAACTTCTGGCAGTTGTGATTTTCTCGAAATGCATGTGTTTTGACAGCTCCTATTCACAAACCTGCATTATTTTTCTCCTGTGGTTGCAAACCAGTTGTACGTTCAAATATTGGAAGCCTTTGCGAATCACAAATGCAGCAGTCTGCTTCCAGGGAGCCACATGAGTGTAGCAGTTCACCCCTTGCATTCTAGGGAACCCAGCAATGGCAGCAAGGTGCACAGACCTTACTGCATGGCTGTCCTCATCTACAGGTAAGCAGGTGAACTCATTGGCATGAAGAAATAGGGTATAGGCCACCTCTTTGATACATCTATGGGATGCCAACTGTGATATGCCTCATATGTCACCCATTGATCCCTGGAAGATGCTGGTAGGCAATCGATTGAGTGCAGCAGTCACCTTGAGGGAAGGTGGCCTGGGTTTACCACCAAACCCAGATAGCTGCAGGTCATGCGGCAGGATCGTAGAGTTTTCTGTGACCATTTCACGATACATCCTTATGCGTCTCTGGCATTGCCTTTCTGACATTTGAAGGTCATTTTTCCTTGTTCTGAGAATGCGATGACATGCCAGCACCCATTTTCAGAAATGTCATTCCTGCATGTTGTCAGTGGCCCCATCCTCACCTTCCTGTTCTACCTGTTTCTGGCATTCAGCCATCATGCGTTGGGGGAAAAGATCCATCTTTAGTCGCTCCCTGTGCTCCTTTTCCCATGGAATTAGAAAATGAGGGTATGACACCCATGTCGCTGCAGTTTTGCAAATAATGAAGTGAGAAGAACATTCCAAATCAGCCTTCTGATGCCAGTCAGTGGAAACATCCAGGAAATGTGTGTCTTCTTTTTGGTGCCTTAGAAATGCAGCCTGGTTGAGTAAGCACCCACAATCATTTTTCTCCTCCCACTCACCTTGCAATCCTCAAATGGCCACGTGGTTTGCATTATCGGCCGATAAAATGGTGTAGGTTCACTTTAAGGCGTCTCCCTATCTTCCAACCTCCTCCTTCCACCTTCCAGCCTGAACCCAATATGCTTGACCTACAAAATGTAACCTTAACCCTTCCCTCTGTTACCATTGAACCTCTCCCATTACTGTGCACAGTGTCACAATTCATTCACGCCATCTCTCCCCCAATTCCAACCAAAATGCCTACTCTGACCCTTGATTCTCCTGAAATCAAACTGAATATTACTGCTAAATCTCCTTCCCCCCTCCCTATGATGCCATAGAGTACCCAACCCTAAGTCTCGACATCTCCCCCTACAGAATCCATTGGCTCCCATTGACTGTGACCATTCTCTCTGCCAGCCAATAGTCTGAATTCAGCCCACAGGTCCCCGACGTTGACAGCACTCACCCCTTCCTTTAGGTCCTTCATGATCTTCTGTTGACTGTAATACTCAAATCCACCCAACAATCCCGCAGCCACCCACAGCCAGCATAAGCAGCAAAAACAGCTAAGAGGCTGGATGGCCCCCGTCTCCCTCCCATGCTCCTCCATGCACCTGATCACCCCACCCTTTGTTCTACCCCTCCTCTTGCCCCTGCTCCTCCATGTAGACCTGGTAACCCCACCTTGGTTCTCTCTGAGTAACCTCCCCTGGTCCTCCATGTAGACCCAGTAACCCCACCCTTGGTTCTCCCCTCCCCCTGCTCCTCCATGTAGACCCGGTAACCCCACTGTTTACCTCGAGTAACTGCCCCTGTTCCTCACATAGAGCCAGTAACCCCACCCTGTTAACCCTGAGTAATCTCCCCGGTCCTCCATGTAGAGCCAGTAACCCCACCCTGTTAACCCTGAGTAATCTCCCCGGTCCTCCATGTAGAACCAGTAACGCCACACTGTTCACACTGAGTAACTTCCCCTGCTCCTCCATGTAGACTCACCCATGCCTTTGCCACCACCCCCAAAAAGAATTGCTCTTGCTGGTGTCAAGCCTGAAGGCAAACATCCATTCCAATGCTGGCATTCCTTTTGACGATGGGTTTGAAAGAAAAACACTGACCTCAGACTCAACTGCACAAAGCCGGCTGTTGCATGGCACGTTCAAATGAACGTGAACTGGGTGGCATGGGAATAGCTCTCACTTAACCTAGCAGGTAAAACTTAATTGGAACTAAGTGTAGGCTTAGTACAGGGGGAACCTGGAATGCCACAAACATGCCGCCGACTTAATTTTAGTAATAACCTACCATTGGAAATCCGAACAAACACCTCCTGCCTAATGGAATCAACCTGAATGCCACCAAGTCCGCTCTTTCAGGGCCCATAAAATTCCTACACCACCCGAACTGCAGCAGTTCAAGAATGTGACTTACCACCACCTTCTCAAGGGCAATTAGAAATGGACAATAAATTCTGGCCATATCTGTGATGCCCACATACCATGAATGAATAAATAAACATGAGGAGAAGGGTGCATGGAAAACAAGGTTCCTTAAGCACCAAATACTGGGTCTGCTTTTATCACTATGACTAAGTATAACTTTGTAATACCTGCTAAAGATTAAATGAGCCACTATTGAGGTTTATAAACCAATCGTCAATCTATATTGGTTTACATTTGGTAAAAAAAAGCAACTCAAGAATTTTACACCAAATCTCTTGATTTTTTTTTAAAGAGTTTGTCTCCTGATTTATGAGATGGTGGGATTGACATTACTGAGACTAGCTTAAAATGATAGCATGTACAGATGAGTGCTGGCCATTAGTGGGCC
Organism: Heterodontus francisci; assembly: GCF_036365525.1. Lineage (NCBI taxonomy): Eukaryota > Metazoa > Chordata > Chondrichthyes > Heterodontiformes > Heterodontidae > Heterodontus > Heterodontus francisci. Next base: position 61,738,350 of record NC_090377.1, on the reverse strand, counting down.
AGTCCTGTGGATGATTTTAGCCAACTGCCCAATTTCTACAAGCTGGACAGGGTTAAAATTGCCCTTCTAAACTCAGTAGCCTGAATTTTCCTCTGCTTGAGCACAACGTTTGAAGAGCGTCATGCCCAGTACAGGCAAGTCCTATTCATAACTTTACACATAGACTATATTCGGCATAGCATCGTCTGGAACTGAATTTTCTTTTGATGTAAATGAACCACAATGGACATTAAAAGTGGAAATGGGCTGCAAAGATGAAATCCATAGGTCAGCTGACTTTCGGCTTGTGTATTCAAGAACTGACTTACTGTCTGAAAGGAGAAAGAATACCTTCTAGACTAAGAGGTGTCATCAATGCCCATCCCGAAACCATAGGGAAAGATTCCTAAATTGAAAGGTTTTCTTCTGAAAAAAAGGTGATTGTCTTAACCCTCCTCATGATGTATGTCTTTGAACAATAAACAGAATGAGGCTAATCAACCTAGACTCGCACCATATTTGGAGAAGGAAATGAGAGAAGTCACATGGTGGGGCAGCCATGTTGGGGTCTCCTTTTAAAAATCTTTAAAATACAGACTGCAGAAAGAGCAGTTGGCAGACCAGGCTGTACCATTGTGCCTTGGAGGCTGTAACATCTTAAAGTCTCCAAACCTGCTCCATTTCAATTCCAGCAGTGCAGAAAACCAATCTCCTAGTAATAAGTCTACAAGCAACTAATTTCGTGACCTGCTGAAAATCCACCTCTTCGAGAGAATCCTGCAACGACTTTGATATATGACTCCGGCTATTGAATCCACCTCTGTCCATTTCAGGAATGAAAACGGCTTCTTCAGCGGGCCCGCAACGCATGCCTTTTCCCCAAAATGAGCCAAATCACATGACTTATTTCTTTTCTTGTAATCTTTTTAATGGTTTTCTTCCTCAAATATGTGTGCATTTTTTAAAATTCATTTTGTGGGATGTGGGCATCACTGGCTAGGCCAGCATTTATTGCCCTTGAACTGAGGGGCTTGCTAGGCCATTTCAGAGGGCATTTTTTTAAGAGTCAACCACATTGCTGTGGGTCTGGACTCACATGTAGGCCAGACCAGGTAAGGACAGCAGATTTCCTTCCCTAAAGGACAGTAGTGAACCAGATGTGTTTTTACAACAATCAACAATGGTTTCATGGGAGCATTTAATTCCAGATTTACTGACTGAATTCAAATTTCACCATCTGCCATGGTGGGACATGAACCCATGTCCCCAGAACATTAGCCTGGGCTCTAGATTGCTAGTCTAGCGACATTACCACTACACCACCACCTCCCCGGTGTGTGTGTGTGGTGAGTAACGTAGTGCTAGATTTTTGGGGTGAACGTGTCAATAAAAGTAATGCTCTTTATTTAAACCCATGAAAAGCGTGCCGCTGGTTATTCAAATTGGTCATACACTCAGAGGTTAAGAAACACACACATCTTCCTGGTCAAAAACACACTGATCACGGACAGTAAAGGGAAAAGAACTGGGCATTCAATTCTCTCGGCATGTAATAAAACCCTTATTGATTTAGGAACAAATGGAATATCTAATCATAAATAAATGTATCTTTAATTCATAGCAATCCCGGACCACCTGTTCACAAGCATCTTTACATTGCTAAATTTAGCAATGCCTGCAGTCATTTTCACAGCATGGAACTAAACAAGAACCACAACAGCAACTGCTTAATCAGACCTTTAATGACAGAAAATTTAAAACCAGAAAGGTAGCTTCTGTTAACACTGAAGCTTCTACAAAATTAATAGATGAAAATGGCTTTTTATCAAAAACAATTATAGTGGAACTGGAAAAGAGTACCATTTCTTCAAAATGAATAATTCATTGCTTCACAAATTTTAAAATTATTCCACAGCCAACTTGCTTTAAAAATCAATTTATTATAAACCAAAATACAACGCACAAAAGCTTCTCATATAATGAATATTTATAACACAAATACATTCAGCTATACACAAGAAAAGTAATGCATGATGCAAGATATTTTAAAATTTCAAAATGAGCAGCTGTTTAAAAAGGGTCTGCTTCAAATCCATTAACTAGCAAAGAAATTCATTCGATACTACAACATTAATTTGCAGTCATTTGACTCGACATTAAACATGCCATGTTTTAAATAGAGCCTAGGTAGCATTGAATCCATCAAGATGTAACAAAATAAAGTGCATTTTCCTCTCCGTTGCATTTGGGAAACACTCAGATCCCAGGTTCAACAAAGAGGAAAATGGCAGGGAAACCAACTGCATCAGTTCCCTCCTGAAACTCTATGGCTTCAAGATTTTCTGGCAAATCTCAATTAAATGTAACCAGGCCTACACCTGCAACAGAAGCAGGCACACTATTGCTATCAGAATGAAGAGAGAGGGTGTGTTCCCATCCTTCCTAATTCAGTTTTCTATGCGTCTGCCCATGGGGTGCCAAAATCCCTCAACAGCTGGAAATTGGCCTTTGCCAGGACCCTCTTCATACAAAAGGATCTGAGGGAGTTCCAGGAGGACCCTGAAGATGTTTACTGGCCCCAAGCAGTTGTTGAATTTTCTTCAACACAATAGTTGGGTCTCAGGGCCTTCTGATCACTGCTCTCTGAAGAGTCCTGGAGCTGCACCCCTGGTACTGCAACTCCACCCCCATTACCCAAACCCCAGCCATATCCCATTCCTGACAAAAGACCCTGCCCAGACCATGTTAATGATTTGGGCCTGGAACCTTTCCTGTTAATGCAACAAACCTCAGGTACTCTATGCCTGTCTAGCACTGGCAAGGGGTTAGACAGCATTAATGGCCCCTATATGTTTATCATAAGCAGATTTTTAGGTTGTGCGCAGAATAGGTTCAAAATTGTTGGTGCACCCTTTCCGCCAGCCCACAGACAGTCAGGAGGCCTGAGCCAGTCTAAACAACAGAATGCTATATTCAAATGAAGCTGGCTTAGGAACCCAGGATGATTGAGAGGCCACTCCAGGACTGCAGTCAGTTACTCCAAACTATTGGGGGAATCATTCCTCGAGGTTACTAATTCCAGTTTCAAACTATGAACTTAAATATCACTCACAAATAAAACATTTGACAAAAAAAACTGAAGTAGTAATACAGGCATTTTATTAAAGAATTTGCATTTATCCATGGCCTTTCATGACCTCAAAATGTCCCAAAATGCTTCACAGCCAATGCAGTGCTTTTGAAGTGTAGTGACTACTGTAACATTAGGAAACATACCAGCCAATTAGTACACTGCAAAATTCAACAAACAGCAATGAGATAACTGACCAAATAATCAGTTTTGATGGTGTTGGTCTCTTGACAAAACATATACCTCAAATAAGGAGAATTCCTAGGCTCTGCTTTCAATAGTGCCAATGGATCTTTTATGTCCATACGAGGGGGCACATGGGGGTCTCAGTTTAACGTCTTCTTCAAAAGGTGCCACTGCCTGCACTGAACTGTCAGCCCAGATGTTGTGCTCAAGTCTCTGGAGTAGGGCTTGAAACCATAATCTTTAAACTCAAAAGCTGGTGCAGACACGACGGGCTGAATGGCCTCCTTCTATGCTGTAATTTTTCTAAGGTTCTAAGTCAGAATGATACATCAATCATACACAATTGGCAGGGCCAATGGAAAAATCCAGCTGTGAATGTTTAGCAAAGCCAACAGAAATAAAGGAGTTTGATCATCTCTGTGGAATTACATTAAAAATGATCTGATTACTAAAACCATGGTTGATTTGAATTTCATTCTCCAGAATAGTCACTGTTCCTCTGGGGGGCAATCTAGGACAATGGGGTAAAATCTAAAAATTAGAGCCAGACCATTCAAGGCTGAAAATAGGGAACACTTTTTAGTGGAAATGTGGAACTCTCTCCATGAAAGACTGGAGATGCTTGGTCAATAGAAATTTTCAAGACTAAGATGGACATATTTTTTATTAGATCAGGGTATCAAGAGATAAAGGGCAAAGGCAGGTAAGTAGTCTGAGGTAAAGATCAGACATGATCTAATTAAATCACAGAACAAGATCAAAGGGCTGAATGGCCTACTCCTATTCCTATGCAAAAAATATTGAACACATGCACAGATTTATATACAGGTGAAGAGAAATACCAAAGAAATTAAGAAGCATTCTTCCACAGTTATAAAATCAAAATGGCATCACAAAGCATCTTAATTGATTTTTATGGACAATAAAGTCCATAAAACAATGGCCCAGAAATTGCTGGGAAAGTGAGTGAGTTTTTATTGAGTACATTGTTATTAATGCAAACAATGCAGCAATTTGTGGTGAGGAAGAAATACACTGGGCTGGATTTTGTTTTCCCACCGCCAAGAGTGCAGTGGGCGTAAAATATGGTGCCACGATCCTGAGCCCGGCGGCTCATTCGAATATGCAGGGTGACCGCCCCACCTCCCACCTCCAATCACGTGGCCAGGGCAGCCTCGACAACGCCCTGAACGGTGTCAACTATCTCTGTGCAGGCACTGGCACCATTTTTAAAGGGCTACCAGCCCTGCGTAAAGAGTGCAGAGTTTCCCCGTCCCCCCGGCCCATTACACTGAAAATAAATTTTTGCCCCATTTCCCCCCACCCCCACACTAAAATTGCAGAGTTGGCCCCTTCTCCCCTCAACTGCACTAAGTGCAGAGTTGACCCCTTCCCCAAACCCCCCACAACTGCACAAAGTGCAGTTTACCCTTTCTCTCCTCTCCACTAAAAGTGCAGATTCGCCCTGTCTCCCCACCCCCACCCTCCCCCACTGCACTTCAAATGATGAGTTCCCCCCCCCTTCCCCACCTTGGCGGCGCCAACGTTCCGTGGACGGGAAAGTGAAGGCGCGTGAGTGCTTCCTGTCACGCTGAAGAACTGCAACTGCAGGTAAGATCATGAGTAATTCAATTTAAATGTATGCAAACAGGTAATTTCAATATTTAAAGCACAATCCCGCCGCCGCAGAGTTGTGGAAAGCCTATCATGGTGGTTCCCCATTACTGGTAAGATCTGTCCTTGCAATCCCGGTGCTGGGCTCCGTGGCAGGTCGGTGCCACTCTGATCATCCGGCACCCCCGCCATGGTGCCCGGCATCGGGAGATGAACAAAATCCAGCTCACTGTGAGTTGCAATACTCCACAAATTGCTGGACAAGTTGTGCCACTCTGCTGTTAGCCTCATTGCCAACCTCCCCGTGAATTTCAAGAAATTGCTGCAGTTGCACTGTTGAAACAAATTAAACTCACCACAGAAAGTTAGTGCGGGTACTGAATGACATAAGGACACCTTATACTTGCAAGATTTATGACCCTGCAACACGACTCAATCCCTTAGGCCCAGAAAGAGAACAACTAAAACTGGAGTTTCATTTCTGCATGTCATAAGTTGCTCCAAAGACTTAAAATTTAAAATTATGATTTTTTTTTTCAATGCTTTTCCTTTCTTTTTTCTCTCTTTTAATCCAATATTTATTTTCCTCTTTATTTTTCTTCCTGTATCTAATTTGATTCTAATTCATCTTATTTCCTTCACCAACATTTCTCTGCTTATTTCTTAATCCTTAAATCTTGTTAGTTAAGGGGATAATCAGTTCGGCCCATCACTTATCAAGGTCTCAGATGCACCAATGCTCACTGTGCTGTTGCAAGCACAAAGATATTTGGAGCTGAAGGGTGAGGGGGAAAAAAAAATGAATTGTGAGATTTCCCAGCAAATTCTAGGCAATTAATTCAGTTCAAATTGAACAAGGATAATAAATAGAATGTTATGACCATCCAAAGCATGACATGTGGCACAACTGTGACAATCACAGGTTTTCTTCATGTCATAAGAAATATTTTACTATTGCTTTATGAAGATTCTGTAGTGTGTCAGTTTGTGGTTACTTCTTAAAGGCTTCTGAAAACTACATTTTGGAGGAAATACACTGCAGACTGGATTTCCCCACATTACTGAGAAAGAACATGAACAGAAGCACTTCAAAGGCAGGTGACTCATCTCCATCTAGGTGTACAGCCAAACTAGCAACACAGATGACCAGACCACCAGGGAGCAAGGCTTCATTCTCGTCAGAAAAAACCTGCGATTTACAGTTGCATTTCTGAAAGACAATCTTCTGATCTACCTTTGTCCCAGTGACACTTCGAAGGGGGAGGGAATAATTGGGACCTCATCTCAAAGTTTCTTCAGTGAATATGTGCTTTGTCAAACAGCTATAGGTTGGAGCTAGTGAAATACTCAGTGAATGACTTCTTTTATAGATAAACTTGGCTGGATAAATGTTGGACAAACTATACTTCCAAGGTCTATAACAGTTTGGAAACATTTTAATAGTTTTATAACAATTCTGTAAGTGAAATGAACCACTGACATGTAGCTCCTTTCTGCTAGTTTATGCTCATTTATTTTGTCCTGAGATATGGCCTGGATATTTATGGGAAGGCAGCAAGATGACGGGGTAGAGCAGAATTGAGGAAAACCCAGGGAATTTAATGGCAAGATCTTATTGTACTTTCATTCTTCAGTTTCCCAGACAGCAGACAGCCAAATTGACAGGATGGTCAACTGACAGGCCAAATTAAAAGTGGCAGAAAACCCGAGCCAGGGATCCATGGGGATGGTCCCCAGGAGGGATGGCTCTTCTTGGCTCCCATGTTAGTTGATATTGTTAATGGTTCTCTCTCCTCAGGTACTGCCCCCCCCCCCCCTTTAAATCTGCCATCATCATCTACCTCCCCAAACAAAGACCCTTAACCCTTCCTTCCTTGCAAACTATCCACCCTACCCCATCTCCAACCTTCCTTTCCTCTCCTATGTCCTCGAACATGCTGTCGCCACCCAAATCTGTGCAAATCTTTTCCAAAACTCCATGATTGAATCCCTCCAATCAGGTTTCCTCCCTGCCACAGTACAAAAACAGCTCTTATCAAAGCCACAAATGACATCTTATGTGACTGCGACAGTGCTAAAATACTGCTCATCCTTCTCGACTTATTTGCAGCCTGGCATGGTTGACCACATTATCCTCCTTCAACGCCTCTCCTGGTTCCACTCTCATCTATTTAATAATAGCAAGAATACGACTTGCAATGACTTCTCTTCTTGCTCCCATACCATTATCTCTGGTGTCCCCAAAGGATCTATCCTATTTCTTATTGCTATGCTGCCCCCTTGGTTACATCATACTGTTATGAAAGTGTTTCTATTTTTTAAAATATTTTTCTTTGAGAACTCATATTTTAGAATTATGGGCATTGGTTTATTTGGGAATACTGACAAGACTCCATCGATTTTTTTTTTCAAGGGTCACAGAGAGACCTTGTTTGAAAACAAACCTTCACTGGCTGTCACATGCCTTAAGCTCAATAAACAACAGAAATCTTGGTGACGTGGGGGAGATGTTTACAGAGAACTAGCATGTCACGATCTATGATGGTCATGAGGTCGTTTTTGGGATATTGTTTTGACTTTCGGGTTGGGGTGTGGACTGTGTTGAAAAGCAGTTGGAGGTCAACATGCCAAGGGAAAAACACCCATCTCATCATTCCTGCAGCTCTCTAAGAGACCTGGAGAAATCCAGTGAGTCAGCTTCTCTTTCTCTACCTCTTTGAAAAACCTGTGAATCCAGAGTGGAATACCTGAAACCTGATGCCACAATTCTCCAGGAAAGCCTACCAGACTATTTCTTGACATCTCCAGAACTAACTGCTCCAGAAAAGATCCAAGTGATCCGTCTCCGTATACCCAACCACCAGACCACTAGGGACGACTGACATCCTTCCATATCTTCTCTTTTTTCTTCAATTAACAAGTATTTGACCAAAGTATTCTGTTTTTTTTGTTTTTTTTTGTAACCTGTGTGTGTGTGTGTGTGTGTGTGTGTGTGTGAGTATTTGAAAAGGGAATTTTCATATTTCAATCTGTGTGTTGATGCTTTGCTTTGTTACTGGATAAGTCTTGTTTTATAATAAACTGATAGTTTTGTTGTTTATTTGTTTATTGAAGAAACCTGGTTGGTGTATTTATTCGGGGATAAAAAGTAGTCTATGATTGACCGTATCGGTAACTGAGTAAACATTTAAAAATATGTTGTGACCTGTGGAGAAGTGGAACTAGAAAAGACAGTGCACTCCTCCCACCTTAGTCGTAGCAAAACAAATTAGGAGTAGGAGTAGCCACTTGACCCTTCGAGCCTGCTCTGCCATTCAATAAGATCATGGCTGATCTGATTGTAACCGTGACTCCACATTCCCGCCTACCCCCAATAACCTTACAGCCCCTTGCTTATCAAGAATTTATCTACCTCTGCCTTAAAAATATTCAAAGACTCTGCTTCCACTGCCTTTTGAGGAAGAGAGTTCCAAAGACTCACGAACCTCAGAAAAAATTTCTCCTCATCTCTGTCTTAAATAGGCGACCCCTTATTTTTAAGTAGTGATGCCTAGTTCTAGATTCTCTCACAAGGGGGAACATCCTTTCCGCATCCACCCTGTCAAGACCCCTCAGGATCGTATATGTTTCAATCAAGTTGCCTCTTAATTTTCTAAACTCCAGTAGATACAAGCCTAGCCTGTCCAATCTTTATTCATAAGACAACCCGTCCTTTCCAGATATTAGTCTAGTAAACCTTCTCTGAACTGCTTCCAATGCATTTACATCCTTCCTTAAATAAGACCAATACTGTACACAGTACTGCAGATGTGGTCTCACCAATGTGCTGTATAACTGAAACATAACCTCCCTACTTCTGTATTCAATTCCTCTCACAATAAACAATAACATTCTATTAGCTTTCCTAATTACTTGCTGAACCTGCATACTAACCTTTTGTGATTCATGCACTAGGACACCCAGATCCATCTGCATCTCAGAGCTCTGCAATCTTTCACCATTTAGAAAATATGCTTCTTTTTTATTCTTCCTGCCAAAATGGACAATTTCACATTTTTTCACATTATACTACATTTGCCAGATCTTTGCCCACTCACTCAACTTATCTATATCCCTTTGTAGCCTCCTTATGTTCTCTTCACAACTTACTTTCCTACCTATCTTTGTGTCATCAGCAAATTTAGCAACCATACCTGCAGTCCCTTCATCCAAGTCATTTACATAAATTGTAAAAAGTTGAGGCCCTAGCACTGATCCCTGCGGCACACCACTTATTACATCTTTCCAACCAGAAAGTGACCCATTTATGCCTACTCTGTTTCCTGTTAGCTAGCCAATCTTCTACCAATGCCAATGTTACCCCTATGCCATGAGCTTTTATTTCCCACAATAACCTTTGATGTGGTACCTTATCATCCGTAAACATGGCATCAGTTTCCATGTATATGCTGATAACACCCAGATCTATCTCACCACCATCTTGACCCCTCGACTGTCTCAAAATTGTCAAACTGCTTGTCCGGTATCCAGTACTGGATGCACAGAAATTTCCTCCAATTAAATACTGGGAAGACCATGCCACTGTCTTCAGACCCAGCACAAACTCTGTTCCCGAGCCACTGAATCCATTCCTCTGCCTAGGCTGAGGCTGAACCAAACTGTTTGCAACCTTGGTGTCATATTTGGCCTGAGATGAGCTTCCAATCACATAGCCACGCCATCACTAATACCGCCTACTTCCACCTCTAACATTGTCCGACTCTGCCCCTACTTCTGCTCATCTGCTGCTGAAATCCTCATCCATGCCTTTGTTACCTCTCGACTTGACTTTCCAATGCACTCCTGGCCGGTCTCCCATGTTCTACCCTCCGTAAACTTGAAGTAATCCGAAACTCTGCTGCCCGTGTCCTTACTTGTACCAAGTTCATTTCACTCATCAGTTCAGTGTTCACTCACAGACATTGGCTCCCAGGGGCTCCCAGTTAAGCAATGCCTTGATTTTAAAATTCTCATCCTTATTTTCAAATCCCTGCATGGTCTTGCCCCCGCCCTATCTCTGTAATCTTCTCCAGCCACACAACCCTCCAATATATCTGGGGTCATCCAATTCTGACCTGTTGAGCATCCCTGATTTTAATTGTTCCACCATTGGAGGCCATGGCTTCAGCTGCCAAGATCCTAAGCTCTGGAATTCCCTCTCTAAACCTTTCCGCCTCTCTACCTCTCTTTCCTCCTTTAAGACGCTCCCTGAAATCTACTTCTTTAACCAAACTTTTTGTCATCTGCCCCAATATCTCATTTAGATGTTTCAGTAAGAACAGAGAAGATGGTAAAAGAGGGGGGGGGGTGGCATTGTTAATCAAGGAGAGTATTACAGCGGCAGAAAGGACGTTTGAGTACTCGTCTACGGAGGTAGTATGGGCCGAGGTTAGAAACAGGAGAGGTGAGGTCACCCTGTTGGGAGTCTTTTATAGAGCTCCAAATAGTTCCAGAGATGTAGAGGAAAGGATAGCGAAGATGATTCTCGACAGGGGCGAGAGTAACAGGGTAGTTGTTATGGGGGACTTTAACTTTCCAAATATCGATTGGAAATACTACAGTTCGAGTACTTTAGATGGGTCAGTTTTTGTCTAGTGTGTGCAGGAGGGTTTTCTGACACAGTATGTAGACAGGCCAACCAGGGGCGATGCCACATTGGATTTGGTACTGGGTAATGAACCCGGCCAGGTGTTAGATTTAGATGTAGGTGAGCACTTTGGTGATAGTGATCACAATTCGGTTAGGTTTACCTTAGCGATGGGCAGGGACAGGTATATTCCGCAGGGCAAGAATTATAACTGGGGGAAAGGAAATTATGATGCGATTAGGCAAGATTTAGGATGCGTAGGATGGCGAAGGAAACTGCAGGGGATGGGAACAATCAAAATGTGGAGCTTATTCAAAGAGCAGCTACTGCGTGTCCTTGATAAGTATGTACCTGTGAGGCAGGGAGGAAGTTGTCGAGCGAGGGAGCCGTGGTTTACTAAAGAAGTTGAAGCGCTCGTCAAGAGGAAGAAGAAGGCTTATGTTAGGATGAGACGTGAAGGCTCAGTTAGGGCGCTTGAGAGTTACAAGCTAGCCAGGAAGGATCTAAAGGGAGAGCTAAGAAGAGCAAGGAGAGGACACGAGAAGTCATTGGCGGATAGATTAGATTAGAGATACAGCACTGAAACAGGCCCTTCGGCCCACCAAGTCTGTGCCGAACATCAACCACCCATTTATACTAATCCTACACTAATCCCATATTCCTACCAAACATCCCCACCTGTCCCTATATTTCCCTACCACCTACCTATACTAGTGACAATTTATAATGGCCAATTTACCTATCAACCTGCAAGTCTTTTTGGCTTGTGGGAGGAAACCGGAGCACCCGGAGAAAACCCACGCAGACACAGGGAGAACTTGCAAACTCCACACAGGCAGTACCCGGAATCGAACCCGGGTCCCTGGAGCTGTGAGGCTGCGGTGCTAACCACTGCGCCACTGTGCCGCCAATAGGATCAGGGAAAACCCTAAGACTTTCTATAGGTATATCAGGAATAAAAGAATGACTAGAGTTAGATTAGGGCCAATCAAGGATAGTAGTGGGAAGTTGTGTGTGGAATCAGAGGAGGTAGGGGAAGTGTTAAATGAATATTTTGCGTCAGTATTTACAGTAGAGAAAGAAAATGTTGTCGCGGAGAATACTGAGATTCAGGCTACTAGGCTAGATGGGATTGAGGTTCACAAGGAGGAGGTGTTAGCAATTTTGGAAAGTGTGAAAATAGATAAGTCCCCTGGGCCAGATGGGATTTATCCTAGGATTCTCTGGGAAGCTAGGGAGGAGATTGCAGAGCCTTTGTCCTTGATCTTTATGTTGTCATTGTCGACAGGAATAGTGCCGGAAGACTGGAGGATAGCAAATGTTGTCCCCTTGTTCAAGAAGGGGAGTAGAGACAGCCCTGGTAATTATAGACCTGTGAGCCTTACTTCGGTTGTGGGTAAAATGTTGGAAAAGGTTATAAGAGACAGGATTTATAATCATCTTGAAAAGAATAAGTTCATTAGCGATAGTCAGCACGGTTTTGTGACGGGTAGGTCGTGCCTCACAAACCTTATTGAGTTTTTCGAGAAGGTGACCAAACAGGTGGATGAGGGTAAAGCAGTGGATGTGGTGTTTATGGATTTCAGTAAGGCGTTTGATAAGGTTCCCCATGGTAGGCTATTGCAGAAAATACGGAAGTATGGGGTTGAAGGTGATTTAGAGATTTGGATCAGAAATTGGCTAGCTGAAAGAAGACAGAGGGTGGTGGTTGATGGCAAATGTTCATCCTAGAGTTTAGTTACTAGTGGTGTACCGCAAGGATCTGTTTTGGGGCCACTGCTGTTTGTCATTTTTATAAATGACCTGGAAGAGGGTGTAGAAGGGTGGGTTAGTAAATTTGCGGATGACACTAAGGTCGGTGGAGTTGTGGATAGTGCCGAAGGATGTTGTAGGTTACAGAGGGACATAGATAGGCTGCAGAGCTGGGCTGAGAGATGGCAAATGGAGTTTAATGCGGAAAAGTGCGAGGTGATTCACTTTGGAAGGAGTAACAGGAATGCAGAGTACTGGGCTAATGGGAAGATTCTTGGTAGTGTAGATGAACAGAGAGATCTTGGTGTCCAGGTGCATAAATCCCTGAAGGTTGCTACCCAGGTTAATAGGGCTGTTAAGAAGGCATATGGTGTGTTAGCTTTTATTAGTAGGGGGATCGAGTTTCGGAGCCGCGAGGTCATGCTGTACAAAACTCTGGTGAGACCGCACCTGGAGTATTGCGTGCAGTTCTGGTCACCGCATTATAGGAAGGATGTGGAAGCTATGGAAAGGGTGCAGAGGAGATTTACTAGGATGTTGCCTGGTATGGAGGGAAGGTCTTACGAGGAAAGGCTGAGGGACTTGAGGTTGTTTTCGTTGGAGAGAAGGAGGAGGAGAGGTGACTTAATAGAGACATATAAGATAATCAGAGGGTTAGATAGGGTGGATAGTGAGAGTCTTTTTCCTCGGATGGTGATGGCAAACACGAGGGGATATAGCTTTAAGTTGAGGGGTGATAGATATAGGACAGATGTCAGAGGTAATTTCTTTACTCAGAGAGTAGTAGGGGCGTGGAACGCCCTGCCTGCAGCAGTAGTAGACTCGCCAACTTTAAGGGCATTTAAGTGGTCATTGGATAGACATATGGATGAAAATGGAACAGTGTAGGTCAGATGGTTTCACAGGTCGGCGCAACATCGAGGGCCGAAGGGCCTGTACTGCGCTGTAATGTTCTAATTCTTAAAAAAAAAATCATGTGGCTAGGTGTCAAATTTTGTTTGATAATGCTGCTATTAAGCACCTGGGACATTTTATTACATTAATGGTGTTATATAAATGCAAGCTGTTATGCCCCATCTCACAAGGAAGGAAAGAAACAAAGACACACACAAAATCTGAAGTCAGGATTGAAAAAAAATCAGAAGAGAGTAACAACAGAGTTGTATTTGTATTGAGACCTTACACATTGCTGGAAACGGTCAGTCAAAAACCTACCATAGAAGTCACTAAATTAATTCCACTGCTTTAGCTCATCCCTTTGGTTTACAGCTTCTTAATCTTCAGAACCAAACATAGCTCTAAGATTTTGCCACTGTAAATTGCAATGGTTTTCTCCTATCTAATGATCTCCTTAGCTGATAAAATTTTTTTATTCTTTCATGGGATGTGAGCGTCGTTGACAAGGCCAGCATTGGTTGTTCATCCCCAATTGCCCTTGAGAATAATTAAGACCACATTTGGACTACGTTAAATGATTTATTAAAACTATACCGCACTATTTACTAGTTTCATTGGTGTACATTAGTAACTTTTTAAGAAAATTAGATACTTAACATGTAAAAATTTTCAAAATGTGCATACCAGTCTCTGTGCACATAAGAAAACAAATTTGAAGACCCTTCTCCAAACTCACTTTGCACTTCACATAACTTACCCTTGGGTTTCTACAACCTTTCTCGCTGCTTTGCTGATTTCACCTCCATTGAGCTGACAAAAGTAGGACAAATTAATGCAAACTCTACACCATTATGCTCACTCATGGAATCAATTTTGTTTCACCCATTGCCCCATTAAATCTAATTTCATGTCTGTTTTAGTCCATTTGGACTTAAATATGGGAGGCATGATTGGGAAATTTGATGATGACTGAAGAGGATAACCGTAGACTCCAAAATGCTATCAATGGTTTGGTTGAGTGGGTGGAAAAGTGCCAAATGGAATGCAATCCAGAAAAGTGTGAGGTAATACATTTGGGGAAGGCAAATAAAGCAAGGGAATATGCAATAAACAGGAGGATATTGAGAGGGATAGAAGAAGTGAGAGACCTTGGAGTGCACGTCCACAGGTCCCTGAAGATGGCAGGACAGGTAGATATAGAGTGGTGAAGAAGGCATATGGAATGCTTTCCTTTATTGGCCGATGTATAGAATACAAAAGCAGGGATGTAATGCTGGAACTGTATAAAACACTGGTTAGGCCACAGCTGCAGTATTGCATACAGTTCTGGTCACCACATTACAGGAAGGACAAAATTGCTCCGGAGAGAGTACAGAGGAGATTTACAAGAATGTTGCCAGGGCTTGAAAGTTGCATCTATGGGGAAAGATTGGATAGACTAGGGTTGTTTCCCTAGAACAGAGGAGGCTGAGGGGTGACTTAATTGAGGTGTACAAAATTATGAGGGGCCTAGGTAGAGTAGACAGGAAGGACCCGTTTCCCCTAGCAGAGAGGTCAATTACCAGGGGGCACAGGTTTAAGGTGATTGGTAGAATAATTAGAGGGAAAATAAGGAAAAACCTTTTCACCCAGAGGGTGGCGGGTGTCTGGAATTCACTACCAGGAATGGTGGTGGAGACAGAAACCCTCAATTCTTTTAAAAGGTACCTGGACATGCACCTAAAGTGCTGTAACCTGCAAGGTTATGGACCAGGTGCTGGAAGGATTAGATAAGTGGCTAGTTTGTTTCCCAGCACAGAATGATGGGCTGAATTGCCTCCTTCTGTGCCAACATTTTTCAATGATTCTATATCCAAAAGAGGTCTGGCTTGCTCCTTCAGTTCACACAATGGGGAAAATATAGAGGAACAAATTTGCAAGGAAATTACAGAGATGTGCAAGAACATAGTGGGGGGCTTTACTTATCCTAATATAGACTGGAATTGTAATAATATATAAAAGGCGGGGCAAGGGGAGTTTATTAAGTCTGTTCAGGAGAATTTTCTGTATCTATATGTTTCTGGTCCAACAGGGAAGAAGGCACTACTGGATCTGGTTCTGGGGAATGAGGTGGGACAAGTGGAATAAGTGTCAATAGGGGAACATGTAAGGAACAGTAATCACAGTATCATAAGATTTAAGCTAGCTAATGAAAAGGACAAAGAGCAATCCAGAGTAAAAATAATTAATTGGGGTAGGGTCAACTTCAATGGGGAGAGAAGAGATCTGGCCCAGATAAATTGGAATCAAAGTTTGGCCGGCAAAACTGTAATAAAACAATGGGCTGCCTTCAGAAGTGATAGGTCGGGTACAGACAAGGTACATTCCCATGAGGGGTAAATTAGGACAAACACAACGAGCGGTCCTTGGATGACAACAGTGATAGAGAGTAAAATGGAGCAGAAAAACGGTGCATATGACAGATGTCAGGTAGATAATATAATTGAGAACCAGGATGAATATAGAAAGTTCAGAGGGGATGTGAAAAAAGAAATTAGAGAAGCATAGAGAAAGTATGAGAAGGGACTGGCAGCTAACATCAAAGAGAATCCAAAAGTCCTCTATAAGCATATAAATAGTAAAAAATGCGGTAAAGGAGGAGTAGGACTGATTAAGGATCAAAAAGGGGATTTATTCATGGAGGCAGGGGGCATGGTTGAGATACTAAATGAGTACTTTGCATCTGTCTTTACCAAGTAAGAAATTGCTGCCAAAATTACAGTGAACGAGGAGGTAGTTGAGACACTGGATGGGCTAAAAATTGATGAAGAGCAGGTATTGGAAAGGCTGGCTCTGCTGAAAGTTGATAAGTCACCAGGGCCAGATGGAATGAATCAGAGGATACTGAGGGAAGTAAACATGGAAATTGCAGAGGCACTAGCCAGAATCTTCCAACCCTCCTTAACTATAGGGTTGGTGCCATAGGACTAGAGAATTTCAAATGTTAAATCCTTGTTCAAAAAGCAGTGTAAGGATAAGCCCAACAACTATAGACCAGTCAGTTTCACCTCGGCGGTGGGAAAACTTTTACAAACTATAATTCGGGACAAAATTAACAATCACTTGGACAAATGTGGATTAATTAAAGAATACCAGCACGGATTTGTTAAGGACAAATCATGTTTAACTCACTTTTTGATGAGATAACAAAGAGAGGGTCATGCGGTTGATGCGTTGAAAATGGACTTCCAAAGACATTTGACAAAGTGCCACTTAACAGGCTTGTCAGGAAAGTTAAAGCCCATGGAATAACAGGGACAGTGGCAGCAGGGATATGAAGTTGGCTTCGTAAAGAAAAAAAATTCTTCATGTTGCTATTGCTTCTTTTGCCAATCACCTTAAATCTGTGTCCTCTGGTTCTCCACCCTTCCGCCAGCGAGAACTATCTACTCTGTCCAGACTCAAGATTTTGAAAACTTCTATCAAATCTCCACGTCATCTTCTCTCCATCTATCCACATAACTGAACTTCCTCATCCCAGAACCATTATCGTGAAATGTTTCTGCACCTCTCTAATGTGCATAATGTGCATCCTTCCTAAAGTGTGGAGCCAAGAAATGGACACAATACTCCAGCTGAAGCTGAGCCAGGGTTTTATACAAGCTCTTCATAACTTCTTTGCTTTTCTACTCTGTACTCCTTTATAAAGCCCAAGATCCCTTGTAGTTGTGCAAGTAGTTGTAGTTGTGAAAGGTTGTTTTTCAGATTGGAGGACAGCATATAGTCGGGTTCCCCATGGGTTGGTATTAGGACCAATGCTCTTCTTGATCTATATTAACGATCTAGATTTTGGTGTACAGAGCACAATTTCAAAATTTGTGGATGGCACAAAGCTTGGACGTATTGTGAACTGTGAGGAGGATAGTGATAAACTTCAAGAGGACTTAGACAGGCTGGTGGAATGGGCCGACAAGTGGCAAATGAAATTTAATTCAGAGCAGTGTCGAGTGATTCATTTTAGTAGGAAGAATGAGGAGAGGCAATATAAGTTATAGGGTACAATTCTAAAAGGGGTGCAGGAGCAGCGGGATCTGGGGGTATATGTGAACAGATCATTGAATGTGGCAGGGCAGATTGAGAAAGCAGTTTATAAAACATACAAGATCTTGGTCTTTATAAAGGAGTATAGAGTAGAAAAACAAGGATGTTATGAAGAACTTGTATAAAACCCTGGCTCAGCTTCAGCTGAAGTATTGTGTCCATTTCTGGGCACCACACTTTAGGAAGGATGTGAAGGCATTAGAGAGGTGCAGAAATGTTTCATGATAATGGTTCTGGGATGAGGAAGTTCAGTTATGTGGCTAGATTGGAGAAGAGAAGATGACGAGGAGATTTGCTAGAAGTTTTCAAAATCATGAGGAGTCTGGACAGAGTAGATAGCGAGAAACTTTTCTCGCTGGTGGAAGGGTGGAGAACCAGAGGACGCAGATTTGAGGTGATTGGCAAAAGAAGCAAAAGCAACATGAAGATTTTTTTTTATGCAGTAAGTGGTTAGGATCTGGAATTCATGGCCTGTGAGTGTGGTGGTGGCAAATTCAATAAAGGCCTCCAAAAGAGAATTGGATAATTATCTGTAGCAAAAAAATTTGCAGTGTTACAGGAAAAAGTTGGGGAAATGGGACTAGGTGAATTGCTCTTGCAGAGAGCCAGCATGGACAGGACTAGCTGAATTACCTCCTTCTGTGCTGTAACCATTCTATGATATGAAAAGAGATGTTCAAGTTCCAATGAACACCTTAAAAGATTTGTTTAAATTACATATTTTGTTTACTTGAGGCTACAGAATGTACTTGATTGAGGGGCAGTCATCTGGAACAGCCAAGTTTGAAAATTCAGGTTCAAGATTGCTGGATGATACTTTATATTAACTAGCTGTGGTATTAAAGACATAACAGAAAAACTATAAGTTATAATTTGGCTCAAATATTTTTACACATGTTTTCCACACAATTATTTCCCAATCTCAGCAGCTGTCACAAGATGTCCCAGCTGGCAATTCTTTAAGGGAGGCACTTAAAATTAGAGAAAGGATTTGACTCAAATCACTCATGCACACATTCATGTGACTTATGGTAAAATGATAAAGGCAAGAGATGTGAGGAGGCTGCTTTATTGTAGAGGAAGTGTTACATGATAGTAGGGATAAAAAGCAAGAAAAATTGATATGTATTTTATCTTAGAAATCTGGGAGAATCCCTGAAAGCGATTTTCAAACAGGATTTTTTTAAAGAATAAATGCATCTTAAGATATATTTATGTAATCTGGTACATTGATTAAGCAGTGATAAAATGATGTGTATAAAATGTTATCCCTCTTTCACAATTACAATCTTAACAGAATAGGCTAAAATTTGGAATAATAATTATCAGTACCAGGATACATCAGACACAGTTCAATTTAATTCCAACAGAACAGAGAACAATGTGTTTATTTTGTTTGAACTATCCTAATTTCAGTAATGGTCTCCATGTGCAAGCTAATGAGATCAATCGTGACAAAGCATCAAGATTAATTTATGGATGAACTGTTGAGTTATCAACTCATATTACAATGACATTAAAAACTTCACTCACATGCTCATTTAAATGATTTAACACTGGTCTCACACTTATAAAGCATAAAAACCATAGAAAAATTATAGCACAGAAGGAGGCCATTCAGCCCGTTGTGTCTGTGCCATCCGAAAAAACTAGCTGCCCAATCTAATCCCACCTTCCAGCACCTGGTCCATAGTCTTGCAGGTTACAGCACTTCAGGTGCATATCCAGATACCTATTAAATGAGTTGAGGGTTTCTGTCTCCACCACCATTCCTGGCAGTGAATTCCAGACATGCACCACCCTCTGGGTGAAAAGGTTTTTCCTCATGTCCCCTCTAATCCTTCTACCAGTCACCTTAAATCTGTGCCCCCTGGTATTAGACCTCTCCGCTAGGGGAAACAGGTCCTTCCTGTCTACTCTATCTAGGCCCCTCATAATTTTATAAACCTCAATTATGTCACCCCTCAGCCTCGTTTGTTCTAAGGAAAACAACCCTAGTCTATCCAATCTTTCCTCCTTGTTGCAACTTTCAAGCCCTGGCAACATTCTTGTAAATCTCCTCTGTACTCTCTCCAAAGCAATTTTGTCCTTCCTGTAATGTGGCGACCAGAACTGTACCCAGTACTCCAAGCTGTGGCCTAACTAGTGTTTTATACAGTTCCAGCATTACATCCCTGCTTTTGTATTCTATACCTCAGCCAATAAAGGAAAGCATTCCATATGCCTTTTTCACCACTCTATCTACCTGTCCTCCCACCTTCAGGGACCTGTGGACATGCACTCCAAGGTCTCTCACTTTCTCTATCCCTCTCAATATCCTCCCGTTTATTGTGTATTCCCTTGCTTTGTTTGGCCTCCCCAAATGTATTACCTCACACTTCTCTGGATTGAATTCCATTTGCCACTTTTCCGCCCACTCAACCAAACCATTGATATCATTCTGGAGTCAACATCTATCCACTTCACTACAACTACACAGCCAATTTTTGTGTCAGCAGCAAATTTCCCAATCATGCCTCCCACATTTAAGTCCAAATCATTAATATATACCACAAACAGCAAGGGACCCAACACTGAGCCCTGTGGAACGCCACTGGAAACTGCTTTCCATTCACAAAAACATCCGTCGACCACTACCATTTGTTTCCTGTCACTGAGCCAATTTTGGATCCAACCTGCCACATTCCCCTGTTTCCCATGGGCTTTCATTTCTCTGCCCAGTCTGCCATGCGGGACCTTGTCAAATACCTTACTAAAATACGTTTTGTTTCCCGACAAAAGTATTGCTCTCAATGGAAACAGGCACTTGTAATTGACAATTACAATGCTCTTACCATCACAAATCAGAAGCTTTGTATCATTCCATACTTGTTTTCATAGTGCAATGTCACAAAAAAGCTATAATAATTTGATCAAGCCAGCTAATTTACCCTGAGAAGCTAATTGGCCTGTATGTGTGTTTATTGGTTGTACTTATGCCAAAATGAAAAATCCATATGTGCTTAGTGTAACGATTCTTCTCATGTCAATTACTAATTTCACAAATGCGTTTTTTTTATTGCTGAGTGTCAAATGTTGTTGTTACGCTATTTAATTAACTTGCCCAATCACACTTTTTGGCACCTATTAATCTTCATTCAGATTTGTCACGATTTCACCTTTGTAAATATGGATACTGACAGTACCTAGTCCTCAATTTATCTCAATACTGAGATTTGGACACTTGGCAGTTGTGAGGTAGCATAATGACCATTGGATGCTCCCTATTTCTGCACATTTAATTGGGAGAGGGTTTTCTTGATGCGAAGTGCTGTCAATCGTGCTGCTCCATTGGCATACCAACATTCTCGCATGATTTTACCCATCATCCGTAGTGCCTTTAAAAAAAAAGCAAAGTTATACATTTATTTGCTTCAATTGCTAATAATCAGCCAGCACTTTGTTGGGATTAGAGCAAGCATTGCAATTACTAATAGTTGTAAAAATAGTAAGTTTCAGTATTACCTTTAGGCACTGTTTATATTTCCCAAGTTTGTACTGGTAATTGTTTAATTATAATTTTTAAAAATGGTTGGATCAAACAAATGCAGATCTGATCTCATTCACTTTATATAAATCATATCCATACAACACTTTGGGACAAAAGCTGTTGTGCTCTGTTTTCAGCTCAGTTCTTCTCAAATAAATATCCATTTCTTAATCCAAACAACATTGGCTGAATTCCTGAGAAGAGCAGGATGGTTTTATGGAGTGAGCTGCCAGAGTCTGCTGATGGTACTTGACCTATATTTCCCAGGCTGTAGTGCAGCATGAATGATTATTTTCGAAGTAAATTTGGGGAAATGAACTGTACTTCCGGTATAAACACCTAAAGTAGACCTAATTTTCTCTAAAGACATTTTAATACCACCCTCCTGTGAACCAAATCTGAGCAATTTGTAGGAAATGCTATAGCCAATCAGACAGCACATGGTCAATAAATCCTGACAGGTTCAGTGATGAGGATCTATTATGTGACTGGATATATAACAGGAAGGAGAAAAGAGGTGTAAATTTGCAGGCACAACAGAAAGCTGCAAGAACCACAGAGTAGTGGTAATGGGGAACTTCAATTATCCCAATATAGACTAGGATTGCAACAGAGTAAAAGGCAAAGGTTGTGTGGGTGAGTGGGGGGGAATGAATTCCTGAAATGTGCACAAGAGAAGCTTCCTGATTAGTGTGCTTCCAGCCCAATAAAGTAGGAAGCAGCACTGGATCGAATTCTGGGACTGAATTAGGAGAAGACAGCATATGGGGAACCAGGATCATATCATCAAGTTTAGTTGTTATGGAAAAGGACAAGAAGCAATCAAGTGTAAAAATGCTTACCTGGAGGAGGGCTAGCTTCTGTGAGTTGAAAAGGGAGCTGCCCCAGGTGAATTAGGATCAAAAATTGGTAGGCAACAAAAATAATTGAACCACAGGAGGGCTTCAAAGAGGAGATGATTTGGTACAGAGTTGACACATTCTTATGAGGGCCAAATGGAGGGTAGAACCATAGAAAAGTTAGGGCACAGAAAGGTGCCATTCAGCCCATCGTGTCTGTGCTGGCTGAAAAAACTAGTCACTATCTAATCCCACCTTCCAGCACCTGGTCCATAGCCTTGCAGGTTACAGCACCTTTTAAATGAGTTGAGGGTTTCTGCTTCCACCACCAATCCGGGTAATGAATTCCAGACACCCACAACTCTCTGGGTGAAAAGGTTTTCCTCATGTCCCCTCTAATCCTTCTACCAATCACCTTAAATCTGTGTCCCCTGGTAATTGACCTCGTCGCTAGGGGAAACAGGTCCTTCCTGTCTACTCTACCTAGGCCCCTCATAATTTTGTACACCTCAATTAAGTCACCTCTCAGCCTCCTCTGTTCTAAGGAAAACACGTCTAGCCGATCCAATTTTCCAGCCCTGGCAACATTCTTGTAAATCTCCTCTGTACTCTCTCCAGAGCAATTATGTCCTTCCTGTAATGTGGTGACCAGAACTATACACAATACTCCAGCTGTGGCCTAATCAGGGTTTTATACAGTTCCAGCATTACATGCCTGCTTTTGTATTCTATACATCAGCCAGTAAAGAAAAGCATTCCATATGTCTTCTTTACCACGTTATCCACCTGTCCTGCCACCTTCAAGGATCTGTGGACATGCACTCCAAGGTTTCACACTTCCTCTACCCCTCTCAATATTGTCCCATTTATTGTTTATTCCCTTGTTTTGCTTGTCCTCCCCAAATGCATTACCTCACACTTCTCCGGATTGCATTCCATTTGCACTTTTCCGCACACTCAACCAAACCATTGATATTTATTTTTATTTTTTTATTTATTTAGAGTTACAGCACTGAAACAGGCCCTTTGGCCCACCGAGTCTGTGCCGACCAAGAACCACCCATTTATACTAACCCTACAGTAAGCCCATATTCCCTACCACCTATCTACACTAGGGGCAATTTACAACAGCCAATTTACCTATCACCTGCAAGTCTTTGGCAGTGGGAGGAAACCAGAGCACCCGGCGAAAACCCACACGGTCACAGGGAGAACTTGCAAACTCCACACAGGCACTACCCAGAATTGAACCCGGGTCCCTGGAGCTGTGAGGCTGCGGTGCTAACCACTGCGCCACTGTGCTGCCCCTTTCATTCTGGAGTCTACAGCTATCCCCTTCACTATCAACTACATGGCCAATTTTTGTGTCATCTGATGCCATAGATACATTGAGTGAGTGGGCAAAGGTCTGGCAGATGGAATACAATGTTAGTAAATGTGAAGTCATTCATTTCGGTAGGAGTAACAGGAAAAAGGATTATTACTTGAATGGTAAAAAGAAGCAGCATGCTGCTATGCAGAGGGACCTAGGTGTCCTTGTGCATGAATCGCAGAAGGTTGGTCTGCAGGTACAGCAAGTAATTAGGAAGGCAAATGGAATTTTGTCCTTCATTGCTAAAGGGATTGAATTTAAAAGCAGAGAGGTTATGTTGCAGCTGTATAAGGTACTGGTGAGGCCGCACCTGGAGTACTGTGTGCAGTTTTGGTCTCATCACTTGAGAAAGGATATACTGGCACTGGAGAGGGTGCAGAGGAGGTTCACTAGATTGATTCCGGAGTTGAGGGGGTTGGCTTATGAGGAGAGACTGAGTAGATTGGGATTATATTCATTGGAGTTCAGAAGAATGAGGGGGGATCCTATAGAAACATATAAAATCATGAAGGGAATAGATAAGATACAAGTAGAGAGGATGTTTCCACTGGCAGGTGAAGCTAGGACAAGAGGGCATAGCCTCAAGATTAGAGGGAGCAGATTTAGGACTGAATTAAGAAGGAACTTCTTCACCCAGAGGGTTGTTAATCTATGGAATTCCTTGCCCAGTGAAGTAGTTGACGCTTCTTCAGTAAACGTCTTTAAAGCTAAGGTAGATATCTTTTTGAACAATAAAGGAATTAAGGGATACTGTGGGAGCGCGGGTAAGTGGATCTGAGTCCACAAAAAGATCAGCCATGATCTTATTGAATGGCGGAGCAGGCTCGAGGGGCCGGACGGCCTACTCCTGCTCCTAGTTCTTATGATCTTATGATCTGTAAATTTCCCAATCATTAAAGTCCAAATCATTAATATATACCACAAACAGCAGGGGACCCAACACTAAGCCCTATAGAATGCCATTGGAAACCACCTTCCATTCGCAAAAACATCCGTCGACCATTACCCTTTCTTTCCTTTCACTGAGCCAATTTTGGATCCAACTCACCACATTCCCCTGTTTCCCATGGACTTTTACTTTTCTGACCAGTCTGCCAAATGCCTTATTAAAATCCAGGTAGACAACATCCACTGCACTACCCTCATCAATCCTCCTGGTTACTTGCTCAACAAATGTAATTAAGTTAGTAACACACGACCTCGCCTTAATAAATCCATGCTGACTATCCCTGATTAATCCATGCCTTTCTAAGTGAGTTTATCCTATCCCTCAGAATTTTCCCACCACTGAGTTCAGACTGACCTGCCTGTAATTATGTGGCCTACCCCTCGCACCCTTTTTAAACAATGGTATAACGTTCACAGACCTCCAATCCTCTGGTACCTCGCCTGTATCTAGTGAGGAATTGAAGATGATTCTCAGAGCATCGATATTTCCTCCCTGGCTTCCGTTAACAGCCTGGGATACAATCCATCTAGCCCTGGTGATTTATCCACTTTCAAGGATGTCAGACCCTCTAGTACTTCCTCTCTCATTATGCTTATCGTATCTAATATTTCACACTCCTCCTCTAACTACAATGTCTGCATGGTCCCTCTCCTTTTGTGAAGACAGAGACAAAGTACTCATTAAGAACACAGCCCATATCTTCTGCATCCATGCATAACTTACCTTGTGCATCTCTGATAGGCCCTACCTTTTCCTTAGTTATCCTCTTGCTCTTAATGTACTGATAAAAAATCTTTGGGTTTTCCTTGATTTTACTTGCCAATATTTTTTCATGTCCTCTCTTTGCTTTTCTAATTTCCTTTTTTACTTCACCCCTGCACTTTATATTCTCCTCTAGGCTTTCCTAATTATTCAGTTTTGGCTGCGTTGGCCGACAACGCAACCACTAGGTGGCGCAGTACTGACACATGCATAGATGCAGACTTATCGACTGAAATGTCACTGTCTGCAACATCTCAGGCAGCTGCCAGTATTAGAAATGGTGATGCTCAATTTATCACAAAAATGAATTAAACCCAAACCCCCTCAATGGCTGCAATCGCTGCCTCCATCCCACCCCAAACAGTATCCCGCTACCTCCTGCCATCGCCGCTTCTCTTCACTGCTCCCTCCCACGCCCGTCCGCTCACTGCTCACTGCCTGCATCAATGCTTCCCCTCCTCAGTCACACGGTCCCCACCTCACCGCTTCCCCACCTCAGCTGCTCGCTCCCCGCTTCCACCACCACCCCCCCCACCCCCCACCAGCCGTTCGCTCCTGGCCTCGCACTTCCCACCCTCGGTCGCTCGCTCCCGGCCTCGCCACTTTCCCCATCTTGGCGGTACGCTCTCCCCGTCGCCCCGTCACCCCTCGGCCACTCGCTCCATCCTTGGTGGCTGATTCGCTGCCGCTTATCCAGGCGGCATGGCAGGGAGCAATTGACCAGGGTGGGGAAGCGGCAAGCGAGTGGCTAGAGTGGCGAGGCGGGGGGCAAGCGGCCGGGAGGGGGTGATGGGAAAGTGAGGAGATCTGGAGCAAGTGGCTAAGGGGTTGTTGGGGGTGGGGAGCAGCGAGGTGGGCAGGAAGTGAGCGGCCGAAGCAGGGTACTGTTGAGGGAGAATGGAGGCAGCGATTGCAGCCATTGAGAGGTGAGGCAACGTTCAGACATCATTACATCTGGCATCATTACATGGTGACGTCAGTGTGCACATGCACGGATTCATACCCGTAAGCTGGCAAATGTTTGGATGCACTGATGACATCAGTGATTGCTCTGCCCCTGCTCTGCAGTGTCAGGAGACACTCTGTTAAGCTTTTTGTGACTGTCATAAGCTTTCTTTTCCTGCTTTATCTTACCCTGTTTCTTTCTAGATAATCAAGGGGCTCTAGATTTGGCAGTACCACCCTTTTTCTTTGTGGGGACATGTCTACACTGTGCCCGTAGAATCTCACTTTTGAATGCCTCCCACTGGTTTGCCACTGATTTTCCTTCAAGTAGCTGTATCCAGTCTACTTTTGCCATATCACCTCTCAGCTTCGTAAAATTTGCCTTTCCCCAGTTTAGAACTTTTACTCCTGTTCTATCCTTGTCCTTTTCCACAATACTGCTAAATTTAACTGTATTATGGTCACTATCTCCAAAATGAACTGTTACTTCATCCACTTGCCCTGCTTCATTTCCTGAGACTAAATCTAGAATTGCTCCCCCTCTCATTGGGCTTGTTACGTGCTGGCTAAAAAAGTTCTCTTGAGTGCAGTTCAAGAATTTCGTGCCCTCTGTGCCCTTACACTGTTTGTATCCCAGTTGATATTAGGGTAGTTGAAATCCCCAACTATTCTTGCCCTATTGTTTTTGCACTCAGAAATTTGCCTGCATATTTGTTCTTCTATCTCCCTCTCACTATTTGGGGTCTATTGTACCTTCCTTGTAGTGTGGCTGCCCCTTTTTTATTTCTGAGCTCAAATCATATGGCTTCATTTGATGATTCATTTAGCCTATCATCCCTACTCACAGCTGTAATTGATTCTTTAACCAATAATGCTACATCTACCCCCTCTTTATCCTGCCTGAAAACTCTATATCCAGGGATATTGAGCTGCCATTTTTGCTTCTCTTTAAGCAAAGTTTCCATTTTAGCAATATCATGTTGCCATCTGTCAATCTGTGCCCTCAGCTCATTGCCTTTATTTGCTATACTCCTTGCATTTAAATAAATACCTTTTAATACTAGCAAATTTCTGTGCTGCATGCTTTTAACCTTTGCTTCTTCTGTCTTTCAGAGTCACTTGCTAATTTTCTGCTTCTCGTTATCTGCTCTGTATTTGTCCTATCTGAAACTGGCCTCAGGTTCCCATCCCCCTACTATACTAGTTTAAACCATCCCCAACAGCACTAGCAAACCTTCCTGCAAGGATATTCATCCTGGTCCTGTTCAGGTGTAGCCTGTGCGGTTTGCACAAGGTCCCACCATCCCCAGAACCTGTCTCAATGCCCCAGAAATCTGAAGCCCTACCTCCTGCACCATCTCTCACACATTCATCTGGTGTACTCTCCTATTTCTATACTCACTAGCATGTGGCCTTGGGAGTAATCTGGAGGTTACTAGATTGGCCGAGTGGTTAACAGTGAGGTGGAGTGTCTGAGGTTACAGAAAGATATAGACGGGATGGTCAAATGGGCAGAAAAGTGGCAGATGGAAGTTAACACTGAAAAGTGTGAGGGGATACACTTTGGAAGGAGTAATGTGACACGGAAGTATTCAATGAATGGCCTGACACTGGGAAGTTCCGAGGAACAAAGGGACCTTGGCGTGTTTGTCCATAGATCTCTGAAGGCAGAAGGGCAGGTTAATAGGGTGGTGAAAAAGGCATATGGCACACTTGCCTTTATCAATCGAGGCATAGATTACAAAAGCAGGGAGGTCATGTTGGAGTTGTACAGAACTTTGGTAGGGCCACAGCTGGAGTACTGTGTGCAATTCTGGTCGCCACATTATAGGAAGGATGTGACTGTACTGGAGGGGGTGCAGAGGCGATTCACCAGGATGTTGCCTGGGATGGAACATTTAAGCTATGAAGAGAAGTTGGATAGGCTTGGGTTATTTTCGCTGGAGCAGAGAAGACTAAGGGGTGACCTGATCGAGGTGCACAAGATTATGAGGGGCATGGACAGGGTGGATAGGGAACAACTGCTCCCCTTAGTTGAAGGGTCAGTTACGAGGGACACAAGTTTAAGGTGAGGTGCGGGAGGTTTAAGGGGGATTTGAGAAGAACCTTTTTACCCAGATGGTGGTGACGGTCTAGAATGCCCTGCCTGGGAGGGTGGTAGAGGCAGGTTGCCTCACATCCTTTAAAAAGTACCTGGATGAGCACTTGGCACATCATAACATTCAAGCTATGGGCCAGGTGCTGGCAAATGGGATTAGGTAGACAGGTCAGGTGTCTTTAATGCATCGGTGCAGACTCAATGGGCCGAAGGGGCTTTTCTGCACTGTATAATTCTGTGATACTACCTTTGAGGTCCTGCTTGCTAATCTCTTTCCTATAGTTAAGCTAAACTCAGCCTGCAGGACCTCAACCCTTTTTCTACCTATATGTGGACCATGACCTCTGGCTGTGCACCCTCGCCTTCCAGAATGCTCTGTAGCCTCTCAGGAATATCCATGACCCTCGCACCAGGGAGACAACATACCATCCTGGAATCACATCTGCGACCACAGAAATGCCTGTCTGTTCCCCTAACTATAGAATCCCCTACCACTTTTGCTCTCCTGTTTTTTCTCCTCCCTCCCTGCACAGCTGAGCCACCCATGGTGCTCTTGTCATGACTCACTGCACTCTCCAGCGGAACCCTCTCTCCCATTGGTGCTCAGAACTGAATACTGGTTAGAAAATGGGATGCCTTCCATGGTATCCTGCACTACTTGCCTTGCCTGCTAGCCACCCAGTCCCTCTCTGCCTGCGCTCTCTTAAGCTGTGGGTTGAAATGTGCTACCCACGTATTTCTCATCCTCGCAAATGCACCTCAGTGACACCAGCTGCTCCTTGAGTTCCACGATTTGGTGCTCGAGATTTCGTATTTGGTGGTACCTTCTGCACATGTAGTTGTCCAGGACATGGGCAGGGTCCTGGAGTCCCCACATAGCACAGGATGTGCATTTGATGGGTGTGAGAAGCCTCAAATTAAAGAAAAAAGAAAATAGGAAAGTAAAAAAAGTAAGAAAATACCCACCAGATACTCACTGACTAGTTCCCTGTGCCTCGCCGCTCTCTCTCCCCTCTCGTGCTGTTTGTAGCTCTGAAGTCTCACCCAGCCAATCACCTACCTGCTTCCCTGTGATGTCCACTTACCAAAATTAATCTACCTTATCACTATTAATATACCCTACCAATATTAACATGTTACCAATAGTAGTAATGACCTCAGCAATAAACCTTACTGCTTTAAAATAAAACAGAACACTAGGCTCACCAGCTTTTCCCTTCTGCTTATGTGCCTTAATTCATTAAAAGGTAGTTACATAAATTTTAATTTTAAGCTTTTTTCTAATTTGTAGCTATTTACGCACGCACCCTAACAGTAGTGTACTAACCCAGCTATTTACAGATACTTCCTAACTGCAGTTACTCACCAACCAATCACTTTTCAGCTTTCCTGTGATGTCAATATTCACTTTTCTTTCAAACTCAGGTGTGCCTGGACTTCTGGAAGGTAAGTGCTGTAGGCCGTGATCTTTGGGCTTCGTTTAACTGCTCCCTGCTCCATGTTCCTCCAGCAGGCTACTCCAGTCCGCTGCTCTCCTGGAAAGTAAGTGCTGTAGGCTACAATCCTTGGGCTTCATTTAACTGCTCCCCGCTCCATGTTCCTCCCACAGGTCCACTCCAGTCCACTGGTCTCCTGGAAGGTATGTACAAACGGTATCCAAAGCTAAAGTTCCTTGGATAACTGAAGATATAGAGGTTAAAATGAAATGGAAAAAGGAGGCTTTTGACAATTGTAAGGTTCAAAATACAGTAGAGAACCAACCTGAATATAGAAAGTACAGAGGAGATCAAAAAAGGAATAAGAGGGGCAAAGAGGGACTCTGAGAATCGATTAGTGGCTAACCTCAAATGGACTCCAGAAGTCTTTTCTAAGCAATAAGTAATAACCAGATAGTCAAAGAAAGATTAGGGACCAAAAGGGACATCTTCTTGTGGAGGCAGAGAGAATAGTCGAGGTACCAAATGAGTACTTTGCATCTGTCTCCACTAGAGAAGAGGATGCTGCCAATGTAGCAGTAAAGGAGGAGGTAGTAGTGATCTTAAATAGGATAAAAATGTAGAGAATGCACTTAAAAGGTTGGCAGTCCTCAAAGTAGAAAAGTCACCCTAGGATGCATCCTAGGTTATTGAGGCTTGGCAGCTGAAGTCACGACCACCTATGGTAGAATGATAAAAATCAGGGATGTTCAAGAGGCCAGCATTGGAGGAGCACAGATATCTCAGAGGGTTGCTGGGCTGGAGGAGATCACAGAAATAGAGAGGGATGAGACCATGGATAGATTTGAAAACAAGGATGAGAATTTTAAAAATCTGTGTGTTGCTTAACTGGGAGCCAACGTAGGTCAGTGAGCATAGGGGTGATGGGTCAACGGGACTTGCTGTGAGTAAGGACATGGCTGCAGAGCTTTGGATGACCTCAAGTTTACAGAGGGTAGAATATGGAAGGCCAGCCAGGAGTACATTGGAATAGTCAAGTCCACAAAGTGATTCATAGCCAATGAAGTATTTTTAATGTGTAGTCACTATTGTAATATAGGAAACACAGCAGCCAATTTGCAACTGCAAGATACCACAAACAGCAACATGATAATCACCAGATAATCTTTTTTTAACGATGTTGGTTGAGGAATCAATATTTGCCAAGGTACTGAGAACAACTCCCTTGCTCTTCTTCGGAATAGTGCCATGGGATATTTAATGTTTACCTGAGAGAGTTCAATACTGTGCCCGTCAAACTTTTGCAATGTGGCTTATTTGATGACAGACAAAGGGAAGGAACTACAAACTCCCTTAATAGCTACTGGAGTTATTTGTCTGGGCCTCTATTGAGATACTAACTACTGTTTCCCGTCTCCCCCAAATGTACAATTGGCTCTATGCCAACTGGAATGAAATATGATTCTTCACAGTCAAATCCACCACCTTCCTCTTATTTCCACACCATCAGTCTTCATACTTGTTTATTCTGTTCTTCCACCTATTACTTAGTATAATTGTGCTGCCCTCTTATCGGCTCCCTGCCTGGTAGACTGTGGATGTACCCTGGAGGCCAACAGTGCTGCAATAGATGCTTCAACAGCACACTTTCACAGAGCTTTACAAATCTGATTTGAACTATCAATCTATGATGACACTGACCAATAGCACCTTACAGCCTATGCCCAAGTCCGATAACTGCAAGGGGTGGCTGTTGATGGCAATAAGACAGCTTACTTAATGTCTCAACAAAGCCTGCACATGAGGGAGCTTCAGACATGGGCCCAGCTTTTTTTTTATTCTTTCATGGGAAGTGGGTATCACTGACAAGGCCAGCTTTTGATGCACATCCCTAATTGCCCTTGACACCCGAGTGACTTGCTAGGCCATTTCATAGGGCATTTAAGAGTCGACCACATTGCTATGGGTCTGGAGTCACATGTACACCAGACCGGGTAAGGACGGCAGATTTCCTTCCCTAAGTGACATGAGTGAACCAGATGAGTTTTTACAATAATCAATGATAGTTTCATGGCACCATTACTGAGACTAGTTTATAACTCCAGATTTTTTCTTTTTATTAATTAATTGAATTTAAATTCCACCAGCTGCCATGGTGTGATTTGAACCCATGTCCCCAGGGCATTACCCCAAGCCTCTGGATTACTAGTCCAGTGACATTACCACTATACCACCGTGTTCCTGTCTGCCCATGCTACAAGAGAAAGACTGCAGGAAGCTGATCCCTCTGGGGCATCAGTTTCACTGAGACAACATTCACTTCAGACCAGCTTTAATGAACGCTTTTGTCTAAATCCAGCCTTCTCTTACCATAGAGTTCAATTTTATTTACATTTGCTTCATTTTTGAACTTGAAAGATGGTAGGAGAAAGGTAGACTTCTGTCTTATGAAGGAAATAGGTCAAAATCTATAATATGTTACGGATGGAAAGACACAATCTGAAACAAGAGTGTTATCTTCATCTTGCACATTAAGGAGAAATTAATGGAATACCTGATATGCATGTGTGGTCGAAGTATAATTAATGACTGACAAGATTGATAATTGATTGTATACTTTGCTGATTAAGTAGATGGGAGCGTGTTAGTTCTATTTGAGGAAATTTTTTTTTTGCAGTCAATTAGCATAGCTTGGCTTAAATGCCCTTTTTAAAGTGCGTGCCTTAAATGGAAATTGGTGGTTTTAACCCACTTTTGCAAACTACATTGAACTATTTGGAAAATACATGTTGATGAAAATATACATCCTTGGTGTTAATAAACGCAAGTTGGTAGCTGATTTTGAACATCAATAGGTTCTCCACTATTAATAATGAAGCTAGTTGAAAATTGTATACATCCAAAATTACAAATATTAATTGTTAAACATACCTCAGAGCTTTGCCATTGATTTGGAATGCTTGGCCTAAGTTTTTGATCACAAACTACTTTTTTCATGTCTTCTATGGAAGGATCCGAAGGAACAAGATCATAATAAGGCAACTGATACTCATTGTGGAGACCTATATAAAATTATAGGCACGTGCATCATTGATTATCTTACTGCCACAATGTTGTCACTTTTCTTATAAACATATTAATATTAAAATATTCATATATAAATTCATTTGAAGATACGCCAATAAAAAAATCTATTTTGAACCATTATACAAGCCCCTCCATATGATCATAGATATCTACAATATAACAAATTATGTCTGTATTTACATGTGAGCCTACCTCATGACCTGATAACATCCAGGTTTGAGCTGACAACTAGCAGTCTGCATTTGCACCACAAGTACGCCAACCAATCATCTCCAGCAGGAAAAGGCTCAACCACTAGCCCAGTACCACCATCACTTGAGTAACCACCACCAACATCTCCTCCCGACTCCACATTTAAGATGCCACCATAATTGACACTGCTTCTCGTCCCCTCACCCCACCACCAACCCTTGCAATCCCTGGCTTTCAATCATCGAACCCCCATTTTCTTAGTCTATGATTCCCTTGGGCCTCCGATTCTCATTATTTATTTGTTCATGGATGTGGGTATCAATGGCAAGGCCAGCATTTATTGCCCAGTCCTAATTGCCCTTGAGAAGGTGGTGGTGAGCCACCTTCTTGAACAGCTGCAGTCCGCATGGTGAAGGTTTCCCACAGCGCTGTTAAGTAGGGAGTTCCAGGATTTTGATGCATCAACAATGAAGGAACAGTGATATATTTCCAAGTTAGGATGGTGTGTGATTTGGAGGGGAACTTGCGGGTTTTGATGTTCCTATGCAACTGCTGTCCTTGTCCTCCTAGGTGGTAGAGATTGTGGATTTGGGAGGGAGAACTGCTGAGACGCTAGCAGTGGGCTGATATTCGATCATTCTTTGCTGGATTGATGGTAATGAGACCTGAGGCTCAATGTTGAGAGCATCTTGGGCCCTACCATTCAGACATTGGAGCTGCTATTTGCATCCTCTGCATGCCCAGAGTTTCTATCCCATAGCATTCAAAAAACCCTGTTCCTTGTACACATCAATAGTGAAGAAAATTCAAATAAATCGAGCAAAAGAAAAAAAATTGTTCACGTCCGAAACAGAACCCCTTCCTTAACCTTAACTTCTTTATGTAATCCTTTTCACCCCTTGACTCAGCTACATAGCTTCACACAAAAACATTTTCATAGCATCTCTTCAAATTTGATCAAAGAGCTTTGGTTTTCCTTTCAGTATGAAACCAAAATGTGCAAAATTTGTGTTTACTAATAATGGACTCTATCAATAAGATGAAGATGACAGTAAACTGTACTCGCTATAACCCCCCCCTCCCCCACCCCAAACCAACACTGGCACACAACTTGGAACAGGGTGACACTTCAACACGGCAGGAAACCCTGCAAAAAAAGGTCAAAACATTAATCATGGGGTATTTCATATACCCAGGTAACTGCAGTGGAAAAATTAAAGGGGTTGAATGTTTCTATGGTAATGCAGGATCGCTTCCTTACTCAGTAATGACAAGTTCTTAAATGCCATTAAATTATTCTTTTCCTGGCATCTTCCTGCCCTGCACATAACCAATGTGAAATGAAAGGTGGGCAACCTGCAGCCAAGCAATCTATCAATGTCTCTCTAAACTAACCACTAGGGAATACACAGCAGTAACCCGCAACAACTTTGCTTCCAAGTTTGCCTTACTCTCCTCCCCGTGAGACAGTACTTTGCCTCAGCCCAGAAGTTCCCAGCAACTACATAGAAGTTCAGCATGTTGGGGCTGGGTCAATACTCAGCAATCTATAGCACAGCTATAGCATAGCCTACTGTGCAACAGCCCCAACAAACAAATTTCTCTGCAGCACCTGTGGAAGAGCCTGTCACTCCAGAATTGGCCTTTATAGCCACTCCAGGCGCTGCTTCACAAACCACTGACCACCTCCAGGCGCGTATCCATTGTCTCTCGAGATAAGGAGGCCCAAAAGGATAGCACAGCACACAGGTATTCTCAAGCTCTGTATTCTGTGCCACCAGTCTAGCCAAAAGAAAATAATGATTTTATATAAACGCTCCTGGTAAATTTCACTCTCAATTAAATTCACTGTCAATATTTCCTACTCAGAAAAATTATAAAACCACAAAATATTCCCAGTGTTGGATGGATAATGGTAAACCTTGATTTTTCTACAGCAAGATTCCACCAGTATACAAAGAGAAACAAAAAACTAACAGTTCAACATTGTTAATGTGGAATTATATTGCAAATTATACAGAACACCTTACCAGTTTTATAAATCAAAATAGGTTATCTGCTGTGAATCACACCCAGAACTTTTTTGTATTGTTACACAGTATACTTCTAAAGTATTGGGGCTTGATTTTTATGCCCCGCGGAGGCCGGGAGAAGAGGTGGACAGATGCTAAAAACAGCACCGTTAGTTTGCACGCCAGTTCCTCGGCTCCATTCAGTCCTGAGACAATTACACTGAGGGGGGATTGGTGGGGGGGGGGGGTGGGTTGTGAGGAGGTTGTGGGTGCGGCAGCGCTACCGGCCCACACATGGCAAGAAGCCGACATGGCTCATTAAAGGCAGTTAAAGGAGGCTGACTGGGATTTTCCACTCGGTTTCCAGGTTCCCGCAGGTGGTAGCAGCCAGTTTAACTGCCTGGAGACAATCCCACTGGCAGCATACCGGGGGCCACCATTCCAGGCAGGCCTAGAGGCCCTCCCTACCTGTCTGGGTGCTGCAACAGCTGCAGGCCACCCTGTGGAGGGACTTTCCCCCTCAGTGATGGCCTGGCTGCAAAGGCTATTTTTTAGTTTACATTTTAAAAGTTGGAGAGAGGGCACCTCCATTTTGAAGCGCCCTCTTTCTTACTTACCGTCCAATGCATCCTGCGGCTGCTTTCCGGCTGGAAGGCCTCTGATTGGTTCTCCAGCTTAGAGAGCCTGCCCGCCATCCTTAATTGGACAGCAAGTCTGCCCTCTGGCCATTAATTGGCCAACCCGGGGAAAATCACAAAGAGTAGCATTTTCCCCCACTTAATGCGGGCTTTTCACCCATATTTCAGCCGGACGGCGAGGTTCGAACGCCCACAGGGAAAATCCTGCCCTTGACGTCTATTGATATTTACCTCTCAGTTTTCAAATCTTAAAATTGATTACCTCCAGCAGAGCATCTGTGTGCTATCTCCCAATAAACCAGACCCAAGGCATACATGTCTACACATTTGAATGAATCAAAATGCCTCATATTGATAGTATCATCAATAATTTCTGGTGCCATGTACCTGAAATTCAATAACATATCAACTATTATCATGAACTTCAATTCAGCACAACAATATATGTAACCAATCTCCGATCATTTAAACTTAGGCATATACTGAAACCGTTCCATTTAAATTAATCCATTTCAAAGAGCATAGCCATAAAACTGAACATTTAAAATTAGGAGGAACATTATTATGCATGTTATTTACCATTTCCTGAAAGGCCTTTCTACAAACCTTCTGATAAAATGAGTTAATAAACGGGAGCAGATTTCTTCTGTTCAGCATTTGCGATTCATTATTAAATCCTAATACAACAAATGCATTTACAAATTTTGAAGGGATGATTAGAATTGTCTATCAGAGGCCCAGTAGACATCATCTACTTCAATTTCCAAAAAGCTTTTTAATAAAGTATCACAGAAGAGATTGTGCAAGAAAATTAGATCTTGTTGTTTGAGGAATAAAATAAGAATTAAAATTTTACAAAAAGAGGAGAGTGTACAACTGTCTTTTAGAGTAGCTTCCCAATGCTGGCCACCCATAAATGCATTGTCCCAGGATTCATTGCTGGGTCCCTCCTGCTCTTAACGTTCATTAAAGATCTGGAGGAGGGCATAGACACCACATCAGTTACATTTTCAGGCACATCAAATTATACTGCAGATGAAAATAGATTGAAGCTGGGTTTGACTAGATTGGGAAAGTGATTTCAAGGGAAAAAATCCTTCAAATGTAGTCAAGTATGCAATTAGGTATGTAAATGCACATAATAAGTAAGTGTTGTCAAAACTCAGATAGAACTTTGATGAAGGATGGCATCCTGGAGCCTAGTCCTCATTCACTTACAAGCTTTTATTTACTGAGACACACATTGCATACCATGCACCTCCAACAACTATCCCTTCTTTCAGTCTGCTCCAATATATACAAGAGCAGGTGCATCCCCAATTAAAACCCACCACATAAATACAATTAACACCCAATTGATATACAATTAACACGTCAGTTAAAAGTAACTGTGAAGGAGAATGATTTTGGGAGTGATCATTGGTCAATCCCTCAAAGTTCATACTCAATACCTGGGGCACGTCCAAAGCAAATTAGCCATGTGCTGTATTATCCAGACTAGTCACTACAAGACTGTGATCACAATATTGGGATATATAAAGCATATCCCATCATGGTCCAAATTTGGTCCCCCAAGCTCAAGAAGGACAATGGGGGAGAACATTGTATGACATGCACCTGTTCTTTGGCCATAAAATGCACATCAAAGGGACAAATTTCCAGGGAATCGGCAATTTTCAAGTGCCTGGTCGCCCTGTTAAAACTGGCGTTAAAACCTTGAATAATGCTGATTAGAAGCCTCATACCTGTTGCAGGACTCCGATGTCAAATTCGGCCCAAATTGGGTAAAGCATGTGCCGAGCATGTTCCACTTAGTTTTTGTAGGTCTACAATGACCTAACCACAGTCCTTAAAGAGACCACTGGCAGCTACAAAAATAGGAGCTAAGTTTTCCTTTTTCACTTTGCTCATCTAGTTCAATGTGGAGCCAGGGGGAGCAGGAATGCTCCTCCAGAATCTATACCAATATTGTGGGCCACTGCCAGCTCATTTTCACACCCTCCCTCCCCACCTCAGTCTTATCTGCAAGCAGATTTGGATATTTTGGGAAGTCCCTAACTGCCAAGCTGCATCAGGTGCTCAACTGGTCTCCGCAGCTCACTGGTATTGTAGAGACGAGATCTGAGGCTTAGTTTGCAATGAGCTTTGGGCCTCCTTCTTCTATTCTAGACATGTCACCAATTTCACACTGATTCCCTGTAATAATGAAGTTACTCAGTTATTTATGTCCCAAATTTTCCTCTACTATATGTTAAAGATTTTGGGAGTGATCATTATCAATCCCTCAAAGTTCATACTCAATACCTGGGGCATGTCAAAGGAAATTGGCCATGTGTTGTATTACCCACACTAGTCAGTACAAGCACACTACAAATGCAAGTTGCTGTTGCAATACTGCTGATAATTATAGGATTAAGTAGAACAACTTGCCAACCAAACAAATTGAGAAAGCAGGTGTTGAGGTTGTATGTTCTGAAGCCTTACTTTCCCCAGAGGATGCTGACCTGTGAAACATGATTCACGAAGTGGCAATAAAGTCTGATCTATTACAGCCTTTCAAAATGATGTTAAATGATGTCAAGTCTTAAGATTTTTGACCATTTTTAACATAATTACTTTTGTTATTGGATCTTTATAACATGTTTAGTTACACTATATTTTTAAAGAAAGGTTGAGATGTAATTAAGATGTTGATGAGCTGGAGTGTAAATAAAAGATAATAACATAAGAAATAGGAGCAGGAATAGGCTATTTGTCCCTTCTAGCCTGTTCTGCCATTCAACAAGATCATGGCTGATCTTCTATCTCAACTCCACTTTGCCGCACTAGACCCATAATCCCTTAATTCCCTGAGTATCCAAAAATCTATCAATCTATGTCTTGAATATACTCAATGACTGAGCATCCACAGCTCTCTGGGGCAGAGAATTCCAAAGACTTACAATGCTTTAAGTGAAGATATTTCTCCTAATCTTGGTCCTAAATGGCTGACCCCTTATTCTGAGACTGTGATCCCATGTTCTAGATTCCCCAGCCAGGGGAAAACCTTTTTCAGCATCTGCCCTGTCAAGCCCATTAAGAATTTCATACTTTTCAATGAGATCACCTTTCATTCTTTGAAACTCCAGGGAATATATAGACTTCTGGACTCAACATTGAATTCATCAATTTCAGAGCATGACTGCCTTTTTTAATTTAATTTTATTTTTTGGGCCTGTCTTAAATTTGTTTTTCAGGTTTTTGCTTTGGACAGAGCTGATCATTATTCCGCCAATAACACTCTCTATGGACCAATGCTTTGTATTTTAATACAACTATTAGCACTCCCTTTGCCTTTGTTCTGTGACATCTTTGTCATTTAATCTTTCCTGCCCTCTGCCCTATCACACACCTTCCCTTTTGTTCTTCATCCCTCTCCCCCTTTTCACTTGCTCAAAGCCTTTTACATTTCTAACCTTTGCCAATTCTGATGAAAGGTCACAGACCTGAAACATTAACTATATTTCTCTCTCCAGACCTGCTGAGTATTTCCAGCATTGTTTTGTTTCAGATTTCCAGCATCCACAGTACTTTGCTTTTATTATTATGCATTTTCAGATGTTCAGTGGTCATGAAAGGCACTGTGTAAATGCAAGTCTTTCTTTCTTTCTCTTGGATTCTTAAACAGAAAGGAAGCAAATTTTCAACTAGTGTTTTCGAAAAATGGAATTTACAGCAAATGCAACTGACCATTACTAGATCCTCTAATATGAGCAGGAATAGGAGCAGGAGGACCCCCCACCAGGCCATCAGAGAGGCACCTGCTTTTGTCAGGCGGCTTTTCTCGGGCCTGGAACACCCGCCTGCCAAGGGTAAAATCCCTGTGGAGGTGAGCAGAGGCCCTTAAGTGGCCGTTAAGTGGCCACTTAAAGGCCTTGATTGGTCTGGGGCAGGTGGGGCCAGTTTCCGCTGCCGTCCTGCACAAAATGGCGGCGGAGGCGGGAGCGGGTTGGGAAGGGCCCCGGAGCCTCCCGCTCCATTTTATGCCCCCCCCAACAACAGTGCTACAATCAAGTAATATTATCATCCGAGTTTAGCAAAGCATGTTCCTTGGTGTGGTGAATGAAGTTGTGAAATTGAGGACAGAATATGTTTGAAGTTTTAAGTTAACAAGGCTCAGGGGTATGAAGGGCTATTTGAATTCGAATTATTTGAAGAGACAGCAGAATCAAGAAGTACAAGTATAGCGAGAAAAGGGAGAAGGTAGAAAGTCACTTGATCACTTCAAGGCAAAAGTAAACAAATAACAAAGAAGAAAGGCATTATAGATACAACTGCTAGGATGGGAGGAATCAGATCGATCTACAAGGGCTGATATTCCTCCTTTCCCCCTCGCCCCCTCCCCTCCATCCCACTGGGTGAAAATCAGACAGATTGGATATAAATAGCATTCCACTTGACCTGACACCACCTTTTGTCCTAAGTTCAGATCATTACCCTAGGCCCAGCATTCCTCTGGTATAGAATTAGCCCTTGATGGGGCCTTACATCTGGAAGCTGGGAAAGGAAATTCACTGCAGCCACAGGCCTTTCATCTACCAGAAAACCTCCAGTCCCAAATACTGGGCTTAATCTGTAGAAAAAAGTGCAAACCATTGTTTTGCTGTTTTGTTTTTTGCATGCATTGCAAATGAAATGAGCAATAGAAATCACATCAAGTTCTTATACATCAAAATATTAAGCTAATGGCAGCAGTGTCCAACAGACTTTGCTGACCGACAGATTGCAATTACAAGATTTCTTAATAGAGAATGATGAGCAGGAATAGGGAGGATTAGTTATGGATGTTAGACAGCACCAGAGCTGTCCTATCCACACCAATATGTCACCCACAGTATCTACAAGTCCAGACACAGCTAAGTGGCAACAACGAAGGGAGCTGCCTCCAGGGAAGGCAGTTAGAGTTGTGTTGTCTGTTTCAAGTGACAGTGCAGTACTGACAGCTCTGATAGCTTATGATCCCTGATGTGAGAGAGGTTGGCTGATCTGTAAAGTCCACTTCATATGCAGTGCATGAAAGTAATATCATCAGCTCTTTCCTTAACCAATAATACTCCAATTTCTGTGAAAAGCCTCACTGCAAATCATAGAATCATACAGTGGTTAAAGCACAGAAGGAGGCCATTTGACCCATCGGGTCTGTGTCGCTTCTCTGCGAAAGCAACTCAGCAAGCCCATTCCACTTCCTTTCACCCACAGCCCAGCAAATATTTTCTCTTCAGATAATTATCCAATTCCCCTTTAAAGCCATGATTGTGGTGGAGGCACATTCACTCTCAGGCAAGTGCATTCCAGATCCTAACCACTCACTGGTTCTTTTGCCAATCACTCTAAAATCGCTGTTCTCTGGTTCTCGACCCTTCTACCAAAGGGAATAGTTTCTCCAATATCTACTCTGCCTGGACCCCTCATGATTTTGAAAGCCTCTATAAAATCTCCTCTCCACATTCTCTTTGTTAAGGAAAACACTAGCTTGTCCAATCTATCCTCAACCCAGAACCATTCTCGTAAATCATTTCTGCACCCTCTCCAACGCCTTCACACCCTTCCTAAAATGCGGTGCCTAGAACTAGACAGAATACTCCAGTTGAGGCCAAACTAGTGTTTTATAAAGGTTCACCATAACTTCCTTGCTTTTGTACTCTATGCCTTTAATTATAAAGCCCAGGATCCCGTATGCCATATTAACCACTTTCTCAACCTGCCCTCCTACCTTCAACAATTTGTACACATATACCCTCTGTTCCTGAACCCACTTTAGAATTGTATCCTTTATTTTATTTTGCTTTTCCTTGTTCTTCCTACCAAAATATATCACTTCACACTTCCCTGCATTATATTTCATCTGCTACATGTCCTCCCAATCTACCAACCTGTCTATGTCCTCTTGAAATCTATCACTATCCTCCTCACAGTTTAAAATACTTCCAAGCTTTGTATCATCTGCAAATTTTGAAATTGTCCCCTGTACACCCAAGTATAGGTCACTAATATAGATCAAGAAAAGCAGTGGTCTAATACCGACCCCTGGGGAACCCCACCTTCCTCCAGTCCATAAAACAATTGTTCACCACTACTCTCTGTTTCCTCTCACTCAGCCAGCTTCGTATTCATACTGCAACTGGATCTTTCATTCTATGGGCTTCAACTTTGCAGACAAGCCTCTGATGTGGCATTTTATCCAATGCCTTTCGGAAGTCCATGTCCACTACATCAACCACATTACCCTCATCAATCCTCTCTGATACCACATTAAAAAAACTCAATCAATTAAAAATGATTTGCCCTGAAAAAGTCCATGCTGGCCTTCCTTAATTAATCCACAGTTGTCCAAGTGTCTGTTAATTTTGTCCTGGACCATCATTTCTAAAAGCTTTCCAACTACAGAGGTTAAACTGACTGGCCTGTAGTTGCTGGGCTTATTCTTACACCTCTTTTTGAACAAGGGTATAACATTTGTAATTCTGCAATCCTCTGGCACCATCCCAGTATCTAAGGAGGATTGAAAGATTATGATCAGTGTCTCTGCAATTTCCACCCTTACTTCCCTCAATATCCTCAGATGCATCCCATCTGGTCCTGTTAACTTATCCACTTTAAGCACAGCCAGCCTTTCTAACACCTCATCTTTCTCAATTTTCAGTCCATCCAGTATCTAAACTACCTCCACTTTCACTACAACTTTGGCAGCATCTTCTTCCTTGGTAAAGACAACTGCAACATGCTCATTTAGTACCTCAGCCATGCCCTCTGTCTCCCTAATCGGCCCTACTCCTCGTTTTACTATTTATACACCTACAGAAGACTAGAATTCCCTTTTATTTTGGCTGCCAGTCTCTTCTCATGCTCTCTTTGCTGCTCTTATTTCTTTTTTTTCCACTTTCCTCTGAACTTTCGATATTCAGCCTGGTTCTTGTTGTGTTTCCTTCTATCCTTCAAACACATATTCACCAATCACTCAGGTAGGACTGGTAAACTATATTGTGAGTTCCTAATTCAAAGATTACACTACTATATACACATTAATGGAGAGCTCTTACTGGTATGTGTTGCTTGGTCAACTAATAGTTCAACAACTGTCACATGACAGATGACATCATATCCTGTCTGATGTATACAGATTATGAACACACCCACTTAAAGACAAACTACAACATCCTCCTTTTCTCTAAACTTGAGATTACACACATAACAAATAAACAGATAATAACAAGGCTGTCATAACACTATTTACATTAAGTAAAACTTATGTGCATTGTCAGTTCACAACTTTACTAGTTTATAAGAAGTAAAGGTGGTTTGCTAACATGACCTGATTGAGTCATAGTAAAATTTCTTTGAGATCTCTGACTGTTATCACAGTGGTCTGGATTCGTAGGTGTGTTGCTTTTTTGCACAACGACATCACGTTGGTTGTCTTCACCATGATTTTCCACAGTGCTATGTTCAGTTCTCACCTTTAAAATGTGTTCTATTTGTGTTAGGCCTGCTGGGTGTTGTACAATTGGACACTTCCCTGAGTTGACATCGATTTCTGTGTAATGTCACTTTATTTAGTGTCACTACTTCATATGATTTCGGCTCTCGAAAAACCTCAACTATTTCAGCTGAAACCAGGTTCCCTGTCAGATGTAGAACCTGAACTTTTTGTCCCATGCTCAAACTTGGCAATTTTTTATCTTCATTACGGTCATGCATATCCTTTACCCTCCCCATTTTTCCAGTAAATCTTCTTGTACAACTGTACATTTGGTGGATGATGGCTTGGAAGAGTCGTTCGGATTCACCTCCCAAACATGAGCTTAGCAGGTGATGGTAAACGTGCTCTCAATGGCATTGCCCTTAGATGTAGCATTGCGAACTGGAAATCCTGCTTCATTTCTCAGCATTTAATAATCAAGGACTTGACAGTATGAACCGTGCGCTTCTCATGGCCATTAGGTTGAGGATAATGTGATAATGACGTAATGTGATCAAGGCCCACTTCACACACGTCTCAAAATGGCTTACCCGTGTACTGAGGACTGTTGTCTGAAACAATTTCTTGTGGCGTCCCAAACAAACTGAAAATGGCACTCAGTGTATTGCCAACGGCTGCACTTAATGTATCGTGTAGTTGTAGAATTATTGGGAACTCGGAAAAATAATCCGTCACTAGTAGAAAATCGTCATTACGAACATGAAATAGGTCTGTAGCAATTCTGGTCCATGGGTGCGATGGAATCTCATGCGGTATCAATGGCTCTTTGTGCTGGCTTTGCTGGTGTGCCTGACAAGATGGGTCTTTGGATGTCTCTTCTTGTAATTGTTGACATTTGTGTTGCCCAAAATTCATCAAATCGACTTGCAACACATCTTTGACTTCTGTATCTGGTGTCGGAGGGTTATTGATGGAATTGCATCTTCTCATAGGTGTAAGACTGCATCCTCTTTAAAACTACCGATTGTATTGGACCAGTCTGAGAATTGGCCTTTATAGCCACTCCAGGCGCTGCTTCACAAACCACTGACCACTCCAGGCACTTACCCATTGTCTCTCGAGACAAGGAGGCCAAAGAAGAAGAAGAAGAAGAGTCTGAGTATTTAGATTTCAAGTCGAGGATTGACTCAATGTGGTCGTTCTTGATACCTGGTATCCCCACTGGTACCTTGTTGATCTCATGAATAGTAATGAGCTTAAGGTCTTTGCATGCTGGTGGGCCTGCTATAGCTGGACCTTGTGTATCAATGAGATAAAAGACCTATGACAATCAGTGTTGTCGTAACATTGCAATGAATCGGTGATCCATTCTATGGAGTTAACTTAGCTGAGTTGGTTGAACCATTGTCTCCCAATGCTGGAGGTACATATCTTTAAGTATCCTTAGGGGAAGGATATTGGTGTTCACCCCGGTGTCAATTTTGACATGCAATGTGTGCTTTCCAATCTCCCTCGGATGCACAATATTAATGGTTGAAAAAGCTTCCGGTGGTGTGATTGTAAACATTACCAGGTCCATAGATGCAATGTGGAAAGCTTGCACGCTCTCCCTGGTAAGAACTTGGCCATCATCATTTTCTATGACATCTGCTGTGTTGGCGACTTCGTGCACACGCTCACTTCTATGCCTGGCATGCTCTGTATTGCTGCTAGTGTGCTGCATATGTTTTCTACTTGGCTGTGGCTTGCAGTTACTTCTTGCCACAGTTTCTGAACTGGGTTTCTTACATTAGTGTGCCCAATGCCCTTTAATACCACATGCCTTACAGTGATCCTGGTACGCTGGACAGCTTCTCGCTCAATGCAAATGTTCACATCGTCCGCATGGCTTGTTCGGTTTCACCATATTGGCTACTGTGCCAATCGTTGAAGCCACACCTAGTGCGTGTAAACTGTCAACCTGCAAGGATATTAAGCTGAATTTTACCAGGCCCTCGATGTCGTGGGTCATGGCGGGGGCGGGGGCCCGTAAAATACTTGCAGGAGAGGCTCGCCACGACCTATGATGCCAAGAAGGCCCCATCGCATATTACCGGCGGTGGCGATGCCTCGGTGCACCCCTCACCCCACCCCATCGCCTTCATTTAAATATTACAATTAGTTAAATAAAAATGCAGGTGAACCTATCTGGCCCCTGAGTTCCAAGGCAAGACATTGGTCAGGAGGGAAAGAACTGAAATTAGCAGGGCAGGGGGAGGCAGAAGGAATAA
Organism: Heterodontus francisci; assembly: GCF_036365525.1. Taxonomy (NCBI): domain Eukaryota; kingdom Metazoa; phylum Chordata; class Chondrichthyes; order Heterodontiformes; family Heterodontidae; genus Heterodontus; species Heterodontus francisci. The sequence continues at coordinate 61,693,498 of NC_090377.1, read as the reverse complement.
CACATCTTATTGGTAGTGGGGATGGTGGGAAAGGGTTGAAGGGCAAATATTAAGAGGTTGGGTGGGAAAGTTCAGGCTGGGAATAAAGATCCTTTAGATGATACTGCCCTGAAAATAAACATTGGTCGGTGGGGGGTGGGATGGGGGCGGTGCAGGGAAAGGGCTTCCAGTATTTTTAATGCTGCACAATATCACTTTAAATATTAAAATTTTTCCTGAGGACTTGCAGTCCTTTAAAAATGGCATCGGCACCTGCGCTATGGCGCCGGATGCCGTTGCTGGGAACGCAGTGGCCGCCCCCTCTACGTCATGGAGGGCGGCCATTCCGACCCCTCCATTTAAATGAACCCCCGCACGTAATATCGCAGGGGCTCAGGGATGGCGTATCGGCGCAGGATGCACGCCGCCATCAGAGTGCGCCGCCACAAACCGCGGTGCACTCGTAAAACTCAGCCCATCGTATTTTTATTTACGCCCATCTTTTAATAAAGCTTCAATGTCGAGGCCTTTTGGCTTTTCTAGGGGGTCCTTTTGAAAAGTTTCAATGGGTGTCGACGCTATTACCAGCTCTGCGATTCTTTCAGATAGCTCAGCTTTGGAAACGTCACAGTCCCTGCCTTTGTTCCTGCAGCGACTGACAAATTGGTTGATTGACTCTTTTAGTTGCTGCCTATATGACATAAATTCCAACTGATATATCCAGAAATTGACTTTCACATGTAATTGGTCCTTCTACAGTGGACCATATTTTCTTCAGGTCTTTCTGACCATCTTCCGATAAGCCTGAGGTATTCAGCTTAAGAAGACCTTCGTTTCCAACAGTGATTTTACTTTGACTTCTTGTTTATCTGGTTCTGATACAGCCAAATCAAGGAACCACAGCTTTAATCTTTGTTGGAAAATTTGAATTCGAAAAGAATACCCACTGCTTTCCAATTCATACACAGGAATTTTACTGACATCTTGCTGATGTTTCCAGGATTTTCCAGGATTTCCTGGGTAGGAAGACGCTTTCCTGCTTTCTTCCACAAGAAGGTTTCAATGTGCTGCAGATCTGGCTGCCTGCAGTATCTGTATTTTCCACACACTATTTCTGAACTGTTACAAGAGTACTTTTTTTTTTGTGAAATATGTTTTGAGGACTTAGTTGAATTATGGACATTGATTCATCTGAAAAGATGTAAAGGTGGTTTGCTAATATGACCTGATCATAGTGAAACTTCTTTGAGATCTCTGACTGCTATCACAGCAGTCTTGATTCGTCAGTGTGTTGCTTTCTTGCACAACGACATCGCATTGGTTGACTTCACAACTCAAGGCTGAACCTTTTTTTTAAAGAAGTCACCAGAAGGTTCCTGGATTTGGCTTGTAAACAAGATTTATTGGAAGGCACCTGTCTGTGGATAATCACCCAGCAGGGTTTGTTTATGACTTGGGGAGCTGTTTACAAAGAAGTGACGGGTCAAGATTTATAGAGGTCAGGAGGCTTGACTTCTGGACTGTTTTTAGTTTCCGTTTGAACTGTTACAAAAGACAGTTTTTTGCCTGCCAAAAGAAGGAGACCCAGCTTTCTCCCTCTCTCAAACAGAAATCCTGCATACAGTGGGCTGAATTTTATTAGTGCACCATGCTCCACGGCGGCGCACTGTGAGAGCAGCGGCCTCCCGACATGGAAGGGACGCCACACAGCCACTGCGATATTACGCGCGGAGGCTGATTTAAGTAAAGGGGGTGAGGCGGCTGCCCCCGATGATGAAGAGCGGGCAGCCGCTGCATCCTCAGCAAGGGCGTCCAGTGCCATCGCGCAGGCGCCGGCTCCATTTTTAAAGGGCTTTGAGCCCGTAACACAGATTTTAATTGATAAAGTTCCAATACTGCAAATTTTTTTAAATAAACTATTACGATATAGAGGCCCTCCCCCAACCACACCCGACCATGGTCTTTTAATTTCCCGTCATTGACAAAACTCACTTTATTCCCTACCCGAACTTTGTCCCCCAGCCTATCATTTGCCCTTAAACCCCTCCCCACCATCCCCACAACTAATACAGTGTTTTCCCTGGTCCTGCACCCCTCCCGCCCTGAAAATTTTATTCTTCCTCCCTCCCCTCTAGGCTCTTGCCTCAGAAAACTGTACAGTGTACTGAAGGCATGCGAAGGATGAACGGCAGCAGTAAAATCAGCGTGGAATGGCTGCCACCATCTGGTAAGTTTGTTTACATATCATTTAGGTTGATTTAAATATGCAGATGAAGGGCCCGCCGCCAGTAATATGCGGCGAGCCCTTCTCAACATCACCGGTCGATGCGGGCCTCTCCCCGCAGAATTTTACCGGCCCCCCACCGTAACACATGGCATCGAGGTGCTGGTAAGATTCAGCCCAGTTTGTCAGCTTTCTATTTCCAACTGTATTTGAAGAAACCCTGTGTATTGAATGTGTGGGAACTGAAACCTCCGTTGCCACATTTCTGCTGCAAGACCTATCGGAAGCCTCTGTAGCTGAATTCCTTGGAAAGCCTACCTAAACTGATCTTCAATATCACCTGGCAACAGCTGTACTAGGAAGATCCCAGTGACAGCCCTCAATATGCATTTGGGATGCCAAACCAAAACCAAGGATAAGTATTCCGCCTAAGTGTGTTTTTTTGGTAACAGCGCTATAAACAAAAATCCCTTTTATTTTCCCCGGTTAACTGATGTGTGTGTGTGCGTGGACGCATGTGTGAGGGGCTAAGGTAAATAAGAGGCTTTAATATTTCAATGTGTGTGTGTATATATTACCTCATCATTGGTTAAGACTGGTTTTATAATAAACTGATAATTTTGCTGTTTATTAAAGGAACCTGGTTGGTGCATTTTATTCTGGGAAAATATGATTGACCATATCGGTAAGTGAGAAAATTTAAATATATGTTGTGACCTATGGAGAAGTGGGACTAGAATAAACAGTGCACTCTTCCTGCTTCAGTCATAACAGAATTCTATAGTACTGCGGGTCTATGGCGCTGTTGTTCCCCTTTGCTTCCTTTTTCAGGCTTCGTCCACGAAGCAGTGTTTTAGTGTGAACAGCACCACAATGTCCCAAATAGCTGTAATGGGCTGCAATGGCCTTTTTTTCCCCTTGAGCCTTTCTTTTAAGCCTGACTTTGAAGCAAGCAGCAGTGGCCTAATGGCTTTTTTTTCTTTTTATGTCCTGATCCAAATCGACTGATCACATCCCTTTGCTATCGATTCCATGGCCCTTTTGTACAGTTACTCACTGTTCCCATCAGAGTACTGCCTGCTGATAGTGCTTCACCTCTCGAAGCTCTGTTGGCAGCTTCTGCTTTCCTCACAGACTACTGGTGTAGTCCCAAGCTGAATCTGATGCTCTCCCAATGTGCCTCAAAAACTCAAAATATTTGAACTCCCAAATGTTGCCACTCTGCTCTGTTTTCTTCTATCCTTTGTCATGCTCAGGAGAAGTGCAGCAATGAAAATACAGGACCAAACTGAAGAGTTCTAGAAAAATTGACTTTTCCTTTTAAAAAGTGGACAATGTGCTGCAAAATGGCCACTGTCGACCAGCTGACTTGGCCTGTATATTCAAACTGCTTTACTGTTAAGGACAAAAGGATACATTCCAGGATAGGCAGCATCAATTACACCCATCCTGAAACCATCAAGAGACATTCCTGAATTGAATGGGTTCTTCTGAAACAAAGAAGGTGTGGAGTAGCCACATCTTAGGCCATTGTGTAGTCACAACAGGGAGGAGGGGGCCATGCGTCTAACAGAGGTTAATGTGGGAGAGTTTTTATCTTAAAAGGTAGCTCTCTGGAGAGAGCAAGAGAGAAATATCACAAGAACATCACAGAAAGGAAGTCCAGCTAGTGGTTGTGGAAAGGCCAGCCAAATCAAGAAAGGAGCCCTGTTGTGAATTCTACACTTCAGCTTGGTGCAGAAAACAATTGAAAGTAGCCAATTCCTCCAGTCTGAAGTCACATGACAGATGATATCATATCCTGTCTGATGTATACAGATTACGGACACATCCACTTAAAGACATATTACAGCAGTTCTCATTTGTATTATCAACCTAACATCTGTCATACGCATGCTTTTTCGGCTTCATCTTATTCTATCTCTTTTGTCATCCAGGGAGCTCTGGGTTTGTTTATCCTACCTTTCTCTCTCGTGGGAATGGATCTTGACTGTACCCAAAGGATCTCCTCTTTAAAGGCAGTCCATTGTTCAATTTCAGTTTTGCTTGCCACTTTTGATTCCAATTTACCTGGGCCAGATCTGTTCTCACCCCATTGAAATTGGCCCTCCCCCAATTAGTTATTTTTATTCCCAACTGCACCTTGTCCTTTTCCACAGCTAACCTAAACCTTATGTTACTATGATCACTGTGCCCTAAATCGTCCCCTACAGATACTTGATCCACTTGTCCCACTTTATGCCCCAGAACCAGTTCCAGCAATGCCTCCTGCTTCATTGGACCAGAAGCACACTGATCTAGAAAATCTCCTGAACACACTTCAGAAACTCTTCCCCTCTCTGCCCTTTACACTATTACTATGCTAGTCTATAATAGTATAATTAAAGCCCCCCATTATAACTCTATATTTTTTGCACCTCTCTACTTTCCTTGCAAATTTCTTCCTCTACATCTTTCCCACTAGTTAGTGGCCTATAGAATACACTCATTTTTTCTTAGCTCGAACCAAAGAAATTCTCTCCTTGACCCCTCTAGGGCATCCTCTCTCTCCAGTACGGTAGAATTCTCCTTAATCAATACTGCCACCCTGTCTTCTTTCTATTGTTCCCTATCTTTCCTTGTATGCAGCAATATTTAATATCCAGTTGTGTCCTTTTTTGAGCCAGGTCTCCGTTATCACAATGACATCGTATTCTTACGTGGCTACCTGTGCTTGCAACTCACACACTTCGTGCATTCACATGCATGCACGATGTGGGCCACATTACATTTCCTCTTACTCTAACCCCGCCTATGTGCGTCTTCCAATTCTTCGTGTACCTTGTTTTTTCTCTCTAATGCTAACTCCTGCTTCCCATCCCCTACCAAGTTAGTTTAAACCCTCCCCAACAGCACTAGCAAATCATCTGCAAGGACATTGATGGCTCTATTCAGGTACAACCTGTCTGGCCTGTACAGGTCCTATTGCCCCCAAATCCAATCCCAAGGCCCCAGGAATCTAAAGCCCTCCCTCCTACACCATCTCTTTAGCCACGCATTCATCTGCTCTATCCTTGTATTTCTATAAACACTACTGTGTGTCACTGGGAGTACTCTGGAGATTACTACCTTTCTGTTCCTGCTTGCTTCTTTTTTTTCTAGTTCCCAAAAATCTGCCCACAGGACCTCATCCCTCTTTCTACCCAAGTCATTGCTACTGGTATGGACCTCCCCCCTCAGAGTGCTCTGCAGCCGCTCAGTGACATCTCTGGCCCTGGCACCGTGCAGGCAACATACCATCCTGGGTTCACGTCTGTAGCCACAGAAACGCCTGTCTGTTCCCTTAACTATAGAATCCCCCGATCACTATTGCTTTCCCAACCATCTACCTGCCCCTCTGTACAGCTGCGCCAGCCGTGAACTTCACTCTGGCTGCACTCCCTAGAGGAACCACTCTCACCAGTATTCAGAAATAAATACAGGTTGGAGAGCGAAATGTACTTAGGGAACTCCTGCACTGCCTGCCTGGTGCTGCTCGACTGTCTGGCAGTCACCCATTCCCTCTCTGCCTGCACACCCTTAAGCTGCCAGGTGACAACCATCCAGAAACATGCTGTCCATGAAACTCTCAGCCTCGTGGATGCACCACAGTGATGCCAGCTGCTGCTCAACCTCTAAAGCCCGGAGCTCAACTGTTCTAACTCAACACTTCCAGCACATATGGTTATACAGGACACAAGAAGCGTCCTGCAGTTCCCAGATGGAACAGGATATGTACTTCATGGGTCCAAGATGCCCTGCCATGCCTCTATTTATTAGACAATTAACTGAATTAACAGAAATAAACTTAAGACTTAAGTAAATACACACTCACCAATCAGTTGCTTCCCTTATGCTGATGTCAGTTTATTTTGTAGGGAGTTAACTTAAATGTTTTTACTTAACTCTCACTAGCTATATACCTCAGATTTTAATTTACTGAAAAATTCTGAATTCTTCAGTGTTACTATCCCTTGCTATTAATTTTTTAATTCCCTACATCTGATTAATTAATTGAACACTAATTTTAATTATAAAGCATTATCAAAATGCCTTTAGATTTTTATGCTAATTAATTGATCTGGTCTTACTTTATAGTTGATTAATTGAAATTAAATTAAATTAAAAGCTGACCAGTTTACTCACACCACGCGACTTTTTGTCCTGTGACATCACTTTGCAATTTTTTTTTTCTTGTCCAGTTCAGACTCGCAGTCCAGTTACAGTCCTACTCATCCAGGCCGCCCCTTTTGGCCTACTCCTCATCTGGGCCTCTCCTTTTGCGCTACTCCCCACCCACGCCGCGCTCCTGTTGGGCTGCTGCTCGCCCAGGCCTCTCCTTTTGGGCTACTCCTCGCCCGAACCGCTCCTTTTGGGCTGCTCCTCGCCCAGGCCTCTCCTGTTGGGCTGCTCCTCGCCCAGGCCTCTCCTGTTGGGCTGCTCCTCGCCCAGGCCTCTCCTGTTGGGCTGCTCCTTGCCCAGGCCTCTCCTGTTGGGCTGCTCCTCGCCCGGGCCTCTCCTGTTGGGCTGCTCCTCGCCCGGGCCTCTCCTGTTGGGCTGCTCCTTGCCCGGGCCTCTCCCGGGCTGCTCCTTTTCAGCTGTTCCTCGCCTGGCTCTCTCCTTTTGGGCTGCTCCTCTCCCAGGCCTCTCCATAGTCTGTGTGCAAAAGGGAACTGTTCACTGAAAAGCCCTGAGCAAATTAGAAGCAGCATCTGAAAGTGGGAAGTGCAAGCCTCAGCATTCCAGAAATTGCTGCACCCTACTGCTCACTTGCTGCCATCATAAAAGGATTTTTCCTCTTGTGGAAGAATCTAGAACTAGAGGTCACTGTTTAAGAATAAAGAGTCACCCATTTAAGACATGGATGAGGAGAAATCGTTTCTCTCAGAGGGTCATGAGTCTTTGGAATTCTCTTCCTCAAAAGGAGGTAGAAGCAAAGTCTTTGAATATTTTTAAGGCAGAGGTAGATAGATTCTTGATAAGCAAGTGGGTGAAAGGTTATTGGGGGTAGGCAGGAATGTGGAGTTGAGGTTACAATCAGATCAGGCATGATCTTGCTGAATGGCGGAGCAGACTCAAGGGGCCGAGTGGCCGTCTCCTGCTCTGAATTCGTATGTTCGTATGTATGTCCGTATGTTCGAAAATGCATTATGCCAACATCGTTTCCTAAACTACGTTTATGTATTTATCATAGAATCCTTTCTTCTATTGTGAATTGACACATTGCAGGAGACTGTAACAGGATGCAGAAGTAATTTCAACAAATAATCACAGAACTTAAATATATTATTTATTTATTTTTTATTTTATTTATTTAGAGATACAGCACTGAAACAGGCCCTTCGGCCCACCGAGTCTGTGCCGACCAACAACCACCCATATATACTAATCCCATATTCCTACCACATCCCCACCTTCCCTATATTCCCCTACCACCTACCTATACTAGGGGCAATTTATAATGGCCAATTTACCTATCAACCTGCAAGTCTTTGGCTGTGGGAGGAAACCAGAGCACCCGGCGAAAACCCACGCGGTCACAGGGAGAACTTGCAAACTCCGCACAGGCAGTACCCAGAATTGAACCAGGGCCGCTGGAGCTGTGAGGCTACAGTGCTAACCACTGCGTCACCCAAGAAAATATACTTTTGTAAAAAAAACTTTGCAGTTTCCCAAAGAACACATTCTGTTAACTCCTTTCATATTGGGCAACTCATCTTACAGCATGTGAATTCTTATTCTTAGCTGAAGTGGGACCAAAGGCTCAACATAAGAGGATCGGCACTAATAGAGTTAGCATTAGAATGCATTAATAATCTTAGAATAAATGCTGTAGTTGTGAAGGACTCTTTGGATGATGGGATACTTGACCACTGCTCTGGGAATGTTCAGCTCAACTGTTGCCTGTGTAAACATGCTAGTCCTTGCCACAGAAAGGAGAGAGATAAGGGGAACTGGAGGCCAGATCAACAATAATGTACCATAGAAATCAACAGACTCAAGGTTGGAGGCTGAGTTACCAGGAGACATCTGTTGATCTTGAACAATCCGGATTATTGCGACCTATAAATGTGTGCTATAAACGTTGCATCATTGAGAAGGCTCTTGGGGTAATGGAGATCGTCTCCCTTACATATGCTCGAATAAAATCTTTACTTGCTTGAATACCGTGGACTCGAGAGTGGATAAATTTCCCATAACATAGCCAAGGGAATTTTCCTTGCACTGCGAGAAAAGATAGACTACTCTCACAAAAAATTTTATTCCACATTTGCAATAAACCTCATTACAACATACATTTTAAAAACAAAATATCCATATATCGGATGCATAAACAAAATAAAACATGGGGAATCGTGGAGTATTGAGTTTATTTTTCCTGTAAGGAAAGCTTCATGACTTTTTCTGGCTGTTTCACTTAGGATTTATCAATGCTTTTTCATGCATAGACAAATAGTTATTACTGAGTACCTTCTACATATGTAAGTAATGGAAAATCTCCAATCTAAAGATGTACAATAGCTAAGCCAATAAGCAAAAAACATGAAAACGATATAGAATGATATGAGACAATACCTCTTGGTTCCCACTCTGTGATTATGTGATATATCGATGGTATCTGTCGCTGAATCATGTCGTACTGCTAAACCCAAATCAGCAATGGCACATGTTCCATTCTTTCTCACAAGAATATTTTTTGATTTGAGGTCACGGTGTGCAATAGCAGGTTTACCTGTTACATGAATCATGATTTATTTAAAGTTGTTATTCAATCACTGGCCTTTACATTGTCATTAATTTACACATAATGGTTCTTTTTACAAGTCTGTGTGGTGGGAAGCAAGCCACAGTAATCAAAAGTGTATGTTGGAAATTTGGAACCCAACTGTTTTGTAAAATTGTGAGCAGTGCACATCCAAATTTACAATATGCGACCATGGTGGGCAAGGCTCCTTGCCTACATTACAGATTTGTAAGTTTAACCTAGAATGTTTGAAAGGGAATAATGTTCTGTTACAAAGGTTTTACATTTTGTACTCAGTACTTAGGTATCTATGTGTTTTTAAAAACTGAGAAAAGGATTTTTCTTGCTCAGTGGAAGACACCTGTAAATATTTGGAATTCCTGCAATGTTTTGAAAGGAAGTTCATAACAAGAGTTAAACTTTATGGGCGTTTTGAAAGGAAGTTGAACTTGTACAAGTAGAGGAAGGCCAGCAGTTTCAAGGAAACCACAGGAGTTTGACCTTTCCTCAGAGCTGTTTTTTGAAGGACAAGAGACACTGGGCTGAATTTTATGCCGCCCCAGTGGGTCAGATGGTGGCATTGGGGCAGCATAAAATTGAGCGGGAGGCTCTGGGAGGCCTATTTGCCCCACTCCCGCCTCCAGTCAACAGCAGTCGGGTGGGGGGGGGGGGGGGAGGGGAAGACGGCCCGCCCACCCGAGGCCAATCACAGCCCTTAATTGGCCACTTAAGGGCCACTTAAGGGCCCTCGCCCGCTTCCCATGGCAAGTGGGCGTGCTGGGTACGTGAAAGGCCACCCAGCGATAGCTGCTGGCCTTTCCACGCCCTGGGGGGGGGGGGTGGCGGGGCTGGTGGTGGGGAGGCCATGGCAGTCGGGCACAGGGTGCCCGATTGAGGGCCACCCACACCTTCCAACCCAAACCCGGGACACAAGACGCCCCCCTCCCCCCCAAACAACCACTCCAGCCTCACCAGGGAAGGACTGATCCCCCTGGTGAGGCAAGCCCAACATACCTCGTCTCCAGGCTCCATGGAGTCAGCTGGGCTGCAGTCCCAGCACGGCCACCGCTCTCGGTGGCGCTGCTAGGACTAAGAGCTGCCAGTCTGCAGGACCTCAGGTGGTATTTACTCTAGTGGTAAATTTTCCCACTTACCAATACGGTCAATCATAGACTCTATTATTATCCCAGAATAAAACATACCAACCAGTTTCTTGGTTGTTTCTTTAAAAAACAATAAAATTATTAGCTTATTACTAAACAAGTCTTAACCAGTAATGAAGTAAAGTATAAACACACAGGTTGAAATATTAAAGTTCCCTTTTTACCTTAGCCCCTCACACCCACACATACACACATACACCGGTTAACCGGAAAATAAAGAGATTTTTGTTTTTAAGAGCTCTACTACAGACAAAAAAACACTTGGGCTGAATACTTGCACATTCTTGAACAAACAGCAGATGAGATATGTTGTGCTCAAAATCTGGCATACAGTCTGGCCTCCGAGCATACGTAAACAAGTCACTGGGATCTTTTCAAACACAGTGGACTTCTCAGGGTCTTTTAGAGAGGTGCTGGAAAGCCGAGCTGGGTTGTGGATTTCTCTTCTTCCTTGGAAGTTCTCTTCTCTCCTTGGAAATCTCTCCCTTTTTATACAGTTCAACCCCAATACAAAACAATTCAAAAGCATAACTGACAATAGGAGTTCAACCCTTTGACTTCCATCAATCTTGACCTGTCACTTCTTTGTAAACAACTTCTTCAGGTGTCCAAAGTCCTCTGTTGTTTATTGAGCTGGAAGTCAGGTGGTTTCCCAGAAAGGCTTGTGGTTGTTGCTGGAAGTCAGGTGGTTTCCCGGAAAGGCTTGTTTTCCTCACAAGACCTCTCAGTGCCCCTTTTAAAAATCATTTCCAGGGACTGTTTTTCAAAGTTAAGTGGCATTTACATGACCCCCTTTGAAAACCCCAAAGTTTAACATTTCTTCAATCTTTCAAAAATGAATCCTCAAAAAATATATTTAACAAAACACAGTGGCACTTTTGTAACAGTATTATTCTGCCTATTCCTATTCAAATTTTGAACACATTCTGACTGAATGAATTTAATCAAACCTAGTTGGTTTTATAAACATTACCATCAAGTAAAATTCTGTAATAGCTATAGAAAAAATACAAACAATAACCCCCATTTCAACCATTTGCTTAACTTGGAAACAGAAATGTTTTACCTTGTGTGCCAACTATTTCCATATGGAGATGCGCTAGTCCACTTACAATAGAGAAGGCAAGTTGCATCATACCATCTACCGTCACAATGTATCTGTTTAAGTAGTCAAACAGTGAACCATTCTCGTGATAATCTGACACAAGCCAAAGCTGAGTCCACGTGCCATTATCTGACAGAAAAGGAAAATTTAAACAATATATACAATTGTTAAGTAACTCAGAATATTTCATTTAAGAACACCACTTTCTTTTTAAAATCTGTAATTAATATATATTGTTTGTTAAATGCTCATTTCAATTAGATTAGTAACTATTCAATATTTAAGTCACACACACAAGTGTGACTTTAAACAATTCCACACAGAAGGCTATTATTTTTTTTTATTCATTCCTGGGATGCAAGCATCACTAGCAAGGCCTGCATTTGTTGCCCATCACTAATTGCCCTGGAGAAGGTGGGGTTGAGCCATCTTCTTGAACCGCTGCAGTCCATCTACAAAGGATGTAATAATATAAGAAATAGGTGAACTAGGACATTTGGCCTCTCGAGCCTGCTCTGCCATTCAATAACATCATGACTGATCTGATTGTGACCTTAACTCCACTTTCCTGGCTGCCCCCGATAACCCTGTACTCCCTTGTAGATCAAAAATCTGTCTAACTCAACCTTGAATATATTCAATGACCCACCCTCCAATGCTCTCTGGTGTAGGTACACCTACAGTGCTGTTAGGAATGGCGTTCCAGGATTTTGACCCAGTGACAGCAATATAGCTCCAAGTCAGGATGGTGTGTGGTTTGGAGGGGAACTTGCTGGAAGTCAGGTGGTATTCCCATGTTCTTGCTGCCCTTGTCCTTCTAGATAGAAGAGGTCGCAGGTTTGGAAGGTGCTGTCAATGGAGGGTTGGCGAGTTGGTGCAGCGCATCTAGTAGATGGTTTATGATGAGGACATGACTAGTATATCAATTTTAGGGCAATTAAAGCACAAAACTACAAATAAAATATGGTGTAACTGAAAAGAATAACCCTTGCTCCAAGAGTGGTAAATAATACTTTGTAATAATGATTGTTAAAATACCATATAAGTTTTTGAAGAAAATATCTTGTGGGGAACTAATCGAACTCCATTCCCTTAAGTCACAATAGTAGCTAACAGTTCAGCTCACATAAGGTGGCCTAGATGTTGCAATTAACACCAAAGTTAAGCCATTAATTTATTTGATTTAATGACAGTATTAAAATAATATGGATTGTTAGGCTAGCATGTCTGAAGTGTGCCATCAGTTCTCATCTTACTTAGAACATAATGGCATCTCACCTATAAATGAGTGTCTCCTGAAATAGCATAGTTATCACAGGCCATGTGAAATCTGTAAACTGTTCTCCAAGCTAACAATCACAGTTGGATGCAATTAGTGGTATGAGTTTAAAAGAAAAATAATGGAGAATATTAAAGAAAAAAGAAATAAGATCAGTAGTCTCTAAAATTGAAATCAAATTCTGATGGGTGTACTAATTTGTTTATACTGTTCAGATCATCTCTGGTTATGCCATCCTATGTGCACAATTTTCGACTGTTCTATATTGAGAATCATTATGAAAATGAATTGATATCAATTGCTATTAGTTTGACACAGGGGACCAGCAATTACTTTGAGTGCAAATTTGATTTCCCTCAGCTTTCGTGTTACCTTTCAACTCCAAAATTTGAGTCATGCAGCTGAATATGCAACTTGGTTCCTGTTCCATGTGATGCATAAAATGGCTACTACCCAAAAGCCTTCATTTAAATATCATGACATCAGAGGTAACATGTGTACAACGTGTACAAAAGTATTTATCCAAATATGCCCATTTTCATTTTTATAAAAGTCTGTTCTTTCTTGTCCTTTTAAAGTTGTCTGTCACAACACATGCATTGCACACATAAGCTTCAAAGTGCTCAGGTCATTTTATGGTATGCGTGCAAGTTGTTGGCTGTTGGTCTGCTGGTTCCTTGAGTGATGTTACTGGTGTTCCTTCTTTGGTGAATGTTGCTGCTGTGGTGGTTGTTGCTGCTCATCTGTTGCGTTGGTTGGAGTATGGTTGACCTCTGGGACTGATGGTTGTTCAGTTCCTTGTTCAGTTGGCAAACTCAGATCTGTCTCATCAGCCTTTGCTATGAAGGAGCAGCTTCTCTGGTTGAGCATGGATGTCTGCGGTTGCAACAATAGATCTGGTCGCTCAATTTCACCTGATATGATCAAGGTGCCAACTTCTTAATGTAAGTCCCAGTTGCCGAGGAGGCTGAGTGCGTGCATTAAATCTTTGTACTCTGACTCTCCAACGCTCAGCTCTGGCAATGATTTGGCAGTTTTATCAAAGTGACATTTGACTTTGTTGTTTCACTATGATTTTGTTCCTCACACCTGTTACTACTTCTGGTTTCAGTAGTTTCTTAGCTGTTGGAAGAGTCGGCTGGGTGCAGCGTGACATTCGTCACTGAGCTGGACTGTTTGCCATGCCTTCAGTCTGTGTGTTTCTCCACTCTAAAGATTTCCTTGTACACATCTGTGCCAGATCTATCGGATGTCTTTATGATCTATTTGGCAATTTTCACTGCTGCCTCAGCCTTTCCAGTATGGAGATGATGTGTAGTGCTGAATCGTTCATGAAGCATCTGAATTCTTCACTTGTGAATTGAGAGCCACTGTCGCTCATCACACTGTCAGGAAAGCCATGAAGACAGAAGAGTGCTTCGATCTCATTGGTAGTTGTTGATGTCAACTGGTCTAACTTCCAGTAGTCTGAATAGTAGTCAGCTGTGGCAAGATAATCAATTCCAGTGAGAGCGAAGAGGCCTACTGCAAGCTTCATCCCTGGTCTGTCAGGAATATCATGAGTCATGAGGGACTCTTAAGCTTGCTCAGCTTGATATTCATTGCAAGCATTGCACTGGCTGAAGTGGTCCTTAATCTCATTGCTCATGTTTGGCCAGTAGAGCACTTCTCTTGCCTTCCTCAGATTAGACTCGATTCCTTAATGGCTTGCGTGGATGCACTTCAGCATCTCTTTTCTCATCTCTTTAGGGATAATGATCCTAGTCCCTTTGTACAAGATACCTTCTTGGTTGGGGGAGTGGGAGGAGGGTGGGGTGGGGTGGGGGGGGTGGGGGTCACTTAATCTCCGTATGCCAAATACTCTATTATAGCAACAGGGGTGTCCTTGATGGTTTCAGGCCATCCTTTCATCACAACTTCCTGTAGCACTTGAAGAGTTGCATCTTGTCACCTAGTTTGCTTGATCTGAGCAAGATGCTGTCTGTCAGATTTAATGTCTCTGCTGGGTTGATGACTTTCAGAGTATGTCGTGCTATTACTTCTTGATGAATCTGCAAGATTTCACTCTCTGTGCTAGCATCAAGTTCCTTCAAAGGAAGCACAGCTCTCAACAGTATATCATCAATGTGCATCGCTTCCCTTGCTTGTGCTTCACTTCCAAGTGATATCTCTGCAAACAAAGTAACCCATCCTTTGAAACACTTTGGAGCAGATAGAAGCGGTTTGAGAAATATGTTTTGAAGTGGCTTGTGGTCAGACTCTACCATCACTTTCTTTCTGCCAACCAGGTAATTCACAGGCAAAGACAATAGCCAGGCATTGTTTCTTCAACTGTGCATCACATTGTTCAGTTTGCGTTAATGGTCTGGATGCAAACACAACTATTTGTCCTTGCTGCATGAGGCTGGCTCCAAGTCCTGTTTCACTGGCATCACACTGCAGGGTGACTTCCTCGTTGACATTATAGTATCTCAGCACTTGTGTTGTCATCACTAGTTGTTTGATGCAAGTGAAAGCTGCTTCTTGTTCTGTGCCCCAATACCACGGAACATCCTTTGCAGTGAGTTTGCATGGAGGTTCATTTTCTGATGATAGATTGGGCAAGAACAGCTAAATCCAACAAATCGTTGAACTGCTTTCACCTCTGTTGGTTGTTGCATCTCTGCTACACCTCACACCGTATCATGATCACGGCAAAATCCTTTAGCTGTCAGTACATGACCTATGTATTTGACTTCAGTCATCTTCAGCTGCAACGTTTTCTTGTTCAGCTTCAGATTCATCTGATGAGCTCTCTCTCGAGCAGTCTCACTAGATGTCAATCATGGTCTATGATGGCATCTTCTATCATATCATCACATTCATTGACTGGAAGATCAAAGACGATCACTTTCACTCCTGGTAGACCATTGACTATCTCATGCTGTCTGTGCTGGTACTCCTCCAGAGCAGTAGAAATGCCAAATAGCATGCGCAACCATCTGTACCTCTCAAATGGCATCCTGAAAGTAGTCAGAAAGCTGCTGTTTCATCCAACTTCATTTACCAGTATCCATCCTTAGCAACTAAGGTAATAAAATCCTTTGCCTTGGCGAGTTGATGCAGAATCTCTGCAATGGTTGGTATAGGGTAGTGAGATCTCTTCAAAGCTTTATTGAGTTCCTTTGGATCTAAACACACTCTCAACATTCCAGGGTTTTTTCACTGCTATCATTCTGCTAATCCAGTCTGTAGGAGTTGTCACTTTCTTGATTATTCCCATCTTTTCAAACTTCTCTATCTTGTCTTTCAGGCTGGACTTGAGGGCAGCTGGAACTTTTCTTGGAAGGCACTGAGTTACCCTCACACTCTTATCTATTTTGAGATGATAATCACCAGGAAGGCATCCAAGACCTGTGAAAACATCTTTGTAATCTGTCAGGATTTGTTCAGCTTGGTGTCATGCAGAACACTGTAAATCTCTTCTGGTATGTAGAGGGTTTGGAGGGTTACCAGTCCAAGCTTTTGACATGTTTTAGTCGAGATTGACGGAAGATTGCTTAGTGTCCACTATCTGGAACTGAAGTTCTTCTTTCTTCCCATTGACCTTTGGCTTAGTTTGTCCTTTTTGGGGTGAGCATCATTCCATCATAGAGCATCAACTTTACCTTTGACAGCTTCATATTTGGGTCACCACCTTGTGTAATTTCACACAATTCTGCAAAGCTCATGACGTTGCAAGTAGAACCAGTGTCTATTTGACACTTCACATCAGCTTGATGCTCTCCTTCGGCTGTCATCATTCCAACAGTTACAAACCACTTTCTACCTCGAGACTTGATGACATCAACACGCTTTAGGGTGTAGAGTTATTTGTCAGAATCATCGTCTAACATCTCTCCATCAACCATTTTTACAGGCTTGCTTTTCTTTTTTCTAGCAAAACATTTGTGTGTAAAATGTTTCGGCTTTTCACAGTTAGAGCACTGCTTTCCCCACACAAGACATACTTCCTTTTGCTTCTTGTGGTGTCTCCGACAGTATTTACATCCAGTACTCTGGCCTTCATCTTTCTGCTGGTCGTTCTGAAAGTTGTCCTTCCTTTTCATCATTGACTTGTGCTTGAAAGACTCGGACTGCCTCTCAGCATAGTGCACAGCCTTGTCAGTTCTCCCATCAATACTCTTAAGCTGTTGATTAGCCACCTCAGATCTTCTGCATGTCGATAGTTTTCTTGGGAGTAAGCTTCTCTTTTCTCAGTAGACGTGCTCTCACAGCAGGATCTCTTGGTTCCTAAGACAATCCAAACTCTAATGAGATCTTCCTTCAGTTGCTCAAACTCAAGACTCAGCTAGTGTCTCAGTACAGTCACATACTGTTCAATATTCTCCCTCTCTTCCTGAGCTCTAATGTTAAACACATAGTGTTCATAAATGACATTAGCAAAGGGTCAAAGTGGGTCTTCATCGCCTCCAAAATCTCCCAATTCTTGCTCTTCTTCTCCTAGGGTACATAACAGCTTGTAAACATTCCTTCCTCATTAATGGTAACAGAGTTGCTACTCTTAGCTATTTAGGTTTCTTATCCAACTCAGTGGCAATCTCAATTTTGCCATTGAGACTGGAAGAATTGCTAATTTCCTCTCAAATTTTCCTTCACGTCCATAGGAGCAGGTACTGGAAAATTTGAAGCAAGAATGACTTGCCCCCAACTGTTGATGTCCTGGGCAAAGTTGCAGACAAGAGTTATTTTGAATTCTGATGTCTTGCACATCTGCTGATACAGCTCTCAAAATTCTCTCAAATCCTGGCTACTCACTTCTGATACCATGTTCCATGTGGTGCATAAAATTGCTACTGCCCAAAAGCCTTTATTTACATATCATGACATCAGAGGTCACACGTGTATGGCCAGCCAAAGTGTACAAAAGTATTTATCTAAACAGTTCCCGGTATGTTTCGTACCCCAAGCATGAAGAAACTAGACTCTCAATGTATGTGCGTGTGTAGGCTTTATTCGAGGTAGCTGCCCGGACTGGTCTTAGTTTCACTCTGGGAACCACCTCCCTCAGAGTTGACTGACAGCATAGTAAGCAGTCTTACAAACACAAAACACAGCAATTAAACACAACGTATTTTCCCCTTTGTAGACTAAGGAACTAAATAAATTAAAGGATCGGAATTAAACCTGCATAAGCAAACAGATATATATTGAGTCATTTCATCTAAGTGCACAAATAATCTTTGAGATATGCAGGTCTCCGATAATGATGCTGACTTGGAAAAAGACATGGTTGAAGTTCAGCGCAATCATTTTGAGGTGGATGATAAACATCATGATTGCTAATCGGAAAAGGAAATGTATCCTTGCAGTCACAATCAACAAAATCTCCAGGTCTTCTCACATTCAAGTGTCTCGCGTTTCACTTGGTGTTGTCATCTAAGAGATAAGTGTTGGTACCAAGCACCCACTAGATTTGCTT
This sequence comes from Heterodontus francisci, assembly GCF_036365525.1. NCBI lineage: Eukaryota > Metazoa > Chordata > Chondrichthyes > Heterodontiformes > Heterodontidae > Heterodontus > Heterodontus francisci. Next base: position 61,675,524 of record NC_090377.1, on the reverse strand, counting down.
AGGACGTGATAGATACGACTCAAGCTTGTAGTTGTGACTTGAACATTTGATGCAAACCCAATTGCCAACTGAGAATCGTGGTTTCCTTGCGCATGTTTGCTTATCGGAGTATGCTTTTACGTTGCCTTGTCGCTTTGCAATTTCTTCAGCTCTCGCTCTGACATTCACATTGAATGGCGGTGATGGCTGAAGATTGGTCAGCCGCATGTGAATGTTGTAACCAATCATAGGTTCAGCCAGTGTCTTTCTGGTCAGAGAGCGTAGGGTGGATCAATATGCGCAAAGTAGGATATGAAAGGACTGTTCAAACGTATTCCCCTCCAACATGATAGCTCTCAAACTGTCCTTGATCATATTGTTGAAATGGTCAATGCCACCATTCAATTGCGGGTTGTATCACAATGTCAGATGGTGGTGAATTCCATAGCTTGCTCGGAACTCCAGGAACTGACTGGAAACAAACTGTAGCCCCTTGTCCATAGTGATAGTGTCCAGCAAACACCACTTTGTAAACAACTTGTCTAGAATGTCAATGACCGAAATGGTCGTTAGGGAATTTGTTGTTGCGATTTCCGGCCACTTGCTAAGTAGATCATAAACAACAAGCAAAAAACATTGATTGTTGTGGGCGCCATGCAATCCTCCAAAAATATCCAATTGGACTTGTTCCCATGGTTTTGTTGGCCATGGGGTCGGTTGTAAAGGTGTGGGACACAGTTTAGAAGAATTTTCACTGGAGTGTACATGCTACACAGTTTCTGATTAACTCTTCTATGCAGCGATCTATTGCTGGCCATCAGACTGCTTCACGGGATCATTGCTTCACCTTAATGACATCCAGATGTCCTTCATGGACAAGATGCAACACCCATTGCTGTAGCATTTTCAGAATAATGGCTCGAATTCCATGTGCGATACAGTTGTCAAACAATGCCAGCTCATTGTGTATTCTAATAGGGGATCAGTTCTTCTCCTATTTCACGAGGCCAGTCGGTTTTTTGCTACTGGTCTACTTTCTGCTGTACGCTATCCATGGCCAATTCTGCCTTCAACTCCTCTCATATCACAAGATTCGTGGTCTCGTGCAAAATCACTGCGAGTACGTAGTCTTCAATGTCACAAGGCGCTTCGCTATTACTAATGCTGTCTGCGATAGTAATGCGGTTAAGCAGTTCAGCTACTCAGTAGCGTGAACCTAAGAGACACTGAACCTCGAAGTTATACTGATGAAGGTGATTAAACCATCGGTAGATGCGTAGAGGTCGATGACCAGATCCTGACGTGGCTAACAATGTGGTCAGTGCTTGGTGATCGGTGCGGAGAGTGAACTTCCTACCATAGAGATACATGTGCCTATGTTCACAAGCGTAGATGCAGGCTAGTGCTTCCCACTCTCCAGTGGAGTATTTGCATTCAGTTTCCAACAACGGGCGTGACACGTACATGATCAGTTGTTTGCTTCCTGAAATGCACTGAGAGTATAGATCCTATCGTATTTCCTGACACGTTTGTTGTGAAGTATGTTTCTGCATGTGAGTTGAAATGTGTGAGGACTGGCAGAGATGCCATCTTTGCCTTTAATGTGTCAAACACTGTTGGCGGAGCAATTGTCCATTCCCATTGTGTATCTTTGTGAAGTAGCTTTCAACGATGCTCCAAGATCTCCATGTATTGGGGCATAAATTCGTGATAAAGATTGGTAGTGGTGAAGAATGATGCCAACTCTTTCGTGTTAGATAGGGTCAGAAGCAGGTGAATGGCTTTGATGTTGTCACACGTTGGCTTTACTCCAGCACTGTTACTTTGTACCCAAGAAAATCAATCTCGGATGTCACGAGTGTGCATTTGTCCTTGCTCAGTGTCAAATTGCATTATTACAATGGATGACAATGTTGTCGAGAGGTTGAGCATCCCCACGACGTCTAGCAAGACCCAAGGGACCATCTTCTGGAACACACTAGGTGCTGAACTTAGTCCCTAGAACATTCTGCTGTACTGAAACATTCCGCTGTGTGTAACAAAGGCTGGAAGATGTCAGCTTCACTCCACCAGTGGTATCTGAAAATAGCTCCATCACATGTTGAGCGTCGTGAAGACTGTGGAGTCATGAAACGATGCCAATAGTTTCTGTATCATAGAGAGTGGATATTTGTCTGGAATAATTGCTTTGTTGAACGACTTAAGGTCAACGCATAGTCTAAGTTCTCCATTTTTGAGTTGTGCAATGACCAGGTTCGATATCCATGGGGATGAGTTCTGATTCACACAATGATACTGTCTGCTTAATGTCATTTCAGCTCCTGTGACACTTCAGCACAGACTGCCATCTCAAATTTGCGAAATAAAGGTGGAATTGACGTGTTGATGCGAGGAGCATGACAGTACCCCTTAATCTCCCCAAATCCGGTGAATAAGGAAGGATACTATTGTGCATAGTCTGCATCATCAATCACATTAATATGTGCACTCCAGTGGGTTCTGCAAATTTGAAGCTGAGCTTACTTTTCTACCCCCATAAGGCTCCTGCCTTTGGCCACTTAGAATGTGAACTTGTCTAGGTTGGCATTTTTTTAGTGCAAAGATTGTCCCAAAGACTGGAACAATTGAGTCATCATAAGCTTGAAGAGATTCTGTCGCGGGAATGAGAGAAAGTTGTGGAAAATGACAACAGTAGAAGTCTTCGCTTAATATGGATACTTTTGTACTCGCTCCAATGAGAAGTGACATTGAAATATCTGTGATTGCAATCCTTGAAACGATCAGGCACTTTACAGTCTGTGATAATATACACATGCAGTATTTCACTCTCAGGAATAGGTTCCTCCATGTGTTGAACTGATGAAGTCTTCTTCTTCAATGACCTGCATACCTTTGCAAAGCGATTCATCTTGGAGCATGAATTGCACTTTATCCTCTTGTGGCAGAAATGGTGTTTTGAATCCATGAGTACCCCCACAATTTGGGCACATTTTTCAGGGTGTCTGACCGTGATAGGGCAAGTGTTGATGAGCCTGCTGAGGTCGCTTTGTCTGTAACCTTTGCACTTGAGCTAACTGCTGACGCAGCTCACCCAACCCTGAGCCTGAAGGTGTGTTTTGTGTAACATTTTCAAATCTAACATGGCGGATTTGATTTGAACAGCCAAGGTCATGACCTTTTCCAAAGTCAAACCAATCATCTTCCATGAGTAGGTATTTCCTAATTCATGGGATTGATGATTTTTCAATTAGTTGGTCATGAATCAGTTCATTAGTTAGTGTGCCAAATTTGCATGTAGAAGTCAACTGACACAATGCTCTGACATATTGTTTTATCGGCTCACCATTTAGCTGGCATCTCTGGCGGAACATGCATCATTCAATCATCGCACTTTTCTTAACGCCAAAGTATTTCTTGAGAGCACTTACTGCCTTAGCAAATATAGACATATCATCTGTTAGCTGCTCAAAATGCGCTGGCTCTCTTCTGAGGTAATGCACGAGTATCGCCTTCTTGCGGGTCGCTGCTGCATCCGGACTGTACATACCCAAAGCAAACAAGTAGGTTTCAAACCCAAAAATCCATCTGTCCCACGGAATGGGGGGATCTCCCAGTGGTGACAGGAAAGGCGCTGGGGCTGGTAAATTTAAATTACTCGCCATTTTCGTTGGCAGATGTTATGTTTTGTACCCCAAGAATGAAGAAACTAGACTCACAATTTCTCTGTGTGCAGGCTTTATTCAAGATGGCTGCCCAGATCTGTCTTAGTTTCACTTTTGGAACCACGCCTCCTCAGTTTGACTGACAGCATAGTGAACAGTCTTACAAGCACAGCACTGAGCAACCAAATACAACAGTTCCCATTACCATTTCATTGTGAATTACAAAGATTGCACAAGTGCACATTTAACATTCCTCTGGGGGAATTCCTCACTACTAGCACATCAAGGATCGAACAAATGAGCCATTCTCCAGAGGACTAAGCACCAACTTCCCCAAAGACTATTGTACAGTCAAGTATCTGTTATAAGCCAAAACTCAGACTATCAAAGATTAGATGCAGATTTCAACAAGAGTCATATGCCCCATTCACTAGATTTATTCCAGAGAGTTCACTGGATTGATTCCAGAAATGAGGGTTTTGTCTTATGAAGAGAGTGTGAGCAGTTTAGGCCTTTACTCTCTAGAGTTTAGAAGAATGAGAAGAGATCTAATTGAGGTATATAAGATGATTAAGGGGATTGACAAAGTAGACGTAGAGAGGATGTTTCCTCTGGTGGGGCAATCTAGAACAAGAGGTCATAGTCTTAGGATAAGGGGTAGCAGATTTAAAACAGAGATGAGGAGAAATTACTTCTCTCAAAGGGTCATGAGTCTGTGGAATTCACCACCCCAGAGTGCGGTGGATGCCGGGACATTGAGTAAATCTAAGGAGGAGATAGACAGATTTTTAATTAGTAATGGGTTGAAGGGTTGTGGAGAATGGGCAGGAAAGTGGAGTTGAGGCCAAGATGAGATCAGGCATGATTGTATTGAATGGCGGAGCAGGCTCGAGGGGCTGAATTGCCTACTCCTGCTCCTAGTTCTTATGTTCTAATGACTCCAGTGTTCCTTTGTTTATGATTCTAGCTGTAGCATTACAACCCAGAAGGGCATTTACAGTAGAATACGCAAACCAATAGTATACATGCTCAGAGAAACATCTTCTGTAAAATGATAGGACACTTTGAACAAAAGTTAAGTAATCACAAACAATCTGACATGTTAGTTGGTCCTTTGTTGTGCCCCTAAGGACTACTAAGGTTAGTTTAAGTTGCTTCCCTTGTTATGGCTCTCTCCAGTTCACCCAGATGCAATTACGCTAAACAAGGAGCAAAAAAGGATAAATTTGGTGCAATTCAGATTTTCAATTAAGTTCAGGACTCACTCCTATTAGTTCCTCTACCATTTTCATAATATCGTTTTCACACTCTGTGATGCATGAGGAAGACATCTGAACACTATCAGGTTTTTGCAATTAGCATATCAAATTAAATACCACCTTGGAGCTTTTATTTCCCCATTCATTACCTTGTATAGTAAACAGAACCCAACGTTCCTCTTGAAAAACTAACAATATGCATTGATTTAGAAGTAATTTATTTTTGGGTTTCAAGGATCTTGTACAAGAAAGCAGAAGACTGGTTTGATACATCACAGACACGATGGATTACTCAAGGTAAAATAGCAGATACTATAGGGAATATCACTGTTAGCATTTGTCAGAGCTGCTGCACAAAGTAGAGTTAGGCACTAAAATATGATGGGTCTTGTAACCGACAGCATGCAATCTTTTCCTTTGATTGCATGCACATTTTATACACTTGGTATGAGAAATTAATCAACAAAACTAATTAGCATACTTGGGAATGTGATTCATTTTAAAATTCCTTTCGTTTAAACTTATGAATGCATTACCTTTATTGTCAGCACCAATGAATCCCAGGATATTTTCATGTCGTAGCATGACAGTTTGGTAGATTTCTGTCTCTCTGAACCAGGACCTCGCTTCACGCGATGAGAAAATTTTAACTGCTACATCTTCCCCATGCCACTTTCCATGCCACACTTCACCAAACCGTCCTTTACCCACAATTTCATGAAGAACAATTGTTCTGGCTATTGTCCTTTGGACAAGTAGTGGCAAGCCTGACAATAAAGTATTTTAGATTCAGTATACAATAGAACTATTTTGAGTTTTGACATTCATAGAAGTCTGCACAGAAGTACTATATTCAGTTTCTGAAGAGTAAATTCTTCGGCAGATATTTAATACACTCAACATTTTCTTAGTTGTTACATTCAAAAATACCTATAGCAAAGCAAATAATGGATATAAAGAAAAATGACTCAAAGAACATTGTAAAAGCAGAAGATACTGAAAATTTACAGCAGGTCCATCTGAAAAAAGACAGGTTTAAGTTTTAGGTAGATATCCTTCATCAGGAAGGGGGAAAATAAAGTAGCATGGTAGGACTGACCAAAACAGAAACTACAGGTAAAGGTCAAGAATTAGATATGCAAATTACTACTAGGAGTACTACTAGGAAACGGCAGAGCTTTAATAATGTCACAGGGTTTTAATAAACAAACTGGTAGGGTGTAAAATGCTGGTGATAAAAATAATTTCAGTAAGACGGTGGAAAGGTTTCAAAATAAATAAGGGTGACTGAACCAGCTCCAAAGTGGAAGGGAGTGAAACTGAATGTGAATATGAGAACATGCCAGGGAAAAAAAAAACTGTAAAGGTCTGAAGTTTCTCTAAAGTTTCCTGTCATTCTCCTTCCTGCACAGATGTCAATCCTGCTCTAAGCTTCTCCAGCTAAGTTCCGAAGGGTCACTGACCCCGAAACGTTAACTCTGCTTCTCTTTTCACAGATGCTGCCAGACCTGCTGAGTGGTTCCAGCATTTCTTGTTTTTATTTCAGATTTCCAGCATCTGCAGTATTTTGCTTTTATTATAATATCTACCCTGATGTGCCAATTTTCTGCAAAAGATTCCAAAATGTCCTTTATCCTCCACTGAGGTCAGCTAGTTCCATTCTTATCTATCCAATTATAGCCAGGCAAACAAACAAGCAAACAAACAATCACCTGCAACAACAATCATGTCCAGAGGCAGCAAAATGTGGACAACATCCAGGCTTGGGCTGACAAGTGGCAGGTAACATTTGCACCACACAAGTGCCAGGCAATGACCATCTCTAATGAGAGAGAATCTAAACATTTCCCCTTGACATTCAATGGCATTACAATCACTGAATCCCCCATGATCAACATCCTGGAGGTTACCATTGACCAGAAACTGAACTGGAGTAGCCATATGAATACCATGGCTACAAGAGCAGGTCAGAGGCTAGGAATCCTGTGGCGAGTAACTCACCTCCTAACTCCCCAATGCCTGTCCACCATCTACAAGGCACAAGTCAGGAGTGTGATGGAATACTCTCCACTCGCCTGGATGGGTGCAGCTCCAACAACACTCAAAAAGCTTGACACCATCCAGGACAAAGCAGCCCACTTGCTTAGCACCTCATCCACAAACATTCACTCCCACCCCCACCATGCACAGTGGCAGCAGTGAGTATCATCTACAAGATGCACTGCAGCAAGTCACCAAGGCACCTTAGACAGCAACTTCCAAACTGGTGACCTCTACCAACTCGGACAAGGGCAGATTCTTAGGAACACCACCACCTGCAAGTTCCCCTCCAAGCCACACACAATCCTGACTTGGAACTATATCACGTTCCTTCACTATCGCTGGGTCAAAATCCTAGAACTCCCTTCCTAACAGCACTGTGGGTGTACTTACCTCACATGGACTGCAGCAGTTCAAGAAGGCAGCTCACCACCACCGTCTCTCGGGCAATTAGGGATGGGCAATAAATACTAGTCTGGCCAACAACGCCCCATCCCATGAACGAAAAAAAAATCAGGGTTGGGCATTAAATGCTGGCCTCACCAGCAACGCCCACAACCCACAAACAAATGTTTAACAAAAAGGCTGCAACATTACCCCTGGGGTCCCACAAGGATCTATTTTTGTCCCCCTCCTATTTCACATCTGCATGCTGCACCTTGGTGACATCATCTGAAAATACAGCGGCCAGCTTCCACATTGACGATACCCAGCTCTACCTCACCACCACCTTTCTTGACCCCTCCACTGTCTCTAAATTGTCAGACTGCTTGTCAGACATCCAGTACTGGATGAGCAGAAATTTACTCCAACTAAATATTGGGAAGATCAAAGCTATTATCTTTGATCCCCGCCACAAACTCTGTTCACTAACCACTGACTGAATCCCTCTCTCTAGCAACTATCTGAGGCTGAACCAGATTGCAATTTGGCCCAGAAATGAGCTTCTGACCACACCATCACTAAGATAGCCTACTTCCCTTTCTGCATCATCTGATTCCACCCCTGCCTCAGCTCACCTGCTGCTGAAACCCTCATCCATGCCTTTGTTATCTCTAGACTTGACCATTCCAATGCACTCCTGACTGGTCTCGCACATTCCACCCTCTGTAAACCTGAGACACTCTGTTGTCTATGTCCTAACTCGCAACAAGTTCCCATTTACCCATCACCACTGTGCTGGTTCCTGGTTAAGCAATGCCTCGATTTTAAAATTCTCATCCTTGTTTTCAAATCCCTCCATGGCCTCACCCCTCCCTATCTCTGCAATTTCCTCCAGCTCCCCAACTCTGAGATAACTGTGGACATCCAATTCCAGCCTCTTGAGCATCCCTGATTTCAGTGTTTTTGGCTGCCAAGGCTCTAAGCTCTGGAATCCATAAAACCTCTCTCTTTGACAAAGCTTTTGGTCATCTACCCTAATATCTCTTTATGTGACTTAGTGTCAAACTTTGTTTGTTAACATTCTTATGAAGCGCCTTGGGACATTTTACTATGTTAAAAGTGCTATAAGTACAAGTTGTTGTTGTTCCCTTGTCTGTGGTTAATAAGGTCCTTGGCCACATCTACTCATTTCTAAAGCTCCACTCTCACAATGATGTGAACCCCCCTGTTTCACCTTTCATCCTACAATCTTCTGCATCCACCATAGAATCATACAGCACTGCAGGCAACCATTTGGCCTAGCATGCCTGTGTCTGCTGTTTGCAAGAGCTGCCAACTAGTCCCATTACTCTGCTCGTTCCCATAGCCCTGCAAATGTTCCTTTTTCAAGTACATATCTAATTCTCTTTTGAACGTTATGCTGAGTCTGCTTCCACCACCCTTTCAGGCAGCACGTTCCAGACCATAATTCACTACACACAAAAAGAAATTCCCATCACTCCTCTGGTTATGCAGTCAATTATTTTAAAATTCCAGATTTGCCAATGTTTTGCCAGATAATCTTCTGCTGCTTGCAATGTCCCGGATTTTACAGGAGAAATAAGCAAGGCTATCAGCACTCACCATTATTAAGGAGTAAATTGGGCAGCAACATCTGGTATCCGTAATTATGCTGTTAAATGCAAAAGCTTGCCCAGCTCATCCAGAAGCTTCACTATAACAGCATCACATTGAGTGACTCAGCATTCACATACATGGAAGGATGCCAAGTTGTGGTTTTTACCCACTAGATATCCACTAAATATGCTGGAAAAATGTTAGGGTTTGTTCATTCACATGTAAGTTTTTTTAAAAACAGCATGTTATATCTTAATTATTGTCAAACCACCTCTCTGACACTGAAAATTAACTTTTAAAAGTGTGGCGTCTCATTCCTTCAGATTGTAATTATTATTGGAGACTTGAAAAATGTAATCTTATTTCACTTTTTTGTCTCTTTTATCTCTTTTTCTCTTAAGCACATCCTTCTTTTGCTCTCTGTGATTTGACATTGAATTAACTGTTCCAATTTACACTTCCTGGTTTAGTGTCTGTGATCCTGATGTTTATTGGGGAGGGATTTCCAAGCCAGGGGACCACTTTTGAGGCTGGGAGAAGAGTTCTGGTCCAGGTTTCCCAGAGTTTCAACTCCACAATGTGCAGGTTTTTAAAAAATATATAAACAGACTCCCAGCCTGGAAGCCCACCAGTTTGACAGGCTTGACCCCCTATCAAGTGGGGAACTCTCCAGAGGGGCTGCAGCCCAGGAGCAGACAAGTTTCCAACACCAGCATCTTTACCCCTGATCTCGCTGTAAACTGTGATCACCCGCTGACCCTCCAAACCACGCTGTAGCTACGCCCCATGACGTTAGTAGGACTCCAAGTGCCATTTTGGTTTGGAACTGGTTGCAGCTGCATGGAAGATGGAACCAAAGGCTTGCTAAAGTTAACCCTTTGTTCTGGACTCCCCCAATCAATTCTTATAAATATGAGCAAATTTACTACTTGAATTTTTTTGTAATTCTCGTACTACATTAGAAAAAATGGCCCAGAATTTGCTGAAAAATAACGCCATATAAATGACATACATGGTTATTAATGTGCAAATTGGTCAGCATCTTGTGGCAACCAAGGGACACCACATGAATTGCAAATTGCCGTAAGTTGCTGGCCATTTGCACAGTTCCAATATTAGTCTCAAAGAAACGGTATCTCACCCTTATCTTCTCCATGATTTTCATGAAGTTGCTGTCATTGTACATTAATTGTCCATTAAACTTGCCACAGAGTTAAGTTTATTTATTAATAGCATAGTACCCTTTTAACAAGATAATTGTTAATGACTGACAATCAACCTCCGACTCAAAGCGAACAATTAAAAGTTTGAAGTCTCATTCTTTCAGGTCGTGAATTTTTTAAATGTCAAGTTTTAATTTCTTTTTAATAACTCATACTTTTTTTACTGTCTCTCTATTTTTCTTTCTCCAGCTGATTTGATATTGAAAACATTGACTCTAATTCATCCACTTTCTCAATCCTTCCTCTGTTTATTTCTCAATCCTTAAATCTCGTGGGTTAAAGAGATAACCCTGTTGGTCCCATTGTTCACCAAGGGCCCAAGTGGCCTCGCTGTGCTGTTAGCAGGTTTCACTTCCAACAACCTTGTAGGCATAACCTTTTTGAACGAAAGGGTTCAGGAACAAGTCTAACTAACAGGGCATGGAACGAGATGCCCTGCTCCCAAAGATTCTGGGCTATTAAGTATATTTTGAAGTGTTGGATAACAAAATATTTAAAAGAGTTATAATGCTCAAGCAATCGACCAAACATTCAGAAGATGAGGAGCAAAAACAAGAAATGCTGGATTCACTCAGCAGGTCTGGCAGCATCTGTGGAAAGAGAAGCAGAGTTAACGTTTCGGGTCAGTGACCCTTCTTCGGAACCTTCCGAAGAAGGGTCACTGACCCGAAACGTTAACTCTGCTTCTCTTTCCACAGATGCTGCCAGACCTGCTGAGTGAATCCAGCATTTCTTGTTTTTGTTTCAGATTTCCAGCATCCGCAGTATTTTGCTTTTATTACAGAAGATGAGGAGGACTGGTACAATTTAATGTTCTTCCTACTGGTCACTTATCACTATGTGGACTGAAATCAGAGGATTATAGGGCTTATTTGTGAGGGTACAGCATTTTAAAAAGGTGATGGTGGTGAAACAGCCTATACAAATCAATGTCAGGAATATAGGAAATGTAATACAGCAATATAGCTCATGAAAGATTAAAAGTTATGTCACTATGAGAAATCTTGCAGAATAAGATACTTTTAGAGAGAGTGAATGAACAGCAGAATAACATACTTTTAGAGAGTGAATGAACATAATGAAGAGTATTAATTAATTTGATCAAGTTGAGAAAAGCCAAAAAAATGAATAGAGATAATCCTACTGCACATAACAACTTTCCTACCAGTTTGTTAACCTGCTTTCAACCTACCAGAGCCTGATCCTGTAGTCATATTTGTGATAAGACCCTTCAGTGTTTCTTTTGCTGTAATATAGCTACAACCAGAGTCCTCGTCATCATGCCTCCTTTCTTTCACATAGGCACATAGTGCGCGCCTTTTGTAGAAAACCGTTACCAACAGAACCAAGCATAAGAAACCTACAGGCGTAGTTATTACAGCTGCCAGCTCCATGGGTCCCCAGTTCAATTCACTAAGGTGGTTATCTATAAAAAGAGAAAAATGAAAACACATTTTAGTCTTTTTTTAAAAAATAACATACATCCTTTAAGATATTAGCTATTCCTTTTCCATTATACATAGCATCTCGTCAGATTGAATCCTAGATGCAACACATCATTTCTCAGAAAAACTGACCAACTCCTTCCAGACCTTTCCATTCATCTCTGTAACTAACAACAGAGAAAGAGATGGTCCATGTTCATGTGACTTGCTGTCAAATTTTCCCTGCCACCCGCCATGAGCAAATACTTAGATTCCCCTGGTCGTATTTGTCACATTACCCTGCCAGTGCAGATAAGATGGTGGACATCAAACTGTATCTTATCACCCTGATGCAACTTGTTTGTACACCAATTTAGTACACCTTTTGAATTCCTTATTATACAATTAGTCAGATTACATAGTTATGTTGATAAATTTTGCCAGTTTAGCAGTTCTAAACAGGCAACGGACTGCCTCTACCAAGCTGCAGGTTATAAGGAACAGACAGGTGTGGAGATGCAAAAATTGAGAATGGAAGGTCCTTGTTGTTTTTGTTGCATGTTTGTTGGTACGCTGCCACTTTAGTTAGTCTAAGAACAAAGAACAAAGATAATTACAGCACAGGAACAGGCCCTTCGGCCCTCCAAGCCTGCGCCGATCCAGATCCTCTATCTAAACATGTCGCCTATTTTCTAAGGTCCTGTATCTCTTTTCTTCCTGCCCATTCATGTATCTGTCTAGATACATCTTAAAAGACGCCATCGTGCCCGCATCTACCACCTCCGCTGGCAATGCGTTCCAGGCACCCACCACCCTCTGCGTAAAGAACTTTCCACGCATATCCCCCCTAAACTTTTCCCCTTTCACTTTGAACTCGTGTCCTCTAGTAATTGAATCCCCCACTCTGGGAAAAAGCCTCTTGCTATCCACCCTGTCTATACCTCTCATGATTTTGTACACCTCAATCAGGTCCCCCCTCAACCTCCGTCTTTCTAATGAAAATAATCCTAATCTACTCAACCTCTCTTCATAGCTAGCGCCCTCCATACCAGGCAACATCCTGGTGAACCTCCTCTGCACCCTCTCCAAAGCATCCACATCCTTTTGGTAATGTGGCGACCAGAACCGCACGCAGTATTCCAAATGTGGCCGAACCAAAGTCCTATACAACTGTAACATGACCTGCCAACTCTTGTACTCAATACCCCATCCGATGAAGGAAAGCATGCCGTATGCCTTCTTGACCACTCTATTGACCTGCGTTGCCACCTTCAGGGAACAGTGGACCTGAACACCCAAATCTCTCTGTACATCAATTTTCCCCAGGACTTTTCCATTTACTGTATAGTTCACTCTTGAATTGGATCTTCCAAAATGCATCACCTCGCATTTGCCCTGATTGAACTCCATCTGCCATTTCTCTGCCCAACTCTCCAATCTATCTATATTCTGCTGTATTCTCTGACAGTCCCCTTCACTATCTGCTACTCCACCAATCTTAGTGTCATCTGCAAACTTGCTAATCAGTCCACCTATACTTTCCTCCAAATCATTAATGTATATCACAAACAACAGTGGTCCCAGCACGGATCCCTGTGGAACACCACTGGTCACACGTCTCCATTTTGAGAAACTCCCTTCTACTGCTACTCTCTGTCTCCTGTTGCCCAGCCAGTTCTTTATCCATCTAGCTAGTACACCTTGGACCCCATGCGCCTTCACTTTCTCCATCAGCCTGCCATGGGGAACCTTATCGAACGCCTTACTGAAGTCCATGTATATGACATCGACAGCCCTTCCCTCATCAATCAACTTTGTCACTTCCTCAAAGAATTCTATTAAGTTGGTAAGACATGACCTTCCCTGCACAAAACCATGTTGCCTATCACTGATAAGCCCATTTTCTTCCAAATGGGAATAGATCCTATCCCTCAGTATCTTCTCCAGCAGCTTCCCTACCACTGACGTCAGGCTCACCGGTCTATAATTACCTGGATTATCCCTGCTACCCTTCTTAAACAAGGGGACAACATTAGCAATTCTCCAGTCCTCCAGGACCTCACCCGTGTTTAAGGATGCTGCAAAGATATCTGTTAAGGCCCCAGCTATTTCCTCTCTCGCTTCCCTCAGTAACCTGGGATAGATCCCATCCGGACCTGGGGACCTGTCCACCTTAATGCCCTTTAGAATACCCAACACTTCCTCCCTCCTTATGCCGACTTGACCTAGTGTAATCAAACATCTGTTCCTAACCTCAACATCCGTCATGTCCCTCTCCTCGGTGAATACCGATGCAAAGTCTAGCTTAGAGAGATTCTTTAGTCTGGTGTAATTAGAACATTAACATTGATGACATTATAATTATGTGCATCTTCACTCTGTGTGACGCCTTCAAAGCCACTGTTAGGTAAACCTGCCAAGACTGAGGCACACATTATTTCACCACTTGAACATTAAAAACTTTAAAATTGCAAGCCCCTGACCGGAAAGACGTTTCCATGGTAACCGGCAGTGTTGGAACAAGGGACGAAGGGCCATGCCCTGACTCATTCAACCAACAATGAACTTCTGATTACCAGATGTTGAAGGTGGGGGAGCTAGCATTCCAGAGATTGTTAAGATACAATCCACAAACCTCGCAGGAGAGACTGTTCCATATAAGGAGCCAGTCACATGACTAATCTGCTGGGCAACCTGGGAGTCTTTTTGAATTTGAACTTCCAACGAAGATATTGGAACACAGAACACCTTGTGCTCATGGACTGAGAACATCTCCTCTCCTGTCTGCCTGCCTTCATCTCTTTCCCACAGAACTGAATCTTGTGAAGACACGTAAACTCAAAGAGAGAACAGTTTCCTACATGAAAAAGGTTTAAGGCAAATACTGGGCCCCAACGAAATGCAAGACCATATCTTCAATCAAGGACTACAGTGAGTTCGAGAAACAGTAAAAAGATATTGCCTCAAACTGTTCTACTTAACTTTTCTTCTGCTCTTTTCTGCCCCTATTTGCATGTGTGCATTCTAGCATGGGTGTGTCATATATCCATAGGCGTTAACTGCATTAGAGTTTAAGTTTAAGGTTTAATAAATTTCATCTTTCTTCTTTCAACCACAGAAAGCCTGTTTGTGCTCATTTTCTTGCCTTATAATTGGAAAACTGTGAACAAGGATTCACAAAAAGGGGAGCTCAAAACAGTGTGTTTAAAATTAAACCCTATTACAAAGACCAGGTGAAGATAGTAACAGATCCCTAGACACCTTTTGCACCTGGTCGTAACACTACGCTGCATCTATCTTCAATTCTCTCTCACATGTGATCGCTTAGATCATCATGGTAGACGGTATTCTTGACACGCTTTCAAGATTAACCCTTTCAGACCCTTATACTACAGTTATAAAACTCAATTGTTTATTACTCAACATGTCCACTACCACAGGTTACTATAGACTCATCAGTCTTACTTTAGTGTAAAACAATAGAATAAATGATCAGGTATAAACTTGAGAATTATCTATACAATAATAACCTGGTAACCAATAGCCACCATGTATTCAGAAGGGGAAGATCCTGGCTGACCAACTTCAACCTTTGAGGAAATAACAATTCAAGTGGACTGTGAAAAGCCCCTAGACATGGTGGTCTTAGGGAGTAGTGCAAAATAGGCAATATTAAATCAACAGCTTGTTTTATACCCTATTGTGGCAAAGAAAAAAAATCAAGTGGGGTGTAAAACAGACTGATGATTTGCCAATGCCTGTTTTGCATTATTGTCCTAGACCAATGTAGTGACACTTCCACACAAAAGGCCAATCAAATTCAAATCTGTGAGGATACAGGGCAAACCTTAGGATAAATAACTGGCTATAGGGGAGGAAATAAATACCAGATACAGATATTACACTGGGGCAGGAAGCTGTACTGAGTGGAGTGCCTCAGGGATCAGTGTTTAGACCACTACTATTTCTAACTTACATAAATAATCTTGGCCGGAATTTTACGGCACCACGAGTGGGCTGGTCACGGAGGGGGACCAGGGGGGTGCCATTCCCGACCCCTTGTTGACCCGCTGCAATTTTATGTGGGTGGCAGTGGCGAGAAACAGCCCGCCAGCCCCAGGCCAATCAAGGCCCTTAAGTAGCCAATTAACTGCCACTGAAGGGCCTCCTCCCACCACTGCGGGTATTTTATCCTTGGCTGCCGGACAGTAAAGGCCCAAGAACACCGCCTGGTAAAACCAGGCGACCTTCTTGCAGCCCCGGGGGGGTGGGGGGTGGGGGGGGGCCTCCTAATCAGGCACCCTGCTCCCCATGGAGGGCTGCCTCCAAAGCCCCAACTGCCCCCAACGTACAACACTTCCCCCACCCCCCTAACCAGCCCTCTTGCCTCACCGGGGCCCAGCCAATTGTCCCCAGGGAGGCCCTAAAAACCAACCCGACTTCCGGATCCATCCTTCCTCTTGCCTCTGATGGTTGGGTGTAATCCCAGCAGTGGCCACCACTCCCTGTGGCGCTGCTGGGACTAAGAGCTGCCGGCCCGCTGATTGGCCGGCAGCTCCTTTAGGCGGGACCTCCAGTCTCAAGGAGGTGGAAGTCCCGCCCAAGACCAATCAAGGGCCTGGGGAGCAAAAAATATGGCCTGGTTCCCCAGGCCCAGCAGAGGTGGGCTTGCCATTGACTTTTCGGCCAGTGGGCAGGCCCTCCCGCCCAATGTAAGATTCTAGCCCTTGATTCAGAAACTCAGTCCAAAATGGCCGAATGTATAGGCGAGACCAGAATAGGATTGGGAATGGAATTAGAGGAGGCAGCTACAAAATTATGGAACAAGTTAGAAAACTGGGGGAAAAAGCTGGGTGTGCAAGGAGCAATCCCTACACCTGAAGAAGCACCCAATATTGGGCCTTGAAACCCACTAGTTGCCAGTAAGGTGCAGGCACCCAATGGACATTGAAGGGCTGCTTGCCCCAATGATCAGGCCACCGCATCGCAAGCAGGCTGTCCTCAGGCAGGTTCGGGAGAGGGGTGCAGTGGCCAAGATAGGGAGGATGGTCAGTTGGAGCTTATTGCTTGAATGTAGAGTCAGGAGGAGCAATCCTGCTCCTTCCAGCTCCCCATTCAGACAATTATATTTTAAAATCTTATCTTTTTAGTACTTGTTAGGCCACTTATAAACCAACCCAATTTTAAAAAGAGGGGTCTCAAACAAACCCCTCATTTACACATATAAAGGACCTAATGCTTGTGTCAGGTGTGGGCCTCGATGCCTATTTTTATGCCGAAACATTGAGTGACACATTTCCAGCTCATAATAAGCGTACGCTCTTGGCCCATCGTATTGGAAGCTTAAGCACCCGTTTAACCACAATTTACAAAATTTTGCATTTTTGCCAGCTTTCTTCCCACAGTACAGTAATATTTCAGAGCCAACGAGGCAGAAAAGCAATGATTAAAATTTAAAAATGTAGGTTAGAAAAACAAAGTTAAGATTTCCACATCACATTTTAACAAATCATGGCATATTGGTTTTGCTGAAGAAAGATTACAAATCTTTACCAATAGCCTCACACTATGAACAGCATGTGAACACAATATGAAAGAAAGAGAGATAAAGAAATTGCATTGATATATTGCCTTTCATGACCTCGGAATGTCCCAAAGCACTTCACAGCCAATAAAGTACAATGTCCATGTGCAAGTGGCGTGATGATCGGAACATAGGAGGAGTAGGCCATTCAGTCCATCGAACCTGCTCCGCCATTCAATGGCTGATTATCCACTTCAATGCCTTTTTCCCCACACTATCCCCATATCCCCTTATGTCATTGGTATTTAGAAATCTGTCAATCTCTGCTTTAAACATACTCAATGACTGAGCTTCCACAGCCCTCTGGGTCGAGAATTTCAAAGATTCACAACCCTCTGAGTAAAGACATTTTTCCTCATCTCGGTCCTACGTGGCGTCCCCCTTATTTTGAAATTGTGTCCCCTGGTTCTAGACTCCCCAAGCAGGGGAAACACCTTACCTGCATCTACCCTGTCTATCCCTTTAAGTATTTTGTAGGTTTCAATGGGATCACCTCTCATTCTTCAAAACTGTAGAGAATATGGGCTCAATTTCCCCAATTTGCTGAACATTCCTTGCACTCTCTCTATGGCAACAATATCCTTCCTAAGATAAGGGGACCATAACAGCACACAGTACTCCAGGTGTGGTCTAACCAAGGTTCTATACAATTGAAGCAAGACTTCACTACTCCTGTACTCTCATCTTCTTGCGATAAAGGCTAACCTGATTGCTTGCTGCACCTGCATGTTACCTTTCAGTGATGCATTTTCATATGCTACATACATAATGTTTTTGTATAAACCAATATTAATAATTTTAAAATGAATTCAAGTAAGTTTTATCTTCAAGAACCATGACTGCCCCCATGTGGTTCAGTTCTCTGAAAACAGCTTTCCATAGTTCTAACATGATGTATAATTTTGAGCAGTGACGATATGATTACCACAATCACATTCTTTAACTTGTACCATTTCCAGGCAGGATTCAGCATGACTTTAGTGCTGCTTAGTTATTTCAAATGGAGCTATAACAAAAAGTGTAAATACTTGCTGTGCTTCAAATACAAATACAAGTAAGAGGCATTTCCCTTTTAACTTATTAGGTTTACTCTGATTTTGCAAGTTTTCTTTCTAACATCATTCTCCATTAAGTTAAGGCAGGTAACCATCCTGCACTGTTCTGGCCAACAAGAGACATTTTAACTTCACTCTACATCTCCACAACAGCCTTGCTAAGATGTATAACTCACATTTGAGCGCAACATAACTAAATACAAGAAAAATCTAAACTCTTCTAGAATTTATGCAATCGTAGATTCTATCCAAGTAAACTAACTCTGGATAAACCTTCAGGAAGATAAAGATCTGTGAAATTTTGGCCTTAAAAAAAAAAAATGGGGTTATGAAATCAAATTTACAACACGTGCTATCTACCTCTGATCAGTTCCACAGTCCCAGCAACACAAAAATCAAATCAAGTGCCACAAAACAATTGATTACTTGTATCCATCCTTTACCAGATTTTTAAAAAAATATGTAATTGGCAAAATGAAGTGCTATTGAAGTGTCTATTTCAATACTAAGATTGCTAACTCTGATTTAACATATTATTGAAGATTTTATCATGTAATATTTGATCACATAATATTCAGTCATATGAACCTGCTCACGTGAGGCCTTATCACATTACATTTGATCAAGCGACATTTGCAAGTTTGCATTTATTTCAGTTGCATGTATTAGTATTATCAAGCTCTGAATAAAATATTTGACTTTTTTTTTTATAGTAAACGAATAACAATTTAGAAATCAAAGAACAAAAGGTAATAGAAATATTGAAAGGATACGTAATGTTTAAAAACACCAAGTAAATATCATTGATTCAACAGAAACATTGATATAAGTAAAATATTAATGACATTTTACAATGCACAGCAAGTTATAATAACTAAAACCAAAACCAAACCTACTTCACTAACTCACAGTACTCCACCCCGAAGCCCATACGTGAAAATCCAAAGAGTCCCTTTGGCTTAAAAGCGGCCACTCATCTTTTTGGGCTCTGTTGTCCTTGGTGATTAGTGGTTCAAAGTCTAGGCCCATTGTCAACTTTTTCCAGGCACAACAAAAAGAATGTTCTCTCCATTTCATAGCAGCTCTTGGGCTGTGCCAATTGCGAATTTAGGTCCTACTTCAGCCAAATCCCCAAAAGGAGGTGGGGACCTGAGGCCATGGGCTTCCGGTGTCTGTTTCCTAACACTTGCAACCAAGCATAGGTGTTCCCTGGGCACTGAACCCCCAGCCCCCCACAAAAAAGAACCCCTACCACCATTGCCAAAGAAGATCTTTTCACTAGGCTTGCATGGAAAATGCATATTTTTTATAGTTGAAAAATGTTGCAATCTGATTCATTTTAAGCACAGTCATATTTCAAAACAGATTTTTAAATCTTGAAATGCCATTTGGATTGTCAGCAAATCAATACATACCATAAGCACTACCTGACATCCAGCAACAACCCCATACCCAGTTCAAAAGGCAATTAATGGCTCTCCAGACCCAATTCACAAAGACAGTGTATGGATCCAGACAGTTCAGAGACACGAGCTTACGTTGGAACATGTAGCATCCATTTTTCAGGCACTCTGCGGCCTTCTAAAGTCCCAAAATACCAAGAAGGAAACAAGCGAATGCTTACAACCAGCCATATTGAATAGGGACAAACAAGAGGTATCTTTTATCCAGGCTTGAATCAGGCATTAAGTCTCTTTGCATATGCAAATAAAGGGCAGAACAGCTGCTTCAGATCCTTAGCCCAACATTGGTTTTCCAGCACTGGCTGCATCAGGGCAAAACACGAACTATCGCATAAATTTTAATAAAAAGGTAAATGCTTGCCACAAGAGCCGTTGCACCAAATCCAGAGATCCCTGACTTCTGACCTCCAGGCCAGGATCCTGACCTCAAACCCCAGTGTCCCTCCCTTTCTAAGATGCCAAATCCCTCCACAACACTGCCCCCGATCCCACATCTGACACTCTGCTCTCTTCCCAATCCATAGGCCGCACCTCCCCACCCTGCCTGATTCCACCCAGAGGTCTTTGATTAAAGGTTTAACACCCCCAATCCTTCCTGATCCCAAATGTTACCATAGACCCCTGACCACTTACCTGGAGCAATTGTCTTGTGCTGCCTCCTCCCACAGCACCATCTTCATTATAATGAGATCAGAGATCCAATATCCAGGGATCCTCACGCTTCACCATTTGTGCGCAGGATCACCAACAATCTTCCCAGTTCATACCAACAATCTTCCCAGTTCATACCAACACACTCTCCTGCTCTAATCCAGCTCAAGTTGGTACACATCTTCGACCCTCCTGCATTTAAGACGACACTCTGCTTCCACTAACTGAGGCAAGCTGACAGTCTACTTCGCCTCTAACCCTCTTAGTACAAGCTCACACTCAGTTCACATTAGCACTCCCTTTTCCTCTCCTGTTTAATGTTAGTGTTTGTAGAACACTGGGACCAGTAGCCTGACAAATATTTATCAAAGGCATCAGATGAATTCGTAACCCCTTCATCTTAACTCATCAAGGAGCCATCTGGGGTTTCCTGTCTAGCCTACATCCAGTACTGAATGACGCCTACATTTGGCTCACCGTACTATGCTACAGTCAGTCAGTTCGGATTGTATTTGCATTTACCTAACCAATCTCCAATTATGGAGGGGTCTCCTTCCACAATGGTAGCCCAGAAGCTGTGGCCATTTAATTGAAAAGTTTGTAATGTGTTGAGAGGGCATCTCAACATGGAGTCCGATACACACAGACACAGACACACAGACAAAGACACACACACACAGACACACACACGAAATGGCAGGCGTCATCTCTTTCCATGCTAGAGGGCCTCCTATTGGAGAGTCCGCCCACTGTCCTTAATTGGAAGGCGAGTGCTTTGCAGTTCCGGGAAAAATCACTGCCTGATGACTGTTGCTCACACAGTGCAGGGTTGGCACCTCCATTTGACCCAGACGTTGGTGTCTCGACGCAAAACCCAAAATGTTGCCCTTAGTCATTACAAGGTGCTTAGTTGAGCTGGTTGTGCTGTCTTCCCTTGGGATGATAATGGTGAATTCTTGGGTGCAAACGATGAACCTCCTTCTGCAGGAGGTGGCATCCATTCCTCTTGAATCTTCTGCTGCTGAGTCAATCTACATTACTGCATCCAGGCTAGTTGGATTACATCTCACCTATCTTGATGACAACAAAACTTCCACCAATAAATACCACATTTATGTCTGCCTGTAACTGTACAATGTGACTTCTGTAACATCTCCTTCTTTCTCTATCAGAAATACATTTTAACCTTTTACAGAGACACCTGCTACATACATTAGGTAAAGACTATTATTAAAAAATGCAATCCTCTTAAAGACCCTTGATTTTCAAAGGCACATCCTTACAGTCAATTGACCGATCTGAGTGACATGATTAATTGCAGAAGATTTCACCTCTTTTGAGGTCAATCACTTGAAACAACCTGTTAGTCACCATGGTAATATCAGGTTGCTGGTAGTGATTCACTTCACCTAACTTCTCAGTTTTCAATTCGAGAGCTCTCTCAGAATCTGTGGCCTTAAAATACATATCTTACTCCAACGTCTGTGAAAATGCTTTGTTCTTACAAGCTCTCATTCAGTAGCCCACTGTTCTATTTGGCTACTGACTCCACTTTGAGGACATCCTTATGGCAATTTTCAGGGCATTGTATGTACAACTTTGCTCCCCAGTCCAAATCAGTTAATAAGGAATTTTCCTTCCTTTTCTAACCAAAGGCTAATTCTATCCCAGCTAATTCCCCTTCATCAGCACCCAATGCTCTTTGGAAGTGATACCAGTACCTCTCAATGTTTAAAGATGTTCCGTGCCAGTCAACATGTTATTTAATAATTCATGAAAACTGATCATGGAAAACAGCTTGCAAAATTGCGAAAAACAGCAACCATAAACAGAACAGGTTGAAAAAAAATGTCATTAATACAAACTCAAGAACAAAATCAAATGCTGCATAATTACACAGGGTTTATATATAGCTAATCTCACCTTTATAGAATCCAGTAAATAATAAACAGCAAACTCAACAAAAATAAAGGGAAAAAATCAGTGAATAGTTGATGATACCAACATTTACCAATTAGATTATGTTTCAGTATGTAACGTTAATTACAAGCAAAACATTCAGTTTTTTTTTTACTTGGAACAAGATTTATTTTTCAATTCATGAGAATTAACATTCTTTCAAAACTATTTTTAAATTCTGTATGAAGATTAATAACACTTTCAGAAACTTGAATTCTTACCTTTGGGTTGTGGCAGCTGTACATCAATACTGTTACAATAGTCAGTGTCACAGCAGAATGTTTTGGACACATTTTTTGAGTTGGTACAAAAGAAGGGTTTCCCTGGTGGAATCATTTCCCACTGATGCACACAGGTCTTCCACTGTTCTACTATTCCACCAACTAGAGTGGCAGAAGCCAGGCAAACGCCATCTGTTTCACAAGTGTAATTTTTATTCACACAGGTGATGCAGAAACATTTCAGGCCTAAAATAATGAAAATTAACCAGCGTTAGAATATGAACATATAAAGAAATGGGCAGAAGAAAGGGGAAAGGGCAGAGGGGGAGAAGAGAAAGCGAGAGGGGTATACTGTGACATAACTCAGGCAACCTACACTTAAAATGGTGAGTGTTTTCATTCCTGAACTGGAGATGACAACAGCAAGCAGAAGCAATGGACAATTACTTTGGCACTTATGAAAACAATTAACTGTCCCTGGTGGCCCCCCCACCCCACAAGGTCTTGTACAAATTGAGTGCTGTAGTGTTGTTGAACGACATTTTGGAGGCTTACGAAAGGGTTTGCAGGTTCTGTGCCAGCAGATAGCAACTCTCACCACCTCCCTTTAACCTGGATTATCCACAGTCATCGTTTTTCCCCTCTAGGTCCAAGAACGCTCATCAGGGTCTTTATACCCTTCAGCCACATAGATGAGATGATGCACTCTTTCGCTGGTCCAGACTCACCTGCTGTGCATCCAAAATTGGGTTCCTGCTCATCCTCAACCAAACAACAAATATAAAAAAGATAGATTGCAAGCTTGACCCTGTCCCTTCCCCAACCCAAACCTCCATGATGCAGCTTTGACAGATGTCTTCACAATTGCTAAAAGTTTCTAGATGCATAATCCCTTTAAAGGTTACATTAGCGAAGCCGAAGTGAAGTTCATTAAGAAATTTTAAACTTTTTCCAACTGAAAATTCTTGCTGACTCAGGCTTCACGGTGCATAAAATGCTTTTTAAGTAATGCTTTTTGTGAAAGATTTATAAACAACCTGCAACCATTATAAAAATCTAGAAATCAGATTGCAGGTCGTCATGACAATGGCCTGGACTTTGCAGTCAGCGGCAAAGGAACGCCGCTTACAAAAGCATGGTAACTTGCTGTCATTGGGTGGCTGATCCAGTGCAGTGCCCTCTACAGGAGATCTGTGGCAAGTGTTGGCAGAGCAAGCAATAGCAAGGCTCTGCAACCAGATTGAAGAATCCTCACTGAGACATGCAGAGTCTAAACTAGAAAGTATAAATCAGAGCATTTAATTCATTGTAAAATCATGTACAGATAGCAAAACAAAGAGAGGGAAAGAAAGATGGGATTGCGAGAGGGAGAGAGAAGAGACAGAAAAAGTAAAAAAACAAAATCTCCAACAACAACTACATTCTGATAGAATGAGACTCCACATTGTAAAATTTAATTTTCAGTTCCAGAGACGTTGTTTTGGCAATAATAAAGACTTGTAGATATTATAATTATCTTTTCACAATCTAATTCAGTCCCTGCCACTTAAACCACCCACTTTTAAATTGAGCTAATAATGCAAATCATTTCCCATTACCATTATTGTCAATTACAAAATCTCTGTAGCTACTTTGGGCATAAACAGGTGAATATTGAATTGGTCACAACTCATTGCAATGCAATTACCTATTGTACTTAATTACCTCCAAGAGTCAGGATACAGCTAGGATTAGGGTGACAGCTAGCACTGATTGCCGTAACTGTGTAGTTAGCACTTCGTGAAGGTGCAATTATTTTGTATACTTAATTCCCTCTAAGTGGAAAGATATTTATTGAAGCACTTTAGCTGGCCTTGAAATATTAAAGTGAATTTGCAAGTACAGTGAAATCTTATTGCATTTAATAGCTTAGGCAAACAAAAATGTTGTGCATAATTAAATTCATCATCATAGTATAACTCGTATACCAGGCAAGTCGCGTTAGCACAAACACACCTTCTGTTGTGTGGCAGGAACTGGATTTTCATTACCTAACCACAGATGCTGCATATGGTAAGCAATTTTTTAATATTCATATTTAACGTAACATAAACAGCAAGCAGATGGTAGTGAGCTTAAAGCTGAAAACAATCTTGGAGGTTCTGTAGCCAATCAAATCTTCTCAATTTTGTCCACATATAAAAAAGGTCAGTAATATGGTTTACCTTGAAAAGTGTGTGGAAACAAACAAACATTCAGACCATTTTTGGCTTATTAACAAATGAACTGCAGCCTCCAACATCAGTTGTTGGGAAAATGCTAGAAACTATTCTAAAGGATGTGTTAAATGGACACTTGGATAATAATGATCTGATTGGGTATAGTCAACATGGATTTATGAATGGAAAATCATGTTTGACGAACCTGTTGGAGTTTTCTGAGGATGTTATTAACAGAATTGAT
Source organism: Heterodontus francisci (assembly GCF_036365525.1). Taxonomy (NCBI): domain Eukaryota; kingdom Metazoa; phylum Chordata; class Chondrichthyes; order Heterodontiformes; family Heterodontidae; genus Heterodontus; species Heterodontus francisci. Next base: position 61,650,561 of record NC_090377.1, on the reverse strand, counting down.
AAAGGGGAGTCGGTGGACGTGGTATACTTGAATTTTCAAAAGGCCTTTCATAAAGACCCCACAGGAGGTTGGTTGGCAAAATTAAAGCACATGGGATAGGAAGTAATATGGCATGGATTAAGGATTGGTTAACACGCAGAAAACAGAGAGTAGGAATAAATGGGTAATTCTCGCGTTGGCAGGCTATGACTAGTGGAATACTGCAGGAATCAGTGCTTGGGCCCCAGCTGTTCACAATATATATCAATGATTTGGATGTGGGGACCAAATGTAGTATTTCCAAGTGCGTGGATGACACAAAACTAGGTGGGAATATGTGTTATGACGAAGATGCAAAGTGGCTTCAAGGGGATTTGGAAAGACTTGGTGAGTGGGTGAGTACGTGGCAGATGGAATATAATGTGGAAAAATGTGAGGTTATCCACTTTGGTAGGAGGAACAGATGTGCAGAGTATTTCTTAAATGGTAAGAGATTAGAGAGTGCAGACGTACAAAGGGACCTGGGTGTCCTTGTCAATAAGTCACTGAAAGCTAGCATGCAGGCGTAGCAAGGAATTAAGGCGGCGAATGGTATGTTAGCCTTTATTGCAAGAGGATTTGAGTACAGGAGCAATGAAATCTTGCTTCAGTTGTATAGGAGGTGATGGTGTAGTGGTACTGTCACTGGACTCATAACCCAAATACCCAGGATATTGCTCTGGGGACATGGGTTCGAATCCCACCAGAAGGTGGAATTTGAAGTCAATGAATAAATCTGGAATTGAAAGCTAATCTAATGATAGCCATGAAACCATTATTGATTGTTGTAAAAACCCATCTGGTTCACTAATCTGCTTGACTTGTCTGGCCTACATATGACTCCAGACTGACAGCAATGTGGTTGACTCTTAAATGCCCTCTAAAATGGTTTAGCAAGCCACTCAGCTGTATCTAATTTTAATGAAGTCAATAAAGAATGAAACTGGATGGACTGCCTGGCATTGACCTAGACACTGGAAACGACAACAGCAAACCCAGCCTTGTCGACCCTGCAAAGTCCTCCTGAAGAACATCTGGGGGCTTGCACCTGAAATAGTCATACTCACGGAATCATACCTTACAGACAATGTCCCAGACACTGCCATCACCATCCCACTGGCAGCGGCACAGTGGTATACAGGTGGGAGGGAATTGCCCTGGGAGTCCTCACATAGACTCCAAACCCCATGAAGTCTCATAGCATCATGCCAAAAATTGGCAAGGAAATGTCATGCTGATTACCACCTACAGCCCTCCCTCAGCTGATGAATCAACACTCCTCCATGTTGAATACCACTTGAAGGAAGCACTGAGGGCACAGTATATACTCTGGGTGGGGGACTTCAATGTCCATCACTAAGAGTGACTCGGGAGCACCAGGACTGGCCGAGTCCTAAAAGACATAGCTGCTAGACTGGGTCTGCGGCAGGTGGTGAGGGAACCAAGAAGAGGTAAAAACATACTTAATGTCATCTTCACCAATCTGCCTGCCGCAGATGCATCCGTCCATCACAGTAATGGTAGGAGTGACCACCGCAAAGTCCTTGTGGAGACAAAGTCCCGCCTTCACATTGAGGATACCCTCCTTCATGTTGTGTGGCATTATCATCATGCTAAATGGGACAGATTTCGAGCAGATCTAGCAATGCAAAACTGGGCATCCATGAGGCGCTGTGGGACAGCAGCAGAATTGTATTCGACCACAATCTGTAGCCCGGCACATCCCCCACTCTGCCATTACCATCAAGCCAGGAGACCAACCCTGGTTCAATGAAGAGTGCAGGAGGGCATACCAGAAGCAGCACCAGGCATACCTCAAAAAGAGGTATCAAACTGGTGAAGCTACAACCCCAGGAATACTTGTGTGCCGAACTGCATAAGCGGCATGCGATAGACAGAGCTAAGCAATCCCATAACCATCGGATCAGATCTAAGCTCTGCAGTCCTGCCACGCCAGCTGTCAATGGTGGTGGACAATTAAACAACTAACTGGAGGAGGTGGCTCTACAAATATCCCCATCCTCAATGATGGGAGAGTCCAACACATCACTGCAGAAGATAAGGCTGATGCATCTGCAACAATATTCAGCCAGAAGTGCTGAGCTGATGATCCATCTCGGCCTCCTCCTGAAGTCCCCAGCATCACAGATTCCAGACTTCAGCTAATTTGATTCACTCTGTGTGATATCAAGAAACGACTGAAGACACTGGATACTGCAAAGGTTATGGGCCCTGACAATATTCCGGCAATAGTACTGAAGACCTGTGCTCAAGAACTTGCTGTGCCCCTATCCAAGCTGTTCCAGTACAGCTACAACACTGGCATCTATCCAGCAATGTGGAAAATGGCCCAGGTATGTCCTGTACACAAAAAGAAGGACAAGTCCAACCCAGCCAATTACTGCCCCATCAGTCTCCTCTCAATCATCAGTAAAGTGATGGAAGGTGTCATCGACTGTGCTATCAAGTAGCACTTGTTTAGCAATAACCTGCTCCATTGATGCTCAGTTTGGTTTCCACCAGGGCCACTCAGCTCCTGACCTCATTACAGCCTTGGTTCAAACATGGACAAAAGAGCTGAACTCAAGAGGTGAGGTGAGAGTGACTGCCCTTGACATCAAGGCAGCATTTGACCGAGTATAGCATCAAGGAGCCCTAGCAAAACTGAGGTCAATGGGAATCAGGGGGGAAAACTCACCATTGGTTGGAGTCATACCTAGCGCAAAGGAAGATGATTGTGGTTGTTGGAGGTCAATCATCTCAACTCCAGCACATCACTGCAGGAGTTCATCAGGGTAGTGTCCTAGGTCCAACCGTCTTCAGCTGTTTCATCAATGACCTTCCTTCAATCATAAGGTCAGAAGTGGGGATGTTCGCTGATGATTGCACAATATTCAGCACCATTCGTGACTCCTCAGATATTGAAGCAGTCAGTGTAGAAATGCAGCAAGACCTGGACAATAGCCAGGCTTGGGCTGACAAGTGGCAAATAACATTCACAACACACAAGTGCGAGGAAATGACTATTTCAAACAAGAGAGAATCTAACCATCTCCCCTTGACATTCAATGGCATTACAATCGCTGAATCCCCACTATCAACTTTCTGGGGGTTACCATTGACCAGAAACTGAACTGAACTGGAGTAACCATATAAATACCGTGGCTACAAGAGCAGGTCAGAGGCTAGGGATCCTGCGGCGAGTAACTAACCTCCTGACTCCCCAAAGCCTATCCACAAGGCACAAGTCAGGAGTGTGATGGAATACTCTCCACGTGCCTGGATGGGTACAGCTCCAACAACACTCAAGAAGCTCGACACCATCCAGGACAAAGCAGCCCACTTGATTGGAACCCCATCCACAAACATTCACTCCCTTCACCACTGATGCACAGTGGCAGCAGTGTGTACCATCTACAAGATGCACTACAACAATGCTCCAAGGCTCCTTAGACAGCACGTTCCAAACCCATGACCTCTACCACCTAGAAGGACAAGGGCATCAAGTTCCCCTCCAAGCCACACACCATCCTGACTTGGAACTATATCGACGTTCCTCCACTGTCACTAGGTCAAAATCTTGGAACTCCCTTCCTAACAACACTGTGGGTGTACCTACCCCACATGGACTGCAGCGGTTCAAGAAGGCAGCTCACCCCCACCTTCTCAAAGGCAGTTAGAGATGGGCAATAAATGCTGGTCTAGCCAGCGACGCCCACATCCCATGAATACATTTTTAAAAAACCATGGTTAAACCGCACCTGGAGTACTGTGTGCAGTTTTGGTCCCCTTACCTTAGGAAGAATATTATTGCCATGGAGAGAGTGCAATAAAGGTTCACCAGACCGTTTCCCAGGATGGCAGGACTGTCCTATGAAGAGAGATTGGGGAAATTGGGCCTGTATTCTCTAGAGTTTTGAAGAATGAGAGGTGATCTCATTGAAACCTGCAAAATACTTAAAGGGATAGACAGGTTAGATGCAGCTAAGATGTTTCCCATGGTTGGGGAGTCTAGAACCAGGGGACACAATTGCAAAATAAGGGAGAAGCCACTTAGGACAGAGATGAGGAGAAATTTCTTTACTCAGAGGGTTGTGAATCTTTGGAATTCTCGACCCCAGAGGGCTGTGGAAGCTCAGTCATTGAGTATGTTTAAAGCAGAAATTGACAGATTTCTAAATACAAATGACACAAGGGGATAGGAGGATAGTGTGGGAAAAAGGCATTAAAGTGAATATCAGCCATGATCGTATTGAATGGCAGAGCAGGCTCAATGGGCTGAATGGCCTACTCCTGTTCCTATGTTCCATGCCAACCAGATTGCCTTAAGTAGGGTATGTAATGAGGAAAACTATTCATTCTGACATTTATGAAAAAAATGTATTAAGAATAGTGTTACAGGTCAGTTTATAAATACTCAATTTTTGCTTTATAAATTTATTTTTAAAATTCATTTAATATTTATGCATACTCTGTAGAATGTATATTTCGATTTCAATTTTAAGATCACTGGCTTATGAGCAATACATTAATTTGATGGTCTTTTAAGTATTTATGCTCAAGCATAAAATATGTATTAATGTATTTAAAAAATCTAAAGCAGAATGAAAATGATTAGTAGATCTGCCATTAAACAGACAGTAATTAAATGGTGCAGCAAATTATTTGTAAATTCCACAATGCTTCCACTTAAATTTTTATTACCTTTCTTTCTGAAGTTTGTTTCTGCATGTTCCTCTGTGTGTATGTCATCCTTATTTCATTATTCATAAATATAAAGCAGAATGTCAGCATACATAACAGAGGATATTAACGGATCCACATTTTCCCAATGCATTCAAAGAACCTGAAGTGCATAGTAATTTCTGGTTGGATTGTTAAGGAATTCTACAAAGTGTTTTCTGAAAGGGAAAGACAATAAATCACAAGTGAAGCCAGCTGGTGCCATTTTCTTACAGCCTGTTGCAAAGAATTGCAGATCAGCACTCTGGTCAAACATGTGTGTGTGGGTGTGGGTGTGTGTGTAGGTGGGTGGGGTGTGTACCTACTCCCACAGAGAATAGGCGTCCTTAAATGGGGATTATATTTTAGGAAAGCACATGTCAGTAAGGGGAATTGTTTTATTGCACGGAGAACAGCATTCATACCTCGGTACGATATCAACTGCTTCACTAGATGGCATTATGGTAAGGAAGAAAATTATCTACTTTGTGTGAAGTTTATCTATATCAACAGAAATGCATCATATATTTTGTCAGGAACTAAAAGAAGATTAATGTCAGCTATTAAATGCCGACTAGCCCAAACCCAATATTTATGTGTGACAGTAATGGAGGTCATGACAAGTTATGTGACACCTTATTACCAGAAACATGTTCAGCATTTGCACATGTGCGAGCTGCTGTAGAATATTTTCCATTTTAGACATATAATGGTGATTGTTCATTCACATTCCTGTAGACTCTGCCTTCCCTGCCAATTACAGCAATCCATTTCAGATCTTAGAGAAAAGTGCTATGTAGCTCTTCTTGGATCATTTCCAAATGGAGTCTGTTTTGTAAGTCTTTTCAATATTTAAACAAAAAGTATTTGCCTTCCAATAGAATAAAACAGAAAAATTAATAATTTAAAATATTCTGCACATGCTGAAGTTGAATGATGCAAGGTAGCCTGAATGGCCTTTCCTCATCCATAAAGAGGTATCTAAAATTTCAATGTCTGCATTTATATCGTTCAAAAAAAAATTGCATCCACTGGATATACAGGGTGAAAGGAAGGATGCGAAAGCTTCAGAGAGGGTACAGAAAAGATTTACAAGAATGGTTCCAGGGCTGAGGGACTTCAATTGCATGCATAGACTGAAGAAGCTGGGGCTGTTCTCCTTAGAGAAGCGAAAGTTGAGAGATTTGATAGAGGTGTTCAAAATCATGAGAGGTCTAGATGGAGTAGATAGTGAGAAACTGTTCCCATTGGTGGAAGTGTCTAGAACCTCAGAACACCAATTTAGGGTGATTGGTAAAACAACCAAAGTTGTTTGCACTGGAGTGCTGACTTGGGTAGCTTTAGAATGCTAAAGTGAGAGTTTTGTGACTGAGGGTAATTAAAGGTTAGTTTTATCTGTAGTCTAGTCTTTCTTTTATTTAGCAAATTAACTTTACAGTTGCTGTTTGGGTTGGAGAAGGTGAGTTTTAGACCAGCTTTAAACAGAGTTCACTCAGGGTCTGCTTGCAGCTGCACCTTGTTAATTAGATAAATGGCTTAAACCAGTTTTCAGGGACTAGAGTCAGACGGTATAAAAGTGGCCCATCTTACAGTGCTGACTTGGGTTGCATTAGTGTACTAAAGTGGGAGTTTTGTGACTGAGGTATTCGGTGAGGAGGCGGCACAGTGGTGCAGTGGTTAGCACCGCAGCCTCACAGCTCCAGCGACCCGGGTTCAATTCTGGGTACTGCCTGTGTGGAGTTTGCAAGTTCTCCCTGTGTCTGCGTGGGTTTTCTCCGGGTGCTCCGGTTTCCTCCCACAAGCCAAAAGACTTGCAGGTTGGTAGGTAAATTGGCCATTATAAATTGCCCCTAGTATAGGTAGGTGGTAGGGAAATATAGGGACAGGTGGGGATGTGGTAGGAATATGGGATTAGTGTAGGATTAGTATAAATGGGTGGTTGATGGTCGGCACAGACTCGGTGGGCCGAAGGGCCTGTTTCAGTGCTGTATCTGTTTAAAAAAAAAATTTCCTGTCCTCAAAGAGCGTGAGGGGAGCCGAGAGTTTCCACAGAGCACAGCTGACTGGTAAGTCCAGGTGGGTATTTTTCAAGCTGCATTCATTGTTTTAGCAAGACTTAGTTGATTTTTTTTTTTTTACTATAATAGTCTTCTAAAGTTTTAAATTTAAAGGGTTTAGTCATGGCAGGAGAGCTTAAAGCCATGGTTTGCTCCTCTTGCTGCATGTGGGAATCCGGGAACATTTCCAGTCCCCGGGACCAGCATGTGTGCAGGAAGTGTGTCCAGCTGCAACTCCTGGAAGCTCGGGTTTCAGAGCTGGAACGGCGGCTAGAAACACTGTGGAGTATCCTCGAGTCTGAGAGCATCGTGGATAGCACGTTTAGAGAAGTGGTCACACCGCAGCTGAAGGGACTTGAGGAAGGAAGGGAATGGGTGACCACCAGGCAGTCCAAGAGAATCAGGCAGGTAGTTCAGGAGTCCCCTGGGGTCCCGCTTGCAAATTGGTATTCCATTTTGGAGGCTGATGAGGCTGGTTCCTCCAGGGAGTGTGGACAGAGCCAAGCTTCTGGCACCACAAGCAGCCTGTCTGCACAGGAAGGGGGAAAGAGAGGAAGAGCAATAGTAATAGGGGATTCGATAGTCAGGGGAACAGATAGGTGCTATTGTGGCCGTAAAGGTGACTCCAGGATGGTGTGTTGCCTCCCTGGTGCCAGGGTCCGGGATGTCACTGAATGGCTGCAGGGCATCCTGAAGGGGAAGGCTGATAAGGCAGAGGTCATGGTACATGTTGGTACAAATGACATGGGTAGAAAGAGGGATGAGGTCTTGCATCAAGAATTCAGGGAGTTAGGCAGCAGACTAAAAAGCAGGACCTCTCAGGTTGTAATCTCTGGATTACTCCCAGTGACACGTGCTGGTGAGCATAGAAATAGGAGAATAGCACAGATGAATGCGTGGCTTAAGAGTTGGTGCAGGAGGGTGGGTTTTAGATTCCTGCGCCACTGGGACCGTTTCTGGGGGTGGGACCTGTACAAGAGGGACAGTCTACATCTGAACCAGAGGGGGACTAACATCCTTGCTGACGGGTTTGCTAGTGCTGTTGGGAGGAGTTTAAACTAATTTGGCAGAGGGAGGAGACGCAGACTCCTAGCAGAATAGGGACATAGCTAAACACAGGAAAGCAAACAAGTCAGAGGGAATACAGCGGAAGTAAGTTTCAAGGGAGTAAGACCAGATGGATGGCCTCTACTTTAATGCCAGGAGTATTACAGGTAAAACGGATGAGTTAAGGGCAAGGATTGAAATGTGGAAATGTGATATAGTAGCCATCATGGAGACATGGTTGAGGGAGGGGCAGGATTGGCAGCTCAATATCCCGGGATATAGAATCTTCAGGCGAGACAGAGGAGGGGGTACAAGAGGAGGGGGCATTGCAATATTAGTTAAGGAGTCAGCTACTGCAGTAAGGAGAGATGATATCTTGGAGGGGGCATCAAATGAAGCTTTATGGGTAGAGTTTAGGAATAAAAAAGGGACAGCCACATTGCTAGGTGTTTATTATAGACCCCCAGATAGTCAGCGGGAAATTGAGGAGCAAATATATGCACAATTTGCAGAGGTGTGTAAAAATAATAGGGTAATTATATTAGGTGATTTCAACTTTCCCAACATTAATTGGGATAGTTATCATGTTAAGGGCTTAGATGGAATGGAGTTCTTAAAATGTATACAGGAGAACTTTTAAGCTAAATATGTAGAAGATCCAACTAGGGTAGGTGCAGTGCTGGACCTAATTCTGGAGAATGAAGCCGGACAGGTGGCTGATGTGTTGGTGGGGTATCATTTTGGTGATAGCGACCACAACATGGTACAATTTAAGCTTGTTATGGAGAAAGAAATAGACAAATTGCAAAAAAAGGTTTTGGATTGGGGGAGAGCGAATTTTAGTAAAATAAGGCAGGATCTGGCCAAGGTAGACTGGAAAGAGTTACTTGTCAGGAAATCTACAGAAGAGCAGTGGGGGGCATTCAAAAAGGAAATGGGGAGGGTACAGGCCCAACATGTTCCCTCTAGGGTAACAGGTAGGAGCAACAAGCCCAGAGAACCATGGATGACCAGAAACATTCAGGGTACGATGAGAAGGAAAAGAGAGGCTTTTAGCAAATACAAGGAGAGCAAATCAACGGAAGCATTAGTGGAGTACAGAAAGTGTAGGATGGAGCTTAAGAAAGCAATTAGGAGAGCAAAGGGGGGATATGAGAAAGCTCTGGCTGGTAAAAGTAAGGATAATCCCAAGATATTCTATAAGTATATCAATGGGAAGAGGATAACCAGGGAAAGAGTAGGACCCATTAGGGACCAAGGGGAAAATTTGTGGGTGGAGCCAGAGGACATTGGTAGGGTGTTGAACGAATACTTCATATCTGTCTTCACCCAAGAAAATGAGGATGTAGATATGGAACTTAGAGAGAGAGACTGTGAGGTTCTTGAGCAAATTGTCATAGGGAGTGACAAGGTATTGGAGGTTTTGGAATGCTTAAAAGTGGACAAATCTCCAGGTCCGGACGATTTGTGTCCCAGGATGCTGTGGGATGCGAGGGTGGAGATTGTAGGGACTCTGACCCAATTTTTAATTCCTCTCTGGCCATGGGGAAGGTGCCAGAGGACAGGAAAACAGCTAATGTGGTCCCACTATTTAAGAAACGTTGTAGAGATAAGCCAGGGAACTATACACTAGAGTCTCACGTCAGTGGTAGGGAAACTATTGGAGAAAATTCTGAAGGAGAGAATCTATCTCCACTTGGAGAGGCAAAATTTGATTAGGAATAGTCAGCATGGCTTTGTCAGAGGGAGGTCATGCCCAACAAATTTGATTCAATTTTTTGAGCATGTGACCAGACGTGTAGATGAGGGTAGTGCAGTTTACATGGATTTCAGCAAAGCTTTTGACAAGGTCCCACATGGGAGACTTATCAAGAAAGCAAATGCACATGGGATACAAGATAACTTGATGAGGTGGATTCAAAATTGGCTTAGCTGTCGGAGACAGTGTGATGACAGACGGCTGTTTTAGTGACTGGAAGCCAGTGTCAAGTGGCGTACCACAGGGATCTGTGCTGGGTCCCCTATTGTTTGTCATTTATATAAACGACATAGATGACTATGTGGGGGGTAGGATCAGTAAGTTCGCGGATGACACAAAGATTGGCCGAGTGGTTAACAGTGAGGTTGAGTGTCTTGGGTTACAGGAAGATATAGACGGGATGGTCAAATGGGCAGAAAAGTGGCAGATAGAATTTAACCCTGAAAAGTGTGAGGTGATACACTTTGGAAGGAGTAATGTGACACGGAAGTATTCAATGAATGGCCTGACACTGGAAAGTTCCAAGGAACAAAGGGACCTTGGTGTGTTTGTCCATAGATCTCTGAAGGCAGAAGGGCAGGTTAATAGGGTGGTGAAAAAGGCATATGGGACACTTGCCTTTATCAATCGAGGCATAGATTACAAAAGCAGGGAGGTCATGTTGGAATTGTATAGAACTTTGGTAAGCCCACAGCTGGAGTACTGTGTGCAATTCTGGTCACCACATTATAGGAAGGATGTGACTGCACTGGAGGGGGTGCAGAGGCGATTCACCAGGATGTTGCCTGGGATAGAACATTTAAGCTATGAAGAGAGGTTGGATAGGCTTGGATTGTTTTCACTGGAGCAGAGAAGACTGAGGAGTGACCTGATCAAGGTGTACAAGATTATGAGGGGCATGGACAGGGTGGAAAGGGAGCAGCTGTTCCCCTTAGTTGAAGGGTCAGTTATGAGGGACACAAGTTTAAGGCGAGGGGCAGGAAGTTTAAGGGGGACTTGAGGAATAACGTTTTTTTACCCAGAGGGTGGTGACGGTCTGGAATGTACTGCCTGGGAGGGTGGTAGAAGTGGGTTGCCTCACATCCTTTAAAAAGTACCTGGATAAGCACTTGGCACGCCATAACATTCAAGGCTATGGGCCAAGTGCTGGCAAATGGGATTAGGTAGACAGGTCAGGTGTCTTTAATGCATCGGTGCAGACTCAATGGGCCGAAGGGCCTGTTCGGCACTGTATTATTCTGTGATTCTGTGACATGAGGAAACAATATTTTTATGCAGTGAATGGTTACGATCTGGAATGCACTGCCTGAAAGCATGAAGGAGGCCGATAGAATTGTAACTTTCAAAAAGAAATTGGATAAACACCTGAAGGGGAAAAAAGTTGCAGAGCTACAGGAAAAGGGTGGGGAAGTGGGACTAGATAAATTGTTCGGAGCTGGCAGAGGGTCAATGGGCTGACTGGCCTCTTTCTATACTGTAACCATTCTGTGATTCTATCTACTCATATGAAGTGAAATTTAAAAGTGCAAAAAATTCAATGAGGAAGTTCATAAAGTATTAATTACCTAAAAAGGATGCATTCAAATGCAAGCCTATAACTAATCCTTTAATTTCCTTTAAAACACTGCAAAAAATGTGTGAAGTTCACATAAACAGTTTAAGTAATTTTTATTTGTTTATGAACTCAGTATTAATCAATGGGCACACTTCAAATGTACAACTACATAAGTGTCTACACATAGGCCAAAGTTACTGTTACACAAAATCATATCTCTACTATCGCAGAGCTACATGATTAAATGAAAATACCAACTCCCGTGAGGTTCACAGCAATTAGAATGTATGGCAACAGTATTGGCTGGGGGTATTTAAAGAAGTTATCTCCTTCACAGGTCAAGCTCATAATTGGGATACCTCAGCAACTAAAGGCAATTAAAATATGCAGACTTTTTTGTTGTTACGTAAACTTAAGACAGTAAATTAGGTTTGCATTAGTCAGGTTTCAGTAAACAATTTGATGTGTTGCAAGATTGTGATTTCGGTTTACACACATTTAATTATTTCTGTTGCATTTGAGACTTGTGAAATTTAACAAACAAGACTTTTTTTTTTAACAAAAATGTATCTCTCTCTCTCCAGGATGGGTATTCCTTTCCTGGCAATAAAGCAAGTTTCTAAGATTATTCACATTCATCAGTCCCTAATGCATGATTGAAACATTGAAAACTAGTTGCTGGAATTCATCTCAAGATTCCAAAAGATGTATAACAAAGGGGAATGTCATCAATGCCTGCAATTTTAATCATGTGCTTGTTTACATGAGGGAAGATCTGCTGTCCATTATGTGTAACAAAATCATAAACCTGTTCTTTATAAACTGTTTTACTATTTTTCTGTACATAGTACACAGAAACAAATCTTCCATCATAATTATTACTTGAAGGCGGTTATAATCATGCATGTAATTTAAGTGAAATAGATATAGAAATATATCTATATTAATCGATATATCACGTCATTCCATGACAATATGAAAGGCACAATTCAGCATAGTGGCACAATTCAGCAGACCCCTTTCCAATCCTGAGTGGCGTGAAACAGGGCTGTGTTCTCGCACCTACACTGTTTGGGATCTTCTTCTCCCTGCTGCTCTCACATGCATTCAAGTCCTCAGAAGAAGGAATTTTCCTCCACACAAGATCAGGGGGCAGGTTGTTCAACCTTGCCCGTCTAAAAGCGAAAACCAAAGTACGGAAAGTCCTCATCAGGGAACTCCTCTTTGCGGACGATGCTGCATTAACATCTCACACTGAAGAGTGTCTGCGGAGACTCATCAACAGGTTTGCGGCTGCCTGCAATGAATTTGTCCTAACCATCAGCCTCGAGAAAACGAACATCATGGGACAGGACGTCAGAAATGCCCCATCTATCAATATCGGTGACCACACTCTGGAAGTGGTTCAAGAGTTCACCTACCTAGGCTCAACTATCACCAGTAACCTGTCTCTCGATGCAGAATTAAACAAGCGCATGGGAAAGGCTTCCACTGCTATGTCCAGACTGGCCAAGAGAGTGTGGGAAAATGGTGCACTGACACAGAACACAAAAGTCCAAGTGTATCAAGCCTGTGTCCTCAGTACCTTGCTCTAGGGCAGCGAGGCCTGGACAACGTATGTCAGCCAAGAGCGACGTCATTCCATCTTGGCTGCCTCCGGAGAATCCTTGGCATCAGGTGGCAGGACCGTATCTCCAACACAGAAGTCCTCAAGGCAGCCAACATCCCCAGCATATACACCCCACTGACCCAGCGGCGCTTGAGATGGCTTGGCCATGTGAGCCGCATGGAAGATGGCAGGATCCCCAAGGACACATTGTACAGCGATCTCGCCACTGGTACCAGACCCACCGGCCATCCATGGCTCCGCTTTAAAGATGTCTGCAAACGTGACATGAAGTCCTGTGACATTGATCACAAGTCGTGGGAGTCAGTTGCCAGTGATCGCCAGAGCTGGCGGGCAACCATAAAGGCGGGGCTAAAGTGTGGCTAGTTGAAGAGACTTAGCAGTTGGCAGGAAAAAAGACAGAAGTGCAAGAGGCGAGCCAACTGTGTAACAGCCCTGACAACCAATTTTATCTGCAGCACCTGTGGAAGAGTCTGTCACTCTAGAATTGGCCTTTATAGCCACTCCAGGCGCTGCTGCACAAACCACTGACCACCTCCAGGCGCTTACCCATTGTCTCTCGAGACAAGGAGGCCAAAGACAAGACTAGACTAGACATAGAAATAATTTTTCTTTCAGTATATGGTTAGATGCTGGCACAAAGATACCCAAATGTAGAAACCTAAGTATATCACCATAATATTATTGTATGATATACTTGCACTACAGTAAGTTTTGTCCATCAAGACAGATTGTAATAAAAATACTTCTGGCAGTTCCTAATTGAGTGACTTGCTTTTGCACTTACTTCAGAGTCTTTCACATGGACCAGCAACATTTCTAGTTCCACATACTCAGGGGTGATATCTGCTGTCGTTCAGCATGGGAATTACAAAAATAGAGTTGTTTCCCTGATGTTATAGCCAACATATTTTCTTGCTTGGTGCATGACAAGGCTCCTAATGGATGGCTGATACCAAACTATTCAGTTTTTCGCCTAGCCCAAGGTGAAAATTACCCGCTATGTATAGGGAGAAATTAAGTAGCATATTTATTATTTTATCTATCAAGAATAGTGGACTGTATGATTGTGTTTTATATCTGTGCTCCAGAACTAGCCAAGCTGTTCCAGCGGTAATGTGGAAAATTGCCCAGGTATGTCGTGTCCACAAAATGCAGGATAAATTAACCCAGCCAATTACAGTCCCCCATCAGCCTCCTGTCAGTCATCAGCAAAGAGATGGAAGGAGTCATCAACAGTGCAATCGAGCATCCCTTGCTCACCAATGCTTAGTTTGGGTTCCAGCTCCAGATCTCATCATAGCTTTGGTCCAAACATGGACACAAGCAATTCCAGATGAGGCGAGAGTGATTGCTCTTGATATCAAGACAACATTTGACTGAGTGTGGCACCAAGGACTCCTCGTGAAACTGAAATCAATGGAAAATCAAGGGGAAAACTCTCCAACTGGCTGGAGTCATACCTAGCACAAAAGGAAGATGCTTGTGGTTGTGGGAGGCCAATCATCTCAGTCCCAAGACATCACTTGAATAACTCCTCAAGACAGTGTCCTGGGTCCAATTATCTTCAGCTGCTTCATCAACATGTTAAAATATAATTCCCTTTTTTAGTTTACAGCACTAAGCTTTGCTAGATTGCAATTTAGTATTAAGTTTTGTTAGTGTATAGTTTGTGTGGGAGAATCTAGAACTGGGGTCACTATTTAAAAATAAGGGGTCACCCATTTAAGACAGAGATGAGGAAACAATTTTTCTCTGAGGGTTGTGAGTCTTTGGAACTCTCTTCTCAAAAGGCAGTGGAAGCAGAGTCTTTAAATATTTTCAGACAGAGGTAAATAGATTCTTGATAAGCAAGGGGGTAAAAGGTTATCGGGGGTAGTTAAAGTTACAATCAAATCAGCCATGATCTTATTGAATGGCAGAGCAGACTTGAGGGGCCGTGTGGCCTACACCTGCTAGTAATTCATATGTTTGTATGTTCATATGTTATTTTATTCTTTAGAATTAATGAAAAAATAGTGTTGAAACAATCAAGGTCCATACAGTGAGTCTTCATTTGCAAGAACAGATAACAGTTCGTGGAGTCTGAGTAAGAGATAAGAAGTCACAAGACGCTGTCTGCATCTGGACAAGTACATGCCATCTGTATGTTATTTCAGGTATAATGTTTGGAAATTGAGCTTTTGTTAGCATAGAAACGATCAAGACAATCATAGACAAGTAGCAGCAATGGGCATCCATGGTTCTGACTCCTACCCAAATTCAACCAGGTAATATTATTTCTTGCTCCAATTTATTAATTACTGCTCGGATACTTGTATGCATCGATCTCTGTTTCACTTCTCAAAATAAACTGTTACTCCAACCAATTAGGGTTGGTCTAACCAATTGGTCAAGAAAAGAGGCCTAAAAGTTAATTAACAACCTTCCCTCCATCATAAGATCAGAAGTGGGGCCATTCATTGATGATCGCATCATGTTCAGCTCCATTCAATAAAGCAATCTCACATTTAACAAGATCTGGACAACATCTAAGCTTGGGCTGATAAGTGGCAATAACATTTGTCCCACACGACTGTAGTATAATGTAATGCAGGATTGTTACTGGGCAGAATATGTAAATAATTTGGGAGTATCACAGGAAGTGATGTAACAGAACTTGTACAGATCCCTTGTGTAGAGTAAAAGTGGAAGCCATAGATGTCAGACGTATGTAAATAAATTCCTGTTCCTGTAACCATCTAGTTCTTAGATATTCTATTCTAAGCCTCAATAGCATCAGAATATTACATGGTGGCAACAGTAAACTGAAGGACAACTGGAAAAATCATTACCCTTACCAGAGAACTTCAAGAAAATAGCTGGACAGAACCAAGCAGAGGCGTGGCTGAAATGGGTCTGAAGGTTTGCTAGATACCATACAGCATTGTGTCTCGCACAGAAGCCAGACAAGGAGCCGGTCAGTGCGTTATTATGTGCCATGGAGGGGTGTGCAGACAACATCCTCATATCACAGGGCCTAGATGAAGAAAAAGCTATGTACATGGCAGTCATGAAGGCTCTGGAATCTTTAACTTAAGAAAAACGTAATTGTCAAGTGTGCCAAATTCAACAAACGTTCTCAGCAGAGAGGAGAAAGCATTGATTCATTTATTAATGACTTATATAAGCTCACTGAAGATTGCGAATACACCTGTTTGCAGGAAGAGTTAATTAGAGACAGGATCGTGATCAAAATAGTAGACGACACTCTCTGCAGGATCATCTGCAGTCGAGGGATGATCTTACATTACCCAAGGCGATTCAGTTAAGCAGGCAAGCAGAGGTTAGAAAATGTAAAGGTCTTGTTGTTAAAGGAGGCATGGAGTGTCCAATCTTGAAAGCACCAGACTCCATTGAATACTTAAAGTGAAGGAGAAAAATGGCAGTAAAAGGCAAGAAGAGCATCTAGAGGCAGCAGCATCTCATTGTAGTAGGTGTGGCCGAGTGAGGCACCGGCAGGAAAATTGCCCAACCGGAGAAGCAGAGTGTTTTGCATGTAAAAAGAGAGGGCACTTCCAATTGGTATGCTGCAGTAAGAAACCAGGGATTCAAAATATAAAAGGCAAATCCAAAGAAAATTTAAAAAAAGTTAATGAGGTACAGGATGCACAAATGTGTTGAATTTCCAGGAAAAATTCACAGAGCAAGTGAAGATTCCTGGACAGCAGAGATTTTTCTCGGTGGCTATCACACAAGATTCAAACTGGACACTGGAATAGCAGTTTCAGTACTAGCAGACACGGAACCATGACTGAAGGAGATAAGCATTAGACCTACAAGTAAAAAACTGCTCAGGGCTGGGGGCATCAAGCTGAATGTAATAGGAGAGTTGAAAACAATTCTGAGTTACCAGGGAAAAGAAATTCCTGAGATATTATATTTTATCAAGAATCAGAAAAGCTTGCATAGATTTACAGTTAATATGCAGAGTTGAAGAGCTTAAAGGTATGGAGGAACAGCCAAGGAATTTTAGGGTTGAATAATTTCAGGAATTCAAAGGATTGGGAGAACTATAAACAGCCTACTACATCACTTTAAGAAAGGATACAGAACCATTGTGTTTATATACACCTAGAAAATTTCCACACCCACTCCTAGAGAAAATTAAGAAGGAAATCGTGTTAATGACCAAACAGGTAGTCATCTCACCTGGTACTTTGCATTTTCCCCAATTACGGACTCCTTGTTTTAGAACCCAAAAATCTGGGAGGGCAAAACCCATTGTTGTTCAGGTGTTAGCGGTTGGAGTCTCTATTTTTCAGAAGACAGTCTGATCTGTGTTCTCAATTGTCCTGGCAACTGTTTGCAGAGTGGAGGTGAGATCACCTGACCTTCTGGACTCCATCTTAAAAATTGTGATTTTTAAAAGTTCAAGACATAATCATGTTGCAAGGCCCAGCATTCATAACATACAGTATACTGTATTCGCTGCTCACAGTGTGGTCTCCTCTACATTGGGGAGACTAAGCGCAGACTGGGTGACCACTTTGCGGAACATCTCCACTTAGTCCGAAAGCGTAACCCCGAGCTTCCGGTTGCTTGCCATTTCAACACTCCCCCCTGCTCTCATGCTCACATCTCTGTCCTGGGATTGCTGCAGTGTTCCAGTGAACATGAACGCAAGCTCGAGGAACAGCATCTCATTTACCGATTAGGCACACTACAGCCTGCCGGACTGAACATTGAGTTCAATAATTTCAGAGCATGACAGACCCCCATTTTACTTTCATTTTTAGTTATTTTTTCTTCCTTTTTTTTTTAAACATTCTTTTTTACATTTTTTACAATCTTTTTTTTTGCATTTATTTCATTTCATCTTTGTTTGTTCAGTTTGCTTACCCACTGTTTTTTTTCAGGTTTGCACTTGCTGCTGTTCAATATTCAGTGTATTTACACCTAATCTGTACTAATGCTTTGTCTTTCAACACACCATTAACATATTGTTTGCCTTTGCTCTGTGACCTTTTGGTCAGCTATGTGGCCTTGTCCAATCTACACCTTCTCCTTTGTTATCTCTTGCCCCACCCCCACCTCACTTGCTTATAACCTGTGACATTTTTAATATTTGTCAGTTCCGAAGAAGGGTCACTGACCCGAAACGTTAACTCTGCTTCTCTTTCCACAGATGCTGCCAGACCTGCTGAATGATTCCAGCATTTCTTGTTTTTATCCCTCTATGCCTTGTTCATTCAAGTACCTGTCCAGATGCCTCTTAAATGTTGCTACTGTTCCTGCTTCCACCACCTCCTCAGGCAGCTCATTCCAGATACCCACTATTCTTTGTGTGAAAAATTTACCCCTTTGATCCCCTTTAAACCTCCTCCCTCTCACCTTAAATCTATGCCCTCTAGTTTTAGTCACCCCTACCATGGGAAACAGACTCTGGCTATCAACCCTATCTATGCCTCTCAATTTTATATACCTCTATCATGTCCCCTCTCAGCCTCCTTTGCTCCAGGGAAAACAGACCCAGCCTATCCAATCTCTCTTTATAACTCAAGCCCTCCAAACCAGGCAACATCCTGGTGAAACTTTTCTGCACCCTCTCTAGCTTTATCACATCTTTCCTGTAGTGCGGCGACCAGAACTGCACACAGTACTCCAAATGCAGCCTAACCAATGTTATGTACAACTGTAACTTGACGTCCCAACTCTTGTTCTCAGTGCCTTGGCCGATGAAGGCAAGCATGCCATATGCCTTCTTCGCCACCCTGTCTACCTGTGTTGCCACTTTCAGGGAACTATGTTTTTTTTTATTCATTCGTGGGATGTGGGCGTCGCAGGCCAGGCCAGCATTTATTGCCCATCCCTAATTGCCCTTGAACTAAGTGGCTTGCTAGGCCATTTCAAGGGCATGTAAGAGTCAACCACATTGCTGTGGGTCTGGAGTCACATGTAGGCCAGACCAGGTAAGGACAGCAGATTTCCTTCCCTAAAGGACATTAGTGAACCAGATGGGTTTTTACAACAATCGACAATGGTTTCATGGCCATCATTAGACTAGCTTTTAATTCCAGATTTATTAATTAAATTCAAATTCCACCTTCTGCTGTGCTGGGATTCGAACCCATGTCCCCAGAGAAATACCCTGGGTCTCTGGGTTACTAGTGCAGTGACAATACCAGTATGCCACCGCCTTGCACCCCAAGGTGTCTCTGCTCAAGAACACTCCCCAAGGCCCTGCCATTCACTGTATATGGCCTGCCCTGGTTTAACTTCCCAAAATGCATCACTTCGTACTTGTCTGCATTAAATTCCATTTGCCACTCCCTTGCCCACTTTCCCAGTTTATCTATATACTGTTGTAACCTTAGACAACCTTCTTCACTATCCACTATACCACCAATTTTGGTGTCATCTGCAGACTTACTGATCATGCCCCCTACATTCACATCCAAGTCATTAATATATATGACAAACAACAGAGGGCCCAGCACCGATCCCTGTGGCACACCACTAATCACTGGCCTCCAATCTGAAAAACAACCCTCCAGTACCACCCTCTGCCTCCTATCACCAAGCCAATTTTGTATCCAATTTGCTAGCTCACCCTGGATCCCATGTGTTCGAACCTTCTGGACCAGCCTACCATGTGGGACCTTGTCAAAGGCCTTGCTAAAGTCCATGTAGACAATGTCCATCACCCTACCCTCGTCAAGCCTCTTGGTCACCTCCTCAAAAAACTCAATCAAATTCATGAGACATGATTTCCCACGCACAAAGCCATGCTGACTATCCCTAATCAGACCATGCCTTTCCAAATGCACATAAATCCTGTCTCTCAGAATCCCTTCCAATAACTTTCCCACCACTGATGTAAGGCTCACTGGTCTGTAGTTCCCTGGTTTATCCCTGCTTCCCTTCTTAAATAATGGCACAACATTTGCTATCCTCCAGTCTTCTGGTACCTCACCTATGGCTAACGATGATACAAAAATCTCTGCCAGGGCCCCAGCAATCTCCTCCCTTGCTTCCCATAGCATCCTAGGATATACCTGGTCAGGCCCTGGGGATTTATCCACCTTAATGCATTTAAAAACCTCCAACACCTCCTCCTTTGTGATGTTGATATGCTCCAGGACATCGCTGTTCCCTCCCTTGAACTCATTAGCTACCATGACCTTCTCCACGGTAAATACAGACGAGAAGTATTCATTTAAGACCTCGCCCATTTCCTGTGGCTCCACACATAGATTACCACACTGATCCTTAAGGGGACCTACTCTCTCCCTAGCTATCCTTTTACTCTTAATATACTTATAGAATCTTTTAGGATTCTCCTTTATCTTATCTGCCAGGGAAATCTCATGGCCCCTTTTCGTCCTCCTAATTTCCTTCTTAAGTGTAGTTCTACATCCCCTATACTCCTCGAGGGACTCGCTTGATTCCAGCTGCCTATACCTGACATATGCCTCCTTCTTTGTCCTGACCAGACCCTCAATATCCCTAGTCAGCCAAGGTTCCCTAAACTTGCCAGCCTTGCCCTTCCATCTAACAGGAACATGCTGGCCCTGAACTCTTCCTATCTCACTTTTAAAAGCCTCCCACTTGCCAGACGTCCCTTTACCTGTAAACAGCCTCTCCCATTCAACTTTTGAGAGTTCCTGTCTGATGCCATTGAAATTAGCCTTCCCCCAATTTAGGACTTCAACCTGAGGACCAGTCCTATCCTTTTCCATAACTAGTTTGAAGCTAATAGAGTTATGGTCACTGGTCCCAAATTGCTCCCCCACTGACACATCAACCACCTACCCATCCTCATTTTCTAAGAGGAGGTCGAGTGTAGCCCCTTCTCTAGTAGGGCCATCCACATACTGCTTCAGAAAACTATCCTGGACACACTTTACAAATTCTTCCCTTAGCACTAAGGTAGTCCCAGTCAATATTAGGGGAGTTAAAATCACCTACTATTACAACCCTATAATTCCTACACCCATCTGTGATTTCCCTACATATATGCTCCTCCACTTCCCTCTGACAATTGCGGGGCCTGTAGTATAATCCCAAAGTGATCACCCCTTTCTTATTTCTAAGTTCTACCCATATGGCCTCGCTGGACATTCCCCCCGGGATATCTTCTCTAAGTACTGTCATGATGTCCTCCCTAATCAATAGTGCAACTCCACCCCTGTCATGCTGGAAGCATTGGTACCCGGAACATTGAGCTGCCAGTCCTGCCCATCCCTCAACCACGTTTTCGTAATAGCTATAATATCACAATCCCAAGTAACGATCCATGCTCTGAGTTCATCTGCCCTACCTGTAAGGCTTCTTGCATTAAAGAAATGCAGTTGAGCCTCCCAGACCTTCCACGCTCCCTGTCCTGCCCCTGCCCGGCCTGCCTACTGGACTTACTTGCTTTAACCTCTACATTTGCCTCAACTATCTCATCGAAGAGACTACTACTTTGGGTCCCACCCCTCTGCAAGACTAGGTTAAACCCTCCCGAGTAGTACTAGCAAACTTCCCCGCAAGGATATTGGTCCCCTTCCAGTACAGATGCAACCCTTCCTTCTTGTACAGGTCACGTCTGCACCAGACGAGATCCCAATGATCAAGTAGCTGAAGCCCTGCCTACACCAGCTCTTCAGCCACGCATCCATTTGCCTTATTCCTACCCTCACGAACATGTGGCACAGGGAATAATCCTGAGATTACAACCCTAGAGGTCCTGCTTTTTAACCTTCTGCTTAACTCCCTATATTCACTTTGCAGGACCTCATCTCTCTTCCTGCCTATGTCATTAGTATCAATATGGACCACGACCTCTGGCTGTTCACCCTCCCCTTTCAAAATGTCCTGCAGCCGCTCCGAGACATCTTTGACCCTAGCACCAGGGAGGCAAAATACCATCCTGGAATATCGTTTGCGGCCTCAGAAACGCCTGTCTGCACCCCTTATGTAGAATCCCCTATCACTATAATGATACAAGTAACATCCCAGTATTAGCTGTAAGTCAGGAAATGGAAGGGAGGGAGGAACTCAAAGAAAGTTACAATCACCAGGGAAGTGGTACTGAACAATAGTTGGAGCTGTGGGCTGACAAGTCCCTGGGTCCTGATGGACTTCATCCTAGGGTGTTAAAAGAAGTGGCTAGTGTTTTCCCCAAAGCACAAAGCTACTTTCAGTTTCCCTTCCAAGTACCATATATTCTCTCATTCTCAAGCCCACATATACAATCATGACAGTGGCAAGGACAAATGCCCCTAGTTAGCAGGGTCCTCTTTAAATATGCATATCAGGCTCGGACTATGGTCATTAGCTGTGCCCTGAGGGGAGAGGTGGGGCGGGGGGGGGAAGCAGTGGTGGTTTGCCTGCCAGACCATACCTGTTATGAACAGCAGTCAGAACGAGAAAAGACCTAGCAAAGCAAACTTTATTTTTTCTTTAGTTTCCTGCGAACCAAGAGGAACAGGGGAGTTCCTCCAGACCTCACAATGAGACATTATGCTTCCCTGTCCCAAACTTTCTCCTCCCTCCCCCGACAGTGATTCCCAGAACATTTACCACCTGCTGGGAACCATACCCCTGGGTCCCCCAATAGCAGCATGATGCTGATCGATTTTTAACTGCTGTACAGCCGCTTCCCACTGATTTTCCAATCCTTTGCTAACGAGGCACGGCCATTGAAATGGGCCGAGCCTGCCAGCTGCTGCTCCTAGATGGGCACATTGTTCATTTGCTGTGTTCACGCCTGGAGTTAATAATCACATTCAAGGTGTTTGGGATCATTTTAAACTTTGACAGATATTGTGAAACAGCTGGAAGAAGTTAATGGAAATGAAAATCAAAAGAGTTGTATAATGGATGGGTGGTTGATCGGATATCAAATATTTTACCCGAATCACCCAAAGTCAAAATTACCCCATCAGTCTTGTGCGGCAAATGAATGCAAACGTTACCAACCATGTTGCAATAAAGGGAAAAGGAGTTTACAAATAAGCAGGAAAGCACCAATAGAATTTGAGAGAGAGAGAAACCAGCGATGCCAGTCCATGATTTTTTCTTAAACAGATCATCAGATTGGTAGTCAAAAACTTAGTTTATGTTAGTCATGGCTACATCACTAAAATTAGTACAAATTAGGTAACACACTACTTAATATCAACACTTCTGTTAATCTAATGCTGCCTATTGGCAGAACCAGGAGATTCTCAAGGAAAGAACTTAAAAATATGTTATTTATTTGCCAATTTTCCATCCATAAGCATGTACTTTGCATTTTCTCAGCATCTCAATGAACCCTGGCTAATATTAAGAACCCACCTGGGTAGGAAATTAGAGCATAGACACACCCTATCACTCTGTTACTTTAGACCAAAGTGCCACATCACTGGACCACTTATTTCATATTTTAAATGAACTGGATTGTTTAAGGTTACAACTTAGGAGTTAACACCTACCTTGATCAGGTGACCATAATAGTGGTGTATTTTATTGTTTGCTAATCATCTTTATGAAACCTGTGGCAGCAATGTTGGATAACAAAGAAACAGAATTCAATTGGAACAGTGTGTGCAATTTTTATAATTTTGCAATGATGAACTCACTTTTAAATCTGATTCCAGATATCTTGCATTTTGCCTATTGCTCTAATTCAAATCTTAGGTATACATTCTGGATCCTGATTTCAAATTAAAGTGCTGCAAGTTCTTCATTGGCTGTAAAGTGAATCAAGACCACCCAAGTTGTGAAAGGTGCTATATAAATGCTCATCACTCTGTTGATATGTAAACAAACATGGCAACTAATTTATCCTTGCCAAGTGTTCACTGTTATAAATTCAGATCTTCAGACACCTTCTTGGGTTCAGTGGTGTTACTCGATCCCATAAGTGGTCTGAGCTTACTTTTTATAGGAATTGACTCTCACTAGCTAGTGTTACTGTACCGCCTTGTGATCTGAACTGGATATTTATGTCTTTTGCACATGTATTTCTTCAATCTCTCCCAAGGCAGACTGATGAGATGAGACATAAGAAAAATCATTAAGCTGCTTTATTTCATGGTGAGTGAATATATATCAGTAATCAGGCTCACTTATTCAACAAAAACTTACAATGATATAAAACAAACAACAATTTGTATTTATGTACTGCCTGTAATTCTGTAAAATGCCGCAAGGTGCTTTGCACAAATTTAATGGAATTAATTTAGAGTAGGTGGGATGGGAATCTGATTCCATAGATGTATACTGACAACTTCTATCCTTTCAATGCAAAATATTAATCTAAAATGAAGGCTACATCATGTTTTCTCATATCATTGAGTCATCTTACTTGACTTAAACAAGAGGTCCTCCAACATTTCCAACCTCTTCACTGCAGTGAGAGGCCTCACAGCTTTCTCTTAAACAAAACCTGACTGTCCTTACAGTCTTACAGCTTCAAGAAGTCTTTTTGCCCATCTCTGCCAGGGAAAACAGGAACGACAGTGGATCAAACGACTTTTCAATCCAACAGGCACGAGGTGCTTTTCGACTACCCAGACAAGCTAATGAATTGTATATTGTTTAGTGTCCAGGAACTGATCTTCAATTAGCACATTAACCACCTTTCTGCATGCCTTTCTTAAACACATGGAATACATTTGGTTAAAAAAAAGCACTGAAAAATAAATCATTTTCAAATCCTGCAAAAAGTGGAGTGGTCAAACAAATCCTAAAATTTGCTAGCCACAAAGAGCAAATTAAAGATAGTGTTTTAGGTGGCCTTGGTTCAAGGAAAATATTTACCTGAAGAAGAGTATGCTGCTTTTCTTCAAATAATGTCACAAGATCAACAGGAAGACAGGATCTCAGATTAATGCATCATCCAAAAGCTGGTGCTTCCAACAGTGCAGCAGTCCCTTCAGATTTCACTGAAGTGTCAGCCAGGGTTGTGCGCTTATGTCCATGGTGGGACTTGAATGCAAAAGCTTCTGACTCAGAGGCAAGAATGAGCCAAACTGATAAAAGTATAAAACATTTCCCTTTATTGGATAATTGATTTTCCAGAATGTTTTATATGCTTGAGAGTTTTAAAAGCATATTAAATTAGGAAGAGTAAATTAAGTTTCCAGCTACTTCTAGAATGAACATATTTCACACAATTCATCAGTGAATGGGAGATCTTGACTCAATGGGCTGAATTTTCCCAGCCCATTGGCAACAGGCTGGGAGACTGGAGGGCTGACAAAATGCCAAATTGCCAGTGGCAGGAAACTTAGTGGCCAATTGCGCCACTTAAGTGGCCAACTGAGGGCCACTTTCCACCTCCGTGGGCACTTTGCCCACATCAGGAGGGCCTGCCGCCGCATGGGAGACTGCCAGGTAAACCCTGGCAACCTCCCAGCTGATTCCAGGGCCAGGGGATGGAATGCTCTTTGAAGGGAACTCCATGGCCCAAAGAGGGGCCGCCCTCATGGCAACAGTGCTGCTGGTGCTCCATGATGCCCCCTCACCCCAATTGCTGGGGCTGACCATCCCCGGCTTCCCCCAAACCTGCTTTGAGGGTACCCGCCATCGAGGCCCCTACTCCCTGGAGCTGCAGCCTCAGCATTGACCACTGCTAGCAGTGGTGCTGCTGAGGCTGCCGGCCCTCTGATTGGCAGCTCTTGAGGGCAGGCTGCCGTCCTTAATTGGGTGGCAGCCCCGTCAGCGACCTCTTAATTGGCCACCACTGGCAATATGCCACCCCTGGTCCTGTTGCCTGCTGAAGCGGGGTCACTGCCCACTTTTAGTCCTGGTAGGGAGACTTCCAGGTAAGTGGCAAAATTAAGCCCAATGTTGCTGCATGATGACAACAAATTAATATTTTGCATAGAAAGGATAGAATTTGTCAATCCACATTTAAGGAATCAGATCCCCAAGTCAACTACTCGACATTAATTCCATTAAATTTGTGCAAAACAAATGTAGCTGGAACAAGTATTTGTCAATTAAACAAGGTTCAAACACATACGGACTAAATTATGTGGTCTGCAACTAGGCTGGACAAAAACACTAGCAAATTAAAAGCTGCTCCATTTATAGTGCACAGCTAAATTTAATTTCCTTTAAACTTGAAGCATACATCATGCATTGGTTACATATATATGAACATAATGAATAGGAGCAGGAGTAGACCATTCAGCCCCTCGAGACTGGTTGATCTTCTGCCTCCACTCCACTTTCATTATATACATTCACAGAATTAGAACTTGATTTTTTATAAACTGGTATCTGGCAGACTCAGCAGATTTTTGAGACTAGGGGGTTAGGGAACAGACAGAAACAGGTCTTGGAAACTACAGTTGGAAGAATCTTACCAGACTTTACACCCAAGGAAATGATGAGCCCAAGTTTCATTATGACAAACTTGGTCAGCGGGGGGGGGGGGGGGGGGGGTCGGCACAATAAGTTCAGATCCATAGTACTGGCCTTCACTGTTACAAATCTAAAGGATGTAAGGGCACACGCGGTTAAGCAAATGTGGTTTAGAAACATATTTCTGTCCACAAACGAAACTTCAGCTCCAGCAATTAAGAGGCAAGTGAGGTAAGGTGTATATTTGCAGTAACAACTGCGCGCAAAACATAACTTTAAAAAAGGAAGCAACTATGAACAACGTTAACACTAGCGCTGGCATCAGTACGACCTGGCTGAGGGGCTCTCAATAATAACAGACCTGCAACATTACGAGAAGACAAGTCAACAACAAAAAATCACAGAACAATTCGCATTTGAAAAACATATTTAAACACTGACATTATCAGGGGTTTTGTTACGCTGAGTTTGAGGAAAGGTATTTATACAACTAAAGCATCTTACCTGTAGTTAGGTGAATACAGGTGAGAAATAGAACCCACGGCACACACCTCAGACTGGTCATTGCGGCACATCAAAAAGCAGTCAGACGTCTGACTTGAAGATGACTAGGCGCTGCTCATTTCAGTATGTAGCCCTCGCAGGCTCCAGAATTTGCTCAGTATCCAGTGGATGAGCAGGGAATTTATCTGCAGTTTGAATCAGGTGACACGAACTCTCAGGTGGACGGACGACAGTTGAGGGGCGCAGTCAGCTTCACCAGTGGAAATTAAAAAGGTCGACTGTAGTGTTTGCTGAGGATAGTGTTGGCTGATGCTACTATGCAGACCTGTCGAGTCCCATCTTTTTGTTTAAAAATCCAGCATAGTTCCATCACAATGCTTTTCAAAAGGTATCACATCTTAAAACGTAGCCACGTCTCTATAGCATCTTCGAGCACCTCAACAATTGAATGTCCAATTGACTAAACAGGAACCAGGAGGCCAAATACCAAGTAGTGGCCGGTTAAATTGTTCCCAAAGACACCAAGGCTGAACTGGCAAGCAGCAGAAAATGGCTAAATAAATCATTCAGAATGACTGAGAATTTGCTTTGAGCCACCACCTTGATTGTTCAGATAGTTGCAAATATGCTCATGTAACATTTAGTAGATAATTTAAAAAAAACAATCGTTTAAGATTATCACTTCAAAAAGATTAAAACAATTTCATGTAAAGTTCTGTACAATGTCGCAAATCTCGGGAAACCATGATGTGGCTTAGCAGTTTGGACCATTTAGCTGGAGCTTCAATGTTTGACTTGTTAAACTGCAGCATCATTTATTATGTTGCTTCCTTTATATTGGTTGGAACTCTAGCATTCCCTGATATATGGCTCCCAGATCCTTTTTTTCTGTTCATTCTTCAACATAAAAGCTCCTTTGGCTCTCAGTTCTCCTTCCAATACATTTCACTCCTTGCGATCCATTTTCCTGTTCTCCCAACCCCCTCTGTTAGCCAAGCCATTTCCTCTCCTCACCATTCATTTCTCCTAGTCCCATTAACATTTAAAAAAACTTACTATTAATCAAAACAACAACAAATGTGCTTTGTTGTGAAGAAACTTTAAATGAGATTGATTTATTGACTTACTTTCTCATCATTATGCTGGACACTGATTTAGTGAGATACTTGGCCTTTTTTTTTGCTTGCAGAAGTAGTCAATGTTTGTCCGCACACTTCTAGCAATGCGAAGCATTCCAGATTGATGTCCATCTGTCAAGGGTGATCTTAATCTCTCTCTCTCTGTCCCTGTGTTCCCCCCTCTGTCTCTCTGTGCCCCCTTCCCACTTTCTCTGCCCTCTCTCTCTGCCCCTCCTCTCTTCCCCACCCCCCATCTCTCTCTCTGCCCCTCCTCTCTTCCCCACCCCCCATCTCTCTCTCTGCCCCTCCTCTCTTCCCCACCCCCCCATCTCTCTCTCTGCCCCTCCTCTCTTCCCCACCCCCCATCTCTCTCTCTGCCCCTCCTCTCTTCCCCACCCCCCATCTCTCTCTCTGCCCCTCCTCTCTTCCCCACCCCCCATCTCTCTCTCTGCCCCTCCTCTCTTCCCCACCCCCCCATCTCTCTCTCTGCCCCTCCTCTCTTCCCCACCCCCCCATCTCTCTCTCTGCCCCTCCTCTCTTCCCCACCCCCCCATCTCTCTCTCTGCCCCTCCTCTCTTCCCCACCCCCCCATCTCTCTCTCTGCCCCTCCTCTCTTCCCCACCCCCCATCTCTCTCTCTGCCCCTCCTCTCTTCCCCACCCCCCCATCTCTCTCTCTGCCCCTCCTCTCTTCCCCACCCCCCCATCTCTCTCTCTGCCCCTCCTCTCTTCCCCACCCCCCCATCTCTCTCTGCCCCTCCTCTCTTCCCCACCCCCCCATCTCTCTCTCTGCCCCTCCTCTCTTCCCCACCCCCCCCATCTCTCTCTCTGCCCCTCCTCTCTTCCCCACCCCCCCATCTCTCTCTCTGCCCCTCCTCTCTTCCCCACCCCCCCATCTCTCTCTCTGCCCCTCCTCTCTTCCCCACCCCCCCCATCTCTCTCTCTGCCCCTCCTCTCTTCCCCACCCCCCCCATCTCTCTCTCTGCCCCTCCTCTCTTCCCCACCCCCCCCATCTCTCTCTCTGCCCATCCCCACCCCCCCATCTCTCTCTCTGCCCCTCCTCTCTTCCCCACCCCCCCATCTCTCTCTGCCCCTCCTATCTTCCCCACCCCCCCATCTCTCTCTCTGCCCCTCCTCTCTTCCCCACCCCCCCCCATCTCTCTCTCTGCCCCTCCTCTCTTCCCCACCCCCCCCCCATCTCTCTGCCCCTCCTCTCTTCCCCACCCCCCCATCTCTCTCTCTGCCCCTCCTCTCTTCCCCACCCCCCCATCTCTCTCTCTGCCCCTCCTCTCTTCCCCACCCCCCCATCTCTATCTCTGCCCCTCCTCTCTTCCCCACCCCCCCCCATCTCTCTCTCTGCCCCTCCTCTCTTCCCCACCCCCCCCCCATCTCTCTCTCTGCCCCTCCTCTCTTCCCCACCCCCCCATCTCTCTCTCTGCCCCTCTCTCTTCCCACCCCCCATCTCTCTCTCTGCCCTCCTCTCTTCCCCCCCATCTCTCTCTCTGCCCCTCCTCTCTTCCCCACCCCCCCATCTCTCTCTCTGCCCTCCTCTCTTCCCACCCCCCCATCTCTCTCTCTGCCCCTCCTCTCTTCCCCACCCCCCATCTCTCTCTCTGCCCCTCCTCTCTTCCCACCCCCCATCTCTCTCTCTGCCCCTCCTCTCTTCCCCACCCCCCCATCTCTCTCTCTGCCCTCCTCTCTTCCCCACCCCCCCATCTCTCTCTGCCCCTCCTCTCTTCCCCACCCCCCATCTCTCTCTCTGCCCCTCCTCTCTTCCCCACCCATCTCTCTCTCTCTGTCTGCCCCTCCTCTCTTCCCACCCATCTCTCTCTCTCTCTTCCCATCACAACCCCCCCCATCTCTCTCTCTCTGCCCCTCCTCTCTTCCCCACCACCCCCCACCCCCATCTCTCTCTCTCTCTCTCTGACAGTTGCAGGAGTGAGAGCAGTCAGCACAGCAGCTTTGTGGTTGGTCAATTTTTGTTTAAAACATTGTGCTGAGTTTCACAGCTGACAGGTGCTGCATAAGAGTGCAAACAGCAGTTTCCCAACTTCAGACAAATTCGGGGTTTTCCAGCAACCTTTTATAAAAGGGCGGGTAAGTGGGACTAATTAGAAGCTCTGCCAAAGAGCTGGCACAGACACAATGGGCTGCATGACACCTTCCATGCTGCATCATTCTATGGTGCTAGAAAATCTTCAGCCTTTTGTTTCATCATTAAAAAGTATCTACTGATAACCACAGCTGCTTGTCTACTCCTACAAACTCGTTGAAAGGAGGAGTGGGGCTGATTAGGAACCATAAAGGGGATTTACACATAGAGGCAGAGGGCATAGCTGAGGTATTAAATGAATACTTTTTGCATTTGCCTTTACCAAAGAAGAAGATGCAACACAGGCAATGTTAAAAGAGGTAAGTCAGAAACTAGAAGGGTTTAAAATTGATAAAGAGGACATATTAGATAGGCTGTCTGTACTTAAAGTAGATAAAACCCCAGGATCGGATGAGATGCAACCAAGGATACTGAGGGCAGTGAGGATGGAAATCACGGAGGGATTGGCCATAATTTTTCAATCTTCCTTAGAGTCGGGGGTGATACCAGAGGACTGGAGAGTTGCAAATATTACACCCTTGTTCAAAAAAGGGCGTAAAGATAAGCCCAGCAACTACAGGCCAGTCAGTTTAACTTTGGTGGTGGGGAAACTTCTAGAAAAAATAATTTCGGACAAAATTAGTAGTCACATGGACAAATGTGGGTTAATTAAGGAAAGCCAACATGGATTTCTTAAGGGAAAATCATGTTTAACTAACTTACTGGAGTTTTTTGAGAAGGTAACAGAGAGGGTTGATGAGGGCAATGCTGTTGATGTGGTGTACATGGACTTTCAAAAGGCATTTGATATAGTGCCACACAACAGACTTGTGAGCAAAGCAGTAGCTCATGGATTAAGAGGGACAGTAGCAACATGGATACAAAATTGGCTGAGTGACAGGCAACAAAGAGTAGTGGTTAATGGATGTTTTTAGGGCTGGAGGAAGGTTTGTCGTGGAGTTCCCCATGTTGGAACCCTTGCTCTTCCTGATATATATTAATGACCTAGACCTTGGTGTAGAGGGCACAATTTCAAAGTTTGCAGATGATACAAAACTTGAAAGCATTGTGAACTGTGAGGAGGATAGTGTAGAACTTCAAAAGAACATAGACAAGTTGGTGGAATGGGCAGACAGGTGGCAGATGAACTTACCTGTCATCCCACGCCGAAATTACAGCCTTTATTTGGCCTTAGTGCACCTTCGGAACTCTGCATGGAGCTCCGAGGCGAGAACCTGGTGGGGAGGGGGGAGTAATAAAAATTTCAGGGTGGGAGGGGTGGAGGAGCGGGGAAATCAATTTTATTGGTGGGAAGGGGTTATCGGCCAAATGTTATAAGTTTGGGGATACGGTTCGGGTAGGGAAAAAAGAATGTGTTAGTCATTTCGGGCATTGAATTGACCATTGGAGGGTTGGGGGAAAGGCCATCCACATATCAGTTTTGTTTCATAAAAATTTGATACTGCTGTCCATTTAAAAATTTAATGTAATTCTAAGGGCTTAAAGCTCTTTAAAAACGGCACCAGTTAAGGAGGCCACTCCTACATGTCATCGGGGTTTGGCGGTCCAACCCACTATTTAAATAAGCCCCCATGCAAAATATTGCGGGGGCTCCTTGGTGGCCGCTGAATGCGGGCACCCCGCTGAGTTCAAAGGACGCCGCCACGAAGCGCAAACCCAAATAAAATTCAGCCCTTAATGTGTTGTAGCAACTAATGCAACATCCTGATGAAGCAATGGACATGTACATAGTGTCACTCCAAACCTTAGCTGGTACAGGTAGCCATTGAATCTCTAGGAAAAAGTCTAATCAGAAACAGTGTAGTTACTGGGATTCAAAACAGTACTAGGAAGAGACTTTTATAAGAAAAGCTGACATTGAAGGCTTGCATTGGCAAAACTAAAGCTTGTGAATGAAAAGAAGCAGCTGAAAGAAAAAGTTAACCAAGCAGAACTGTAACAGTACAATAATAGTAATGAAAAAGTGCCTCAAAGTTTTAGAAATCTAGAAATAAACTAAATAATGTGGTAAATGTCGGGTCCAAAAAAATGCCCTGTTTGGGGTCAGGAGTGTAATGCATGAAAAGAACTAAAGTGTGATTCAGCCAATTATCTAAAGTCATGAAAGGAGAACAAAGACAAACAGTGATTGAGATTTTTTTTTTGTAAAATATGTCTTAAAGAACTTATAGTTGAATTCTGGACATTGATTCATCTGGAGATTGCTGAACTTTGTGGGTTTCTATTTTCAAAAGGAAGGTCACCAGAAGGTTTGGACTGAGGATGGAACTGTAAACTGTTACTGGAAAGCATCTGTTGGCAAATAACCCAGCAGGGGTTGTGCTTGTGACTCTGAAAGGATGATTTGACATTCCTTTGCAAACAAGATTTATGGTCGTCACAGGACTTGTTTCTGGAAAACATTAGTTTTTAATTTGAACTGTTAAAAAAGCCAGTTTTGCTTATTGACCTGCCAGGAGAACAGAAGAAGATTCAGCCAGCTCAGCTTTTTCTCTTGAAAAGACACCCTGCATCAAGTGCATTTACTACTTCCTCCTGTATCTGAAGAAACGTTTACTGCTACATTGCTGCTATAAGACCTAAGAAGATCCTTGTTGCTGCTTCCTGCTGTAAAGTCTGTGGGGAGCTTTCTGCGCTGCATCTTTTGGCAACCTACCCAAACTGATCAACATCGTCTGGAAAGAACTAGAGTCATAGAGTTATACAAGACAGAAACAGGCCCTTCGGCCCATCGTGTCCATGCTGGCCATCAAGCACCTATCTATTCTAATCCTATTTCCTAGCACTTGGCCCATACAGCCTTGTATGCTATGGCATTTCAAGTGCTCATCTAAATACTTCTTAAATGTTGTGAGGGTAACTGCATCTACCACCCCTTCAGGCAGTGTCTTCCAGATTCCAACCACCCTCTGGGTGAAAAAACTTTTCCTCAAATCCCCTCTAAACATTTTGCCCCTTATGTTAAATCTATGCCCCCTGGTTACTGACACCTCCACTAAGGGAAGAAATTTCTTCCTATCTATGCCCCTCATAATTTTGTATTCCTCAATCAAGTCCCCCCTCAGACTTCTCTGCTCTAAGGAAAACAACCCTAGCCTATCCAATCTCTCTTCCCCAGGCAACATTCTGGTGAATTTCCTCTGCACCCTCTCCAGTGCAATCACATCCTTCCTATAGTGTGGTGCCCAGAACTGTACACAGTACTCCAGCTGCAGCCTAACTAGCATTTTATACAGCTCCATCATAACCTCCCTGCTCTTATATTCTATGCCTCGGCTAATAAAGGCAAGTATCCCATATGCTTTCCTAACCACCTTATCTACCTGTGCTGCTGCCTTCAGTGATCTATGGACAAGTACACCAAGGTCCCACTGATCCTCTGTACTTCCTAGGGTCCTACCATCCATTGTATATTCCCTTGTTTTGTTAGTCCTCCCAAAATGCACCACCTCACACTTCTCAGGATTAAATTCCATTTGCCACTGCTCTGCCCATCTTACTAGCCCATCTATATCGTCCTGTAATCTAAGGCTTTCCTCCTCACTATTTAGGACACCACCAATTTTCGTGTCATCTGCAAACTGACTGATCATACCTCCTATATTCACATCTAAATCATTAATGTACACTACAAACAACAGGGGTCCCAGCACCGATCCCTGCGGTACACCACTGGTCACAGGCTTCCAATCACAAAAACAACTCTCGATCATCACCCTCTGCCTCCTGCCACTAAACCAATTTTGGATCCAATTTGCCAAATTGCCCTGGATCCCATGGGCTCTTACCTTCTTAACCAATCTCCCATGCAGTACCTTATCAAAAGCCTTATTGACATCCATGTAGACGACATCAACTGCTTTACCCTCATCTACACATCTAGTCACCTCCTCGAAAATTTCAATCAAGTTTGTTAGACATGATCTCCCCCTGACAAAGCCATGCTGTCTATCCCCGATTAATCCCTGCCTCTCCAAGTGGAGATTAATCCTGTCCCTCAGAATTTTTTCCAGTAGTTTCCCTACCATTCATATAAAACTCACCGGTCTGTAATTACCTGGTTTATCCCTGCTATCCTTCTTGAATAATGGTACCACATTCACTGTTGTAGGAAAATGCCATTGACAGCCGCCTATTCACCTTTGGGACACCTCTCCAAAACAAAGAACTTCCTTCCATACCTTCTTTTAAGCCTAAGCGGCTTTTTTTTTTTCTTTCCTCTATTTCTTTGTAACAGCTGTAAATAAAAATCCCTTTTCCCCCGGTTAACCAGTTGTGTATGTATGTGCATGAGGGCTAGGATAAATAAGGGCTTTAATATTTCAATTTGTATGTATGTTTTACTTCATTATTAGTTAAGACTTAGTTTATAATAAATGGATAGCTTTGTTGTTCATTAAAGAAACCTGGTTGGTGTGTTGTATTCTGGGAGAAAGAGTATCTGATTGGTTGTTTCAGTAAGTGGAAAAATTTAAATATATGTTGTGATCTGTGGAGAAAAGTGGGACTGAATTAACACCGCACTCCTCCCACCTCAGTCATAACAGTAATTGGGGGGTCTTGTCGGGATTTAAAGCCAACACCAACAATGTACAATTGCAAGTGGGGTAATAATAATTGAAAAAGGGAAATAAAAGAACCCGGTTCCTTGTGCAATAGGGTAAAGACCAGAACGTCTTCAGCAGTTGCTGAAGCTTTTCTAGGGAAGAAGGTTGTATCCCTCAGTGACTTGCGAAACTGAACCAAGGTTAAGCTAATAGCATTGGCAGTACAACTGGGGTTAGAATTGAAATCAGGAGCTAAAAATGCAGAGGTAATTGAAGTAATTGTCCAACATTTGAAATTGGAAGAAGAAAGTAAATTAGAGGGCAGTGAAGTTGAATTAACTAAAATGCAGGTACAGATGAAGCAACTGGAGCAATAAAAAACATGAACAGAAAAAAGAACTAAGAAAACATGAGCAGGAAATAGTAAAAATTAGTTTGAAAAAAAAGTGACAATGAAAATGCTTGAGTTTGAGGAAAAGGAAGGGGAAAGAGCATGAGAAAGAGGGGGAAAAGGAATTCAAATTTGAAGAAAGAAAACAAGTGGTCTTGATGCCAGTGAAGATTCTGGTGAGAAAAAATGAGAGTCCAGCCCAAGACCCAGTGGAAAGTTGTTGAAATTTATACAAGCTCTCCCTAAGTTTGAGGGGACATAGAGGTATTTTTCATTTCTTTTGATAAGATAGCCAGACAAATGAAATGGCCAAAGCTGGACACTGCTTACGTAAAGCAAGTTGATAGGCAGAGATCATGATGTTTATGCTGTGCTTTCTGAGGAGCCTTCTGCAGATTATGAGATGGCAAAAAAAGGCGAATCTCGCTGCATATGAAGTTAGTCCCTGAAGCTTACCGACAGAAGTTCCGAAACTTTGGAACTGGTTGGGCAGACTTATATAGAATTTGAGAGGGTAAAACAAATTAATTTTTATCGTTGGATACAGGCACTAAAAATGGAAGCCTTAGAGAACTAATTTTTTTATTTTATTTTATTTTTATTTAGAGATACAGCACTGAAACAGGCCCTTCGGCCCACTGAGTCTGTGCTGACCAACAACCACCCATATATACTAATCCTACATTAACCCCATATTCTCTACCACATCCCCACCATTCTCCTACCACCTACCTACACTAGGGGCAATTTACAATGGGCAATTTACCTATCAACCAGCAAGTCTTTGGCTGTGGGAGGAAACCAGAGCACCCGGCGGAAACCCACACAGACACAGGGAGAAGTTGCAAACTCCGCACAGGCAGTACCCAGAACTGAACCCGGTCACTGAGGCTGCGGTGCCAACCACTGCGCCGCCCATTAAATTTCACCATCTGCCATGGTGGGAAGAATTTAAAAATTCACTCCCTCCATTGGTACGAACTCAGGTAGAGAACCAGAAGATTTCACTGTCCAGACAGGCAGCAGAAATCGATTATTTTGAGCTTGCGTATAAGCCCTTTGTCTGTCACCCCCACAAACCAGAGAAGAATAGAAGGTGGGAGAGTGAAAGGAAGGCAAGTAGCCAGGGACAAAAAGGGACAACTGGAAATGCCCCAGGACCCCCTCCTCAGTCCAGAAAGGAAGGCGCTGAGGGTGGAAGTGAGATCCGCAAGCCCAAGTGTCAACATTGTCACGAGGTGGGACATCTTCGTGCAGAATGCTGGAAGTTGTGAGGTAAACCCATGGGACCTATTGGGGTGCACAAAGTCAATGCAGAGAAAGGGGCCCTGACCAAGAGTACACCAGACCAGGCTGTAACTTTGATGGCAGCTGTGAAGCCAAACACAAAAAGCAATGTGAGTGTAGGGGTTGAGAATAAGATACCCAAAAGTTATAGGGAATTCTTGTTGAAAGGAAAAGTAACTCCTTATCCCTCAAATGAGGCAGGCAAACCTATAGTTATTCTTAGGGATACCGGAGCCACCAAAACCATTTTGCTGGGGAAAGGCATAACATTTCCACCAGAGAGCCCACTGAATGCTGAAGTTTTAGTGAATGGTATTGGTGGGGAGTATATACCCGTACCTTTGTATCAGGTACACCTACAGTGTGACCTAATGACTGGGGTAACTGTAGGAATTGTCCATAGTTTGCTGGTAGACAGAATTCACCTACTCCTGGGGAATAATTTGGCCGGAGCAAAAGTAGTAGCTTCTTCCATAGTCACAGAGAAACCAAGTGAAGTTAAAGAGACAGAACAGTTACAAGAAAAGATCCAGGAATATTTCCTTCGTGTGTCGTAACCCAGGCAATGGCTAAACAAGTTCCATTGTCGGAGGTAAAATTGGCACCACAGACTGATAGCTGAATATCTGAAACTTTGTTTGGGATTTAGATAATCCAAAGGAAATGTTTAATAAGTCTTCTCTGATCACAGCTCAGCAAGCAGATCCAGAGTTAAATAAAGTGGCACAAATAGCTCTAACAGAAGCTGAGGCAAAAGGAGTTCCAGAAGGCTATTATATTAAAGATGGGGTTCTGATGAGGAAGTGAAGACTGCCTCACAGACCTGCGGATGAAGAATGGACGGTTGTTCAACAGATAGTGGTACAACCTAAGTATCGCCTGGAATATTAAGGTTAGTGCATGAAATTCCTATAGCCAGACATGTGGGGATCCAGAAAACCAAATCACGTATAAGTCAACATTATTACTGGCCAGGTCATTCCAAGGACATGGAGCAGTTTTGTAAAACATGCCATATGTGCCAGATTGTGGGAAAGCTGCAACTTGCCATAAAACCGGCACCTCTAATTCCCATACCAGTTATTGGGAAACCATTTAATAGGGTGTTGGCAGACTGTGTACGACCCTTACAGAAAACAAACGCGGGGCATCAATATATACTCACTATTATGGATATGGCTGCTCGATTCCCAGAGACCATTCCCTTGAGAACAGTTACTGCTAAGATAGTAGTACAGAAGTTAATCCAATTCTTCACTAGATATGGATTACCGATTTAAATTCAGTTGGATCAAGGTTCCAATTTTATGTCTAAAATATTTCAAGAAGTTATCGGCAATTTGTGTATAACACAGTTGAGGTCTTCAGCTTACCACCCGCAGACACAGGGAGCTTTATAAAGGTACCAGCAAACCCTCAAAACAATGATCAGTGCTTACTGTCATGAATATCCCCATGATTGGGAAAAGGGGCTAAACTTTCTTTTGTTTGCCACTAGAGATTCACCTAATGAGTCCACAGGTTTTAGTCCTCTTGAATTAGTTTACAGACATGAGATAAGAGGTCATCTAAAACTAATTAAAGAAAGGTTTTTAGAACAGAGGAATGAATCTTCTGCACCAGATTATGTATCCGTGTTCCGGGAACAGCTCACGAGAGCTTGTAATGTGGTTCAAGAATACCTTAAAGCTTCCCAAATAACAATGAAAAAATGGGAAGACAAGCATGCTAAGACCCAAACATTTCAACCAGAGATGAAGCGTTAAGATTATCACCTTTACAGAGTGAGCCGTTAAAAGCACGGTTCAGTGGTCCATATAAAGTGGTGAAAAGAATTGGTTAAGTAATTTACTTGATTGACAACCCAGATCACAGGATAAAGAATCGACTGTGTCACATCAATATATTAAAACAATATTATCGCTGGGAGGAGGATAAGCAAGCACAGGTATGTCAGGTAATAGGGACAGTGAAGGATGAAAGGGATAGTGAGGATGAGGCAGAAGGAGACCTAGATAATTCTCAAATTGAACCTCCTACTATCCAGTTAGCTAATACTGAATTGACAGGAAGAATGGACTCTATGCTTTCATATTTAGATGCAGAACAAGACCTAACAAGGCTACTCTCAGAATTTAAAAAAAGAGTCTGTAGGGATAAACCAGGATGCACAACCTTAGCCACACATGATGTGGATATAGGGGAATCCGTTCCTATAAAACATCATCCTTACTGCTCAAGTCCAGACAAACAGACCCAAGTAAAAGCATAAATCCAATACATGCTGGAAAACCACCTAACTGAACCCAGTCAAAGCAGCTTGAGCTCACCGATAGTATTAGTGCCTAAACCTGACGGTTCAACTAGACTTTGCATAGACTACAGAAAAATTAATGCAGTCACAAAGGCAGACTCCTACCCAATACCTCGCTTGGAAGACTGTATTGACTGGGTGGGCACTGCCATGTTTCTTACAAAGATAGATTTGTTAAAGGGATACTGGCAGATCCCTTTAACATCCCGAGCTAAAGAAATATCGGCTTTTGTCACACCAGACAGTCTTTTCCAATACCGAATGATGTCATTTGGGTTAAAAAATACCCCAGCAACCTTTCAAAGGCTAATGAATCAGGTGGTAGCCAGTGTCCCTGAATGTGTAGGTTACTTTGATGTAAAGTGACACTTGGAAGGACCACTTAAAACAACTAGAAACTCTGTTTAAAAAATTACAAACAGCTGATTTAGTGGTAATCCTGGCCAAAAGCAAATTCACAAAAGTGAGAGTAATCTACCTTGGGCAAAAATTAGAGCAAGGCCAAGTGTTTCCAAGAATGACAAAAATACAAGCCTTGGTAGAGTTCCCAACCCCTACGACTAAGCGAAAAATCAATAGGTTTTTGGGGATGTGTGGTTTCTACAGGAAGTTTGTACAAAATTTCAGCACTGTAGCTGCTCCACTAACAGATTTGCTACAGAAAAAGAAAACCAAGGAATGTGGTCAGGGGTGTGCCAGGCATCTTTTGAAAAGCTAAAGGCCATTTTGATTAATGAACCAGTGTTGGCTGCTCCAAATTTCACTAAGCCTTTCAAGGTAGCGATTGATGCTAGTGACCTGGGGGTCGTGCAGTCCTGTTACAAGATGATGAATTAGTCATAGAAAAGCCAGTGGGATACTTTTCAAAAAAAAACTAAATCGACACCAAAAAAGATATTCCACAGTGGAAAAAGAAACCATAGGTCTATTATTGGCTCTTAAACATTTTGATGTCAATGCTCCATGACTACAGAGAGAC
Source organism: Heterodontus francisci (assembly GCF_036365525.1). NCBI lineage: Eukaryota > Metazoa > Chordata > Chondrichthyes > Heterodontiformes > Heterodontidae > Heterodontus > Heterodontus francisci. Next base: position 61,611,199 of record NC_090377.1, on the reverse strand, counting down.
ACTGATATATACTGATCATAACCCCCTCAACTGCGTTAAAAAATGTAAAACCCAGAAAGTTAGAATATTGCGATGGAGTTTACTGTTGCTGCCCTATCACTTAAAGATTGTCCACATTTCAGGCAAAAATATTATTGCAGATGCTTTATCAGGAATTTGACTTTGTTTGAATTAAATGAGTGCAAAGATGATACAAAGCAAAATTGTATTAACAACAGGTAAAGAGTGAATGGGGGATGAGTGTGAGAATGTTTTAAAATGTTTTCAACTTTTTTTTTACATTGTAATGAAATGCATTCAAAAAAGATGTTTCATTTCTCCAAGGGCGGAGGTGTTATGAGATTTCTTCCTTTTTTTTTGTAAAATATGTCTTAAAGAACTTATAGTTGAATTCTCAACATTGATTCATTAGGAGATTACTGAACTTTATGTTTTTTTTTTTTAAAAAGGTCACCAGAAGGTTTGGACTAAGAATGCAACTGGAAAGAGTTACTGGAAAGCATCTGTTTGCAAATAACTCAGCAGAGGTTGTGCTTATGACTCTGAAAGGATATTTGCAAAGGAATGAGAAGCCAAGATTTATGGTTGTCACAGGACTTGTTTCTGGAAAAGGTTAGTTTCAATTTGGACGGTTAAAAAGCCAGTTTTGCTTATTGACCTGCCAGAAGAACAGAGAAGATTCAGCCAGCTCAGCCTTTTCTCTTGAAAAGCCATCCTGCGTCAAGCGCATTTACTACTTCCTTTACTGCTACATTGCTGCTGTAAGACCTAAGATCCTTGCTGCTGCTTCCTGCTGTAAAGCCTGACTGGAGCTTTCTATGCTGCATCCTTTGGAAGCCTACCTAAACTGATCAACATCACCTGGAAAAACTGGTCTAGGAAAATCCCATCGTCAGCTGCCTATTGGCCTTTGAGACACCTCACCAAAACAAAGGACTTCCTTCCACAACTTCTTTTAAGCCTAATGTATTTTTATTAATTCTTTTGTTTCTTTTTAACAGCTGTAAACAAAAATCCCTTTTATTCCCCGGTTAACTGGTTGTTTATGTACGGGTGTATGTGCGCGTGAGGGCTATGACAAATAAGGGGCTTTAATATTTCAATTTGTATGTAGGTTTTACTTCATTATTGGTTCTACTTCATTATTGGTTCAGACAAAATTAATAAACACAACCATCTGTTTATTATAAACCAAACCTGGTTGGTGTGCATTATTCTGGGAGAAATAGAGTAACTGATTGACTGTTTCAGTAAGTGGGAAAATTTAAAAATATGTTGTCACCTCTAGAGAAGTGGGACTGAATTAACAGTGCACTCCTCTGCCTCTGTTGTAACATTATATACAGTAGATGAAGCTACTTGTGATTCAGATAAATGTTTTATCATAGCTTGAAGTTAATTAGCCAGTACAGCTGCAACACTGGCATCTACCCAGCAATGTGGAAAATTTCCAGGTGTGTCCTGTACACAAAAAGCAGGAAAAATCCAACCTGGCCAATTACCTCCCCATCAGTCTACTCTCGTTCATCAGTAAAGTGATGGAAGGTGTCATAATCAGTACTATCAAGCAGCACTTGCTTAGCAATAACTTGCTCAGTGACACTCAGTTTGGGTTCCACCAGGTCCACTCAGCTCCTGACCTCATTGCAGCCTTGGTTCAAACATGGACAAAAGAACTGAACCCAACAGGTGAGGAGAGAGTGACTGCACTTGACATCAAGGCAGCATTTGACCGAGTATGGCATGAAGGAGAAGGAGTCCTAGCAAAACTGGAGTCAATGGGAATCAGGGGAAAACACTCCATTGATTGGAGTCATAACTATCACAAAGGAAGATGGTTGTGGTTATTGCAGGTCAATCATCTCAGCACCAGGACATCACTGCAGGAGTTCCTCAGGATAGTGTCCTAGGCTCAACCATCTTCAGCTGCTTCATCAATGGCCTTCCCTCAAGCATAAGGTCAGAAGTGAGGTCGGTCACTGATAATTGCACAATGATCATTATCATTCGCGACTCCTCAGATACTGAAGTAGTCAGTGTAGAAATGCAGCAAGGCCTGGACATAGGTGGCAAGTAACATTCACGCCACACAATTCCCTGGCAATGACTATCTCAAACGAGAGAGAATCTATCCATCTCCCCTTGTTATTCAATGGCATTACGATCACTGAATCCCCCACTAACAACATTCTGGGGGTTACCATTGACCAGAAATTGAACTGGAGTAACCATATAAATACTGTGGCTACAAGAGCATGTCAGAGGCTAGGAATCTTGCAGAGAGTAACTCACCTCCTGACTCCCCAAAGCCTGTCCCACAATCTACAAGGTACAAGTCAGGAGTGTGATGGAATACTTTCCACTTTCCTGGATGGGTGCAATTCCAACAACACTCAAGAAGCTCAAAGCCATCCAGGACAAAGTAGCCCACTTGATTGGCATCCCATCAACAAATATTCACTCCCACCACCACTGATGCACAGTGGCAGCAGTGTGTACCATCTACAAGGTGCACTGCAGCACCAAGCCTCCTTTGACAGCACCTTTCAAATCCGCGACCTCTACCACCTAGAAGGATAAGGGCAGCAGTTGCTTGGGAACACAACCACCTGCAAGTTCCCTTCCAAGCCACACACCATCCTGACTTGGAACTATAACACCGTTCCTTCACTGTCGCCGAGTCAAATTCCTGGAACTCCCTTCCTAACAGCACTGTGGGTATACCTACCCCACATGGTCTGCAGCGGTTCAAGAAGGTGGCCCATCACCACCTTCGCAAGGATAATTGGGGATGGGCAATAAATACTGTCCTAGCCAGTGATCCCATGAATGAATAAAAAAAAAGCTGTAAATTGCCACACTTTTTCTGATGTCCTGGCCAACAATACCCCATATCTCAACCCCACCATCATAAACAAACTGGTCATTCATCTCATTCGCTGCTTGCTATACTTTGTGAACAAATTGATTAATGCAATTGCCATATTCGAAAGTAATGAATTGGCTTTTAAGCACTTATAGATGCCCTGAGGACATGATAAGGGATCATACAAGTGCAAGTTCTTTCTTAAATTGTCCTCAGTCCCCTGGAGTACAGCCAGATTGCCACTTTGACTCTGATACAACTGGACACGAAAATGAAAAAAAAATCGTCCTGGCTCAGGGTTAACAAATTGTACCTTGGTAACTAATGCTTGCCTGATGGGCAGTATCGATTTAATTATCTGACTTGGCATTCAGAAACCAAGAGGATATGACTGCAAATCTAAGATAGGATTGAGGTACTGGGACCATGATGGGCTCTGCTTGCATCCTCGTCCAGAATTGGGAAGGATTTGCAAGCTCTTCAATGGCAAAACCGATCTCATGCCTCCTCATTTGTTTACACATTTTCTTGTTCACAAGTGGTTGCTAAAGGAGTAAGAACTGTGGACTAACTTGATGTACATGTTGTTCTTAACAATCTAAGGAGTTCTTTCACCCTTGATTTAATCACATCTTCACAGAAGTAGGGACCCCTGGAACTTTTGTTGTAAATTACAAAATATGTTTTGAGCACTGGAGAGATATTGTTCATGACTGGTAATTGTACCAAACCCTTCCTGTTAAGTTTTGAAAATAGAATTTCATGCAAAAAATTAAGTTTCAATAAGAAGTCAGAATCAGTGGGGAAAAAGTGTCCAAGTCAATCCAGAGCCTCCATGGTAAAGGGTTCCTTATTCATAGAAGCAATGCAAATATGAATTATCTTCACAGAACCAAAATCCAAAGCAAGTATCCTCCATGATTTCGATATGGAGCAGAATGAAGTTGAAACAAGGGCCCAGATTTTGCAGCAGTTAAGGCTGTGAAATTGGTAGCATTTGCCGTCATTACTCTTCTGAAACTGACAACAGCTTCTGGAGTTCACAAATACGCAGTTAAATACTGAAATCCAGAAGTTATTGTCACTGATTCTATGCGTCCCCGCAGGGTGCACTGTTGAAGTCTACCTGGACAACAATCAAATAGAAATCACTGAACTGACGAGAACCTGCCCTTTTATGCTATTAGTTTCTCTGTAAAAAAAAAAGAGGGAGAAAGGAGAAGGGAAGAGAGAGGGAGGGAGGGAAGGAAGCCCCTCCCTCATGCACCAAACTCCCACTTTATATTTGTGCAAAGTCAAATTTATCCATTATGATTTTAAAAAATCTTTTTAAGCTTTGATATTTCAGTTGCTATCTTAAACCCATGTGTCTGTCCCGATCATGTATTTTCTCCTCCGTAAATACTCAATTCAGTCAAAAATTCAGTGCATTTACTTCCTGGTTTGCTTCCTGTGAAAATACATCACTGTGAGTGGCTGCTTACCCTACTTGATGGCATTACTGCTACTGGATCCCTGGAAATCCCCTTGCCTTGGCGCTAAATTCAAACTGACGTCAGAGAAGGAAAAATCTACTCCACAGGGATTGCAGCTTTTGAGGTCAGTGCGAGTGCCTTCGCTTTGCTGCTAACAACCAAATCTGGGCCATTAAGTAAACAGTTAGGGAGAAAGCTCAGAGGTTACTTCAAGGAAATAGCATATGCGGGTGCATTTATAAAATATTCTATTTAAATTATACAATTGACTACTATAGTATAAAATATAGATTAAAACAAAAATACAGTAATTAATTCTCTGGTAAAGTTCACAATGTACATTTTACAGATAAGACCTTGTACCACCAAAAGTTTTCACATTCCAAAAAATGTGATATTTCATTGATATATAAAATCACCTACACGTTGCTAGTGCACTTAAATTATTTTTGCTTCTGTGACAGAATTTATGATATGCAACAAAGCGCAAAGATATAAAAGAACAGGTTTATACAGTTTATGATCTAACAATGCAGGTAGAATATTTACCATGTTAAATGTAAACATTGTGAAATAGTGTACAGTCAATAATCTACCTATAAAAAGGGAAAATTTAACTGCTGTACCATTTCACAATTATGGAAAACAAATGATATTATTGGTATTATTGCAATAAATAATCCACAAATTTGGAAAGGCTGGTGTGAAAACATTTGGGTTAACATCAGTGCATGTAGCATATACCAATAATTAGAAAAATTAAGAATTTTAGCTGAGATTTTGTCTAAAATAATACATGTAATTGCCATCAGATAGGTGCTAAATCATATAAAAATTCTAATTTGGTTTGTTGAAAGATTTTATGCATGTAAAACTATAACATATACAGTGCATGTAAGGAAAGCAAAAGTCACTAGTGCAAAATAATTATGAAAAGGCCACAATGAGTACAATGTTTGGAGTATAAATATCAAACCATAAACTTAAACGACACTGTCAAGATTTTAAAACAGCAGATAAAATTTTCTTTCAATGACACCAAGGTGTGTTACTTTTGTAAGAAATTTTAAAATTATTTTCAGCTTTCTTTTCTGCCTACATATTAAACAGCTAAAATGATAGCATGTGAAACAATGGAAACACAAGCATATCAACATTGGTACTGTTGCAATGCTAATTTCTTCAAATAAAAGCTGCTTCAAAAATATTCATACGGGTAGACAAAAAAAAGAGAAATGAGTTGTGACAAGGATATATACCCAAAATGCTCATCTTTTTATCTTAAGATACTGACCGTCAAGCTGTATATAGCCAGCATTTTCTGTTTTCATTAGTTATACTGAATAGCTTTGAATATTGAGAAATAGCATTCCAGAAGCTACAAAACCACATTTCTTTTGTCCATAATATCCCTTTAAGTGGAAACACACCCATTATGCAACCTTCAGGAAACTGAATAATCAGCAGTCTGTTTTAAACTTATCAAATGAGTTGTCAATTTTGGTCAGAGTTTTTCTGATGCGTAGGGCAGTTAGTCTTGCAGATGGATTTTGATACCAGCATTCCTTCATCACCTTTGCAAGAGATGTTAATGTCTGTTGAGAAAGATGTAATAGAAGTTATTAAAATACTCTCCATTATTTCCCATGCAATTAGACTTTTTAAAATTCTTCTTTTCCAGAACTCTTGTTTTTTTTGAAACTCAAAGACAAAATAATTTCCCCATGACCATTCTCTTTGCCACTTAACTGACTGCCAAGTGTTGAGGACAACCATTATAATTTCACAGCTTGAGGGATGGCATTATAGCTTTGCAAGACAATGATGATGACAAAGCCAAGAACTGAAAACCACATATAACTGAAAGATTTAAGTTCAGCTGGGCAGAGAATCAAACTGATCATCATTTCAGTGAAGCATTGAAGACAGACTAGCTGGTAACCAAGGTCTTTTACAAGTCTGGTCCAAAAGGAGAACATTTTAATAGAGCCAAGTAGAAAAAAGTTAAATAGCCAGAAAAAAATTTAACTGAAATGTTTGCTGCGTGTCATAACATCAACAAGATGACTTTACACAGTGTTTTGGAGGTGTCAGTGAGAATGGGGCTTGCAAACCTGAAGCAAATTCATGAGTAAATCAGTGTTGTAGGAATGTACCCTAAAATGGATAGATCTGCTTTTCCAAGAATAACACATCCTACATGGAGTAAAAATCAAAAATTCAATTTTTACATTTCAACATTATGAAGTTCTAGTTTCTTTATTTTTCCTCATGTTTTCTCACGCAATTGTTAAATTTACATGTCTAAGAAATCAAATTGGGAATTTTCCCATGTTTTCTTTGAAACATCACAAGACATTATAGTAAAACAGTCGCGTATTTTCTCAGGATATCTTAATTATCTAATCTATAGTTGCTAAAAGTAGATGAGTTGCATTTTACCATTATTATTTTCAGCTACGGCAACTTCTACACTATTCCAGAAGCAAAATCATCCAACTAAATAAAGGCTATTTATGGTTACATTTTCTCATGCAGCATTATTTAGTACTGAAAGATTCAACTACTTAATTTTAACAAAACAAAATTCAATTCAAAACATCAAAAGGGAAATCATGAATTGAAAATGCTAACAGTTTCAAACAATATTGATCCAGTTCAAGTATTAAAGACGAAAAGGATACTAAAATGTGATAGGAGCCTACAGTGGTGCATCATTACCATGTAGGCTCCTATATTATTCATGTAATTATACACACATATGATACATATGTTCATATTTCAGAATCCACTTCCTGTTAACTTGCTCATTATAAATTCCTACATCCATAATGTTAATGAAAACTGCCCATGTAAATTTCTCATGCTGTTATTATATCCTATCATAGAATAGGATCATAGAATGGTTACAGCACAGAACAAGGCCATTCAGCCCATCAGGCCTGTGCCAGCTCTCTGCAAGAACAATTTAGCCAGTCCCATTTCCCCTGCCTTTCCCTGTAGCCCTGCAATTTTTTCTCCCTTCATGTGCTTATCCAATTCCTTTTTGAAAGCCACAATTGAATCTGCCTCAACCAGCCTTTCAGACAGTGCATTGCTGATCATAATCCCTCGCTCATGTTGTCTTTGGTTCTTTTGCCAACCACCTTAAATTGGTGTTCCCTGGTTCTCGACGCTTCTGCCAATGGGAACAGTTTTTCTCTATCTATCTAGACCCCTCATGATTTTGAATACCTCCATCAAATTTCCTCTCAACCTTCTCTTCCCCAAGGAGAACAACCCCAGCTTCTCAAGTCTATCCACGCAACTGAAATCCTTCATCCTTCGAACTATTCTCGTAAATCTTTTCTGCACCATCTCTAATGCCTTCACCTTCTTCCTTTTACCCTGCATATCCAGTGGATACAAAAGTTTTTACAGGATACAAGTGCAGACATTTAAATTTATTTTTATAAAAATCCATTATAAGGACTGGCTTCAAAATGGGGGACAGAACTCCGTCTAAATTTCCAGGTCCAATTATTCTCTGCCCTCTTCTTAGCTTGGCCTTGATTCTGTGTGTAATCCCTTGACAGATCAACTAATTCTACAGAAAAAAATAATGCTGGATTTGAGGAACAGGGGTGCAAAATATAGGTATAATTTATTAGGATTTCTATATGCACAACTTGTGCACATAGCTTACCAGCCCAAAACCACAAAGTGCTATAAAAGTTCACTTATGACTTTCACATTATTCTTGATCCAAACTGCCTGTTAAATGTAATTAACAGATAATACTTCCATTAGCTAAGAACATTTTACTGCAATATACTGCATTAGTTTCTAAAACACTATTACACATTTCTTTCCAGTTTTCCACTGTGCATTAAATTAAATTTTAATCTTGCCTACTAAGAACATAAGAAATAGGAGCAGGACTAGACCATTCATTCAATATGATCATGGCTGATTTTCTACCTCAACTCCACTTTCCTACCCACTCTCCATGTCCCTTGATTCCCTGAAAGATCAAAAATCTATCAATCACAGTTTTGAATGTACTCAAATATGCAGCATTCAAAATCCTCTGGGTAGACAATTCCAAAGATGGGCGGCACAGTGGCGCAGTGGTTCGCACCGCAGCCTCACAGCTCCAGGGACCCGGGTTCAATTCTGGGTACTGCCTGTGCGGAGTTTGCAAGTTCTTCCTGTGACCGCGTGGGTTTTCGCCGGGTGCTCCGGTTTCCTCCCACAGCCAAAGACATGCAGGTGATAGGTAAATTGGCCATTGTAAATTGCCCCTAGTGTAGGTAGGTGGTAGGGAATATGGGATTACTGTAGGGTTAGTATAAATGGGTGGTTGTTGGTCGGCACAGACTCGGTGGGCTGCAGGGCCTGTTTCAGTGCTGTATCTCTAATAGATAAAAATAAATAAATAAACCCTCTGAGTGAAGAAATTTCTCCTCATCTCAGTCCTAAATGGTCAACCCCTTATTCTGAGGCTATGCCCCCCCATGTCAGGGAAAACAACTTCTCAGTGTCTACCCTGTCAAGCACCTTTTGAGTCTTGTATGTTTCAATGAGATCACTTCTCATTCTTCTAAACTCCAGAGAGTGTAAGCCCAATTTACTCAGCCCCTCATCACTGGAACCAATCTCGTGAACCTTCACTGTACCATCTCAAAGGCAAATACATCCTTCTTTAAACATGGACACCAAAACTGTGCACAGTACTCCAGGTGTGGTCTCACCAAAGCCCTACACAATTGTAGCAAGACTTCTTTATGCTTGTACTCCAATCCCTTGCAATAACGGCCAACATGCCATTTTGTCTTCCTACTTGCTTGTGGTACCTGCATTCTAACTTTGTGTTCCTTGTACGAGTACACCCAATTCTCTCTGATAATCAACATTTAAAAATTTCATGCCTTTAAAAAAAAAATTCTGCTTCTCTATTCTTACCACCACAGTGAATAACCTCATACTTCCCCACATTTTACTCCATCGGTCACTTTGTTGTCCACTCACTTAACCAGTCTACATCTCTATGTGTCCTCCTCACAGCTTACATTCCCACCTAACTTTGTATCGTCAAATACATTAATTAGCCTCTTCATCTAAATTGTTGCATTTTTTTTTAATCCACCTGCTGGCACCTTAAATATTAAACTGGTGGAGATAAACCACTCAAACCTTGCAAGCTTCGAACTCTGTCTTCTGACCGCGAGTACAGAGGCATATTCCCTGCTGCAGACTATAATGTTCAGTGGTTTAATTGATCTGCGTTTGATTGTGTTAGTCTGTTCACCGATCAATGCTCACTGTTTAATGACTTGAGTCTGACGGGAGAGCTAGAGTGTCAGAGATGTCCTTCAGCTACACAGAGTAGAGAACCTTCTGAAAAGGAAGGAACTCCTTCTCGAAGGAATTCAGCCACATTGCTGTCTCTCAGAGAACCACTGAATCAGCGTCCATGTCTTCAAACTGGAAGCCTCAGGACCACCAACTTCATCCCAAAGGCAGCAGAGTAACCAACCTGCACAATGGGTGGATGGGTCGGTCGGTTGGTTGAGTGAGGGAAAATTGGAGCATATTTTATTATTTTACTTACATTGGTTTAAGTACAATAAAGTGAACCTCTTTTTTTGTTAAACTTGAGGAAGCGTGTCCAATTGGCTCTTTTTATGATCATGGCACGTAAACAGTTAAACACTCACTGAATTGGCTTAAAAAACTGTTGTGGTCAAACAAGGAGAGGGGGGGAAAAAAAAGAAGAGGGAACAAAATCATTAATATAGATTGAAAATAGCTGAGGCCCTAGCACTGATCCTTGCAACACTCCACTCGTTACAGCCTGTCAACTTGAAAATACCCCGTTTAGCCCTACTCTCTGCTTCCTGTCCGTTAACCAATCCTCCATCCATGCTAATAGATTACCCTCAACTCCATGAGCCTTTGTCTTGCATATTAACCTTCTGTGTGGCACCTTATCAAATGCCTTTTGGAAATCCAAATATACTACATCCACCGGTTCCCCTTTATCTGACCGACTAGTTACATCTTCAAAAAACTCTATATTTGCCGAACACTATTTCCTTTCCGTAAAACCATGTTGACTTTGTCTGAGCATACTATGAATTTCCAAATGCATTATTAAGACTTCCTTAATAATAGATTCCAACATTTTCCCAACGACTGATGTCAAGCTAACTGGCCCGTAGTACCTTGTTTTCTCTCTCCCTCCTTTCCTGCATAGCAGAGCTTTGTTTGCTAACTTTTAATCCACTGGAATCATTCTAGAATCTAGGGAATTTTGGAAAATCATAACCAGTGCATCCACTACCTCTACAGCTACCTCTTTTAGAACCCTAGGATGTAGGCCATCAGGTCCTGGGAATTTGTTGTCTTTTAGTCCGTTAAGTTTCTCCAATACCTTTTCTCTGCTGATAATAAATACCTTAATGTCCTCACTCTTATTAACCTGTTGGTTACTCTCTATTTCTGGTATATAATTTGTGTCTTCTACTGTGAGGACAGATACAAAATATTTGTTCAATGTCTCTGTCATTTCTTCATCCCCCACATGATCATTTCTCCTGTCCCTGGCTCTAAGGGACCAACATTTATTTTGGCTACTCTCCTTTTTTAAAAAAATGTTTGTAAAAGCTCTTACAATCTGTTTATATATTACTGGCTAGTTTACTCTCATTCTATTTTTTCCCTCATCAACTTTTTGGTTGCCCTTTGCTGGATTCTAAAACATGCCCAATCCTCAGGCTTACTACTATTCTTTTAATCTAATACTATCCTTAACTTCCCTAGTATGTCACGGATGGATTTTTCTTGCTGACTTTTTGTTTTTCTTAGTCTAAGCATTATATTTTGCTTTCTGTTAATCCAAGAAGTTAAAAAAATGTATATCCAGAGAATCTGGAAAGCTTTAGACTTGTACTACAGCAATGATAGTAAAATATCAATACTTACTGGATCTGAAAACCATCTGTTAGGAATATTTGGTCTTTGTTGATCCACACAAATGACCTTCTTCATATCATCAAAACCAGGATCATTAGGAACAAGATCATAAAATGGAGGCTTATAATCTTCTACAATTCCTAAACAAAACAAAAATTGCGTGACTAGAATTCAAACATTTCAATATACCAATGGGGAATGATAGTATAAGTTAGTGTTGGCAGAATAACTATGCATTTGCAATTCATAAAAGTATGATTTTGATTAGGGAATTAAAAATATGTATTAATATGCAGTGTTGCCAATCAAATGCAATCCCTGAATTGAGTTTTTTTTTAAATTATCAAATCAGATCAGGCAACTAATTCCTGAATGGGAAAATAATTAATCCAGTTTTCTTGGATGCCTAGCTCTTCTTGCTGCCCACAAGGAAATTCACCTTGGAAACCATTTCAAATGCTGTTAAAATTCAATATTTTTCACTATTTGTGAAACAGGTACAATATACAGTAGTTAGGCATCTGGGTTTAAACGGCATTTGACATTTTAGGAACACATTGAACAGGAAATCGCTTACTTGTTCCTAAAATAGACATTCTATAACTATTCTTCAAGCATTTTTTTTTTAAATAAGCCTACACAAAAGACTTGAGCAAAAACCAAATAGATTGATTTTAATAAACTTATCAAGCAGACCATATAATGAATATTTGCTTAAGTGAAGTAGACTGTTCAAAAAAGCGATATGGTATCAAAAGTACATGTTGGGTTAAAACAAAATAAAATGTGAGGTTATCCACTGGTACAATAAGCAAATACACCACATTGCATGGTACTAAACCATTGCTGGTTTCCCTGCAGGATCAGGTTCAGCTATGAGGTCTATGTGGTTAAAATAGCCTAGCATTCACAATCCAGACTCTCAAAAAATGGTCACTAAGTCGAGTTCCTGGATGGTTCTCATTATGTGTAAAACAATACCCCCAGTGTGAGTCCGTGCCTTTGGGGAGGGAACAGGCCCACTCAGTAATTGGTAATGGGTCAGGGCAGGAAAAATAAGCTGTACAGTTGGAGAGGATAGCACACTATTCTTATGTGCCAGGATCAATACGATGAAAGGATGTGGTAAGGATCCTTTCTGAAATAATTTTGAACATTTGCAACCAATTCCTTACTAACCACTGGGCTATTGCACAAAACCACACCTAATTCAGGTCTATCTGACAATATCATTTAGAAAGGTGTTATGACCAGGTGAGCAATGTCTAGGGGTCTTTTGCTGCCTTTACCTGATCCTATTGTAACAGGGTTTTATTTTTTAAACACACTGTGTTTTGAGCTCCCCTTTGTGTGACTCCTTGTTCACAACTTTCCAATTATAATGCAAATAAATGAGCACAAACAGGCTTTCTTTGGTTTAAAGCAGAAAGAGAAAATTTATTAAAGCCTTAAAATTAAACCCTAATACAGTTCAGGCCTACGGATATATGACGCGCTCACGCTAGCATGCACACGCGATATAAATATGCAAAATAGGGACAGAAAAGAGCAGAAGAAAAGAGAAGTAGAACAGTTTGAGGCAATCTCTTGGTACTGTTTCTTGAGCTTGCTGTAGTCTTTGATTGAAGATATGGTCTGGTGTTTCATTGGGGCACAGTTTTAGTTTTCTTAAAACATGTTCACATAGGAAATCTTTCTCTCTTAGCTTCACATGTTTTCGTAAGATTCAGTTCCATGGGAAGAAATGAAGGCAGGCAGACAGGAGAGGAGATGTTCTCAGTCCCAGGAGAAGGTCTTTACTCCATGAGCACACGGCTTTGTCGGAGTTTAAATCCCTTTGAGAGGAGTTCAAATTCAAAAAAACTCCCAGCTTGCCCTGCAGGTTAGTCATGTGACTAGTTCCTTGTATGGAACAGTCTCTTCACATCCTTGGTTGGAGGTTCAAATTTCTCTGTCACTGCCAGTCAACCATGTGACCAAAACTGGTCCCACCACTTCTGTGTATTGGAGGAACAGGGATTGGCTCCCTTTGTTTCCACATTGTCTGATACTATGCAAATGTTCTTCCAGTCAGAGATTGCAATTTTTAAAGTTTTAATGTTCATGTGGCGAAATAATGTGTGCCTCAGTCTTGGCAGGTGGGGTTTGCCTGACAAAGGCCATAAGGACGACTGGTGTGAAGCATAAATGTCATCCTGGCTGGAGCTGGTGCTCTTCAGATGTTGGGGCTAAGATACAAATGGAATAGAGGGCTTTTACTCTGTAGCTGACGACCTGATGAAAGAATGCTTGATGCTGACACTAGGTGCGTGAAATGAAGTGCCCCTGTGCTAATATGGTTTCCCTTGATGAACACAAATGTTCAACAAAATATTTGGAGTTTACACTGACTTCTGTATCTGAAACCAACAAGAAGTGTAGTTGATTAATATTACGACGATGATACCTATAGGATAAAAGTCTAAAGGGTAGATTTTCTTCTCCACCGTCTGGGAAATAATCTGATGAAACATTTCACCCATCCTTAATAGAAGCCACTCCCATTCTCATTCTACTATACCTAAAGTCAACTCTGCATCTATATTGTGAAGACATTTTACATTGATAAAATACTTGGCAACACCAGCCCTTTTACCTCCTCTCTCTTCACTGTCCAAAGCCACAAACATTCCTTCCAGGAGAAACAGCAATTTATGTGTATTTCTGTCAATTTATTTTACTGTATTCGCTGCTCACAATATGGCCTGTTCTGCACTGGGGAGACCAAACACAAATTGGGCGACGGCTTTACGGAACATCTCCATTCAGTTCGCCAGTGCGACCCTGAGCTTCCAATCACCTGTCATTTTAATTCTCCACTTTGCTCTTATGCTACCCTCTTTGTCCTCAGACTCCTGCAGTGTTCCAATGAAACACAAGCTCGAGGAACAACACCTCATCTTTTGATTAGGCACTTTATAGCCTTCCAACTCAACACTGAGTTCAACAATTCCAGACAGTAATCTCTGCCCCCATTTTGTTTCCTTTTCCTTTGCAAGTTTCATTTTTTCTCTTGTTTTTGCTATCGGATGACAACTGTGCATCATTCACCTATTCACATCTCCTCTCAACACATCTTTTGTTTCTTTACTTGTCCCATACCACTCCCGTTGGCCTCTACCACTAACCCTTTTGTCATTTAATCTCACCTGTTTTCCACCCTATTACAGAACTTCTCTTTTGTTCTTCTTCCTATCCTCGCCCCTTTCACTTGCTTAAAACCTAATACATTTCTAACTCTGTTTCTTGCTCCACAGATGTTCCCCGACCTGAATATTTCCAGTATTTGCTGTTCTTAAGCTCTTTTATCCCAGATCAGGTCAGTGTTCACACAGGTTATGTGAAGTTGATTTTTTTTATTTTCTTTAGCAGAGTACCTAATGTAGCTACTAAAAAAGCAAAATATTGCAGAGGCTGGAAATCTGAAATAAAAATAGAAAATGGTAGTAATACTCAGCAGATGAGGCAGCATTTGTGGAGAGAGAGCGCGAGAGAGAGCGCGAGAGAGAGAGCGAGAGAGAGAGCGAGAGAAACAGAATTAACATTTCATAAGGCATCATGAAACATTAACTCTGTTCTTCTCTCTGGAGATGCTGCCTCACCTGCTGAGTATTTCCAGCATTTTCTGTTTTTAATACCTAATATAGTTGACGCAAGTACCAAGGTGAAAACAGGCAGCAAATTTACTGAGGAAGAAAAATCCTCAAATCAGTGCATAAAAGGTGCTCCAAACCATGATGCTACAGAACAAAAATAAGAAACTGTTCACATTATCTTTGGATTACAAAACCCCATTTAAATCTCAAAGAAAAATGGCAACACAAAGAATTAGCATTTCTTTTCTGCACATGTATCCGATCTGATAAGATCTCCTTTAACAAATGTTAGCAATTAGTGATGCAGTTCAGTTTGGATTTGAGTACCTAAGCAGATAAAATTCACCATTCCACTTAGCGTCAAATAAAATTTATGGTAGCCTCTCAATAAATCCATATAGCCCATGGTTCTGTGTTTTTATTTCCTTTCAGGGGTTGTGGGAGTCACTGGCTAGGCCAGCATTTATTGTCCACCCCTAATTGTCCTTGAGAAGGTGGTGGTGGGCTGCCTTCTTGAACTGCTGCAGTCCATGTGGGGTAGGTACACCCACAGTGCTGTTAGGAAAGGAGCTCCAGGATTTTGATTCAACAACACTGAAGGAAGGGTGATATAGTTCCAAGTCAGGATGGTGTGTGGCTTGGAAGGGAACTTGCAGGTGGTGGTGCATCCTTGCATCTGCTGTCCTCGTCCTTCTAGGTGGTAGAGGTCGCAGGTTTGGAAGATGCTGTCTAAGGAGCCTTGGTGCGTTACTGCAGTGCATCTTGTAAATGGTACACATTGCTGCCACTGTGCATCGGTGGTAGAGGGAGTGAATGTTTGTGAATGGGGTCACGGTCAAGTGGACTCATTTGTCCTGGATGGTGTCGAGCTTCTGGAGTGTTGTTGGAGTTGCAACCATCCAGGCAAGTGGAGTCAGGAGATGAATTACTCGCCACAGGATTCCAAGTCTGACCTGCTCTTGTAGCCACAGTATTTATATGGCTACTCCAGTTCAGTTTCTGGTCAATGGTAATCCCCAGGACGTTGATAGTAAGGGATTCAGTGATCATAATGCCATTGAATGGTTAGATTCTCTCTTGTTGGAGATGGTCATTGCTTGGCACTTGTGTGGCGCAAATGTTACTTGCCACTTATCAGCCCATACCAGGATATTTATTTATTTAGAGATACAGCACTGAAACAGGCCCTTCGGCCCACCGAGTCTGCGCCGACCATCAACCACCCATTCATACTAATCCTACAGTAATCCCATATTCCTACAACACCCCCCCCCCCCCACCTACATTTCCCTACCACCTAACTCTACTAGGGGCAATTTATAATGGCCAATTTACCTATCAACTGCAAGTCTTTGGTGGTGGGAGGAAACGAGAGCACCCGGCGAAAACCCACGCAGACACAGGGAGAACTTGCAAACTCGACACAGGCAGTACCCAGAATCGAACCCTGGTCGCTGGAGCTGTGAGGCTGTGGTGCTAACCACTGCGCAGCTAGGTCTAGCTGCTTCAGTTTCTGAGGAGTCATGAATGGTGCTGAACATTGTGCAATCATCCCCACTTCTGACCTTATGATTGAAGGAAGGTCACTGATGAAGCAGTTGAAGATGGTTGGGCCTAGGACACTACCCTGAGGAACGCCTGCAGTGATGTCCTGGAGTTGAGATGATTGACCTCCAACAACCACAACCATTTTCTTTTGCTTTAGGTATGACTCCAACCAGCAGAGAGTATTCCCCCCGATTCCCATTGACTCCAGTTTTGCTAGGACTCCTTCATGCCATACTCAGTCAAATGTTACCTTGATGTTAAGGGTAATCACTCTCACCTCACCTGTCCATGTTTGAACCAAGGCTGTAATGAGGTCAGGAGCTGAGTGGCCCTGTCAGACCCAAACTGAGTGTCAACAAGCAGGTTACTGCTGAGCAAGTGCTGCTTGATAGCACTGTTAACGATACCTTGCATCACTTTACTGGAGATTGAGAGTAGATTGATGGGGTGGTAATTGGCCAGGTTTGATTTGTCCTGCTTTTTGTGTACAGGACATGCCTGGGCAATTTTCCACATTGCCAGGTAGATGCCAGTGTTGTAGCTGTACTGGAATAGCTTGATTAGGGGTACAGCACGTTCTGGAGCACAGGTCTTCAGTACTATTGCCGGAATGTTGTCAGGGCCCATAGCATTTGCAGTATCAGTGCCTCGTCATTTCTTGATATGACACAGAGTGAATCGAATTGGCTGAAGATTGGCATCTGGATGCTGGGGACTTCAGGAGGTCCATTTCTGTTCTTGTGGATCTATACCTGGAATAGTTAGTTCATCAACATACTACTGGATGCAGCCTGTTGGTGGATTTTGGCTGTCCAGGTAGTTCACCCATGAAGAAACATCTAGTTCCAGAGTATCTGACAGATAATATGCTTTTAGCAAATTACATTTGGCTCCACCTTAACTCTGGCAATAATCAAGCAATGATAATTGGATCTACCACTGGAAAAATGGTTATTTCATACATTCTTTGAAAATTTGGTTTATATATATTTCCTTAATTACTGAAAATGCAAAATATTTAACCCTGGTATAATTTCTTCCTCTTGCGCCCTTGGATAGTAACAGGTTAAAACTAAATTTTGAAATATATACATGGCACAGTATGTTCATGAATCCTCTGTCCAGGTAAGGAATGTTCAAATTTCAATATTTTTTTTAAAACCTACATGAATCAAATGTGCTATTTTCTAGCTGATGTATTTTTTAAAAAACAGACAATTTAGCGGAAGGAGTCTGTAAATGGTTTTGTGGCCAGTGTGTTCTAGGAAATGTATTAAGTACAATTAACATTAAGTGAAATGGTAAACAGAACTGCAATTTTCTCTGAAATAACATTGCCTAATGCATCTCAGATTAAGTGCAGCATTAGAGATAAGATATTCAAGGTTTTTGGAAAGACGAAGTGCAGCCCATAACCAAGGCTTGAACTATGGAGTAAGTGCTGAAAAGGAGTAGAATGAATATTCTACACCTGCTATTTTTGTGCAGCACTTGAACACGATCCAACTTTCAGCTTAAAAGAGTGGTTTTAAATTAATTGGAAAAATACAAGAACAGATTTTATTACACAACCCATTGTACATATTAATCAGCAGCTCTGGAAGGTATTATTTGAATTTCAAATAAACATTTTCACTTAAGAATGTCATGCAGGCCCCCACCTGCCAAGCATGAGGCATATTAATTTCACCACATGGACATTAAATTTCAAACTGCTGTTGAAGTGAAGAAAGGACTTGCTTTACAACAAAATGGCCAGATCTTGGCATATTAACAGACAGTGCTTGGAAAGGACAAAGGACCATTCCCTGACACATTCAACCCACAATGGACTTTTGATCAGACATTGAAGGTGGGGGAGCCTATATTCCAGGTTGACTGCTAAGATGGCCGAATACACAAACGGGCATGGTCAAACCAGCTAGTCAAATGACCAACCTGCCAGGCAACCTGAATTTTTTGAATTTGTACTAACGGTTTGGGCAGAAAGTCTGCTTGCTCCTGAACTGAGACAATCTCCGTCCTGTCTGCACCCATCTCTTTCTCACAAGCTTCTGCATCCACTGAAGACAGATGAACCCAAAGAGAGAAAAGTCTCCAACAGCGAACAAGGTTCAAGAAGAATACTGGGCCCCAACGAAAAGCAAAATCTACCTACAATCAAGGACTCTACAGTAAGCTCGAAGAAGCATAACACAAAAATCCTCCTCAGATATTGCCTCAAGCTTTTTCCACTTTATCTTTCTTCTGCTCTTTTCTGTCTCTATCTGCATGTGTGCATCATGTGTGCATGCTAGCATGGGCGTGTCGTGTATCCTTGGTGTTAACTGAATTAGAGTTTAAGCTTAAGTTTAATAAATTTCAAATTTTCTTCTTTAAACCTAAGAAAGCTTGTTTGTGATGGTTTCTTTGCCTTATAATTGGAAAGCGGTGAACAAGGATTCATCAAGGGGGAGCTAAAAAAAAAAGTGTGTTAAAAATTAAACCCTGTTCCAGTAAGACCAGGTGAAGTCTGAAAGGAAACCCTAGACTTCTTTCTCACCAGGTCGTAACAAGAAGTTTAAAATAAGAATCCCAGAGGCCATCAACCACTGTCTTTATGTATGCTTAATAATCCATATAATTTATGAATGATGCTGGCTGGTTGACTGTTCTAACATTTTCCCTGGGGGAAAAATAATCAAATGACTACCTTAATGCTTAATTATCATTGAATCAGAGAATCTTGGAGATGCTCCTTTAAAATGGAAAGAGCCTCTCAAATTAATGGAATCAAAAACTTTGATATTCATCTCTGTCCATTGGCTTGCAAATTGTAAGCATTTTTCTGTCGTTTAGATCAGAAGCGTCAACTATGGACTGTGGTATGTTTGGTTAGTCTAGCTAGGAGAGATTACAGAGTCTTTGGTAAGGTTTAACAATAACTAGTGCATCACATATTTGAGAACTATATACAGCTTTACATAAGCATGTCTAACTCCACTGATGCCATGCTGCATCTCCCGCAAGTCTCTCTCATGTGACCTCTTAGATCACAGTGGAAGGTATTACTCTCACTGGCCCAAACAGTAACCCTTTCAAACCCTTATACTACATCTCCCCCCAACTCTTTGTTTTAAAAAAATATGGACATTCATTTTGACTTTTACATACTACCCCACCTCCCCCCCACAAAGTCTCTGACATCACAGATTCAATCTGTCAGGAGGCTTCACAACTCTCCCTGATCATGTTGTTGTCAGACTCTGAACATAAGTAGTCTGTCTATGAACTGTTGTTTCTTGACTTGGATGGCCTTCATTGAGGTTGGAGTAACCAGTGCTTTCTGATTTTCAGGTTCATCCAAATGGATGACTGATTAATGTCTTTGAGGAACAGAAATAAGATTTCTCCTGTTTCTTCCTATAGTACCTTCTGAAGTATGTACTAAATAGGATCTCTCTTGATTCTCATCTCTCTGGACAATTACTCCTCCTCTGCCTTCATCTCATACCCATACCTTTTTTTCTTCCATTAACTTCAGTAGGTTCCTGGTATGATATCTCCTGTAATAATTATAAGTTTGTTGTTTTCGATAAGACTTTTCCCCATCTTGAACTCTGATAATCCTGGACTACTAGTCCTGGAAGTAATTTTTTTGGGTAGGATGGGAAGTTGTGTTCTGAGCTTCCTTCCCATCAACAGTCCCAATGGCGCTATTACAAATTGGACTTCCTACTGATCTTCCTAGGTGTGAAAATACAGACAGGTTGAACATCTTTTCACAAAGTAACACTACATTTAGTCTCAAGTCTTTACAGACTAGTAAATAATTTTGGGAAGTCTTTTTGGAAGTGACTCCTGGATTCTTGCTGCTTAACTTCTTCCACTTTCCTGATAAGATTAAGATCTATACAAGCTCTTCTACAAAAGAGACAATGCTTGATCCTGTAGAACACAGTGTTTCCAATATCTGCTTTCCCTTGTACTGCAGTGTTGCCTGTAGCTTTCTCTTGACTTGCAGTTCAATCCCTCCTGGATTGTGAAACTGAGTTTCTGTTGGTTGCGGGGAATGCAACCACACTTTGTTGTTTGATAAAACTTTTTTACTCATTCATGGGATGTGGGCGTCACTGGTTAGGCCAGCATTTATTGCCCATCCCTAATTGCCCTTGAGAAGGTGGTGGTGAGCTGCCTTCTTGAACCGCTGCAGGCCTTGGCTGTAGTTACACCAACAGTGCTGTTAGGAAGGGAGTTCCAGGATTTTGACTCAGTGACAGTGAAGGAATGGAAATATAGTTCCAAGTCAGGATGGTGTGTGACTTGGCGGGGAACTTGCATGAGGTGGTGTTCACATGTATTTGCTGCCCTAGTCCTTCTAGGTGGTTGAGGTCACAGGTTTGGAATGTGCTGAGGAAGAAGCCTTGGTGAGTTGCTGCAGTGCATCTTGTAGATGGTACACACTGCTGCCACTGTGCGTCAGTGGTGGAGAGAGTGAATGTTGAAGCTGGTGGATGGGGTGTCAATCAAGCGGACTGCTTTGTCCTGGATAATGTCGAGCTTCTTGAGTGTTGTTGGAGCTGCACCCATCCAGGCAAGTGGAGAGTATTCCATCACACTCCTGACTTGTGCCTTGTTGATGGCGGACAGTCTTTGGGGAGTCTGGAGGTGAGTTACTTGCCGCAAGATTCCTAGCCTCTGACCTGCTCTTGTAGCCACGGTATTTATTTGGCTACTCTAGTTCAGTTTCTGGTCGATGGTAACCCCAGGATGTTGATAGTGGGGGCTTCAGTGATGGTAATGCCATTTAGCCCCAAGGGGAGATGGTTAGATTCTCTCTTGTTGGAGATGGTCATTGCCAGGCGCGAATGTTACTTGCCACTTATCAGCCCAAGCCTGGATATTGTCCAGGTCTTGCTGCATCTGGACATGGGCTGCTTCAGTATCTGAGGAGTCGTAAATGCACAATGTTCAGCACCAATCATCAGCATACATCCCCACTTCTGACCTTATGATGGAGGGAAGATCATTGATGAAGCAGCTGAATATGGTTGGCCAAGAACACTAACCGGAGGAACTCCTGCAGTGATGTCCTGGGACTGAGAAGATTGACCTCCAACAACCACAACCATCTTCCTTAGTGCTAGCTACGACTTCTACCAGCTGAGAGTTTTCCCCCAGTTCCCACTGACTCTAGTTTTGCTAGGGCTCCTTGATGCCATACACGGTGAAATGCAGCCTTGATGTCAAGGGCGGTCACTCTCACCTCATTTCGTGTTTAGCTCTTTTGTCCATGTTTGGACAAAGGCTGTAATGAGGTCAGGAGCCGAGTGGCCCTGGTGAAACTCAAACTGAGCGTCAGTGAGCAGGTTATTGCTGAACAAGTTTCACTTGGTAGCACTGGCAATGACACCTTCCATCACTTTGCTGATGATCGAGAGTAGACTGATGGGGCAGTAATTGGCCAGGTTGGATTTGTCCTGTGTACAGGACATACCTTGACAATTTTCCACATTGTCAGGTAGATGCCAGTGTTGTAGCTATACTGGAACAACTTGGCTAGGGGCACGGCTATCTCTGGAGCACAAATTTTCTGTACTATTGTCGGAATGTTGTCAGGGCCCACAGCCTTTACAGTATCCATTGCCTTCAGCTGTTCGTTGATATCACATGGAGTGAATCAGATTGGCTGAAGACTGGCATCTGTGATGCTGGGGACCTCAGGAGGAGCACTTCTGGCTGAACATGAATGCAAATGCTTCAGCCTTGTCTTTTGCACTGATGTGCTGGGCTCCCCCATCATTGAGGATGGGGATATTTGTGCGGCCTCCTCCTCCTTTTAGTTGTTTAATTGTCCACCACCATTCATGATTGGATGTGGCAGGACTGCAGAGATTAGATCCTATCCGGTGGTTGTGGGATCACTTAACTCTGTCTATCGCATGCTGCCTTAGTGTTTGGCATGCAAGTAGTCCTGTGTTGTAGCTTCAGCAGGCTGATTCCTAATTTTTAGGTGTGCCTCGTGCTGCTCCTGGCATTCCCTCCTGCACTCTTCATCGAACTAGGGTTGGTCCTCTGGCTTGTTGGTAATGGTAGAGTGGAGGATATGCTGGGCCATGAGGTTACAGATTGTAGTTGAGTACAATTCTGCTGCTGCTGATTGCCCACAGCGCCTCATGGATCCCCAGTTTTGCTTTGCTAGATCGGTTCAAAATTTATCCCATTTAGCACAATGGCAGTGCCACACAACACTATGATGGGTTTCCTCAATGGGAAGATGGAACTTCGTCTCCACAAGGACTGTGTGGTGATCACTCCGATCAATACTGTCATGGACAGATGCATCTGTAACAGAGATTGGTGAGGATGAGGTCAAGTCTATTTTTCCCTCTTATTGGTTTCCTCACCACCTGCTGCAGACCCAGTCCAGCAGCTATGTCCTTTAGGACTCGGTCAGCTCGGTCAGTAGTGGTGCTACCGAGCCACTCTTGGTGATGTACATGGAAATCCCCCACCCAGAGTACATTCTATGCCCTTGCCACTCTCAGTGCTTCCTCCAATTGGTGTTCCACATGGAGAAGCACTGATTCATCAGCCAGTGCGGGGAGGGGGGGGTAGCGATAGCTGATAATCAGCAGGAGGTTTTCTTGCCCATGTTTGACCTGATGCCATGAGACTTCATGGGATCCAGAGTCAATGTTGAGGACTCCCAGGGAAACTCCCTCCCAACTGTATACCACTGTGCCGACACCTCTTCTGGGTCTCTCCTACCAGTGGGAACAGGGATATACCCAGGGACGGTGATGGCAGTGCCTGAGACATTGTCAGGCATGGTTTTGTGAGTATGACTCTGTCAGGTTGTTGCTTGACTAGTCTGTGGGACAACTCTCCCAACTTTGGCACAAGCCCCCCGAATTTAGTAAGGAGGACTTTGCAGGGTCGACAGAGCTGGGTTTGCCCTTGTCGTTTCCAGTGCCTTGGTCAATGCCAGGTGGTTCGTCCAGTTTCATTCTTTTTCGTAGACTTCATAGCAGTTTGATACAACGGAGTGGCTTGCTAGGCCATTTCAGAGGGCGGTTAAAAGTCAACCACATTACTGTGGGTCTGGAGTCACATGTAGACCAGTCCAGGTCAAGACAGTAGATTTCCTTCCCTAAAGGACATTAGTGATCCTGATGGGTTTTTACAACCAATCGACAATAGTTTCATGGTCACAGTTGGACGAGCTTTTTAGTTCCAGATGTATTAATTGAAGTCAAAGTTCATGATCAGCTGTGGTGGGATTCAAACCCATGTCCCCAGAGCATTAGCCTGGGCCTCTGGATTACTTATCCAATGACATCACCACTATGCCACCACATCCTTCAGTATCTAGTCTAATGTTGGTGATATGTCCATTGACATCTATATTGTTACGGCCAAAGTTAGCAGGGGTCCAGACACCCCTCTTGCCCTTCCTCTTATTGGATCACAACAGGGTTTATTCCTTTTAAACGGTGGTTGTGCTTACTATCTCAGTGAGTGTTACACCTTTTACCTTTAATGTGATCATGAAATAACCAATCGAACAGGTTTTCTTGATAAAGGGGGGGGGGGGGGAAAAGAGTGAGAGAGAGCGAGAAAAGGGGGAGGGGGAGAGCGAGAAGGGGGAGAGGGAGAGCGAGAAGGGGGAGAGGGAGAGAGAGAAGGGGGAGAGGGAGAGAGAGCCATGGAGCGAGGGAGAGAGAGCCATGGAGCGAGGGAGAGAGAGCCACATGGAGCGAGGGAGAGAGAAAAGAGAGCCATGGAGCGAGAGAGAAAGAGAGAGACGGAGAGAGACGGAGAGAGACGGAGAGAGACGGAGAGAGACGGAGAGAGACGGAGAGAGACGGAGAGAGACGGAGAGAGACGGAGAGAGAGAGAGACGGAGAGAGAGAGAGAGACGGAGAGAGAGAGACGGAGAGAGAGAGACGGAGGGAGAGAGACGGAGGGAGAGAGACGGAGGGAGAGAGACGGAGAGAGACGGAGAGAGACGGAGAGAGAGAGAGAGACGGAGAGAGAGAGAGAGACGGAGAGAGAGAGAGAGACGGAGAGAGAGAGAGAGACGGAGAGAGAGAGACGGAGGGAGAGAGACGGAGAGAGAGGGACGGAGAGAGAGGGACGGAGAGAGAGGGACGGAGAGAGAGGGACGGAGAGAGAGGGACGGAGAGAGAGGGACGGAGAGAGAGGGACGGAGAGAGAGGGACGGAGAGAGAGGGGGAGAGAGAGGGGGAGAGAGAGGGGGGAGAGAGAGGGGGAGAGAGAGGGGGAGAGAGAGGGGGAGAGAGGGAGTGGGGGAGAGGGAGTGGGGGAGAGGGAGTGGGGGAGAGGGAGTGGGGGAGAGGGGGAGAGAGAGAGCGATGGAGCGAGGGAGAGAGAGAGAGAGCGATGGAGCGAGGGAGAGAGAGAGAGAGCGATGGAGCGAGGGAGAGAGAGAGAGAGTGATGGAGCGAGGGAGAGAGAGAGAGAGTGATGGAGCGAGGGAGAGAGAGAGAGAGTGATGGAGCGAGGGAGAGAGAGAGAGAGTGATGGAGCGAGGGAGAGAGAGAGAGAGAGAGAGAGAGAGAGAGAGAGAGAGAGAGAGAGAGAGAGAGAGCGCGCGCAATGGAGCGAGGGAGAGAGAGAGCGCGAGGGAGAGAGAGAGCGCGATGGAGCGAGGGAGAGAGAGAGCGCGATGGAGCGAGCGAGAGAGAGAGCGCGATGGAGCGAGGGAGAGAGAGAGCGCGATGGAGCGAAGGAGAGAGAGAGCGCGATGGAGCGAGGGAGAGAGAGAGCGCGATGGAGCGAGGGAGAGAGAGAGAGAGAGGGAGAGCGCAATGGAGCACGATGGAGCGAGAGCGCGATGGAGCGAGAGCGCGATGGAGTGATGGAGAGAGAGAGAGCGATGGAGCGAGAGAGCGCGATGGAGCGAGGGAGAGAGAGAGCGCGATGGAGCGAGGGAGAGAGAGAGCGCGATGGAGCGAGGGAGAGAGAGAGCGCGATGGAGCGAGGGAGAGAGAGAGCGCGATGGAGCGAGGGAGAGAGAGAGCGCGATGGAGCGAGGGAGAGAGAGAGCGCGATGGAGCGAGGGAGAGAGAGAGCGCGATGGAGCGAGGGAGAGAGAGAGCGCGATGGAGCGAGGGAGAGAGAGAGCGCGATGGAGCGAGGGAGAGAGAGAGCGCGATGGAGCGAGGGAGAGAGAGCGCGATGGAGCGAGGGAGAGAGAGAGCGCGATGGAGCGAGGGAGAGAGAGAGCGCGATGGAGCGAGGGAGAGAGAGAGCGCGATGGAGCGAGGGAGAGAGAGAGCGCGATGGAGCGAGGGAGAGAGAGAGCGCGATGGAGCGAGGGAGAGAGAGAGCGCGATGGAGCGAGAGCGCGATGGAGTGATGGAGAGAGAGAGAGCGATGGAGTGATGGAGAGAGAGAGAGCGATGGAGTGATGGAGAGAGAAAGAGCGATGGAGCGATGGAGAGAGAGAGAGCGATGGAGCGAGGGAGAGAGAGAGAGCGATGGAGCGAGGGAGAGAGAGCGCGATGGAGCGAGGGAGAGAGAGAGAGCGATGGAGCGAGGGAGAGAGAGCGCGATGGAGCGAGGGAGTGAGAGCGCGATGGAGCGAGGGAGAGAGAGCGCGATGGAGCGAGGGAGAGAGAGCGCGCGATGGAGCGAGGGAGAGAGAGCGCGCGATGGAGCGAGGGAGAGAGAGCGCGCGATGGAGCGAGGGAGAGAGAGCGCGCGATGGAGCGAGGGAGAGAGAGCGCGCGATGGAGCGAGGGAGAGAGAGAGAGAGCGCGATGGAACGAGGGAGAGAGAGAGAGAGCGCAATGGAACGAGGGAGAGAGAGAGAGAGCGCAATGGAACGAGGGAGAGAGAGAGAGAGCGCGATGGAACGAGGGAGAGAGAGAGAGCGCGCGATGGAACGAGGGAGAGAGAGAGAGCGCGCGATGGAGCGAGGGAGAGAGAGAGAGAGCGCGATGGAGCGAGGGAGAGAGAGAGAGAGAGCGCGATGGAGCGAGGGAGAGAGAGAGAGAGAGCGCGATGGAGCGAGGGAGAGAGAGAGAGAGAGCGCGATGGAGCGAGGGAGAGAGAGAGAGAGAGCGCGATGGAGCGAGGGAGAGAGAGAGAGAGAGCGCGATGGAGCGAGGGAGAGAGAGAGCGCGCGCGATGGAGCGAGGGAGAGAGAGAGAGAGCGCGATGGAGCGAGGGAGAGAGAGAGAGAGCGCGATGGAGCGAGGGAGAGAGAGAGAGAGAGCGATGGAGCGAGGGAGAGAGAGAGAGAGAGCGCGATGGAGCGAGGGAGAGAGAGAGCGCGCGCGATGGAGCGAGGGAGAGAGAGAGAGAGCGCGATGGAACGAGGGAGAGAGAGAGAGAGCGCGATGGAACGAGGGAGAGAGAGAGAGAGAGCGCGATGGAACGAGGGAGAGAGAGAGAGAGCGCGATGGAACGAGGGAGAGAGAGAGAGAGCGCGATGGAACGAGGGAGAGAGAGAGAGAGCGCGATGGAACGAGGGAGAGAGAGAGAGAGCGCGATGGAACGAGGGAGAGAGAGAGAGAGCGCGATGGAGCGAGGGAGAGAGAGAGAGAGCGCGATGGAACGAGGGAGAGAGAGAGAGAGAGCGCGATGGAGCGAGGGAGAGAGAGAGAGAGAGCGCGATGGAGCGAGGGAGAGAGAGAGAGAGCGCGATGGAGCGAGGGAGAGAGAGAGAGAGCGCGATGGAGCGAGGGAGAGAGAGAGAGAGAGCGCGATGGAGCGAGGGAGAGAGAGAGCGCGATGGAGCGAGGGAGAGAGAGAGAGAGAGAGAGCGCGATGGAGCGAGGGAGAGAGAGAGAGAGCGCGATGGAGCGAGGGAGAGAGAGAGAGAGCGCGATGGAGCGAGGGAGAGAGAGAGAGAGAGCGCGATGGAGCGAGGGAGAGAGAGAGAGCGCGATGGAGCGAGGGAGAGAGAGAGCGCGATGGAGCGAGGGAGAGAGAGAGAGCGCGATGGAGCGAGGGAGAGAGAGAGAGCGCGATGGAGCGAGGGAGAGAGAGAGAGCGCGATGGAGCGAGGGAGAGAGAGAGAGCGCGATGGAGCGAGGGAGAGAGAGAGCGCGATGGAGCGAGGGAGAGAGAGTGCGATGGTGCGATTGTGACATACATAGAGACGAGAGAGCGAGAGAGCGGTACACAGCTTTCTCTGCTACTACACATTCAGTTACTGCTTGCCTGTTGTGTTTGCACCAAAACTCCCACTTTTTTCAGCGATGGATAGACGGTCACATGACTGCCTCAAGGTATTCTCTGGAAGCTTCTAATGAGATACAAGGTTCAGAATTGGCTCCACAGGCCCCAAAATGCCCGTATTTACACTCAGAGGGGTTTGCTCTTTCAAAGTCAATGTGTCAGGATTGCCTTGATACCGTGCTAATAAAGCAATCCTAGTTAATTCAAATACTTAGAGCAAGCCATTGTTCTGGGTCCAGGGCTTCTCAGACTTTGGTTCCGGTTGGGCCCTGGAATGTGCAAAGGTGTTTCAGATCCAAATTGCAGTTGCCATCTTGGCTGCCAGCTTTTTTTTTTAAGCTAAATGTAGGATTTTCTCCATTAAAAGTCTATTGTAAGTTTCCAACCGATTAATTAATATTTCTCATTTGGTATATAGTACTTTCTTGACAATATCTGCAGTCCAGAATGCATGATTAGGGCAATTGATCTTGCAATGACATCGTCTGCTATTGCTCTTACGGAATAATGTGTTGACTTGTTCTGCTTCAGACTTGTTGTCTAATTTTGAAGCAGTTCTGTACCTCAAAAATCTTTTCTCCAAAGTTTTGAGTTTGATTTGATCCTTCCATGAGCCTAAACCACTCTGGTAGCATAAACTTCAGATCCATGGCTTTTCTAAGCTTTCTAGGTAGATTTTTGGTGTTTTAAATTTTGTTACAACCAGGTGAGAAAGAGGTCGAGGGTTCCCTTTCAGCCTTCACCTGGTCTTACTGTAACAGGGTTTAATTTTAAACACACCATGTTTTTAGCTCCTCCTTGGTGAATCCTTCTTCACCGCTTTCCAATTATAAGGCAAAGCAACAGCACAAACAGGTTTTCTTAGGTTTAAAGAAGAAAAGTTGAAATGTATTCAACTTAAACTCTAATTCGGTTAACGCCTACAGATACACGTCGCACCCCTTGCGAGCGTGCATACGTGATACACCCGTGCAAATAGAGACAAGAAAAGAGAAGAAAAATAAAATAGAAAGGTTTTAGACAATATCTGAAGAGTTTTTGTTATGGTTCTTCAAGCTCATTGTAGAGTCCTTTATTGTAGGTAGATCTTGCTTTTCATTGGGGCCCAGCATTCTTCTTAAACCTTGTTCGCTGTCGGAGACTTTTCTCTCTTGGGGTTAATTTGTCTTCAGTGGAATCAGAGGCTTGTGAGACAGAGATGGGAGCAGTGAGCAGAGATCTTCTCAGTCCAGGAGCAAACAGACTTTCTGCCTTCAAACTTTCTGTGGCCACTTCAAAAGAAAACCCTGAAACTACCAGATAGTCATGTGACCAGCTGCTCTAACCAGTCCTGGCCCTTGTGGATTGTATCCTCCTTAGCAGGCCCTGGAATGGCTTCCTCACCTGTGATGTCTGTTAGTATGTATATTTTTTTTCAGCCATGGCTGATCTGTTGAACAAGTCATTTCCTCGCTCCGACAACAGTTAAAAATCAATGTTCATGACAAAATTGTTGTGCCTCATTCTTAGCAGGTGGGGGCCTAACATATTTCCTTTCAGTATTGGAAGCTTCCCCACACTGCTCAGCCTCACACTGACACCCACCCCCACCCCCCACTCTCCGTGGTCACTGCCTTTCCCTGGGAAATCTCTCTGCTAGATTAGGTATTTATTTCTTGAACGCAGCTTTGCAGCATTATTTCAATAATCTATTCAATCGCTTCCCCTGGAGTATCAGGAATGGGTAGTCTCTTTTTTGTCTCTGCCTCGTGGTCGCCACGTGTAATGGCACCGACCTTGGGTCCACCCTTGCTAGGAATTTGGTTTGCCCAGTGCTGCGCCGTTAAGAACACTTTTCCACCCTTTTTAAGGGTTGCTCATCAGATCCCCGAACATTGCTTGGTTCTCCGACTTGAAGTGTGCAATTGCTGGACCAGGATTTTTTTTTACCCCCCCACAGACCATCACACGACAATGGTGTAGCCTGAATGCCTCTGCAAGCTGACTTCCTCATGCCTCCACTTTGTTGATGGAGCAGCTCTGGAGCTCTTCACAGCATCTGTGAAGCGGCACAGTGGCGCAGTGGTTAGCACCGCAGCCTCACAGCTCCAGGGACCCGGGTTCGATTCCGGGTACTGCCTGTGTGGAGTTTGCAAGTTCTCCCTGTGTCTGCGTGGGTTTTCTCCGGGTGCTCCGGTTTCCTCCCACAAGCCAAAAGACTTGCAGGTTGATAGGTAAATTGGCCATTATAAATTGTCACTAGTATAGGTAGGAGGTAGGGAAATATAGGGACAGGTGGGGATGTTTGGTAGGAATATGGGATTAGTGTAGGATTAGTCTAAATGGGTGGTTGATGTTCGGCACAGACTCGGTGGGCCGAAGGGCCTGTTTCAGTGCTGTATCTCTAATCTAAAAAATCTAATCTAATCTTCGAGTTCTGCAGTTTTAGCGTCACTTTTTTTCGGTCTGAGTTTCCAACCTTCTTTTCAAAACTTTCTGGGTGCTGTATGGCAAGAACCACTGCTGTTCACCATATTATATGTTTGGTTAGTCTAGCTAGGAGAGATTACGGAGTCTTCGGTAAGGTTTAACAATAACTAGTTTATTACATATTAGAGAACTATGTACAGCTTTACATCAGTATTTCTATCTCCACTGATGCTATGCTGCTTCTCCCTCAAGTCTCTCGCTCATGTGATATCTTACAGCATCACAGTGGGAGGTATTACTCAGACGGTCCCAAACATTAACCCTTTCAAATCCTTATATGACAAAGACGACCAGGCAGAAGGGTGCAAAACATGGGATCATAATGTAAAGATAATAATATCAGCTGTCAAAAGTTAGAGGACACCAATATAATCTATTAATGTGAAAGCAGCGTATGACGCAAATGATTGAAAAGAAGAAATTTAAGAGATGCCCCAGGATACTGACGGAGAAAGGTGAAATTACACAACAGGATTATGTGATATCCAAAAAGATCTTGACTGCAGATATAATCCGGTGATCATCATCCAGCAAATTACTATACCTATAATGTTTAAAGCACCACTGAAATTTAAAGTAGCAAATGTATATTTCAGTATTTTTTGTTCTCAAAACAACCGGTTCAAATAGAGGGTTTCTGGGAATTTTTTTGAGAGGGAAGAGGGCCAACAGCAAATTCTTGCTAAATTGCAGTTTTCTTGTGAGTTATTATATTGCATTTTGATGCAACATTTTGACACAGCATTTTTTCTAACTTAAAATTCCTTGGAACACAGCTGGTTTATAGAATGGTCCCGATTTTGCCATCAAAATAACAGTGAGCTGAATGGTGTTTGGTGTTATTTAAGCGTAAATGATACAGCAATTTCAGGCAGGATGCACAGTTTAATGCCAGTACCCCAAAGTTGCTGTCAGAGTTGCAGCTCCCACTTCACGAAATCAGTATTCCAGTGTCTCACCATTGACATGCATTGAATGGCATGAAGTTACTGTATTTGCACCATAGAGATGAACTAAAGTTGCCACAGAAAGTTAAGTCTCGTTATTACAAGGACAAGTATCCTTTTAACGTAATAACTTAATGACTGCCATCAACCTCTTTGGCACTGAAAATTATTGAAGTGGGAGTCTCATTTCTACAGGTATCAGTTAATTTTTTTAAAATCAAATTTAAAATTAAAACTGGTGTTGCTTTTTCCTCTCAATCCAATTTTTCTTCCACTTTACTGCTCTTTATGTGCCTGATTTGGCACTGAATTCATCCACTCTAATTTACACTTCCTTCTCAGTCCTTCCATTGTTTATTTCTCAATCCTTCAATCTGATTAGTTCAGGAGATACATAGCTGGTTGCCCTGTTTCCATCACTGCACCATTATCAGCTCACAGTTTCAGCAATTTGCCATGCAAAAAATTTAAAAATATAAATATGCAAGCGCAAGTCTAACAAACGGCAGACACCATTAGATGCTCTGCTGCAGAAAAATCTAGGCCACTATCTTCATGCTTAGCAAGCATTGCAGAATGGAATCAGTATAGAAGGATACCAATCAGCACAATGCACTCACATGAGCTCTCTGAAAAGGCTTTCTATTTAGAACCGCGCCCCGGCCATTATCTCAAACACTTGCATTTTGTTTTCCCCTTCTCTTTTAAAGTTTATTGCGGACCCTACTCCCTTTGCTGTTTCTGAAAGGGCATTCCACATCCTAACAACTCTTTGTATAGCAATAAACTCATCTCACCTCTCCCCTTGCTGTTTTGGTGATTATTATAAAATAAATGCAGTGTACATCATTTAATGCCATTGAGTTACTGAATCAAAGAGTGGAAATAGTGTTTTCCTATTTATTTTACCAGAATTCTTTTGATCTCCTCTTAGCCTTGTTTGCTTTAATGAATTGTTTCTCTATTCTTGCTCATTAGGATTTTAGAACTGGAAATGATGTACACTGCATTTATTTATTAAAGAAACAGTTCAACAAAATTTGATAGAGAGTATTGGCTATGAATAAACTACTGAAACTTCTTTTAAAAGCAGTCATGCTAAAAGAAATCCTGGTTATAACAAGCTCCATCCTCCACAAACACAATAGTCAAGATGCATAATGGCTTCCTAAAATATATATCTGAATATACACTCATAAGTGTAGAATGTATATTGAGAATTCAAAGTTAAAATTCAACTTGAAGCCTGTGTTATGCCACATGCCTCAGCCCACTCATTACTTTGATGCTAAATAAATGAGCCTCAAAAGCATGAATAATTTCATTCCTCCCTACATTTTAACATTTAATAGTTATTCAAAGTATTGTCCAAGTGTGTGAATATTTCATATAATTTGGACGTATATTTAACCACAGATGCAGCAACTCAGACTGCAGATGTAGGCCAGCATATTCCATTTCTGCACTCGTCAGCCTGTCACTTTCCATCATTCATTTTCAATGGACAGAAAATGGCGAGTTAACAAACGCAGAAACAGAAGACCCTAGTATAACTTCTGCAGTAAATCAAAACTCAAAAATGATCACAATTACTTTTCATAACATTGTAAATAGTGCACAGTGCAAATAAATTGTCATTAAATTTAAAACAATAATCACTCGAGAAAATATTTTCTACACAAGAGGTTCTGTTTTACGCTAAGGAATCGTCAATTCACACCTTGGTCTCTTTCCTTCTATTCTTCTGTCACCTTCTTTTCGGTCAAGTTCGTCACCTAGTGGCACATCACCACTCCATTAAAATACCCATTCTCTACCATTTCCACAAACCCATCTCAAGTTTCTTCCTGTGATATCCTCCTACAACCTCTGCACTGAGCAACTCCTCATTCTCTGTGATTTCCATCTCAACTCACCTTGCCCTTTCCATTGATAGAGCAAATAGTAAATAAGTACAGAATCCAAGGAGTCTTGCCCCTACTTGTGGGCTACCAATAAGCCAAGTCAGAGTGTTTGACATAAGTGTACTGCAGTGTCTAACATCATGTATAGTTCATGGACAGTTTCTAGAGAAAACTAGATTCATGACAACATGCTTCAAGATATTAATTCATCATTTAACATTTCTCCCAACAGCACAAGATAGCTCAGAATCATTCCCTTGAAAAAATTAACAAAATATATTACTGTTTGTCCACATGAACTGTGACAAAGAATGTATGAGAAATTCAAAGACCTACGACTACACTTCATGAAATCCACATTAAAAAAAGTGTAATTCTGCAAATGCATGTTACATATCTACCAATATATCTTACTGAAGTCAAAGTCAAATATATATAAATCAAAGTCAATAAAAATCTAAGCTCTGGAATTATGCCAGCCTGTACTCTTTGTACACGTGTGAAATGAAGAAAATAATGCATATTGTACAACTTTAAAAACATTTTTGTTAAGTAAATTTGCTGATAAAACTTGCAAACCGGAGATAATTTTCTTCACAGTTGTTACATTAAGAATAGTAGATGAACCCAAAATACCTTTCAAGTACTCACCATTGCTAACTGTCCTCCTTGCTACTTCCCACAAGACCAGACCAAAGGCCCAAATGTCAACTCTTCTATAGGAGTCAAACAGATTCACCTGGATTGTTTCATCCAATACTTCAGGTGCCATATATCGCTTTGTCCCTACCCTGGGATTATTGCCCACATCTAAGTGATTAGTGCACTGGGAGTGCATTACAGCAAGACCTAAAAACAAATGCAAAAGACAGCAAGTTAGAACAAAATTCCACAACATCAGGGATCGGAACAATGGGTCAAATAACTTGATTATATGTTCGTAGGAAATAGGAGCAGGAACAGTCTATTTTGCCCGTCAAGCCTGGTCCGCCATTCAATTAGATCATGGCTGATCATCTATCTCTATGCCATTTTTCCCCACTATCCCCATATCCCGACGTCATTAGTATTCAGAAATCTATCGATTTCTGACTTGAACGTGCTGAATGATTGAGCTTCCACAGCCCTCTGGGGTAGAGAATTCCACAGATTCACCACCCTCTGAGTAAAGATATTCCTCCTCATCTCTGTCTTAAATGTCCTGCTCCTTATTCTGATACTATGTCCCTTGGTTCTAGACTCACCAGTCAGAGCATCCTAGTCACATCTACCCTGTCACGCCCTGCAAGAATTTTGTAAGTTTTCATGAGATCACCACTCATTCTTCAAAACTCTAGAAAATACAGGCCCAGTTTCTGCAATCTCTCCTCATAAGACAAGCCCACCATCACAGAGATTAGTCTGGTGAACCTACAGTTCCACTCCCTCTATGGCAAGTATATCCTTCCTTAGGTAAGGAGACCAAAACTATACACAATACTCCAGGTGTGGTCTCACTAAGGTTTTATTCAATTGCAGCAAGACATTTTACTACTGTACTCAAGTCCCCTTGCAACAAAGGCCAAGATACCATTTTCCTTCCTAATTGTTTGCTGCACCTGCAGGCTACCTTTTAGTGACTCATGAACAAGGACGCCCAAGTCCCTTTGAACATCAACACTTCCCAACCTCTCACCATTTAAGAAATACTCTGCCTTCCTGTTTTTTCTACCAAATTGGATCACTTCACACTTATTCACATTAAATTCTATCTGCCATGTTCTTACCCATTCACGTAGCCTGTCCAAATCCCCTTGAAGTCTCCTTCCATCCTCCTCACAACTTACATTCCCACCTAGTTTTGTATCATCAGCAAATTTGGAAATATTACACATGGTCCCCACATTAAAATCATTTATATAGGCTGTGAGTAGCTGCGGCCCAAGCACTGATCCTTGCGGTACCCCACGAGTAACAGCCTGCCATCCTGAGAATGACCAATTTATTCCTA
Source organism: Heterodontus francisci (assembly GCF_036365525.1). NCBI lineage: Eukaryota > Metazoa > Chordata > Chondrichthyes > Heterodontiformes > Heterodontidae > Heterodontus > Heterodontus francisci. Next base: position 61,576,215 of record NC_090377.1, on the reverse strand, counting down.
CTCTGCTTACTGTCTGTTAACCAATTCTCAATCCATAGCAGTATAATACCTCCAATCCCATGTGCTCTAATTTTGTTTATTAACCTCCTGCTTGGGACCTTATCAAAAGCCTTCTGAAAATCCAAATACACCACATCCACTGGTTCTCCTTTATCTATTGTCATGCAGGCCCCCACCTACCAAGAATGAAGCACATTAATTTCACCACATGGACACTGAATTTCAAATTGTTGCTGGGAAAAAGAGAAAAGGCCTGTTACAAGGACTGCCAGACTGGCTGGAAAGACATTTTTGCATATTAACAGACGGTACTTGAAAGGACAAAGGGGCTATTTCCTGCTCCAATTTAACCCACAATGGACCTTTGAGCACCAGGTATTGCCTGCTAGGACAAGACAATCCACAAGGGCCGGGACTGCTTAGGTGTGCTGGTCACATGACTAACTGGCTGTTGCAGGGTTTTTTTGAACTTGCCATAGAGAATTTGAACTCAGAAAGCAGAATGCTCCCAAACTGAAGAAGACCACTTCTCTCCTGTCTGCTCCCATCTCTTTCTCACAGAACTACAAAACCCACTGCAGACACAAGAACACCAGAGAGAAAAGTGTTCTACATGAACAAGGTTTAAGAAGAATACTGGTCCCCAAGAAAAAACAAGATCCACCTACAGTGAGCTTGAAGCACAGTAACAAAAAACCCTCTTCAGAGATTGCCTCCAGCCTTTCCACTTTATTTTTCTTCTGCTCTTTTCTGTCTCTCTTTGTATGTGCGTATCGCGTATGCATGCTAGCGTGGGGCGTGGCATGTATCTGTAGGCGTTAACTGAATTAGAGTTTTTAGTTTGTTTAATAAATGTCACTTTTCGCTGCTCATTTCTCTGCCTTGTGATTGGAAAGTGGTGAACAAGGATTCACCAAGGGAGAGCTCAAAACACGATGTGTTTAAAATCAAACACTGTTACAGTAAGACCAGGTCAAGGCTGAGAGGAACCCCTTAGGCACCTTTCTCACCTGGTCGTAACAGAAATTTGGGGACTAGCGTCTGGAATTTTATCCACAGACAAACGAGAGAAATTGAAAGTGGGATGCCAAATTGTTCCCAATCAAAAAGAGCAAGATTAATACAGGTTTTCTTGTGGTTGCGTGTGATTGAATGTCTGCAACTGAAGCCAATAGCTCTCCAAGCCAGGGTGAAGTAACTTGCAATAAGTTAAAAGCACTGTCTATGGAGGAGTTGAGGAAAATGGCTGAGCAGTGTGGATCACTGTACATGGCAAGGCTAGGAAGTCTGAACTCCTAAGGCGAGTGGCCAACCAATTTTCCCTTGAAACTGAAGCAGAAGCAGTGTTAGAAGCAGACCCAGACAGGGTATTGCTAGCAAAGATACAATTAGAACAGAGGAAACTTGAATTAGAGGAGCATGAGAAAGAGAGAGCCTTCCAGAAGGAACGTGAAGAAAATGAAAGACAGGAGAAGTAACGAGCGACGAGAGAGAGAGAAAGACAGCAGAAGGAAAGAGAGAGGCAGGAGAGAGAAAGAAGCTTCCAGAAAGAATGCGAAGAAAGAGTTGAAGCGGCTTGAGTCAACTAGGGGCGACAGAGTAACCCCAGTGAAAGCATGGCCAATATGGAGGAGTGTAATTTAGGGTTGGGTACAGAATTGTTAAAAGTAGCTCATCTAATCCTAAAATTCAATGAGGAAGACGTGGAGGTTTTTTTGTGCCTTTTGAGAAACTGGCAAAACAGCTAAAATGGCCAGCTGAGACCTGGTCTCTTTTACTACAAAGCAAGCTAGCTGGAAAAGCCCATGAGGTTTATTCCTTATTGCCAGATGAGAATTCATCAAATTATGAACTGACCAAAAATGCTATCCTTGGGGGCATATGAATTAGAACCCAAAGCCTATCACCAAAAGTTTAGACTCTCAAGAAGCAAGCTGATCAAACTTACCTGGAGTTTGAAAGAAGTAAGCAGCTGGCTTTTGACCAGTGGCTGAGGGCTCTTAAAATACAGCTCAGCTATGAGAGTCTCAGGGAAGTAGTTCTGTTAGAAGAATTTAAAAACTCTCCCCCACTCTCAATAAAGACCCATGTAGAGGAGCAGTGGGTCCAGAGAACCCAGCAAGCGGCCATTCTGGCCGATGAGTTGGCTTTAATTTATAAGTCGGTTTCCGAGGGAAGAACCCTTCCTAATTACCCCCACAATTCCAAAAAGGACAAAGGATGGGAAGGTGATCTGCACCTAGGCAGTCCTGGGAGAGAAAAAGAAAGCAGGAAACACAGGGGGCTCTCCTTCAGCCAAAAAGGAAGGTGTTGTGAGCAAGAGTGAGACTCGGAGACCTGTGTGCTTCCATTGTAATAAAGCGGGGCATTTAAAGGCTGACTGATGGAAACTAAAGGGAAAACCAGTAGGGTTAATCAGGACACACCTGCTCAGTGAAGACGGGGACCTGATGGAAAGCACAGTAGAACTAGCTGTGGCTTAAACTGCAGTAAGGGTGAGACCCAGGAAGCTTATGGCTGCAAGTGCAGGAAAATTTAATAGGATTCTTGAAAGTTATCAGGGTTTTGTGTCTGAAGGGAAAGTTACCCCATAGCCCTCAAGTGGGACAAGCAAGCCCAAGTGATTCTCAGGGACACAGGGGCCACTAGATCCCTTTAACTGGGAAAAGGCCTGACCTTTCCCCCCCAGAGTGCAGTGAACACCAAAATGATGGTGAATGCTATTGGAGGGCAGTGTATGCCTGTACTTGTACACTGGGTGCACCTGGTGCGCAGCCTAGTTTCGGGACCAGTGACCATAGGGATTGTCCATAGTTTACCTGTGGATGGGATTGACCTACTCCTGGGTGCCAAGGTGGTAGCCCCCCCAGTAGTGAATGAAAGACCGCAGGAGGTGAGAGAGACAGGGCAGTGGCAGGAGACGGTCCCCTGCAGTTTCCCTGAATGCGTAGTGGATCAGACCATGATTGAACCAGCTCCCCCAGAGGAGACTGCATTGGCACTGCAGGCAGATGACCACGAGATCTGTCTGTCCCAGTCTTTCTTTGAAAGTTAGGAGACCCAGGGAATGAATTAAATGGATTTTCCCTAGCTGAGGCTCAGCGAGCCGACCCAGTATTGCGAGAGTTAGCACAGGCTGCCCAGTCTGAAAGTGAAGCAGAGGGAGTCCCTGATTACTACTATTTAAAGAATGAGGTACTGATAAGGAAATAGAGTCCTCCTCACAGACCTGAGAGCAAAGAATGGGCAGTAGTTCACCATTTAGTGGTGCTGCAGAGGTACTGGGCCCACGAGACCACAGCAGCTGTACATGCTGGTATACCAAAAGCTCACATAAGACAGCAGTCTGACTGGCCAAAACTCCACAAAGATTTGGTGGAGTACTGCAGGAGTGGCCACATGTGGCAGGTTGAGGGGAAACCCCAACCTACAGTGAAACCTGCACCCCTAAGGGCTGGTGCACTGTAAGGGACACCTGCCGAGAACAAAAGGGGACAGGCAGGCACAAGGCTGGCAAAGGTTAGCCAGGGAAGGGGAAAAAGTGAGCAAGAGGGTAGGTTAAAGGAAGTCCGGGAGGAATCCCGAATGAAAATTCCTACTGTCCGGTCAGCAAACCCTGAAAAATTTGAAAGGTTCAACCCCACATCTTTCTACGTAAATGCAGATTCTAGAAGCACCCCACCCCAGAATTGCTAACAGCATTTCCAGGAATCTGCAGAGACAAAAGACGACCTCTAGGGGGCACAGAAACTGTGAGGGTGATGCCTCATCTAGTCGAAGTATCACAGCAGAGTGCAGTAAAGTCTGCACCAATACCTGCAGGCAGGAATGTTCCAGAGAATAAAGGGAAGATTAACAAAGAATCCTCCCCCACAGTCAGAGGAAAAGGGAACCACCCATCCCCTGAAGCCAAAAGCCTTTGTATGACTCAGCAAAGCACTGAAAGGGAGTTCAGGATTGACCCACCCACTAATGACTCCTTTAAAAAAAAAAGGACCTCAACAGGAACAAAGACCCTAGGCAGTCATGGCAATGGGCAAACTGAAGAAAAAGAACCACATGGTTACCGAGATGCCAAAAAGGGAAAATTAAAGCAGCACTGGCACCAAGAAAAGACAGTTTAATAAATTTTAAGATTCAAATTTAGGATCGAATGGAAATGAATGAGAGAAATGCATGGTTTTCTGTGCCTTATCTATATTTCTCTCAACCCTTTTAATGAAATGCGCCTTTTTTTCAAATTGCATTTCATTCCCCTGGGTGTGGAGGTGTCATGCAGGCCCCCACCTGCCAAGAATGAAGCATATTAATTTCACCACATGGACATTGAATTTCAAATTGTTGCTGGGAAAAAGTGAAGGCCTATTACAAGGGCTGCCGGACTGCCTGGAAAGACATTTTTGCATATTAACAGCCAGTACTTGAAAGGACAAAGGGGCTATTCCCTGCTCCAATTTACCTACAATGAACCTTTGATCACCAGGTATTGTGTGTAAAGGAGACATTTCAAGGTCTGCTAGGACAAGACAATCCACAAGGGCCAGGACTGCTTAGGTGAATTGGTCACAGGTTTTTTTTTTAAACTTGCCACAGAGAATTTGAACTCAGAAAGCAGAATGCTCCCAGACTGAAGAAGACCTCCTCTCTCTGTCTGCTCCCCTCGCTTTCTCACAAACTACAAAACCCACTGAAGACACAAACACCAAGAGAGAAAAGTGTCCTACAGTGAACAAGAGTGGGCCCCAACAAAAAGCAAAATCTACCTACAATCAAGGACTACAGAGAGCTCAAAGCACAGTAACAAAAAACCCTCTTCTGATATTGCCTCAAACCTTTCCACTTTATTTTTCTTCTGCTGTTTTCTGTCTCTATTTGTATGTGCGTATCGCATATGCACGCTAGCATGGGGCGCGGCATGTATCCGTAGGCATTAACCAAATTAGTTTTTAGTTTGTTTAATAAATTTCTTTTTCTTCTTTAAACCTAAGAAAGCCTGTTTGTGCTCATTTTTCTGCCCTATAATTGGAAAGTGGTGAACAAGAATTCACCAAGCGAGAGCTCAAAACACGGTGTGTTTAAAATCAAACCCTGTTAACAGTAAGATCAGGTGAAGGCAGAGGGACCCCTAGACACCATTCTCACCTGGTCGTAACATTATGCTACAAGTAACATCCTCAAAAAACTCCAAAAGGTTTGTCAAACATGATTTCCCTTTCACAAATCCATGTTGACTCTGCCCAATCATATCATTATTTTCCAAATGTCCAGCTATCTCATCCTTTATAATAGATTCTAACATTTTCCCTACTACTGACGTCAAACTAACAGGTCTGTAGTTCTGAGTTTTCTCTCTTGCTACTTTCTTAAATAATGGGGTTACATTTGCTACTTTCCAGTCTGCAGGAACCCTTCAGAATCTATAGAATTTTGAAAGATAACCACTATCTCTATATCCACCTCCTTCGATACTCTGGGATGTAGTTTATCTGGTCCAGGGGATTTATCAACTTTCAATCCAATTAATTTTCGAGTACTACCTCTTTATAATTTCTTTCAGTTTGTCATTTTTACAACTCCCTTGGTTCCCTCGTATTTCTGGGAGATTTTCTGTGTCTTCCTCTGTGAAGGCAGACACAAAGTAATTGTTTAATCTCTCCACCATTTCCTCATTCTCCACCACAAACTCTCCTGTCTTCGTCTGCAATGGACCCACATTCGTCCTTGCTAATCTTTTCCTTTTCACATACCTAAAGAAGCTTTTATAGTCCGCCTTTACGTTTCTAGCTAGCTTGTATTCATAATCCCTTTTCTCTTTAACAGTTTCTTGGTCCTCCTTTGCTGGATTCTAAATTTCTCCCAATCCTTGGGCTTACTACTTTTTCTACTGACCTTATAAGCCACTTCCTTTGACTTAGCTTCTTTTGTTAGCCACGGTTGATTCACCTTTCCTGTTGGGTTTTTGTGTCTTAGAAGAACGTATATTTGCTGTAAACCATGTAATACTTCTTTAAAATACTAGCCATTGCCTTTCTACCATCAAATCTTTTAGTGTATTTTCCCAATCCACTATAGCCAACTTGCCCCTCATACCTTCCTTTGTTCAGATTTAAGACCTTAGTTTCAGGATGAACTATATTGGTTTCAAATTTAATGTAAAATTCTATCATGTTGTGGTCACTATTTCCTAATGGCTTCTTTACAGCAAGGTTATTAATTATCACTTTCTCATAATATAATAAATCTAAAATAGCCCAATCCCTAGTTGGTTCTTCAACATACTGTGCCAGAAACCCATCTTGTACACACTGCAGGAATTCATCCTCCACCGCATTAGTACTAATTAGTTTTACTCTATATGTAAATTGAAGTCACCATCATTACTGTATTGCTCATGTTACATGCAGCTCTAATTTCCTGATTTATAATTACCATTACAGGTGGCCTATAAACAACTCCCACCAAAGTTTGCTTCCCCTTGCTGTTTCTTAGCTCCACCCAAACTGATTCTACATCTTGCTCCTTCGATCTAAGATCCTTTCTCACATATGTAGTGATTGCATCCCTTACTAATAGCTCTACCCCACCTCCTTTTCGCCTCTGCCTATCCTTCCTAAATGACAAATATCCCTGAATATTCAGTTCACAGTCCTGGTCACCCTGTAACCATGTCTCGAAAGGCAATTAGATAATTCCCATTTACCTCTCTTTGTTACTTCAAATCATCGACCTTATTGTGAATACTGCACATATTCAAATAGAGTGCCCTTAACTTTATCTTTTTAACATTATTCCTCATTCTGATCCAATTTGATGTTTGCCTTCGTCTCGTCTGCCTTCTCATTTCACACACTACTTTTCGACTTCCTGTTACCATTTTTGCTTCCCTCAAATCTGAACTCCCTCTTAGGTTCCCAACCCCCTGCCAATTAAATTTAAACCCTCCCCAAAAGCACTAGCAAATCTACCTGCGAGGGTGTTAGTCCCAGTCCTGCTAAGGTGCAACCCGTCCATCTTGTACAGGTCCCACCTACCGCAGAACAAGTCCCAAAGCCTCAGAAATCTGATGCCCTCCCTCCTCCACCAATTCTCCAGCCACATGTTAAACTGCTTAATCCTCCTATTCCTATGATCACTAGCACGTGGCACCGGGAGTAATCCTAAAATTACTGCCTTTGAGGTCCTGCTTTTTAATTTCCTTTCCAACACCTTAAACTCTGTTTTCAGGACCTCATTCCCTCTTCTTACCTATGTCGGTACCAATGTGGACCACAACCTCTGGCTGTTTACCCTCCCCCAGAAGAATGTCCTATAGCCGCTCTGAAATCCTTCAACCTGGCACCAGGGAGGCAACATACCATCCTGGTGTCACGTCTGCGGACCCAGAAATGCCTGTCTGTTCCTCGAGCTAATGAATCCCTTGGCCCTATTGCCCTTCTACTCTTCTTTCTCCCTTCCTGTGCAGCTGAGCCACCTGTGATGCCAGAGACTTGGTTCTTGCTGCACTCCTCAGAGGAACCATCACCCTCACCAGTATCCAAAATGGATAAACAGTTAGCAAGCGAGATCAACTCAAGGGACTCCTGCACTACATGCCAGGTTCTCTTAGACTGCCTGGCAGTCACCCATTCCCTCTCTGCCTGCACTCTTAAACTGCGGTGTGACCACTTCCTTAAATGTGCTATCCACATAATTCTCTGCCTCGCAGATGCACCACAGTGTCTCAAGCTACCGCTCGAGTTCTGAAACCAGAGCTCAAGCTTCTGCAGCTGGCGACACTTCCTGCAGATGTGTTCAAGAAAAGATGGTGCGTCCACGACGTCCCACATACCACAGGAGATACATTCCTCTCGGCCGAGCTGTCCTGCCACACCTTATCTTTACAAACTAATTATAGTTAGTGTAGTAAGTAGAATAATGTAATATAACGTCAATATGATTAGAACTATTTCCTTGAGTGGAGGGTAAAATGCCAATATGAACAGTTTCCATGTTTAACTTCTAGGCATTTCATGCCAGGGTTCTGGATATCTGCTCAGGACTGGAGAGCAACTTGCAGTGGGAGGGGGAGGATCCAGTGGTCATGGTCCACATAGGTACCAATGACATGGATAGGACTAGGAAAGAAGTTCTGCATAGGGAGTATGAGGAGCTAGGCGCTAAATTAAAAAGCAGAACCTCAAAAGGTAATAATATCTGGATTATTACCTGAGCCATATGCAAATTGGCATCGAGTAAATAAGATTAGAGATGAATGCATGGCTCAAAGATTGGTGTGGGAGAAGTGGGTTCTGATTTGTGGGGCACTGGCAACAGTACTGGGGAAAGTGGAGGCTGTACCACTGGAACAGACTTCACCCAAACCATGCTGGGACCAGCGTTCTAGCCAGTTGTATAACTAGGGATGTAGAGAGGGCTTTAAACAAAATAGGGGGGGAAGGGATCATGTATGGGAAGATTGAGTAAGTTAAAGGGAAATGATAAGGCAATCGATCAAGATAGCAATAAAGATAATGATGATCAGAGTATGGCAGGGAGGGACAGTGATTGCAATCTTAAGAGTGTGCCAGCAGATAGGGCCAGAATACCAAAAACATTTTTAAAAACTGAATTAAGGGCTCGGTACCTGAATGCCCGCAGCACTCGCAATAGAACAGATGAATTGTCAGCTCAAATAGAAATTCATGTGTATGATCTGATACCCATTACAAGAGACCTGGCTACAAGGAAACCAAAGCTGGGCCCTGAATATCCAACAGTACATGACATTCAGGAAGGACAGGAAGCTCGGAAAAGGTGGTGGGATAGCTCTGTTAAAGAGGGCATTAGTACTGTAAGTGAGAGATAAACTTGATTCTAAAGATCAAGACGTAGAATCAATTTGGGTGGAACGAGGAAACAGCAATGGCAAAAAACATTGGTCAGAGTTGTTTATAGGCCATCAAAAAACAGTGATAATGTAAATCACAGGTGCATGTAACAAGCATAATACAGTAATCATGAGGAATTTCAATGTGCATATAGACTGGGTAAACTTTATGAGTACTAATGTCTTGAAGGACGAATTCTTAGAACGTACGAGAGATGGTTTTCCAGAGCAGTACGAGGGAACAGACGATTTTAGATCTAGTATTGTGCAATGAACAAGGGCTAATTAATAACCTTGTTGTAAAGGAGCCTTTAGGAATGGGTGACCATAATATGATAGAATTTTACATAAAGTTTGAAAATGATGTAGTTCAATCCAAAACTAGGGTCTTAAATCGAAGCAAAGGAAGCTATGAAGGAATGAGGGGCAAATTGGCTATGGTGGATTGGGAAACTACGTTAAAAGGTATGACAGGAGACAAGCAATGGCTAACATTTTCAGAACTAATACATAGTTGTGGGCGGCACAGTGGCGCAGTGGTTAACACCGCAGCCTCACAGCTCCAGCAACCCGGGTTCAATTCTGGGTACTGCCTGTGTGGAGTTTGCAAGTTCTCCCTGTGTCTGCGTGGGTTTTCTCCAGGTGCTCCGGTTTCTTCTCACAAGCCAAAAGACTTGCAGGTTGGTAGGTAAATTGGCCATTAGAAATTGCCCCTAGTATAGGTAGGTGGTAGGGAAATATAGGGACAGGTGGGGATGTGGTAGGAATATGGGATTAGTGCAGGATTAGTATAAATGGGTGGTTGATGGTCGGCACAGACTCAGTGGGCTGAAGGGCCTGTTTCAGTGCTGTATCTCTAAACTAAAAAAAAACTAAATAGTTTACAATAAAAATACATTCCTTTAATGCACAAAAACCCAGCAAAGAGTGTTCCAACTGTGGCTAATGAAAGAAATCAAGGATTGTATTGCAGCAAAGGAAGAGGTGTATAAAATTGCCCAAAAAAATGGTATGCCATTGGGAGCATTTCAGAATTCTGCAAAGGAGGACCAAGAAAAAGATTAAGAAAGGGAAAATAGAATATGAGTCAACTAGTGAGAAACATAAAAACAGACTGTAAAAACTTCTATTGGTATGTAAAAAGGAAAAAATTAGCAAAGACAAATGTGGGCCTATTACAAGCAGAGTCAGGAGAATTTATAGCGGGTAATAAGGAAATGGCAGAGAAACTAAACAAATACATTGTGTTTGTCTTCTTGGAGGAAAATATTGAAAAGCTCCCAGAAATAATGGAGACTCAAGGGACTAGTGTAAATGAGGAACTGTAGATATTATTAGTAAAAAAAAAGTACTGGAGAAATTAATGGGGCTCAAAGTAGATGAATTCCTGGACCTGATGATCAACATCCCAGAGTGTTGAACAAGGTGGCTGTAGAGATAGTAGATGCATTGGTGGTAATCTTTCAAAATTCTATACTCTGGAATGGTTCCTGCAGATTAGAAGGTGGCAATTGTAACCTCACTATTTAAGAAAGGAGGGAGAGAAAAAACAGGGAACTATAGACCTGTTAGCCTATCAGTCTCAGGAAAAATGCTAGACTCGATAATAGAGGATGTGATAATAGGACACTTAGAAAATAATGGTATAATTGGGCAGAGTCAACATGGATTTATGAAAGGGAAATCATGTTTGACAAACCTGTTGGATTCTTTTTTGAGGTTGTAACTGGCAGAATAGATAAGGGGGAACTGGTGGAAGTGGTATACTTAGATTTTTTTAGGAAGTTTTTGATAAGGTCCCACACAAGAGGTTAGTAAACAAGATTAGAGCACATGGGACTGGGGGGAATATACTGGCATGGATTGAGAACTGGTTAACGGACAGAAAACAGAGACTAGGAATAAATAGGTCATTTTCAGACTGGCAGGCTGTGACTGGTGGAGTATCACAAGGATCAGTGCTTGGGCCACAGCTATTTACAATCTATATCAATGATCTGGATGTGGGGGTTAAATGTAATATTTCCAAGTTTGCAGGTGCCACAAATCTAGGTGGAAGTGTGCGAGTCATCAGGAGGATGCAAAGATGCTTCAAGGGGATTTGGAGAGGCTAAGCGTGTGAGCTAAAATTTGGCAGATGGAATATAATATGGAGAAATGCGAGGTTATCCACTTTGGTAGGAAAAACAGAAATAGAGTATTTCTTAAATGGGGAGAGGCTGGGAAGTGTTGAACTTCAAAAGGGACTGGGGTGTCCTTGTTCATCAGTTACTGAAAGTTAACAAGCAGGTACAGCAAGCAATTAAGAAGGAAAATGATATGTTGGCCTTCATTACAAGAGAATGTGAGTATAGGAGTAATGATGCCATACTGCAATTACATAGAGTTTTGGTGGGACCGCACCTGGCGTATTGTGCGCAGTTTTGGTCTCCTTAACTAAGGAAATATATACTTGTCAGAGAGGGAGTGCAGTGAAGGCTCACCAAACTAATTCCTGGGATGGAAGGATTGTCCTATGAGGAAAGAGATTAAATAAACTGGGCCTTTATTTTCTGGTGATCTCATTCAAACATACAACATTCTTACAGGGCTCGACAGGGTTGGTGCAGGAAAGATGTTTACCCTGGCTGGGGAGTCCAGAACCAGGGGACAGAGTCGCAGAATAAGGGACAGGCCATTTAGGACTGAGATGAGGAGGAATTTCTTCACTCAGAGGGTGGTGAATCTTTGGAATTCTCTGCCCCAGAGGGCTGTGGAGGCTCAGTCATTGAGGATGTTCAAGACTGAGAGCGATATGATTTCTGCATATTAAAAAGATCAAGGGTTATTGGGATAGTGCAGGAAAATGGTGTTGAAGTAGAAGATCAGCCATGATCTCATTAAATGGCAAAGTAGGTTCAAAGGGCTGAATGGACGACTCTTGCTCCTATTTCTTATGTTCTTATGTATAAACTGGATGTGGAGCATTTCAAGCTAGACAATGACATTCATAAGTGAACAAGTAGGGCACAGGAGGAATACAGAACACTGTGTAGAGGGGTTTAGTGAGTGTCAATGAGCAGAAATCTGATGGGCTGAGTGTAGCACAATAGGTGGGCAGTGCTTGGGGTATTAGGGCACAGAATTTTGAAACCATGGGACCAGAAGAGAATTTGCTCCGTGATAGTACTCTCATCTCTGGAGTCAGAAAGCCATAGGTTCGAGTCTCATTGCAGGAGACATGAGCACATAATCCATGTTCTGTTGCTCTGATGGGTGCAGTTATCTGGATCAGAGGTTAAACAGAGACCCCGTCTGCCACCTGGGTGGGTGTAAAATATTCCATGGCACTATTTTGGAGAGCAGGGGGGGGTTTTTTGGTGTCCTGGTCAATGTTTATCCCTGATACAACACCTAAAACAGAAAATCCCGTTATTTATTTCATTGTTATTTGTGGGAGCTTGCCGTGTGCAAATTGGTTGCTGCATTTCCATCATTACAACAATGGCTACACTTCTAAGTACTTATTTGGCTGTAAAGCACTTTGGGATGTCTTGAGGTTGTGAATGGTGCAATATAAATGCAAGTTATTTCCTTTTATTTTTTTTAGGGGATTTACCTAATAATGCAGGAATACAGTGATAAATAATGGCAAATGGTCTGACCATTATTGTGAAAAAGAATTTTTTTTAAAAATTCTGGATTTCCATTTAACAATTTTAAACAAAGATGCTTGTGTTAATGCCAGCACAAAAGCAAGATAAATGTTTCACATTATTGCTCATGCTGCAGAGCACACAAATTACCTGCTCCCAGCCGAGTGTGCACACCACACAATAAGGATCTGTTAGGAGGTTTAAATACAACCTGAGGGTAATACACTCCCCCATGTTTCTCCAAATGGAGAACGATCTACCTTCTACCCAATGTTTCCCTTCTCCCAATTTCCAAGGGAATATCAGTAACCAGAGTTTTGAATCATGGGCGGAATATCCCATCGGCCTTGCTCCCCTCCATAATTCATTTTTTTTTTAATGAATTGCAAGAATAGAAACTTCCATTTGATTTTCTGGTGCAGAAAAAAATCCGAACATATAATGTTGCACAAAAGTTTTTGTACATATAACAAATCTAAAGTTAGCTGCAACCCAATTAAGAATATTTCCTACACTGCAAAAGTACTTCCTTGGTTTTAAAGTGCTGTGTGATGCCTTGAGGTTGGTCAAAGATACTACATAAAAGCTAGTTCTTTTATCAGTAAAGATACAAACTTGTTGATTCTCATTGCAAAGTGACACATATTTTGGTTTAAAAACAAACTTTCCAAGCACAATAATCTTAAAAATACATATAGCACATTTATTTAAAATGGGTTGGCAATATGCATCACTATGTTCATAAATGTCACTGGAGACATTTCATTGATGTTAACAGTCTCAATTGTGGATCGTAGATAGAAGCACTTACCCAAGTCTGCTATGCAGCAATGCCCATTCTCCTTAACAAGGATGTTTTTGCTTTTAAGGTCTCGATGTGCAATTGCAACTTTCCCCTGTGTCCCAATGATTTCTGTGTGCAAGTGTGTTAGACCACTGGCAATAGACAGTGATATTCGCAAACAACCAACAGTGTCCAGAGTTGTGTGCTGCAGGTAGTCATAGAGAGATCCTGCCTCATGGTAATGTGTAATCAGCCATAGCTGTGTGCTAGAATTTCTGGACGTCATGTCAGAGGCAATGAAACCTATAGGGGAAAAAACATACAATTTCTGACCTTCACAAGTGTTAAGCAATATTCCACACAAGTTTCAGTGGGACTTTAGGTATATTTTACCTGTTACATAAATGCCACTTGTGCCAATATTTAATTTTGGAAGTAACATTCTTTAACATGATATAAATAACCCAACAATTTCCATGCTGGAACCAACAACATAGGGATGAAGAGGGTTAAGATCCTACAGTCGAAGGAGCTAGAAAGTTAAAAAGCAGGAGCTCAGAAATGACGGTCATCTCTGAATAACTCCCAGCGCCACGCCACACACTAGCAAGAGCAGAAATAGAAGGATATGAGAGTTTAATGTGTGACTAGAGGCATGATGCAATAGAGAGGGCCTCAGATTCCTGAGACATTGGGACCAGCTTTGTGGCAGGAGGAGCTTGTTTAAGATGGACAACGCTGTGACCAATATCCTGGCAGACAGGTTAACTAGTGTTGTGAGGAAGTGTTTAAACAAATGCACTGGGGGTGGGACACCAAGATGTAGTATTAAAAAGTGGAAACAAGATGCACAGAGGACTGGGAGAGACAAGAGTTAGAAATAATGCTGAATTAGGTGGGATCATAAATAATACAAAAATAAAAAGACAAAGCCAGGTCAGATTTGTGTAAATGTAAAGTGTAGTTAATGACATTGGTGAGCTAACGCTGCAAATAGATAGGTGAGAATAGGATGTAGTGGTGATAACTGAGGCCTGGCTCAAAAAAAAAAAAGAGGATTGGATGCTAGTCCTAGGCTCAAGATATTCAGCAAGGACAGGGAAGCAAAAAGAAAGAGGAGGGAATAGTAGTTTTGATTAAGGAAATATTACACTGTTAGAAAGAGAGAATGTTCTTGGAGGGGTTAATGACAGAATCCATTTGGTTGGAGTAAAAAAAAAATAAAGCAGCTATCACGCTGCTTGGTGCATTTTATAGGCCACCTAAGAGTGAAAAGGAGACGGCGGAGGAGATTGTTGTTGGGAGGTGAGGGCAAGAGAAGAAAGGAGTTTAAGGGGATGGTTGCTAGAAATCTAAAAGCAAAAATCATGCACCAAGTTAATTTTACCACTTAAGAATTAGATTGTTGGCACAGCAATCATAAAATAATCCCAATGCTTATAGATTATCCATACAATGATCTTCAACTTTTTCAGAACTTTACTGATTCAGTGTTTACTAGACTAATGCATGGAATGGGCGGGCTGTCTTATGAGGAAATGTTGGACAGGCTAGGCTTGTATCTACTGGAGTTTAGAACAGTAAGAGACAACTTGATTGAAACATACAAGATTCTGAGGTGTCTTGACAGGGTGGATGGAGAAAGGATGTTGTTTCCTCTTGTGGGAGAATCTAGAGCTAGGGGTCACTGTTTAAAAATAACGGGTCGCCCATTTAAGACAGAGATGAGAATTTTTTTCTCTCAGAGGGTCGTGAGTCTTTGGAATTCTCTTCCTCAAAAGGTGATGGAAGCGCAGTCTTTGAATATTTTTAAGGCAGTGGTAGATAAATTCTTGATGAGTAAGAGGGTGAAAGGTTATTGCGGGTAGGCTGGAATGTGGAGTTGAGGTTACAATCAGATCAGCCATGAATGGCGGAGCAGGCTCAAGGAGCTGAGCGGCATACTCCTGCTCCTTGTTCTTCTGTAGCTTTAAAAGAATGACTTGTGTTGAAGCTCAACTAATTTAAGGACTTGATTACACAAACCATCTATGGATTCTATACCAACCTGAGTAAAGCACCCAGATCTTTATCCCTTATCTCCCAAATGGACTAATTCTTGATAGAATATGGGTAGAAGCCGCTCTCTGGTACCTTGTTCAATTCACCATTCTTCATATATTAGCCTACACAATAAGTGTCCATAGTCTATTCTACAATGGATGGGGAAGGAAAGGGCTCACAATGGAAGAAGATCCTGATCTCAGCATGTGATATTGCACATGCACTTAATTGGGAGTCATTGGGGCTAGCCAACAGAAACAAAAACACAAGCTACCTCTCCCCACCCCCACCCCTCACCACATTGAGGCCAATGGTAGCGTCCCAAATATTGACCCAGCAAAGATCACACAAGCATCAAATCAGACAGAAAAGAATCAAACCAATCACACATAACATTCAACAGAAATTTAAAAATTAGTGCAGTTGTAACTTTAGACATGCAAAATGCAATAACCCACACACCTAAAATATTCTCATTTCTCAGCAGTACACTGTTGTATATCTCAGTCTCTCTGAACCAGGATTTTTCATCTCGAGAAGAAAATATCTTTACAGCCACATTTTCTCCTTGCCATTGACCCCGCCAAACTTCTCCAAAACGCCCTTTGCCTGTGAAATAGAACATGGGAGAAAACCACATTACCTCACCAGTCACGTGAAACATACATTTCATACATGTCTAACACACTCTAGCACCATATGATTATCATACCAAGATAGTTATGATCAGCTGTTTCAACAAATTCCCAGTATGTAAAATGAGAAACAACAGGCATAAGTGCCCACTGATGTTACAGTTCACTCTCCTGGCTCTACTTCCACCTTGGTTGCTCTCTGAAAACCAGCAATCATTGTGCCCCTCTGCCAAAGCAACAGCAAGTTGTGGATTTAAAGTCGTTCTTGCCCTGATCAAATAGAATAAATAGTCGAACAGGAAAAGAAACATGACCAAACAAACTGAAGTTCAAAAGCAAAACACTCAAAACAGTTCAATGAAGCTGAAGAACAAAATAACATGCCTAAACCCGTCGGGGGTGAAGGAAAGAAATAATACAAAAGAGGTCAAATAAGAAAGGTACGAAGAGCCAAAAAAGTTAAATTGTACAACAAATTTTCATAGCTAGTCCTTCTGTTTTTTTTTTTCAAAAGTGACCCATTAGTACTCATGGATTTCACACTGCTTTTTTGAAGCAGTTGCTCCAGTAAAGGCGTTTTCAAACTTCTCTTCACAACCAGTTCTAATATTCACTTGTCTCCTGCAGCCAATAGCCACGTCAACATAAACCTGTTGGATGCTTTAATATTAAGGCCAACAGCCAGGAAGATGTAATTTTTCCCGGGATCTTCCTGGCATCTGTCAGATCATTGGTGTATTTTGGTGGCAACAGAAGATCGCTTCCCTGGTGGAATTGGAGAAGTCTAGAATATACACAACCACACTGTCATCAGTGATATCTGCAACCACTTGCTGCTGCCCATTTATGCTGGATCTAGGCTCAGTTAGGTTAATGGTCTGCATGAGAACAGATAGAATAGTTCAGATTAAGTGGTGAACGTCCTGAGCTATGGTGCTTGAGGACATCATGCAAAGATTCTATGGCTGCCACTCTGGAGGCATCAATCCCAATCGGAAGCTCCTGCAGAGGCTCAGTTACAAGAGAATCCTGGACTGTCACATTCACCAGGTTGTTCTACACATAATGTCAAAGTCCAGCACAGGGTGTTGCAGATGTGAGTCATGTTCTACCCAAAATGATCTGCCATCTCCAACACACACAAGACTGTAATGATGCCAGGCTGCAGCAGTCAGAAATCAGATAGCACTGATCAAAATGGAAGCTGAAATTACCCTTCTCCAGACATGCCAACTCTTGCACATTTATGAGGCATGAGATTTCTACATAAAATTACGCCCCTCTCAATTTTACAAGGGTGCTCTAAAATCTCAGGACTTTTCAAAATGAGTTTATCTTGGGGTAAGGTTGAAATGAACATGACGGGCTGAATTTTATAAGCCCGCTGCATAAAACGGGCTGCACACCAAAGAGCCGCCATGATTCCAAGCGCAGTGGCTCATTTAAATAGCGGGGTGGGGTGGGGTGGGGTGGGGTGGGGTGGGGCGCACCCCCCCCACCCCCCCCCCACCCACCAGCTGCCTGTGTGTGTGCAGGCAGTGACGCCATTTTTAAAGGGCTTTCAGCCCTACCGCAAACTTTTAATATTTAAACTTGGATGGAATTTTTTTTTAAAAATACATTTCTTTTGCCCCTTTCCCATCCCAATATTAATTATTTGCCTTCACCCCCACAAACCCTTACCTTTATCATCTGACCTTCCCCCTCCCCCCCCCCCCCACAAACTTCCATCTGCAACCCTTCCTACCATCCCCTACACCCATAACGCTAATTTGACCCCATCCCCCGCCCCACCCAAATCGCACTGATAAACGTACGCACCCCCCCCCCCCCCCCCACTTCCCACAAGTGTTCCGCCTCGTTTCCCCGGACGGGAATCCAAAGGCATAGCAGTGCCGGAAGCCGGGGTGAAGATCGTGGCAGGACATCAGGAGGTCCGTAGCAGGCCTCATCCGGGGCCATCTTCAGTCCCCGCTCCGCCACGGATCCCAACGTCGAGGGCTCCTTAATGTCCAGCCTAATGTGTCTGCTCTCTGCTCTGCGCCTTTGGCCAAGCAACAGCTGACACATCATAGTGCTGAAAAGTCAAAGGTGAGGCTGATAGCAGAGGTGAAGCCTGAAATCACACTGCATCAGCTCTGCTCAAGTATGCCCTCTCTCTAGACCTCTTTCTGCTTAAAAAAGCTTCTCAAATCTATCTCTTTGGTCAAATTTTCTATCCCATTCCCTTACTTGCAGCTCATTTTACAATCACCATCTGTAAAAAGGATCTTCGAGCCATTTTCTACTGTACATGTGCTATGGAAATTTAAGATGTTGTTGTCCACAAAAGATTAAACCAGAAGGAAACATTTTACACAGTCGACCAGTTTATTAGGGACTAAATACAATCAAAGTCAGTTCACTAAACTTTTCACCATGCTTAAAGCCTCCTGCCATCTATATAACTTAGACCCGTTGAAACGAGGTTTAAAACCTGCCCCGCCACAACATCAATATTGAGTCAGTAAGAGCCCCGTGGAGTGTTTGTGCACTGCCACACAGGTCAGGAAGTTACAATGTTCATTCACTGAGCTGCGCTAAGTCAATATCAGCTGGGCCTATGTAGGAATCCAGAAGCTGGTCCTAGTGCCCTCCCTGTACTAATGAACAGCATTTTTTTAAAAAAGGCCCTTCGACTGGAAATTATAAAGGGAAAATTCCACACAGATGCTGCGAGCATGCACTGGGGTGGAGTAGCTGAGCTTCGTTAAACCTTCAAGACAGGTGCAAATGAAGGTTGCACTGAGTTTACAGCAAAGAAACAAGTCATTGAGCCTAGATGGTCTATGCCAGCATTTATATTCCACATAAGCCTCCCCCACTTTAATTTATCTAACCCTATCAGCATACCCTTCTATTCATTTCTCCATCATGAGTTATGACCATGATCTGGAATGCACTTCCTGAAAGGATGGTGGAAGCAGATGCAATAGTAACCTTCAAAAGGGAATTGGATAAATACTCAAAGGGGAAAAAAAGACAAAGAATTTTTAGATGCAATGATATACCTTTTGTAAAGACCTCTGGCCTGTTAGAGATTAAATGAAACACTAATGAGGTTTATAAATCAAAATGTCAATAAAACATTAAAAAAATATTACTTTTATCCCAATTCCCTGATTTATGAGATGGTAGGATTGGCAAGTCTGTTTCTCTTTAAAGTAAACAGGGCAGATCTTTTTTGATCAGTGGTAGAATTTCTGAATGCTGACTACAATACTCTTTGAAGTTAAGAATCACTCCCTTATATAACCAAACACATCTGAAAAGCAAACCTAGTTTTAACATCTTAAGTTTGCTTCTTAAAAAAATATTTATGAAGTGATCCAGAGTGGAGAGAAGAAAAAAGCAAAAAGGGTACGAAACAGGGCTGCTCCGCTTGACCACTAGATGGTGCAATTTGCCACTACGAAGTCCTGAAAGCACCAGGCCTAGCCACAAAACCACATCCTGACCATTGATGATGAAAATCACGATAAAGGAATGATGGAAAATTGGGGGATTTAGGCTTAGGCACCACCGACATCATTGACCATCTCACTGTCCCACAAGACTAACAATGTGTGCCACCAGTGAGGACCCAAGAGCATCATCAGGGTAAAAAACACCTTTCTAAAATCATCAAAACCTTTACAATTTTGGGTCCTGATTTTAACTGGGGGCTGGTTTTCGACATGCAAGTTTTGATGTCTATTTAAAACTCAGCCATGGCAGAAAATAATGCATTTTAACTCCTGGGATTCATTTAAATACCATGAGCTGACCTTCCACCCATTCTGGGCAGAAATTCTGGAGACCCCCCTCAGGCAGGTAAGTCTGTGGGATTGGCTGCATGGCTGTCCCATGGAAGTTGTGGCAATTAGGAGGAGGAGGGAAATGAGATCAAGGCAGGGGAGTCTCGATTTCCTTGTGGGGCTCAGAGGAGCACTCCTGCTCCTACTGGGTCCACAATGAAATTAAAAACAAACAAACCTGCCTCTTTGAGCCTCTTTTGGACCTGATCCAGTCCTGAGCTGCACTAGCCTGGTGGGAAACTGACTGTCATTTCCCACTCAGGCTCCCAAGTTAATAATGCAGTTGGGCCTGAAGATGTCCTCAGGACCCAAGGTACACATTCGATAAAACATGGACGGGTCCCCTTGCAGCCTGCTCAGAACAGATGGAAATTAAAATCAGTCAGCTCCCAGCAGCTTCAGGGTGGGTTGGGTAACTTGTGGATTTTAAAGTACCCAGCCGCTAAGCGCATTGCACTTTTGAACTACAAGAAAGCCCCCAGCGATTTAACATCCGCAGCACTTAAAGCAGCCAGAAGTACTGCACAAAGAACAGCTAGGCGTTGCGCAAACGACTACTGGCAACACCTATGGAGTCATATTCAGCTGGCCTCAGACACCTGAAACATCAGAGGAATGTATGATGGCATGAAGAGAGCTCTTGGGCCAACCATCAAGAAGATCACCCCCCTCAAATCTAAATCGGGGGACATAATCACTGACCAACGCAAACAGATGGACCGCTGGGTTGAGCACTACCTAGAACTGTACTCCAGGGAGAATGCTGTCACTGAGACTGCCCTCAATGCAGCCCAGCCTCTACCAGTCATGGATGAGCTGGACATACAGCCAACCAAATCGGAACTCAGTGATGCCATTGATTCCCTAGCCAGCGGAAAAGCCCCTGGGAAGGACAGCATTACCCCTGAAATAATCAAGAGTGCCAAGCCTGCTATACTCTCAGCACTACATGAACTGCTATGCCTGTGCTGGGACGAGGGAGCAGTACCCCAGGACATGCGCGATGCCAACATCATCACCCTCTATAAAAACAAAGGTGACCGCGGTGACTGCAACAACTACCGTGGAATCTCCCTGCTCAGCATAGTGGGGAAAGTCTTTGCTTGAGTCGCTCTGAACAGGCTCCAGAAGCTGGCCGAGCGCGTCTACCCTGAGGCACAGTGTGGCTTTCGTGCAGAGAGATCGACTATTGACATGCTGTTCTCCCTTCGTCAGATACAGGAGAAATGCCGTGAACAACAGATGCCCCTCTACATTGCTTTCATTGATCTCACCAAAGCCTTTGACCTCGTCAGCAGACGTGGTCTCTTCAGACTACTAGAAAAGATCGGATGTCCACCAAAGCTACTAAGTATCATCACCTCATTCCATGACAATATGAAAGGCACAATTCAACATGGTGGCTCCTCATCAGAGCCCTTTCCTATCCTGAGTGGTGTGAAACAGGGCTGTGTTCTCGCACCCACACTTTTTGGGATTTTCTTCTCCCTGCTGCTTTCACATGCGTTCAAATCCTCTGAAGAAGGAATTTTCCTCCACACAAGATCAGGGGGCAGGTTGTTCAACCTTGCCCGTCTAAGAGCGAAGTCCAAAGTACGGAAAGTCCTCATCAGAGAACTCCTCTTTGCTGACGATGCTGCTTTAACATCTCACACTGAAGAATGCCTGCAGAGTCTCATCGACAGGTTTGCGTCTGCCTGCAATGAATTTGGCCTAACCATCAGCCTCAAGAAAACGAACATCATGGGGCAGGATGTCAGAAATGCTCCATCCATCAATATTGGCGACCACGCTCTGGAAGTGGTTCAAGAGTTCACCTACCTAGGCTCAACTATCACCAGTAACCTGTCTCTAGATGCAGAAATCAACAAGCGCATGGGAAAGGCTTCCACTGCTATGTCCAGACTAGCTAAGAGAGTGTGGGAAAATGGCGCACTGACACGGAACACAAAAGTCCGAGTGTATCAGGCCTGTGTCCTCAGTACCTTGCTCTACGGCAGCGAGGCCTGGACAACGTATGCCAGCCAAGAGCGACGTCTCAATTCATTCCATCTTCGCTGCCTTCGGAGAATACTTGGCATCAGGTGGCAGGACTATATCTCCAACACAGAAGTCCTTGAAGCGGCCAACACCCCCAGCTTATACACACTACTGAGTCAGCGGCGCTTGAGATGGCTTGGCCATGTGAGCCGCATGGAAGATGGCAGGATCCCCAAAGACACATTGTACAGCGAGCTCGCCACTGGTATCAGACCCACCGGCCGTCCATGTCTCCGTTATAAAGACGTCTGCAAACGCGACATGAAATCGTGTGACATTGATCACAAGTCGTGGGAGTCAGTTGCCAGCATTCGCCAGAGCTGGCGGGCAGCCATAAAGACAGGGCTAAATTGTGGCGAGTCGAAGAGACTTAGTAGTTGGCAGGAAAAAAGACAGAGGCGCAAGGGGAGAGCCAACTGTGCAACAGCCCCAACAAACAAATTTCTCTGCAGCACCTGTGGAAGAGCCTGTCACTCCAGAATTGGCCTTTATAGCCACTCCAAGCGCTGCTTCACAAACCACTGACCACCTCCAGGCGCGTATCCATTGTCTCTCGAGATAAGGAGGCCCAAAAGAATTTGTCCATTTTCTCAAGCCAGTAAGATTAAGATCATCCCCTTTGTTTATTAAACCATGTAATAACATAATTCTGCTCAAGAAATTTTGTACGCCATTTTACAGTTATCTAGTTGTAAATGACAGTAAAAGCTTATGTTAAATTCAGTTTCATGCAATCCCCATAACCAATTCTGTATGAGCCAAATTAGATTTGCCTAAATCCATGACATACAACTGGATTGGTTTCAAGTTTCAAGCGAATGGTGCTGCCCTAGCAGCATTTTAAAAGCTATGAAAGCAAGCAGCCAGGATTAGACACTGTCTACTTGCATTACTATGCTGTGAGAAGGTGGAATTCTTCAATGCTGCTTCTCTACTCTTATCATTAATAATTAGCTCTCTTCCCTTCTTAGAAAATGAATGGCAGTACAGCTATTGGGATTTGGACATTTAAGAAAATGTTCGGTTTGAAAAACAGATTTTCAGCAAAACGAAAAGGAAGATATCTCACACATGCAATGATGCTTCCCAGCACGGTTTAGTTCCTCTGGTAGTGGCGCATTGTAATGTTGGGAGCAGCATTCATGCCAAGCATATAGTTCAACTGAAAAATAATATCCCTTTATAAACAGCATAGGAACAGGAGCTGGCTATTCAGCCCCTCAAGCTTGTTCTGCCAATTGAATCATGGCTGATCTGTGCCTCAATTCCATTTAACCACCATTCATCCATAGCTCAATACCCTTAAACAACAAAATCCAACTGATGAAAGGTCATCAACCTGAAATGTTAACTGTTTTTCACTCTCTTTTCTACATATGCTGCCTGATCTGCTGAGTATTTCCAATATCTGCAGAATTTTAGCTTTGTAAAAATCTATTGATCTCAGTCTTGAAAATTTCAATTAACCTAGTATTTACCGTCTTTTGGGGAAGAGAATTCCACTACACTATGTGTAAAAGTGCTTCCTGATTTCAATTCTGAAAGGCCTAGCTCTAATTTTAAGATAGTGTCCCCTTGTTCTGGATTTCCCCCTACCAAAGGAAATAGTCAGTATCCTATTTTTTTAATTATTTCATGGGATTCAAGCTTCACTGGTAATGCCAGCATTTGTTGCCCATCCCGAATTGGCCTTGAGAAGCTGGTGGTGAGCCACCTTGAACCGCTGCAGTCCATTTGGTGATGGAACAGCCACAGTTCTGTTAGGGAGGGAGTTCCAGGATTTTGACCCGACAACAGTGAAGGAATGGCAATATATTTCCAAGTCAGGATTGTGTCCGATTTGGAGGCGAACTTGCAGGTGGTGGTGCCCTTGTCCTTCTACATGGTAGAGGTCACGAGTTTGGAAGGCACCATTGAAGGAGCCTTGGTGAGTTGCTGCAGTGTATCTTGTAGATTGTACACGCTGCTGCCATTGTTCATTGGCAGTGGAGAGAGTGAATGTTTAAGGTTGTGAATGGTGTGCCGATAAAGTGGGCTTCTTTGTCCTTGAGCTTTGGCGTTGAGCTTCCTGAGTGTTGCTGGAGATGTGCTCACCCAGGCAAGTGGGGAGTATTCCATCACACTCCTGCATTGTGTTTGTCGACAGACTTTGGGGAATCAGGAGATGAATTACTCGCCACAGAATTCCCAGCGTCTGACCTACTCTTGTAGCCACAGCATTTATATAGTCGGTCCGATTAAATTTCTAGCCAATGGGGACTCCCGGGATGTCGATGATGGGGGATTCAGTTTTGGTAATGTCGTTGAATGTGATGGGGAGATGGTTAGATTCTCTCTTATTGGAGATGGTCATTGCCTGACATTTGTGTGGCACAAATGCTACTTGCCACTCATCAGCCCAAGCCTGAATGTTGTCCCAGTCTTGCTGCACATGGACACAGACTGCTTCAGTATCTACCCTATCAAATCCTTTTGTTGTTTTAGGCACCTCAATTAAACTAGCCCTCAACCTTCTATACCCAAGGAAATACAAGCCAAGTTTATGCAATCTATCGTCATATTATAAGCCTTAAAATCCTCATATCATTCTGGTGAATCTGCACTGTACCACCTCCAAGACCAGTAAATCCTTCCCATGGTGAGATGTCCAGATCGAACACAGTACCTCAGATGGGGTCTGACCAAAAGTCTGTACAACTGAAACATAACTTCCTCCTCTTTATATTTAAGCTCCATTGAGATAAAGGCTAACATTCCATTTGGCCTTTTTATTAGTAGCAAGGTTTTTTTTTTATAGTACCAAGGTTTGTTATCCAAATGGTAGAGGAATGGCAGGGCTGCTCCAACCTCAGCAGTGCACATCCTGTACTAAGTGGCAACTCCAGGACACTTCTTGTACCCTGGATAACATATAGAGGAAATGCCGTCAGTTACAGCAACTCGAGCTCCGAATTGGGGAACTTGAGCAGCAGCTGGCATCACTGTGGCGCATCCATGAGGACAAGACCTTCATAGATAGCACATTTATAGATGTGGTCACCCCACAGTTGAAGTGTATGCAGGCAGAGAGTGAATAGGTGACCACCAGACATTCAAGAAGAAACAGACAGGTTGTGCAGGAGACCCAAGTGCATCTCGCTCTCCAACAGGTATTCCGTTCCGAATATTGAGGAAAGTGATGGTTCATCGGAGTGCAGCCAGAGCCAAGGCCATGGCACTATGTGTGGTTCAGCTGCACAGGGGGGCACAAGGAAGACTGGAAGAGCGATAGTGATAGGAGATTCGATAGTCAGGGGAACAGACAGACATTTCTGTGGCCACAGACGTGAATCCAGGATGGTATGTTGCCTGCCTGGTGCCAGGATCAAGGATGTCACTGAACGGCTGCAGAGCACTCTGAGGGGGGGAGGGTGAACAGCCAGCAGTCGGGGTCCACATTGGTATCAACAACATAGGTAGAAAGAGGGCTGTGGTCCTGGAGAAAGAGTTTAGTGAGCTAGGTAAGAAATTAGCAAGCAGGACCTCAAAAGTATCAATCTCTGGATTACTCCCAGTACCACACGCAAGTGAGCACAGATATAGGAGGATAGTGCAGATGAATGCATAGCTGGAAAGATGGTGCCAGAGGGAGGACTTTAGCTTCCTGGGACCAGTGCTGGAGAAGGTGGGACCTGTACAGGCCAGATGGGTTGCATCTGAACAGAGCTGGGCCAAATTTCCTTGCAGGGCGATTTGCTAGCGCTATTGGGGAGGTTTAAACTAACTTGGCAGGGGTGTGGGAACCAGGAGGAAATATCAGAGAGGAATACCAAGGTGTACGGAATACTGGGAGAGATAGATAGCACTATAGTATAGAATAGTAAGTTATTAGGTGGGGTCAGAGTAAGGGAGAAAGTAATAAAGTCTAAATCAGGGTTAATGAGCATGTATTTGAATCCACAAAGTGCTGCTAGTAAGATTGGCAAGTTACAGGCGCAGATTGACATGTGGAAATATGATATTATGGCTATAACAGAGACCTGGCTCAAAGAAGGGAAAGACTGGGTATTGAATATTCCTGGACTCAATGGTGTTCAGGAAAGATAGGTGTTACAACTGAGGCAGGAGGAGTGCACAGTTTATTTTAGTTCCATTTCTCCACAGGTCACAACATATATTTAAATTTTCCCACTTACCGATACAGTCAATCATATCCTCTATTTTTCCCCAGAATAAAACACACCAACTATATCTCTTAATAAACAACAAAATTATCAGTTTATTATAAACCAAGTCCTAACCAATAATGAAATACTAATTGAAATATTAAAACCCCTTATGTATCCTAGCCCACACACACATGGTTAACCAGGAAAATAAAAGAGATTTTTGATTAAATTTGTTACAAAGAAATAGAAGGAACAAAGAAACACACTTAGGCTGAAAAGAAGGTATGGAAAGATGTCCTTTGTTTTGGCTGGCATCCTAAATGCATGTCGATGGCTGTCAATGGGATCTTCCTAGAGCAGTTCTTTCCAGGCAATGTTGATGATCAGTTTGGGCAGGCTTTCCAAGAGATGCAGCTACAGAGGTTCCAAATAGGTGTTACAGCAGGAATGCAGCAACAAAGGTTTCAGTTCCCATACATTTGATGCAAAGGTTCCTTCAAACATGCAGCGGTTCTTCAAATACAGGAGGAAAATGGGAAAATGCCACACTGTATACAGGGTTTGTTTTCAAGAGACAAAACTGAGCTGTTCCGACTCCTGTTGCAGGCAAAATACCAACTGGCTTTTTTTTTTGTAAACAGTTCATATTGAAACTGAAAACATTCCAGAAGTCAAGTTTCCTGATGTCCATAAATCTTGGTCTGTCACTCGTTTGTAACATTAGCCCCACTAGGCTATTTGAAAACAGATGCCTTCCAGTAACTGTTTACAGTTCAAACTCAGCCCAAACCTTCTTGTGACCTTTTTTTTTGAAAAAAGCACCCAAAGTTCCAGCATGTAAGGAATCCTTTTCCATTTTAAAACACAAATTCTTAAAATTTAACCAAAAAAAAGGAAACACTCATAACATAGGAAAGGGAAAAAAGTGAGACGGATGGTGATATTGATTAAGGAGAACGTTGCAGTGCTGGAGAAAAAGGATGTCCCAGAGGGATCGAGGACAGAATCAATTTGGCTAAAGCGAAGGAACATAAATGGTGCAGTTACACTGCTCGGTGTTGTCTATAGACTACCAAACTAATGGGAAGGATGCGGAGGAATAACTTTTCAAGGAAATTACACAGACGTGCAAAAATTATAGGGTAGTTATAATGGGGGTCTTTAATTATCCAAACATAGACTGGGATAGTAGTAGCGTAAAGCGCAGTGAGGGGCAAGAGTGCCTAGTGTATGTTCAAGAAAATTTTCTCCTGCAGTATATTTCTAGTCCAACGAGAAAGGAGGCACTGCTAGACCTGGTTCTTGGGAATGAGGTGAGCCAAGTGGATCAAGTATCAGTAGGAGAGCATTTAGGGAACAGTGATCATTGTATCATAAGGTTTAGGCTGACTATGGAAAAGAACAAAGAACAATCCAGAGTAAGAATAATTAACTGGGGGGAAGCCAACTTCAACGGGTTATGAACAGAACTGGGGCGAATAAGTTAGAGTCATAGGTTGGCAGGAAAAACAGTAGCTGAAAATGGGCTATCCTCACAGAAGAGATAGTTCGGGCACAGTCAAATTATATTCCCTCCAAGGGGAAAAGTAGGGTAAACAAATCCAGAACTCCCTGGATGACAAAAGATATAGAGATTAAGCTAAAGAAAAAAAAATGTGGCTTATGACAGATGCCAGGTGGAAAATACAATTGAGAACCAGGCTGAATATAGAAGCTCCAGAGGGGAAGTGAAGAAGCAAAGAGAGAGCATGAAAAGAGATTGGCAGCTAACATTGGGAATCCCAAAGTTTTCTATAGACATAAAAAATGTAAAAAAGGTGTTAAAAGGAGACGTTGGGTCGATTATGGACCATAAAAGGGATTTACACATGGAGGCAGACAGCATAGTAGAGGTATTAAATGAATACTTTACATTAAGTCTTTACCAAGGAAGATGATGCAACCCAGGCAAAAATAAAATCGACAACTCTCAAAACACATGCAAACTCCCAACTCTGAATTTCTGCATTTTACTGGATCCCTGATCCAAAAACATGATATAGCCAAAAGGATTCCCAAGATCCCAATGTCCATGGAAACAAAGAATTGCAAAGAATCTGAGAAAATACTTCAAATACACAGGATTTCATGTCTTTCCCACAAAGTTAGCATTATTGTTGCAAAAAGGTGTGCTGCTTTCTCAAGGAAGGTGTCAGATTGTGATAGAGGGAAAACACTCAAGTAATTGATGAAAAGAAAGCAGCTATTCACTTTGAATTTCTCTTTTAAAAGCTGGTGTGTATCACAATGTCCCCTTTTGTATTCCTGATCAGTGTTGAGTTAGTGCCTCTGAGCTGGGGATGGGGAAAATCAGCTACAATTTCCAACTCCTGGTTTGCTGAAAAATGAATGACTGGACAGTGGGTCAATAGGACCAAACTTGGCTGTGCCACCCTCTACTGTTGAGTGACTTGTTCACACTTCTACACATAGGATGGAGGTCTAGAGGAGTGCCCGTGATGCCAAACTGCAACATAGTAACAATCAGCACCTACAGGAGGAAAATGGAACAGGGTAGAGAATAGAATCAGGACCTTTCAAGAGACAAGTGGAGGAGAATTTGGGGTGGGGAGGTGGGGGGGGGGGGGTGCATAATTGAGCCAGAAACAACTTAATTTTCCATAGCTCTCTGGACCTATCTCTCCCTCCCTCACACCTCCTCCCCCCACCCCCACCACCCACCCACCACCATACACTGGTAGAGGGACCACCAAAGTATTGGTATGTGCTATTTGGAGCCCAACAAATTTACTTACAGCAAACTTGTAGAATTGAAGTGTGAGAAACAGCTCCCAATTTTCAGAAACCAAAGTTTGCACACCAGGTATTTGCTCCAAAAACAAATCGGAGCATCAAATACTCAAAGAATAATTATTTAAAAATTAGTGGTAATAACACCTTTAGGGGGCACCTTTTTTTTTAAAAAAAAGGGACAGGTAGTGAAAGAAAAGCAAAAATAAACCAATTTTTTTTTCTTTGCTCTATCCCAAAAAGGGGAGTGGAAAAGCAACACATCTGGACAACAAAATGAAAATTTAACTCACTCATTGTGACCACCATAGTGACTCACCTACACATTCCACAAGAGTAATTTGCCGAGCCACTGTTCTCTGGATGAGGAAAGGAAGACCTGAGCCACTGCCTGATGTGCAGGAGTGATCCAACAGATCCTGTGTGAAAAAGAAATTATCCGATAAAATGAACAGCAATTATTTGTTTTTCAAAAAATGCTTTAATCTCCGTTTTTTTTTTAAAAAGACAACATAATTTATTGTTTCTTGAGTTAAACATAGCTGCAGACAGCAATCATTTCCTTTGAATACAAAACTATTGCTATAGGCACCTTCTCTATAGCTCTGGTCAGCTATCAATGCAGGAAGCGTTGACAAGACAAGGTCCTGCTGCACCATGTTACATGTACAAGTGCACATTCTGTGTAAAATTTAAAGCATCATTCATGTTAGCAAGTTAGATAAAACGATAACTGAAATCTTTGCACATCACAATTGTCCAACTAGTTTTCCAATACATTGTAAATTACATAATAGATTCTCGGTTTGAAAGAAGAAAGGGGTTCGGTGGCTCAGCTTATGAATGTACATAAAACATTCTGGTACTGATAGGACATAGATTCTACTCCAGGTCATGGGCTCCACTCCACAATTATACCATAACAAGTTCCAAGCTCCTTAAAAACAAATTGCATATGTACCTTTTCTTGGTGGGTACATGGGGGAATAAAGAATACTCTAATGAATTTCCAAGAACAGAATAGGAATACTGTCTTTTTTTTCTTGCAAGTATACATTTAGAAAATGTATGAGGTAGAAGATATAAAAACGTCAAGATCTATAAAATCTGGCCAGTTTTCAGAATAATGTGACAAAAGCAGCAAACCTATTTGATGTAAATAATTAACATGATACAACAGTGCATTTGACCAGAGACAGGGAAGCAAACATAAAAGCCTTACAAAAAAGGATAAAAATAAAAGAACAATCCTTACTGCTAAGGTGCTATCTCCAACATTTGAGGCAATCAGTCCATCAATGGCACCATACTCAACCTCTCGAGCATTTAGTCTTTGCATCTGATTTTGGTGGAGTTTTCGCAATATCAATACTGTCACCATGGAGACAATGATCAGCACAATTACTGGAGCAATAACGACAATAGCCAGGGTTCTTACACTGTAACCCAATGCTGCTCCTTGCTGTGACTTTCCTTTGGAAATAAGGAAAAGTATGAAAAAACAAGCATTTATTTACACTAAACCTCAAATGTTTCATGGACATTTCATATTACCATGTTGAAGTATTCACATAAAATGACAATGTGGAGGTCAAAGAGGATATAAAGATACATTCTTTTAGAAAGCAGTAATGCTTTTCCTATCCATCAACCCTATTCAAAAGCAGCAAAATTAAACAGATATACTTCTCCAACGATTCAGTGAATTAACTCAGTGAATTACTAAACCATAAAGACCAGGAAGGTCTCAGGTTCAAACTCAGGTCCATGTTGAGTTTGACAATCTCAATTGAGGCAGTTGTTGGGACAGTAGTTTGGCTTCACTTCCCCTTCATTTGGCAGGAAGGGGAAGGAAGAAAGCAAAACCACAACCAAAATTCCCACTCCTATTCAATATCCAGTGATTCCCTTTGAAGTTTGTATGTATCGGCATCAGACGAGGCATAACCAAACCTGCTCCGTGATTGAATTAGACTAACATTCAGTGAAGATCCACTGTTATGAACAGGTGAGAAGGGGTCTAGGGGTTCCATCTCAGCCTTTGCCTGGTTTAACTGTAACAGGGTTTAATTTTTAAAACATCGTGTTTTTAGCTCCCCTTCAGTGAATACTTGTTCAGTGCTCCAATTGTAAGGCAAAGAAATCAGACAGGTTTTCTTAGAATAAAATAAGAAAGGTGGAAGTTTATTCATCTTAAACTCTAATCCAGTTAACGACTACGAATGTGCGACGCGACCACGTTAGCATGCATACGCGATAAACACACACGCAAAGAGAGACAGAAAAAGTGGAAAGAATAAAGGGGAAAAGTTCAAGGCAATATCTGGTAGTTATTTACTGTCCTTTGAGTTCAATGTGGAGTCTTTGGTTGCCGGTAAGTTCTGCTGTTCGTTGGGGCCCAGTGCACGCTTCAACTTGTTTCAATGTCAGAGTCTTTTCTCTCTTGAGGTTTACGTGTCTTCAGTGGGACCGGTGGCTTGGGAGAAAGAGAGAGGGGGACAGCCAGGAGAGAGGCTTTCTTGTTCCAGCTTCAGTTGCAAAACTGCCTTCTGTTCCTTTCTGTGTGGCACAAACAAAAAAACCAAGTTGGCCAGCAGGTCAGTCATGTGACTAACTGGCTTAACCACTTCTGCGTTTGTGGATTGTATTATATAAGCAGGCCGCGGAATGCAATTCCTTACACCCTCAATATCTGGTGATCAAAATCCATTTGGGTTAATTGGATCAGGGAATAGTCCTTTGTCTCCACAAGCAGAGTCTCTCAATATGCAAATGTTCTTCCAGCCCAAATGTCTGGTGATCTCTTTAACAAGTCATTTCTTCACTCCAGCAACAGTTTAAGACTTATGTTCATGTGACAAAATTAATATGACTCATTCTTGGCAGGTGGGGCTCGTAATCCAGAAACCAGGCTAAGGCCCTGGGGACATGGGTTCAAATCCCACCATAGCAGCTGGTAGAATTTAAATTCAATTAGTTATCAATAATCTGGAATAGAAAGCCAGTCTCAGTAATGGTGCCATGAAACTATCGATTGTTGTAAAAACCCAGTTGGTTGACTAATGACCTTTAGGGAAAGAAATCTGCCATTCTCACCTGGTCTGGCCTACATGTGACTCCAGACCCACAGCAATGTCGTTGACTCTTAACTGCCCTCTGAAATAGCCTAGCAAACCATTCAGTTATCAAGGGCAATTCTATATGAACAACAAATGCTGGCCTTATCAGCGACGCCCACATCCCATGAAAATATTTTTTTAAATTACACTTGCTTCCTTCATCCAAGTCATTGATATAGATTGCAAGTAGCTGAGGCCCAAGCACTGATCCTGGTGGCACCCCACTAGTTACAGCCTGCCAATATGAAAATGAGCCATTTATACCTACTCGTTAGCCAATCATCAATCCATGCTAATATATAACCCCAATCTCATAAGCCTCAATTTTGAGTAATAACCTCTTGTGTGGCACCTTAATGAATGCTTTGTGAAAATTCAAATGCACTGCATCCACTAGTCCCACCTTATTCACCCTACTAGTTACATCCTCAAAAAAAACCTAAAATGTGTCATACAGAATTTCCCTTTCATAAATCCATGACGATTAGGCAGAGTGGAAATTATAATTTTCTAACTGCTGTTACTACATCCCTAATAACAGATCCTAGTATTTTCCCTACTACTGTCAGGCTAACTGGTCTATAGTTCCGCTCTCTCTCTTCCTCCTTTCTCGAATGGCAGGGTTACATTTGCTACCTTCCAATCCATGGAGAATATTCTAGAATTTAGACTGGAATCTCAGTTGAAGTCGCCAGTGGTCTCACCCGATTTGCTTTCTTAGAAATATCCAAGTGTCACCTCAAACCAGCTAATCTGCATTCAAGTGGTTTTGTATTGTTATCTTGGCAAGAATATTGAGCACAATATTTGGCTGTAGTGATGGGCCCAACTGGAACAACCTCATACAAGCCAAAAACACAGAAGCAAACAATACATTAAAAAAAAAGAAAATCCAGATAATGAGATAGAAACAAGCAGACGATCAGCTCCAACCTGCATAATTCTCAAGACACCAAAAGTTTAGAGAAAGTGTGCATTTCAACACTGGTCCCAATTCCACTATGCTTCCTCTTGAAGGGGAGTTAAATATCTCTCTCTTGTTGATACACTGTTCAACATCTGCTCTTATTTGTTGAAAAGTCATCTGGAATCCAAGATCAAGTACACGTAAAATTCCACTGAAGTGCATCAACTGGATCAGTCAAATCACAAATAAGCACAAAAAAGTTAAATATTTGCTTCAAAGGTTAAGCTGTTGCAAATCTCGATCACCTACTAGAAATTCTATTGGAACACCAATATGGAACACCAGGGTGGTCAACGTAGCTTCACATCCACAATACCATGTACCATGTTCTCAAATTTGGCTGTTTTATTTAACTGTGTGCCCATTCCAGTCATGATATATATTGGAGCTGAAGTACATCAAGGTCCTCTCTGTACTGCAGTGTGAAGGCGTGCAAGGAGAACATCAAATTATATTGTATTGTACAGGGGTGCTGAAGCAGAGTAGTTGAAATTAAAATTTGATATGACTTAAAATGGTAGAGAAAAAGGAACTAACCAGTAGCACTGGATTCATCATGTATGAATCCAATGTTCAGAACTGATGAGAGCTGGGCAACAAATCCTTACAAACAGCAAAACCTAAACCAAAAGGTCTCTTGTACTTCTTTCAATTTCGTATACTGCATTCACTGCTCACAATACAGTCTCCTCTACATTGGGGAGACCAAACGTAGATTGGGTGACCGCTTTGCAGAACACATCCGCTCAGTCCGAAAACATGACGCTGAGCTTCCTGTCGCTTGCCATTTCAACACACCCCCCTGCTCTCATGCCCATATCTCTGTCCTGGGCTTGCTGCAGTGTTCCAGTGAACAGCAACGCAAGCTCGAGGAACAGCATCTCAATTACCGATTAGGCACGCTACAGCCTGCCGGCCTGAACATAGAGTTCAATAATTTCACAGCACGACTGGCCTCCCTTATTTGTTTGTTTTATTTTATTTTAGTCTGTTTCATCATTCATTTTTTACCATGTGCCTGCCCACTGTCTTTTTTTTTCAGGTTTGTACTTTGGCCAGGGCTGTTCATTATTCAGTCAATTAACACCCTCTCTGCACTAATGCAGTGTCTTTCACCACACCATTATCACACCCTTTGCCCCTTGACCTTCTGGTCAGTTATTCTCTGTGACCCTCTGTCCTATCAACACCTTCCCCTTTGTTATCTTTTGCCCCACCCCCACTTTATTTGCTTAAAACCTATTACATTTCTAATCTTTGCCAGTTCTGATGAAGGGTCACTGACCTGAAACATTAACTCTGCTTCTCTCTCCACAGATACTGCCAGACCTGCTGAGTATTTCCAGCATTTTCTGTTTTTAAACCAAAAGGTTTTGTTGCTTGAATTAGTGAACATGCTAACAAGAGCTACAAAAGAAGCATTGCAATAATCACTCAAAATTCACCTATAAAGTATACCATGGTGAAGTTTACATATTTCAAAGACAGCCCAAACCTGGTTTGAAATCTAGGGAAAGAGCATTTGTCCAACAGAGAACCAGGTATTGCCATAATAAAAACAAACATTGCTGGAAGTACTCAGCATCCGAGTTCCAGATGAAAGTTCACAGACCTGAAACGTTAACTCTGTTTCGCTCTCCACAGATGCTGCCTGACGTGCTGAGTATTTCTAGCACTTTGTTTTTATTTCAGATTTTGCTTCAGTATTTTGCTTTTATTAATAAGTATTGCCACCTGCCCATTAGGAAAAAGTTGTTAGCTTTGATTTTGTTATTAGTTTTAACTTAGCACTGAAGTAACATTTAATAATAGAAAAATAAAATAGCAAAAATTATCCGACATAAGTCATTGTGCTACCAACTCAAAAGAATGGATGATTGTAGATCCACTGTCTCAATGGGTTAAAAAAAAACTCCAGCATTGGTACAAATCCCCAAACTGTTATTGTGAGGAATTTAAAGGAAGTGCGCAAGCTGCATAACATTAATTGCCAATAAATATAGCAGTTAATAAGGCATTCTACATGTTGTAAAGAAAGTATGGGAAGCCCAAATATGTGAATTTCTACATGCCTTTACCTTTACTACAGGCAGCAGAAAAATGAAAGATGAGATTAGCTACCTGTGACAGTATATCTGTGTCTGGGAATTTGTCCCATCAATAACTTGTCTGAAGGAATTCCGAAAGCCTGGAATTTGATTGCAATCACCAGATGCACCAAATTGTAGGACTGATCTACTGAAGAGGTCTGCAGAAAGCTAAATAAAGCTGTTTCAGTTCATGATGATAAAGATTCCCTTGAGATTTGGCCCTATTAATAAGTGCCATAACAGCTGCAAATTAATTACTCCATATCTGTATTCTGTTGCACTGTATATTTTAGTTTTTATATTTTCATGATTAAATGCAACAGACTATGGTAACCTGCAGATATTATACTATAAATTGGCGCTGAACAGATATTGATTTATAATATTTTGCTCTATTTTGAGAGATACTTTCATGAAAAATTACCGTATAACAAAAGCTAAACACAATCTGACAGTCTGAAGCCGACTGACAAAAATTGAGGATAACATTCCCAATCAAAAAATGAAAATATTTTCACAACCCCTAGCATCAAGTTAGGGGAGCAGCTTCAATACCCTTTAAAAGAGGTGCTGACCTTTTACAACATATCCGGTGAACTGAACTGAATACTACACTATCTCAGATATTCATCACATTGTAATACATGCACAAGGTTGATCATCTTATTGCAACATCGACACAAGCAGTCTATTTGGAAATAGTCTTTGGCCTTATTTGGGTTTCCTCCGGGTGCTCCGGTTTCCTCCCACATGCCAAAGACTTGCAGGTTGATAGGTAAATTGGCCATTAGAAATTGCCCCTAGTATAGGTAGATGGTAGGGAAATATATAGGGATAGGTGTGGGATGTGATAGGAATGTAGGATTAGTGTAAACGGGTGGTTGATGGTCGGCACAGACTCGGTGGGCCGAAGGGCCTGTTTCAGTGCTGTATCTCTAAACTAAACTAAACTTATTCCTCATTTATCAGCTTGCTGAAGTCATCTAAATTTGATATTACAAACCTGAATGACTGCAGACATAAAAGGGAATGAGAGAATAAGTCTACAAATAGTTAATCTCCTTAGTACTTAAAATAATTATATCACCACAAAAGATTGGCCCTCTGAATCACCTACCACTACCTCTAAAGTCACTAAGCTTATGAATGAAGAGATTCAACGCTTATATTTGGTATTATTAAAGCTGTCTGGAGACAAGATAGTTGGAAGGCCAGTACAACAGTGAAACTCCTCCAGTAGCCAAAAATCAGCAACTTCAGCATTCGACACAGGATACCATACCACAGCAGTCAGTGTGCTTTGAGAAAGCTCACCTCTTGTTGCTGGGCTCAGTATTGTCTAAAACCTTAAAAACTAGTGGAATAGAAAAGAGACATCGACAGAGTTACCTAGTACAATGTCATAAAACTACAGCCAAGCAATCAGTCCCTTACAAGATCAGGACCAATTGGCAGAGAGAAAGCCATGCCACAGCTAATGCCAGACCTCCAAATCTAAGAGCTAAAACATGTATTTCAATATTCTGCATCGATCCAAAATGTCTACACAGAATACCAACAGAGGAGCTTCAAATATTTTCTCACAGATGGCATTACTTGAAACACTGTCCATGCAAAAGCTTAAAAGGCAGAGTTAACAATCTTTAAAAAAAGCTGAATTTCTTTGCCTGCAATAGAAAAGCAAGTACTAACACAAAAATGAGAGAGGTAACTTAATGCATGAAAATACATGTAACTATTCGACAACTATGACCTTTCAAGAACTCAAAACATCAGCTGCAGACATCGGCTCAGTTTTACATGTATGCTGTTGACACCCAGTTCTACCTCTCCATCACCACCTTTGACCCCTTTGCTGCCCCATATCGCAAGGTCTGACCTCCAGGCTTGGATGAACTACAATTTCATCCAGTTAAACATTGCAAAGACCAAAGTCATTGGCTTCAGCCCCTCACCACAAACTCCTGACCCTTCCTACCAACTTGATCCCTCTCTTCAGCCACTGCCTCACAGATTGACCCAGATGGTTTGTATTTTGTGTCCTATTTAACTCCAAGCTGAGCTTCTGACCCCATATCCTCCCCATCACAAAGACCGCCTACTTCCATCTTGCAAGATTGACTGCCTACACTCCTATCTCAGTTCATCTGTTGCTGGAAACACTCATCCATATCTTTGTCACCTCTAGACTTGGCTATTCCCGTGCTCTCCTCACTAGTCTCTGACCCACCCCCTCCTTACACTTCAGCTCATCCAAAACATCAAAACCTTATCCTATCCTGTACAAAATCCTCCTCACCATCCTGCATTGGCTTCTGCTCCAACACTTCAAATTTAAAATTCTCAACTTCATGTTGAAATCCCTTTATGGCCTTGTCCCTTTCTACATCTATAACCCCTCCTCCAGCCCTCCAACCTCCTCTGAATTATTTGTTTCTCTGACCTCAATTCAATGGAAAAGAATTTTAAAAACATATGTAATAAAAGGCAAAACATCTCAACACCCAAAATGATTAAATCAAAAGGTGATGACGACAAAATAAGAGAAGATATTAGCCTATAAATTCTATTGTTTACATGTGAAGGATGCTAACATAAATCACATGATCAATATAACTAGACTGCGATCAACAAGTTATTCAGATCAGATTATTCTGAGCCCTGCAAACATTTAAAACACAAATATAATCGCATGGATTTGAACCAGGCCTGCTTATCTAGGTATTCAGGTAATATCTGAAAATAAATTGATGTAATTGCCGAGGGAGAAAAATGGGAAACAGACAGAGTCCACAGAGCTGACAGAAAAAGAGAAAATCAAGTAGTATTTTTCCCCCACTGGTGATCAGTAGCAATCAATGGATGAGGCTTAAATAGAAGTTGCATCTCTAGAAATAGATGAGGCAGTGGAAAGTAAGTGACAAAATGAGGAAAAGGCAATGTGAATATTGATCATCTGAATTATGAACCAAACTGATAACAGTGATAGAAAGTGTGAAAAACATTTTGTTCTGAGCAAAACAACTTGACCTGCACTCTTGGTATGCTAAGCAACGCTGTGTACAACAGCATAAAACTAGAAATAATAAAGCTAGTAATCATTTTTCGCTGTTTTTAAAAACAGAATTTTAACTTTTGTAAACAAAGGTAAGAGATAAGTGTACAGCAATTGTGGGCAAGATCCCCACATGCAGTATATATTCAAAGAACAGTGCAGGAGGATACAAAACAAGATTATGTATGATTTAACAATACAAAAGTGCTAATAGTCTTCCATGGTTCACTGCTATGATCTCCCAGATAAAGTTCATACACTCAGATCTAAGCATTTGAACTCAGTTTGCATTACTCGCAAATGGCAGGAAAGTATGCAGTTCTAGAAGTTATTGAGTTCACCAGACAATGCACTACAGTGCATATGTTCTATACACATGTACTTTCTCTCCACTGCTGCACAGCGTGAATTAGTGTTGTAAACATCAGACTTCTGCTTAATACGGACAGTTGGAAACTAAGTGGGCTGGATTTTACCATCTCCCTGACATCGGGGGTCGTAGCAGGGGAGGGGTGGAAAATTCCTCCAGGAGAGGCCTGCCATGAGCCTCGACACTGCAACGGCCCTGCCCTATGTTACTGCTGGCGACGAGGCCTCGGGGCAGCCTCCCAGCCGCACAGCGAGGCAAATTAATTTAAATAAATTTTAATTCTCACATAGTTACTTACATCCTTGCTACGGCAGTCCCACGCCAATATTCCGGCCAGTTCCCGGACTCCGTACATTCGGATTTCGGTTCGGAGATCAGAGGTGGCACACTGGTGGGGAGGAGGGAGGAGTGAAGCTTTCAGGGCGAATGGGGGTGGTGGGGAAGCAGAGAAAACTCTTGCTACTGGTTGAGGGTATGGTGGGAAGGGGTTGATGGTCAAAGTTAATGAAGTTTGGTGGGGTAAGTTCAGGGGAGGGATGGGCAAAGGGATTGGAACTTGGAATAAAATTGTAATTGTAATTTTTTTTTTTATGAACTATCCCTTTAAAAATTTAAATGCCTCGGAAGGGACTGAAGCCCTTTAGGAATGGCGCCTGCGCAGTGGAGCTGGATGCCGTTGCCAGAGTGCCCGCCCCCTCTGTGTCATCAGAGGCAGGGGTTCCGTCCGTTCCATGTAAATTAGCCACTGCGCTAAATATCGGGCGGCTCAGCGGCACACATCTCACGCATAAGCCACGCCGTTTTTGAAGCTCGCCACCGAAAAATTCAGCCCACTATGTCGATCACAGTGTTCCGATCGGGCCCAGTGTTCTACAAGAAAAAAAGGTTTTACCTTTTGGTGGCAGTTGAGCTGTAATGTTCATATTACACAGATTGCCATGGCAACATTCTACTGTCTGATCCGCTGATGGTGGAGTCTTGCATGTCAGCTTGCTCTGTTCATACACCTGGAAGCAACCTTTTTGATAAACTAGATGACCATCATTTATGCTCAGTGAAGCAAAGCACTGCTGCCCTTCACACCGGTCCTCTCCGCCACAAAACATCCCTTCACACACACATTTATAAAGGCCTGCATTTAATTTCGGCTCATCTGCAAAACAAAATTCAAAAATAAGTTGAGCTACGAAAGAAATTTAAGAAGCAGTCAGTCAGTCAGTCAAACAAGCCCACGACAACATGCAAACACAATAAACTAAGAATTGTGTTAGCACAAGATGTACCAAAACTCAAATTTTGACTGTCCGTGTGTATCTTTCACATAAGGGTTCCAAACGTTTCAAATCTCAGAATCACAAGACTTATTAGGTAAATTGAAGTCATGCTGCTTAGAAAATGACACAATAAGCAGCATATTTCAGTATTTTTCCCATTTTGTTCTGTTACTTCATTTGATACAAGGCAACGATTTCTACTACAGAACTCTACAAATATTTCAGCAGTCTTGATCCAAACTTGAACTGCAGCTGGGGTGTGGGGAGGTAAAGTAGTATCTGGATAGAGGAAGTAAAAATGTCAGAAAGTCACCAGTTTTAATGAACGATGCACAAGAACTCTAAACCCCACCCAAATTTATGAAAAAGTGCAACCTATAATATTTAAGAGGTCTTAAACCAATTTCCATTATAAATAAAGTTTGTGCCTCTCAGGACCTGATTTCCAATACCAACAGAGAGCTGCTTTGAATAACTTCAGACCTTGCAGCAATAGATATGGCAGCGGCCATCCCTCGATTCGAAGATGACGTCTACTCAAGATCACCAGTTTCTCCCATAGGTCTTCAGCTGATTTTCAACCTGCAGATCTTTGGGCAGATGGGGCAGGACGTCCCATTAGGTAATGGGATCCGGAGTGCAGGATCTGCTTCCTTTTCTTTCCTTCTCTTCTGCCTCTCAGCCTCATCATTAAGGCGTTTGGACTCAAAGCATGATGCAGCTTGACGGACAAGTTGTCACCTTTTGAATGATTGGTAGCAAAAGTTATGTTTACGCCGGGTTGCTGGATATATTTAGATCTATCTGATTTATCTCAGAGGGATGCAGATATCACACTTGTATTAAATTACCAACTGGTTTATTTACAGCACTTAAAAATATCTCAGCTCTTACAAGATCTCAGTACAATGTCTTCTCAGTCTGTTTTGTAGAACATTCCAGCACTGTCTCTTTTTAAAACAAAGAACAGTACAGCACAGGAACAGGCCATTCAGCCCTCCAAGCCTGCGCCGATCTTAATGCCTGTCCAAACTAAAACCTTCTGCACTTCCGGGGACCGTATCCCTCTATTCCCATCCTATTCATGTATTTGTCAAAATGCCTCTTAAACGTCGCTATCGTACCTGCTTCCACCACCTCCCCCGGCAGCAAGTTCCAGGCACTCACCACCCTCTGTGTAAATAATTTGCCTCGCACATCCCCTCTAAACTTTGCCCCTCGCACTTTAAACCTATGTCCCCTAGTAACTGACTCTTCCACCCTGGGGAAAAGCTTCTGACAATCCACTCTGTCCATGCCACTCATAACTTTGCAAACCTCTATCATGTCGCCCCTGCACCTCCGTCGTTCCAGTGAAAACAATCTGAGTTTATCCAACCTCTCCTCATAGCTAATGCCCTCCAGACCAGGCAACATCCTGGTAAACCTCTTCTGTACCCTCTCCAAAGCCTCCACATCCTTCTGGTTGTGTGGCGACCAGAATTGCACGCGATATTCTAAGTGTGGCCGAACTGAGGTTCTGTACAGGTGCAGCATGACTTGCCAATTTTTATACTCTATGCCCCGACCGATGAAGGCAAGCATGCCGTATACCTTCTTCACTACCTTATCCACGTGCGCTGCCACTTTCAGTGACCTGTGGACCTGTACGCCCAGATCTCTCTGCCTGTCAATACTCCTAAGGGTTCTGCCATTTACTGTATACTTCCCACCTGTATTCGATCTCCCAAAATTCATTACCTCACATTTGTCCAGATTAAACTCCATCTGCCATTTCTCCGCCCAAGTCTCCAACCAATCTATATCCTGCTGTATCCTCTGACAATCCTCATCATTATCCGCAACTCCAACAACCTTTGTGTCGTCCGCAAACTTACTAATCAGACCAGCTACATTTTCCTCCAAATCATTTATATATACTACAAACAGCAAAGGTCCCAGCACTGATCCCTGTGGAACACCACTAGTCACAGCCCTCCATTCAGAAAAGCACCCTTCCACTGCTACCCTCTGTCTTCTATGATAGAGCCAGTTCTGTATCCATCTTGCCAGCTCACCTCTGATCCCGTGTAACTTCACCTTTTGTATCAGTCTGCCATGAGGGACCTTGTCAAAGGCTTTACTGAAGTCCATATAGACAACATCCACTGCCCTTCCTTCAATCATCTTCATCACTTCCTCAAAAAACTCAATCAAATTAGTGAGACACGACCTCCCCTTCACAAAACCATGCTGCCTCTCGCTAATAAGTTCGTTGGTTTCCAAATGGGAGTAAATCCTGTCCCGAAGAATCCTCTCTAATAATTTCCCTACCACTGACGCAAGGCTCACCGGCCTATAATTGCCTGGATCATCCTTGCTACCCTTCTTAAACAAAGGAACAACATCGGCTATTCTTCAGTCCTCTGGGACCTCATCTGTAGCCAATGAGGGTACAAAGATTTGTGTCAAGGCCCCAGCAATTTCGTCCCTTGCCTCCCTCAGTATTCTGGGGTAGATCCCATCAGACCCTGGGAAATTATCTACCTTAATGCTTTGCAAGACGCCCAACACCTCCTCCTTTTTGATAACGACATGACCCAGATTATCTACACTCCCGTCCCTAGGCTCATCATCCACCAAGTCCTTCTCTTTGGTGAATACTGACGCAAAGTACTCATTTAGTACCTTGCCTATTTCCTCTGGCTCCACACATAGATTCCCTCCTCTGTCCTTGAGTGGGCCAACCTTTTCCCTGGTTACCCTCTTGCTCTTTATATACATATAAAAAGCCTTGGGATTCTCCTTAATCCTGTTTGCCAATGACTTTTCATGACCCCTTTTAGCCCTCCTGACTCCTTGTTTCAGTTTAGTTTCAAACTCTGCAGCTCCACCCATCGGCTTAAGGAATCATGCACAGTAACCACAGATAAGTGGACAGACTAATATAATCAAACCCAGATCAAACACCACAGCAAGCTCCTCCTAGTCATCAATGTCAATGTTGCCGCGCTTCAAAAAGAGCTTCAGAATGTCTTTGAAGTGTTTTCTTGGTCCTCCCTTGTAACATTAGCCACTTGTGAGTTGAAAAAACAGGACCTAGCGGGGGAGACAGCTGCCGGTCATCCAGACATAGTTTCCAGTCCATCAAAGTTGGTTTTGCAAGAGTTTTGCCTGAATGCTTGTGGAGCTGGCGTCAGGAAGGACATTCGTGTTTGTTCGACGGTCCTCCCAATGAATCCAGAGGATGCAGCAGAGGCATTACTGATGGAATTTCTCTAGTGCACTTATGTGTCACCGATACAAAGTCCAGGTCTCGCTGCAGTACAGGAGCGTGGTGACAACAACTGCTCTGTGCACTGGGACTTTTGTTGACTTGAGGTGGCCTAGGCTCTCAAACACTCGCTGCATAATTTGTAGAAGGCTGAGCTGTGCAGCTGATCCAGTGTTGGATCTTCTAGTCAATGGTGGCCTTTTGAGTGGGATGGCTGCCAACGTATGGGAAGTATTCAACATATTCCAAAGCCTCTCCTTCAACATATATGGGAGGTGGAATATTCGACTGACCAGGTGTGGATTGATAAGAGTTTTGTTTTGGCAACTTTCAAGGACAGGCTGAGTCTCATGTATGCAGAATTGAAGAGATCAAGAGTGGCTTGCAAATCTGATGCAAAATGGGCAACACTGCAGTCATCCGCAAACTGTAGATCATGTATATCTATGGTGGTCAGTTTAGTTTTGGCACAGAGGCAACTGAGGTTAAAGAGATTTCCATCTAGGCAGTGTTTAATGCTCACACCAGAGGGCAGCTCATCTTTAATGAGGTGAGTAGCCACTGTCAGGTAGAGTGCAAATAGTATGGGGGCTATCACACAACCCTGCTTGACCCTGGTCCAGATTTTGAAGTCATCTGTTTCAGATCCTCCACTCAAGACAATTGCAGTCATATCATCATGGAGCAATTGCAGGATTGTGATGATGTTTCTTGGACATCCAAATCTTTGGAGCACAATCCACAGAGCCTTGCGGTTTGCTGAGTCAAGCACTTTGGTCAGGTCGATGAATGCAATAAAGAGTGGCGTCGTTCTCGATATTTTTCATGGATTTGTCGGGCAACAAAGACTATGTCGGAGGTGCATCTGGAAGGTTTCGGGGGGAATTTCATCAGCCACAGGAAGTAGGTGATTCAGCAGAATGCTTGTCAGGATTTTCGCTGCTATGGACAAGAGGGAAATACCTCGATAGTTTCCACAGCATGATTTATTGCCCTTCTTGAAGATAGTTACAATTGTCACATTCCTGATGTTA
Source organism: Heterodontus francisci (assembly GCF_036365525.1). NCBI lineage: Eukaryota > Metazoa > Chordata > Chondrichthyes > Heterodontiformes > Heterodontidae > Heterodontus > Heterodontus francisci. Next base: position 61,532,276 of record NC_090377.1, on the reverse strand, counting down.
GGAGGAGTTCTTTTCCCCCCACAATCTGTAGGATAAGCGCATGGCGCCTTGATGTGAGCAAAAGTCCACCAGCTTTGAAAACTTCATCCGTTTGATTGCTTGTTGCAGCTCTCCCATCAATGGTGGTTCATCCATGGATCCTACCAGAAGATACTAGTGGATAGCCTAAAGGGTATTAGCTGCCACTATGGATTCACAGTTGAGGAGTTGCTGAAAATATTCTTTCCAGCGTTAACGGATGGCAGTCGTCCTTAAGAATGGATGTAACATCCTGTGAGCGAAGGGGATTTTGTCCATTTGATCTTGGTATATAGATGGCCCTGGTGGTTTGAAGTGGAAGGTCAGCCATGATCATATTGAATGGCAGGGCATGCTCGATAGACTGAATGGCCTACTCCTGCTCCTATGTTCCTAACCTGTAACCTGCATGGCCACCTCTAGAATGGAAGACAAGCAGGTGCAAAGTTTAAAAGGGACAAATTTGCAAGATGCTTCAGTGCAAGATAAAAGTAAACAGACTGAAATTCAAATAATAGTATCACCTGCCTCTGAGTTCTCACAATCAGACAAGTTTTAGTGAATTGTCATTTGATGGTCAATGGTCAATTCAAAGGGCTATGAAGGAGAGAGAGGAGAGGAGCGGAGCAGAGAGGAGCTAACTGGGGCATCTCCATTAAACAGAATTCCATCAGATGTTTCAGGAAGAAAGATGTGAGGCGATATCAAGACCATGGAAAATCTAGCAGTCTTGCATCATATTTGGTGGAGGCAGGAGCAGTGGTGCTGAGGACCAGACAAATGTTTGCAAATAGCTAAAAGGCAGCAGGAAAAGGTGCAGATGTCGGTAAAGAAACATATACTATTAGCCTTAACATGGTTTTGTTTTGGCAAAAGGTAATTTACTGCAACTGCAGCAAGATTATGCTAGCCAGAGCTTTTGGAATGGTCACGAAGGCCCATATGATGAGTGTCTGTGAACTGTATAAATAATTATGATTGTCTTTTTTGGTTTTTTTTGCTTTCTTAATGTTTCAAATTAAAACTGATTTCTCCAAATTTACAGAATTACAGAATTGTTACAGCACAGGAGGCCATTCGCCTCATCGCTGGCTCTCCGAAAGAGCAATTTACCTAATGCCACTCCCCAGCCTTCTTCCCGTAGCCCTGTATATTCTTCCTTTTCAGATAATAATCCAATTCCCTCTTGAATACTGGATTGAACCTGTCTCCACCACACTCTCAGGCAGTGCATTCCAAATCCTAGCCATTCGCTGTGTGAAAATGTTTTTCCTCATGTCACCATTGCTTCTTTTGCCAATTACCTTAAATCTGTGCCCTCTTGTTCTAGATCCTTCCACTAAAAAGAACAGTTTCTCCCCATCTACTCTGTCCAGACCCTTCATGACTTTGAAGGCCTCTAACAAATCTCCTCTTAACCTTTTCTTCTCCAAGGAAAACAGTCCCAACTTCTCCAATCTATCCACGTAACTGAAGTTTCTCATCCCTGGAACCATTCTTGTGACTATTTTCTGCACTCTCTCCAATGCCTTCACACCTTTCCTAAAGTGTGGCGCCCAGAACTGGACACAATACTCCAGTGTTCTATACAAATTTAACATAACTCGCTTGCTTTTGTACTCTGTGCCCCTATTAATGAAGCCCAGGATGCTATATGCTCTATGAACGGCTCTCTCAATTTGGTCTGCCACCTTCAATGATTTATACACAAGCACACCCAGGTCCCTCTCCTCCTGCACCCCCTTTAGAATTGCACCCTTTATTTTATATGGTCTTTCCAGGTTCTTTCTATCAAAATTAATCACTTCACACTTCTCTACATTAAATTTCATCTGCCACTTATCTGCCCATTCCACCAACTTGTCTATATCCTCATGAAGCTCTACACTATCCTTCTCACAGTTCACAATGTTTCCAAGTTTCGTATCATCCTGGGTTTTTGAGTCCCATTCTTCCTGCATTTTCTCCCAGTTTCTGATACTAAAAAAACTAAAAAGGCATCTTAAAAAATCCACGTCTCTAAAACAAGTAATAAAAACTTGACTTTAATGATTCATAACTAGATTGAACCATTTCTTTCACTACACCATCCTGCAGTTCACGCAACAGGGTGAATTACACGTAATCTGACACCAACTTTATAGAGCAGTTTGACATTTAAAAAAAAATTTTAAACAGCCAGTATGCATTGATCAACATTTCCACTAAAATTTACTTGTTATATTAACCAAATTTCACTGTTTCCTCTGGAGACTTGCAGTATACTCTAACATTGGACTATTCAGGCATCTTGTTACCTTTTCTTTTTCTAAAATGATCTGATTTATTTTCCAGTTTCACCAATTTCATTTCTCTTTCCCAGTTCTCCCACTTCAAGGTCTCTTCAGGCTATGCATTCGGATATTACAGTTATTCTATACTGTTAGAGTTACAATGGCTCCAAATTTAGCTCTTTTCCAGTTGCAAAAGTGTTTAGGTCACTTCAAAACTACACTGTAAATATACAAGATGGAAGTGCTGATTTCAGACAATTTCAATTTATCCACTGCAGTAAAATCACAAGTTGTTGGTTGGGGTTGCAGATTCCACACCCCAAAATAAATAATCCTTCCAGTGATAGAATCTCATTGTAGTGTTGCATAGTATATTCAACACATACATCACAGAACTTTAAAATATCTTAGCTCAAATATAGCTACCACAAAGTACGTATTCTACTTTTGGTAAACCAAAACAGAACTGGGGTTTCTACAGAATAGAAACTAGTGGAGTCGCAATAATTCAGCAAAAGGAAATAGGTTTCTATTAATGCCACTGAAGTCAGCTATTAGGCAGGATCAATAAACTTGCATTTGTATAGCATCAGATACTCCAAATGACTTCACAGGCAATGAATTACTTTTGAAGTATAGGCACTGTTGTTATGTAGACAAGAGTGACTACAAGGATCCACAAAGAGCAAATAGGCTGAATGACTGATAAATCTATTTTAGTGTGTTGGCCAAAACACCAGGAGAACTCTTTGCTCTTCTTGAATACTGCCAAGGCATCTTTTACTGAGCAGACAGATGGGGCCTTTGTTTAATGCCTCATTAGAATGACAGCATGTTTAAAGTAGGGGGTGGCCCATGGGCCAGTGGCAGCACTCATACCTGGGAAAGTAGGTTGCAGGTTCAAGTCACAGTCCTGAAAATTGTGCACATAATCCAGGCTAGTATTTCAGTGCAATACGAAGGAATGCTGCACTGTCAGAGGTGACATCTTTCAGAGATGTTAACCCAATGTACCAGTTTCCTTCTCCTCAGGTGAATGTTAAACATCCCATGGCACTATTTGAAGAGCAGGGCAGTCTATCCCTCAATCAATATCACCAAAACATCTCATCATTCATCTCATTGATCTTTACGGGACCTTGGCTTAACCACACAGCCTTCTGATTCAGAGGCAAGAGTGCTACCAAGTAAGTCTATCAAACATGTCTGTATATAATGACACTACTATTCCCAGCCAGAATGGAGGTGATTGAGTTATTTATCCGCCAATCATGCCTGGAGATCATACTGCTGTAAGTGGCAGATTTACCCAACATGCATAATTTGTATGTAACTATCCTCCAACCACTGTATGTTGCTGGACAAATCACCCTGCTTTTAATCAGGAGGCGTTACTGTAGCTTTAGTCATGAATTCTGTTTGCTATATTTCATAAACACTCTTTAAAGTGACTCCACTTCCTTAGTAACAAGACATTGTTTTCTGTAAAATAGGCTGTTTTCTCCAAGTCCTGCTGTAATTCCAAACCCACCTCCAACTCATTGGCTGACACAGCGGCATTAATAGATACTGATCAAACACTGAGACGAATCAGCAACCAGCTGAAAACTCCCTCAAGCTTTTGCTGTCAATGGGTAAGCATCCATGGGGTGATTAGCGCTTGAAATATCCAGGAACAAAGAGCCTCCAAGACGGGATCTTAAGCTGAAACCGTTGTTTAGCACAGGACGCTCTCTTGGTAAAGGATTTGAGGCTTGCGTTCAGCACAGCCACCCGAAAGATTGTTAAGCAGCTGATAACCACTTAAAATTGCCAGCTACTGCTCATGAAAGAGACTGCATGGTATTTTGGTGACCAGCACTTGAGCCAACACCCTCTAATACTGACCAGCTCATGGGAGTAAACTAGTCATTTTAGAGGATTTTGAGCGCTTGTTACAACCAGGTGAGAAAGACGTCTTGGGGTCCCTTTCAGCCTTCACCTGCTCTTACCCGAACAGGGCTTTATTTTTAAACACACTGTTTTTAGCTCCCCCTTAGTGAATCCTTGTTCACTGCTTTCCAATTATAAGGCAAAGAAACCAGCAGAAACAGACTTTCTTAGGTTTAAAGGGGAAAAGTCGAAATGTATTAAACTTGAACTTAAAGTCTAATTCGATTAACGCCTACGGATACACAATGCGCCCACACTAGCATGCATACGCGATACATACCATCTCCAACGAGAGAGAATCTAACCATCTCCACTTGACATTTAACAATCACTGAATGCCCCACCAGCAACATCCTAGGGGTAAGTATTGACCAAAAACTGAACTGGAGCAGCCATATAAATACTGTGGCTACAAGAGCAGATCAGAGGCTGGGAATTCTGTAGCGAGTAAATCACCTCCCAACTTGACAAAGCTCCCCAAACCTGAAATTCCTTTTTTTTTAAAAAAAAAGAGATACAGCACTGAAACAGGCCCTTCGGCCCACCAAGTCTGTGCCGACCATCAACCACCCTTTTATACTAATCCTACATTAATCCCATATTCCTACCACATTACCACAATTCCCCTACCACCTACCTATACTAGCGGAAATTTAGAATGGCCAATTTACCTATCAACCTGCAAGTCTTCGGCTGTGGGAGGAAACCGGAGCACCCGGCGAAAACCCACGCGGTCACAGGGAGAACTTGCAAACTCCGCATAGACAGTACCCAGAATTGAACCCGGGTCGCTGGAGCTGTGAGGCTGAGCTGCTAACCACTGTGCCGCCCTTTCTAACAGCACTGTGGTGTACCTACACCACATGGACTCCATCGATTCAAGAAGGTGGCTCACCACCACCTTCTCAAGGGCCATTAGGGATGGACAACAAATGCTGGCCTTGCCAGCGACGCCCACATCCCATGAATAAATAAAAAAGTAGAGCCCAAATACACTGCTTCACTAAAAATTAAGCACTGATTAGGCACGAGTAGAGCAGCAAAGGAAGCGTATGAGAAGAGACTGACAGCCAATATAAAAGGCAATCCAAAAGTCTTCCATAGGCATATAAATAGTAAACGGGTGGTTAAAAAGGAGTAGGGCTGATTAGGGACCAAAAAGTCGATTTATGCATGGAGGCAGAGAGCACAGCAGAGGTATTAAATGTGTACTTTCCATCGGTCCTTACCAAGGAAGGAGATGCTGCCAACGTCACAGTGAAAGAGGATGCAGTCGAGACGCTGCATGGGCTAAAAATTGATAAAAGATGAGATATTAGAAAGGCTGGCTGTACTTAAAATTGATAAGCCACCAGCACCGGATCAGATGCATCTGAGGATACTGAGACAATTAAGGGTAGAAATTTCAGAGGCACTGGCCATAATCTTCCAGTCCTTGTTAGATACTGGGGTGTTGCCAGAGGACTGCAGAACTGCAAATGTTACACCCTTGTTCAAAAAAGGATGCAAGGATAAGCCCAGTCAGCTTAATCTCAGTGGTGTAAAAGCTTTTAGAAACTATAACCCAGGGCAAAATTAACAGTCACTTGGACAAATGTAGATTAATTAAGGAAAGCCAGCATGGATTTGTTAAAGGCAAATTAAGTTCAACCAACTTGATTGTGTTTCTTGATGAGGTAACAGAGGGTTGATGAAAGTAATGCAATTGATGACGTGCACATGGACTTCCAAAGGTGCCACATTAGAGGCTGTAACCATTCTATAAATTCCATTACTCATAGAATCAATCTCTTGTTGAAAAAGTAATTCAGTCATAGAGTCATATTAGCACAGAAACAGGCTCTTCGGCCCATCGTGTCTGTGCCGGCAATCAAGCATCAATCTATTCTAATCCCATTTTCCAGCACCTGGCCCGTAGCCTTGAATGCTACAGCATTTCAAGTGCTCATCTAAATACTTCTTAAATGTTGTGAGGGTTCCTGCCTCTACCACCCCTTCAGGCAGTGTGATCTAGATTCCAACCACCCTCTGGGTGAAAAATGTTTTCCTCAAATCTCCTCTAAACCTACCCCTTACCTTAAATCTATGCCCCCTGGATATTGACCCCTCCGCTAAAGGAAAAAGTTTCTTCCTATCTATCCCCCTTATAATTTTGTATACCTCAATCAGGTCCCCCCTCAGCCTTCTCTGCTCTAAGGAAAACAACCTTAGCTATGAATCTCCTCTGCACTCCCTCCAGTGCAATCACATCCTTCCTATCGTGTGGCGACCAGAACTGTACACAGTACTCCAGCTGCAGCCTAACTAGCATTTTATACAGCTCCATCATAACAGCCCTGCTCTTACATTCTATGCCTCGGCTAATAAAGGCAAGTATCCCATATGCCTTCCCAACCACCTTATCTACCTGTGCTGCTGCCTTCAGTGATCTATGGACAAGTACACCAAGGTCCCTCTGACCTTTGCACTTCCTAGGTTCTACCATCCATTGTATATTCCCTTGCCTTGTTAGTCCTCCCAAAATAGTCCTTCTCAAGATTAAATTCCATTTGCCACTGCTCTGCCCATCTCATCAGCCCATCTATAATTGTCCTGTAATCTAAAGCTTTCCTCCTCACTATTTACGACATCACCAATTTTCGTGTCATCTGCGAACCTACTGATCATACCTCCTATATTCACGTCTAAATCATTAATGTAAATTGAAAACTTTAACTAAATGCCTGCATAACACAAGCCACAGGAGTGGGCAAATAAGACCTCTATTAAAAACTGGACTGCCGACCCAAAAACTGACTGTCAAGTCCACAAGTGGCAACTCCCAAACTTCCTACAGGAGAAACAATACCTCAAAACCATATCCTACATGGAAACAAAGGCCAATTAAAAACCTTTGCATCCATTTGAACACGTCTTTCCTTTCACACAGGTGTCTAATATTTCAGAATTCACGTTAAGCCCCAAATTAGATCTACATTTGTACATGACAATAAAACATTCTAGGTAACAAGAGAATTCAGCATTTTTTCATTGAGGAGAAGGGGTTACATGTGAATTGTTAAGCTGTTTTATTTCAGCAAGGTGAATATATAGACTAGCTGTTGCAAACAGACTTAATGAATTCACTCCATACAAGTTAATTTTGTGCAATAATGACATCTTTTCTAATTTCCTAAACAAACTGGCAAGTTTCGTCCATTTTGTCAGGAAGAATAAAAAAGCACATTATCTAAATGGTGAGAGATTGCAGAGCTCCAAGATGCATAGGGATCTGGGTACCCTAGTGCATGAATCATAAAAGGTTAGTATGCAGGTACAGCACGTAGTTGGGAAAGTTAATAGAATGTTATCGTTTATCGTGAGGAGAATTGAATACAAAAGTAGGTGGTTATGCTTCAGCTATACAGGGCAGTGGTGAGACCACATCTGCACATCTATGTACAGTATTGGTCGTCTTATTTAAGGAAGGATGGAAATGCGTTGGAGGCAGTACAGAGAAGGTTTACTAGACTAATACTTGGAATGGGCAGGCTATCTTGAGGAAAGATTGGACAGGCTGGTCTTGTATCCGCTAGAGTTTAGAAGAGTAAGAGGCAACTTGATTGAAACATAAGATCTTGAGGGATCTTGACAGGGTGGATGTGGAAAGGATGTTTCTACTTGTGGGAGAATCTAGAACTAGGTGTCACTGTTTAAAAATAAGGGGTCGCCCATTTAAGACAGAGATGAGGAGAAATTTTTTCTCGGAGGGTCGAGTCTTTGGAACTCTCTTCCTCAAGAGGCAGTGGAAGCAGAGGCTCTGAATAATTTTAAGGCAGAGGTAGATAGATTCTTGATGAGCAAGGGGGTGAAAGGTTATTGGGGGTAGGTGGGAATGTGGAGTCATCAGTTCAGGCATGAACTGATTGAATGGCGGAGCAGGCTCAAGGGGGCGAGTGGCCTACTCCTGCTCCTAATTCGTAGGTTTGTATGACTCTGCGGGGAAAACAATTTCCAGTTAGTATATTCACTACCACCTCTCCGTGCCTTTAACCACCTTCCATCTAGCTAGCTTTTTTTTGAAACTCAATACATTTTGCTTGAAAGCATTAAAAAAATAACTCATTTTCAATTTCTTTCCATGGAAAAATGATCAAATAATCCCAAACATTCCTCTTAAACGTGGTTGTTAGTGCTGGAGAATGCAAATTACCAGTGTCAGGATCAAACACCTATAGATCAGGTATAGCATTCCAGAGTAAAACTTCCTCCAGTCTTCCCCAATAACATGGCATATCCCCAACCTCAGTACACTCACTACTGCACAAGCATGGCACTTTTGCCATTTCTCAGCCATCCTATGGTCCTTCTGAATGCTGAATTTGAGGCATTGTTTTGTGCTATAACTTCAAATGTAGGGGGGTGGTGGAAAAGACCTTCAAATGTATACCAATTGCAGACAGCAGATACAGACCTCAGGTGATTTTCTGAGCAAAGGGCAACAAGCAACACAAACTTGACTTTAATTATGTTACTTTTTTTTTTTACTTTTGGCCCAATTTAGATAGAAACGAATTCAAAATCTACTGGGAGGAATCAAGGGATATGGGGAACGGGCAGGAAAGTGGACTTGAAGCCCAAGATCAGCCATGATCATATTGAATGGCAGGGCAGGCTCAACAGGCCATGTGGTCCACACCTGCTCCTATTTCTTATGTTCTAAATTTCGCTCAAGCTAATCAATTTCCACCCACTTTCAACTCCTGATGTGCATATACACACACACTCACATCCTTAATAGGAGCAAATTCTTGACGGTGCCATGCTCGACGCAAATAATTCCTATTTTTGATACTTATACACAATACTGCCATCTGCAGAGCAGAAAGGAAAATATACAGCTGAGGGAAATCGGAGACAGAAACAGTAACAAACAGATCAGACAGCATCTGTGGAGAAAACAGACAAGTTAAATGTTTCAGGCCTGACGAAGCATCAATATCTCAAATATTAACTGATCTGTTCTACCCAAAAACACTGCCTGACCAGCTCAACATTTCCGACATTTTGTGCTTTTCTTACTGCAACATTCAGCCCCGAGCCAATAGACATTTTCCACAATCACTTGTTGATTTAGTTTATTTAACACCCAGCTTGCCAAAGATGATGTCAACCAACTTAATCGATGCTGTGTACACAAGTTTTTTTTTTAAAACCATTGCATACACCCCTCTTCTCACCAAGTAGTAACCTCCTGACACTGCCTTAAAATTTTCCAGTGAACTCTAGATATAACCCACAATCCAGTAAGAAGGAGTGCTTACAAGGACTGCACCTTGAGAAGTTCAGCAGGCCTATGTAGTTCTGTGTCCATTCAGTATAAATATACATACCAGTTAAATCTGCACTAAATTCCTTGGAAATATTATACAAATTCAAGTATTAACTCAATATTACTTGCATGTTTTAGTATAGAGGAACATCTCAAAAAGGACTTTGCACAAATTACTGGGGAGGCAGTGGCGTAGTGGTAATGTCACTGGACTAGTAATCCAGAGCCCAGGCTCTGGGGACATGGGTATGAATCCCACCATGACAGATGGTGAAATTTGAATTCAATTTTAAAAAGTCAATAGTTGTATGAACCCATCTGATTCACTAATGCACTTTAGGCCTTCCCTTTAGGGAAGGAAATCTTGACATCCTGACATGGTCTGGCCTACATGTGACTCCAGACCCACAGCAATGTGGTTGACTCTTAAATGCCCTCTGAAATTGCCGAGCAAGCCACTCAGTTCAAGGGCAATTAGGGTTGGGCAATAAATGCTGGCCTAGCCAGTGACGCCCACATTCCACAAACAAATAAAAAACAATTGCCTTCTGAAATACAGAGATTATTGTTAAATAGGCAAACACAGGAGTCATTCTATGTCAGCAAAACAGTCACAAGATGAATGGTAAAAAAAAAAACAATTTTGGTCTTGCTTAGGGGAAGAAATGATGGCCAAGATACTGGGAAAACCATCTGGCATAACATCCACCTAAACCACGAGGACAGGCAGATAAAATACCAGAATAATATGACAAACAACATTCAATATGAAAAAGGTCACTTCTATCTCAACCTCCCTTTCCTCTCCAAAGTCTTTGATGTGCTGTCACCTCACAAATCTGTGCTATTTTTCTCCAACTTCATGTTTAATTTCTCAGATCACCTTTCTGTCCCATCATAGCACTGAAACAGCCTTGATCAAAGTCACAAATGACATCCTATGCCGCTGTGACTGTGGTGCTCTAACCCTCCTCATCTTTCTCTGTCTGCAGCCTTTGATACAGTTGGCCAGACCATTATCTCCCAATGCCTCTCCCCCACTGTCCAGCTTAGTAGGGCGGAAGCTATACGTCTGCTTCCACTCTTACCTGTAGAGTTGTAGCTAGAGAATCCCGTGCAATGGCTTCTCTTCCCTCCCTGTTATCTCTTTAGTAACCCCAAGGATCTATCCTCCTCCCTTTCCTTTCGCCCATCAAACTGCTGCCCGTTGGAATCACAACCTGAAAATATGTCTGCCTCCACGTGTATGCTGATGACATCTAATTCTACCTCATTACCACATCTCTCAATCCCTCCTCTTCCTTGATGTTGTAAAAATGCTTGTCCTGGATGAGCAGTAATTTTCTACAATTAATTATTGGGAAGACTGAAGTCACTGTTTTCGGTCCCCACCACAAACTTAGTTCCCTAGACACCCCACTCACTACTGTTCCGGGTTAAAATCAAACTGTTGCAACCTCTGCATCTTGTTTGACCCCAAGTCGAGTTGAGCTTCTGCTCCCACATCCTCTTCATCAATGACCACCTACTCCCCCTCCATAATAGCATGTGACTACACCCCGTCTCAGCCCACATGCTGCCGAAATCCTCATCCATGCTTTTATTACCTCCAGACCCGCTTATTCCAATCCTCTCCTTGACTGCCTCCCATCTTCCACCCTCCAGAAACTCAACCAAAACTTCTGCTGCCTGTATCCTAACTCACAAAATCCCATTCACCCATCACCCCTGTGCTCGCTAACCTACATAGGCTTCCACTCCAACAATGCCTCAAATTTAAAATTCTCATTCTCATGTATAGGTCCTGCCTTTGGCTCACTCCTTTCTATCTCTAAATTCCTACTCCACATATTTATATGGTGCCTATAACATAGTAAAGCATCCCAAGGTGCTGCACAGGAACATTACCAAACAAAATTTGACAACAAGCCACATAAAGAAGATATTAGGATAGATGACCAAAAGCTTGGTCAAGAGATAGGTTTTAAAGGAGTGTCTTAAGAGGGAGGAAGGTGAGGCAGAAAGGTTTAGGAAGGGAATTCCAGAGCTTAGGCACTTGACAGCTGAAGGCACGGGCATCAATGCTGGAGTGATTAAAACTGGGGATCAAGAGGCCAGATTAAGAGGAGCACAGATGTGAGAGGATTTTAGGGCTGGAGAGGGTTACAGAGACAAGGAGAGAGATTTGAAAGCAAGGATGCCAATTTAAGAAAAAAAATAGAGGCATTACTTAACCATGAGACAATTAAGGTTAATGAGTCGAGGTGCAATGGGCAAACAGGAGTTAATGCAAGTTAGGACACAGGCAGAGTTTTAAATGACCTCAACGTTACAGAGGATAGAATGTGGGAGGACGGCCAGGAGTGCATTGTACTCGTCAAGTGTAGCGGTAGAACAGGCATGGATGAGGCATGCATTATAAAACTGTTCGTCATGAGATCGGAAAGGTATCACAACTGGAAGCTCTATCCTGTTCTTAACCAATGTCTACTCACAAACACTTCCAGCAGACCTCACTAGATAATACAACAGCAGCAAGGATTCTTGCATTAGTTTCCTTTTGTAGCCTGGGAAAGCGAAGGCCTATGAAAATACCTGAATTCATCACACTGTCTGAGATTAGCATGAATTGTTCTTGATCTGTATGACTCAGTAGCACAGTCGCAGGTATCCATAAATCACTGGAGAGACATTTCACCAACATCTACAACATCCTTAAATCACTGAGGCCTTTCCTGTTACTAAAAGCAATGTCCCTTACAGACAGAAAAGCCAACAGAGACACAGATCACTGTAACTGTACAATTAAACACGTCTTTTGAACAGCATCAAGGGCAAGATTATTACAACTTAAAATGGCAGTGTGGTTTATTGGAGCACCAATTTCTTGTGCCAGAGTTGTACAGCTTGGCTTTGAATGAAGAATAACCTACAGGCAATTTCCAGTCTCAGCTACAGTGCGGTAGGAAGCCCTGACCTTAGGGCTGACACACTTTCAGAGAAAGGAAGGAGCGAGACTAAACCATATCTTACCTAGAAGGGAGAATTCAAGAAACAAATAAGGTACCATACAGTTATCAAAAATGAGTAAATGCCATCAGGTCTTTCTGTGAAAACTTGGGCAAGCATCTTTTGATCAAACAGCTTATCTGAACTGTAACTCTGAGGTTCAGGTTCTATGTCCAATATGTGCAGGCCAACAGTTGGTAAAGCCCTGCATGAACCAGTTTAATAATATGAATAGATGTGCAGCAAGAACGTAAAACTCAAGTATTCACTTGGCTGTTCACAATGTGGAGACGGGGAGACCAAACGCAGATTGGGTGACCACTTTGCACAACACCTCCACTCAGTCCAAAAATATGACCCCGAGCTTCCGATCGCTTGCCATTTCATCCCCCCCCCCCCACCCCCACCCCGCTCTCATGCTCACATCTCTGCCCTGGGCTTGCTGCAGTGTTCCAGTGAACATCAATGCAAGCTCGAGGAACAGCACCTCATTTACCGATTAGGCACGCTATGGCCTGCCAGACTGAACATTGAGTTCAATAATTTCAGAGCATGACCTGCCCTATTTTATTTCGTCTTTTTTTTTTAAAACATGTGCCTGCCCATTGTTTTTTTTCATGTTTGTGCTTTTGCTAGCGCTGTTCATTATTCTGTCATTTAACACCTTCTCTGCACTGATGCTTTGTCTTTCGTCACACCATTAGCACACACTCTTTACCTTTGCCCCATGACCTCATTAGCAGTTAATCTCTCCGGCCTTCTGTCCTATCAATACCTTCCCTTTTGTTCTCTTTTCCCCAATCCCCGCTTTATCTGCTTAAAAACCTATTACATCTCTAACCTTTGCCAGTTCCGATGAAAAGTCACTGACCTGAAACATTAACTCTGCTTCCCTCTCCACAGATGCTGCCAGATCTGCTTAGTATTTCCAGCACTTTGTTTTTATTCACTTATACTGTTCAGTTAATAACATGAACTGATCCAACAAATGGATCAGATGACCTTCAAATTTACTTATTGGAAATTCACTTCGATGAGACAGGTTGTGATAGAAGCAGTGAGGGCTTCACCCTATTTACTACATATCTAAACATTTTGTCCATTTAATGACCATTCATAACAGCTAAAACATTGCATAGTATTCCACTTTATTCAGCATGAACGGGGTTAAAATCCAGTAATTACTGTACCTTACCTTCACAGCTAGAACTCGGAAAGGTCAGTGTCATCAGGACAGGAAGGATCATCGTACCAGTTAACATCATACAACTGAAACAAAACACACTACAATTAACATTTTAATGAATCTTTGCCTCACCAACATACATCTGAACTTTAATATTTAAAAACCAAAGGGAAGAAAATACACAACGGAAGAGGGAAACAAACACACACAAACAGACAGTATACTTGTGCAATCCAAATACTCCCTAGCTCCAGGGCATTTCTGAAACCACAATTCTACTGAACCAACCAGCTTGCACACTGCACAATGGTGATTTTTCTCAAAATAGGTTATCTGGCTCCATACAGTGTGTTTAGATAGCTGAAATTTCACCAACAACTTTGAAACATCAGCATTCAGCTGGTTGCCACTATACTTTCAATATTTTTTTTTGAATATGCTGAAAGGCACTGTTCAGATTTTAGAACAACTACAACAAACCTTAAACAGGATTAAGGACACAAAAATCAAAGTGGGGTCATTTAAGTAAACACTTCTCAGAAGATCCAAGGGAAACGTATTTAAAAAGTCCTCTGCTTCAGTGTCTAGCAGAATAGCCCTCTGCTTGCTAGGTTAAAAGGGAAAATGGCAGAGTTCCAAGGCTAGGCTGTGGGAGCCGAGACAGTGCTGCATTCCATTCAAATTATCTGTCACTTGAGACTTAGTTGCTGATGAGCACCTCAGCCCCACAAACCAGTGAGAGAGAATGAGGTTACTTGCCTGCCCCATTGGTATTTTTACATAGCTTTACCCAGTGGGGACCCTGAGCTCTCAGTCTCGGCGATAAATTGTTTCCTGTTGCAGAGATAAATCCTGAAAATGCAGCTGTTCTTAAACTAAACACTATGTTGAAAGTCAAATGCAATTATGCCTGCCAGAGCCAGACGTTTTTGTGGTTTCACTTTCTTGGTAAAATTTAGAAGCTGTGACCAACCCCGTCTAGCTGGTTACACCCTTTACTAGATACGATTACAAGCAATTTCCTGTGACAGTTTTATTGTGGCAGGATGAGGGTAGGAAGAGATTGTACCTAATTCCAGACTTCATTTGACAATATGGTATTCACTATCACTAATCACAAGTAATAATCAAGAATACACATACTGATAAGAATATGTTTTGGCCCCGATTTCCAACAGCAATATACCATGTTCCTTATAATACATGCACTACATTGACCACCTCCAGGCACGTATCCATTGTCTCTCGAGATAAGGAGGCCCAAAAGAAAAGACATTGCGTCACAAGCACATTCATGCAGGTTTTGGAAAAACTATTGTCAACTTACCTCTCGTCTCCCACATCGATAAGCTAATCCGTGCATCTGCTCTCCGTAAGGCCTGTTAAAGACCAATTCAGAAAACCTTTATGCCTATCGGAGAGCAGAGACACAAGACACTAATTAAAAAGGTTCTCAATTCACAATTTTGTTTTTATATATCACAATGCACGCATGCCGACATACTGGTTTAGTATGCTTACAAGGCCAACCTGGGATACAAAAATATAGCTGACAGATTTGGAGATCCAGGAATCCAGAGAGTAGTTATTAGTGGTTAGAATGTGAAATTCTGTACCACCATCAATTGTTGAAGGAGAGTCCATAAAATTCTTTCCAAAGGAAACTGGATAGTTGTGTGAAGAAAAATTAAGGGAACTGGGGAGCAAGCAGGATTGTGGAATTAGACTAGGTAGCAACATGAATAATCAATGCAAACATGTTGGACCAAACAGGCTGTGTTCTATGTCTCGACAGTCCATAATTCTACATACCTTTGGTTTAGGAAAGAAACATGTCCACGAGTTGAGAAAAAACAAAAAAGCACAGAAGGAAATAAAAGAATCTAAGGTCTGGATGCCTGAAGATCATTTGTTAAGAAAAATACACTCTGCTGATGAGTTAAATTTTCTAGCTCCTGATCCCACCCCCTTAACCTTCACCCAGTCTTGAAATGCTTTTTTAAAATTCATTCATGAGATGTGGCATTGATGCAAGGCCAGCATTTATTGTCCAGGCCCAATTGCCCTTGAGAAGGTGATGGTGAGCAGCCTTCTTGAACGACTGCAGTCCATGTGATAAAGGTAATCCTATGATGTGGTTAGGGAGTGAGTTCCAGGATCTTGACTTAGCGATGAAGGAACAAATATATTTCCAAGTCAGGATAGCTTGCGACTTTGGAGGTAGTGGTGTTTCCATGTACCTGCTGCACTTGTCCTTTTATGTGGTAGAGGTCACAGGTTTGAGAGATGCTGTTGAAGAAGCCTTGGCCAGTTACTGCAAAGTATTTTGTAGATGGTACACACTGTTGCCACTGCACACCAGTGGTGAAGGGAGTGAACATTTAGGATGATGGATAGAGTGCCAAACAAGCAGGCTGTTTTGACCTGGATGGTGTCAAGCTTTGAGTGTTCCTGGAGCTGCAGTCATCCAGGCAAGTGCAGAGTATTCCATCACACTCCTGACTTGTGCTTTGTAAATAGTGGACAGGCTTTGGGGAGTCAGGAGGTGAGTTACTCACCACAGAATACCCAGCTCCTGACCTGTTCTTGTAGCCACAGTATTTACGTGGCTGGTCCAGTTAACCTTTGGTCAATGGTGACCCCGCCCCCCCCGTCAGAATGTTGATGGTGGGGGATTTGACAATGGTAATGCCTTTGAATGTCAAGGGAAAATGGTTAGATTCTCTCTCGTTGGAGATGGTCATTGCTTGGCACTTGCATGGCCCAAATGTTACTTCCCACTTATCAGCCCAAGCATCAATGTTGCCCTGGTCTTGCTCTATGTGGGCACAGACTTCATTATGAGGAGTTGTGAATCAAACTGAACTCTCTGCCATCAATGAACATCCCAACTTCTGACCTTCCAATAAAGGGAAGTCATTGATGACGCAGCTGAAGATGGTTGGGACTAGGACAGTGCCCTAAGGAACTCCTGCAGTGATGTTATGGGGCTGTGATGATTGGCCTCCAACAACCACAACCACCTTCCTCTTGTTAGGTATGACTCTCATCAGTGGAATGTTTTCATCCTAATATCCATTGACTTTAATTTTTCTGGGGATCCATGATGCCACCTTCAGTCAAATGCTGCCTTGGTGTCAAGGGCAAGTCACTCTCAGCTCACCTATGGAATTCACCTTTTATGCACACATAGGCTGTAATGAGATCTGGAGCCAAGTGATCAT
The DNA here is from genome assembly GCF_036365525.1 of Heterodontus francisci. Classification (NCBI taxonomy): domain Eukaryota; kingdom Metazoa; phylum Chordata; class Chondrichthyes; order Heterodontiformes; family Heterodontidae; genus Heterodontus; species Heterodontus francisci. Next base: position 61,515,323 of record NC_090377.1, on the reverse strand, counting down.
GGCGGAACTCAAATTGAGCACGTTATTGATGAGAAAGTGTCATTTGATAACATTGTTGATGACCCCTTCCATCTGAGGAAGGAGAGTAGACTGATGGGGCAGCTAATGCCTGGAATGAATTTGTCCTGCTTTTTGTGGACAGAATAAATATTCTACTTTGTTGGCTAGATGCAGGTGTTCTAGCTGTACTGAAACAGCTTGGCTAAATGTGTAGCTATCCAGTGCACTTAGCCATAAACTGCAATTTGAAATCAATTTGTACCCAAGTCAAACAATTCTGAATGTCTCATCAGTATCTAATATATATTCTATGGCACATTCATCGACACTGTTTAGACTGCAGGGAGTTTGGGGTGGGCACCAGATGTCTAAATCATAATCCTGCACAAGGCAAGACCAGATTCATTGTACAGATCTATAACAGTAGAACCCACGGAAAACATGTAAATTTTAGAAAATTTAGGAACAGAACAAGCATCTGCATTTGCAATGGATTTCCTGGAAGATTTTACTTTTGTGGTAGTGTTATGAATTCTGGCCTTTCTAGTATGGTTAGTTTTAAAAACGGTGATCTTTTAATGCAATGCAAAATAGACATTCGGAGGAAACGTGTGACTTAATGCAGGTTCTGCCTAGAGACAAGCCAGCGGTCTTGGTTACCATGAGAACAAGGAACCCAGATCAAAGACTCTTTTGAAAGCAGGGTGCAAGGTTTTAACACCTAAAGGACAACGGGTTTCACTCTCCCAGACTCTCAGATTATAAACAGGGAGCCAAGGGCTCCAAAATGGAGATTTGAATGCAATTTTTTAACACCTGAAAACAAAGGAAGGCCCAGCTGGTTTTGCTATGAACAGACTTATGGTCTCTTGAAAGCTGTCAGAGGCAAGCCCTATTGACTTTTGACCCGGATAAATTCGAGGCGCTTTCCTAGGTCTGGTGCCTGAAAGGAAAAATCGAAGACCAGATGTCAGATACACAGCCTACTGAGCAAGAGGGAGAGAAAAGCGGGAGGAGAGGGAGAGAAAAGCGGGAGGAGAGGGAGAGAAAAGCGGGAGGAGAGGGAGAGAAAAGCGGGAGGAGAGGGAGAGAAAAGCGGGAGGAGAGGGAGGAGAGTTTAGTTGCTATTGTAAAAGTCTTAAAATGTGATATCTTGAGATTCTTTATTTGGTCACTGGGAAGTTCATATCTCTTGTTTTAAAGTTAGCAATGTCCACTGAGGTCATAACAGTAGAGGTCTAGTAATATTAGCTTATGGAGGACAGCTGATTTTAAATTCAGTAATGCAGTAGCATCAATGCTAAAATAATCTCCTTTTATTGGAATTTCAAATATGCCACTGAAAATAATAGGAGTCCCATCTGTTTATGGCAGGGTCAGGATGTGGCAATGGACCAATAGGAGAGGAAAGTAAAAGGAAAATTGTCGATGTAAAATCAGCCTTTTTTTGGTTGGGAGAGTAAAATGAAGACAAATTATGACAAACATTTGATAGTTTGCTTGAACTAACAACTTATCCATTTACATTCATGGAGGGTGAATTCTGCTCGATTTGAATAGACAATTGTGCAAAGAAAAACCAAGACTAAATGGTTTAAAAATAAATCAAGAGTTGAATGCAGTGGATTGCTCAATCATACACATTAAGCAGATATTGTACAAGGTTTGATCCCCTCCATACACCAAGTTTAGCTGATCTCAGCCAAGGCGGCAGCATGAACACTAGAAGCAACCTCAGCTGTCTGGGGCTCAGCATAACAAAAGTGGAAAAGATTCCTGCTCTCGATCACTATTCAGTGGCCGCTACTGAAACCAAGTGAGCTTATGATTGGGCATCACAGCCAAACAAACAGGTGAATAAATTATTGACTCGTCCTCTTCCATGCACTAGGTATTTGTCATCCAGAAGATTTCATTTGTTGAAAAGTGTTTAAAGCACCGTTTATTCAGGCAGTTGGAAACTGGATTGGATGCAAAATCTAGACCATAGACCGATACAGATGTGTTAAGTTTTTTACTGCACATTAGGCCCAACTTCAGATAAAGCTATCTGTGGGAAGGTCCACGTTGGGACCAATTTATGAGCGTCACAGGCCTTTGAGGGCAATTCTGTTTTCCATTATAAAACCAACCATTTCCACACAGATATTCTGCATTGGTTTCTGCAGCTGTTATTACGGTTTTTAAATACACAGGATGTCGCTTGCTCTCTCCATCGCTATTTCTCATGCATACACAAATAAGCATGTCAGCCAATTTACTTTTAATTCAGCCACATAAATTGTTTCAGGGAGGCCAACATTGCCAGTTGCAATGTGGAAGCATCAAAAGTCACAGCTAATTGTTTTGACTAAGTTTTCCTTTCAATTCTAGACACTTGAAACATTCATATTTTCCTTTATAATTTAAGATTTCCTTCATGCTTACAGTAATAAAATGTTTTAAGAACATTAAAAAATCATTTCAAAACCTAAATGATTAATCTAACCTTAACTTCAGAATTGAGTAAATGGACAGTTACATCAGATTGGGGATCAGTTCTTAATTTTTATTCAACTTTTGTCCAAAATTAAGATTTTAATAAATTATATATTTTTAGATGCCTCTAATAATCGTATCGCTACAGAGATATTTAGTAAGGAAAATATGCAATTTTTTTTAATCTACTAAACTTTTGATTTTGTAAAAATGGTTAAACTAGGTGTTTTATTATTAACTTGACCATCCAGACTTGAATGGCGATACACTTCTTCCAGGCTTTCCTGCTTACAAGTTAATCCTCTACCTGTGTTCTCTCAACTATTAGTTACAGATAAATAAAAATTAAAACTTCCCAAATGCATTTAATATTTAGCCCCAATGAGATCAGACCCGTTATAAACAGTGCATGGGGGGGAAAGGGGGAAGGGGGAAGAAAGTGTGGGGTTGGGGGGGAGAAAGAGGGGGAGGATTTTCTTCATGTGCTCAGACTGCACTTTAATAGACCAGTTCTGAAAGCCAATGGATGTGACCTTGGCAAACTGTTCAACATTTCAGAAGGGTGAACCATAGATTGGGGTCAAATTGTACTGCAATACTACAGCAGGAATTTCTTTCCCAGAAGCATTGCCAAAAGTAAACCATTATTAATTATGGACAGTGGTAAAATACATGATCACTATTGCATGTGGAAACTCCCTTGAAACAGCAGGAAGTCAGACAGAAAACAGATAGGGTTGATTCGGGGACATTCATGAAAAGCTGCCTCAAGAAACAACGGAGCAAAAAAAAAAAACATAGTAGCAAATTTAATCCCACTGAACGCATAATTCTGCAACCCACTTGTCACTCTAAATATTAAAAGTGCAAACTGATTTAAAATGAAACCTACCTTTCTGATAGATTTCCAGTAGTCAAAAATCCAGTGTACAATTTTTGATTTCAGTTTTCCCTCACAATAAGATAGCAGCAAAATTGAAGTTACCAAGAAACAAGTCCATCTCCACCCCTCCCATCACATTGCAACTGAAAGATTTAGGATCATGTACCAATAAAAAAAAAAGATATTGTAAGATCTCACATTGTAGATCTGCTATTGTAAATCTTTGGAAGAAACACATGGTACTACCTCCGGATTGCTCTAGTAGCACACTGTCCGTGCAACACCAAGCATGAATAGTAACCTAAAAAGAACACTACATCCCTCCCCTTCTCGGTAAATGAGAATTTCAATGGTTTGCTTACATTGTTGTGTTTGGGCATTACTTCAGTTTGTAACATAATTGCTTAAGTACGGTGGATGTTTCCACTCACGAGTAGGATATCGACATGTGACATTAAGTGCTGTCTCATTTAACTTGTGCTTCATTTGAAGTGCCAATGCCTGCTGGATCAGACGCAACATTTGAGAATAGTGCTTGCAACACTTTAAAGAATGACGCTTTTTGTGTGATGATTTGCAAACCACGCTTAGCAGTGATCAGTGATCCTTTTTGTGTTGGTCACAACAAGTGGCTGATTGTCATAGGGGACTGTTTGCTTTCCAACATTACCATCACGTTTTACAAGCACTTTGTCTCCTGGCTTTAGTGGTGTAGTTCTGAATTTCACGTTTCCCTCTGCATTTGCTTTCATGCAATCTTTCTGCCTTCGATCACACTCGCATACATGTTGATTAGCTTTACAGGATAGCTCAGGACGATCTGTGTATATAGGATGTGCGAAGACGAGCGTAGCTGGAGTCTTTCCAATGGTCGAGTGAGGAGTCGGTCTGTAATTGCGAAGAAAATGACAACTCCTGCTTCCATGACTTGCTGCCAGCAGTAACTGTAAGGATCACACTTTTTTTTTAAGGTAAGCATGAATCTGAACATTTCCATTAGCTCTTGGCCGACAGGGTGTGATTTTTCAGTGATTGAAGCCAGGAAGTTCACGAATTTACTGAACTCATCGTTGTTGAATGGGGGTCCATTGTTCCTTCTCACCAGTTGAGGGACTCCAAATAAAGTGAAAATGGGGTCAAGCTTTGGGAAGAATGCTTTCGCTGAGGTAGATGTAACTGTTTCTTTAACTGGGAATCTGCTGTAGTCGTCAGTTACAACAAGAAAGTGCTCATCAATGGGTAAGTCTGCGAAGTCTACACCAACTTCAGTCCATGGGCCTGCAGGCAACTCAAACATGTTGAACGGATCATGACGATTTCACATTATGGTTGCTTGACATGGTGAACACTGATTTTATGCTCCACCATGCAGTCAGTCAGTCAATTCCCAGGAACCATACCTTTTCCGGAAGAAGTTGCTTGGTTTTGACAACTCCCTGGTTACCCACAAGTGCTATTTCTACAACACATTTCTCTCAATGACTGCAGAACAACAACGCAGTTGCCCACAATACAAGATCCAAAGTGTTTGCAACGGTGAATTTATTTCAAGCATTGTGAAGACTTTATAGTGTGAGCGATTTTGTTTGTAGACACTCTCTCAATCACATCTTTCCAGTTTCGTCATTTCATAGCTATCGCACATAGCTGCGATGCTTCACCTAGTTTTGTTGCCACTTTGATGTCAGTTAACTAACGACTTTGGCACTACATTTATGCTCACACAGTTAAGATGTTGTTAAGCAGTCTGTCCTTCACAACTAACAGGACTGACTGACAGCAAAGGATGGCACGAAAGGTAGTCTGCTGGGTTAAGCCTGCCTGGCTGATACTTAACATGGAATTTTTACTCTTGTAGTTTGAGTATCCAACACTCTGTTCAAGTAGGTGGCTTGCTATGTGGAGTATTGAACAGGCTCACTAGTAGCCTATATGAGAAGTTATCACTTCAAACATGCTTCCATACAAAGTAGAGATGAAAGTGTGGATGCTCCATAAGATTGAGAGTGCTTCTCTCTCTGTTTGCGAATATCGTTGTTCTACAGGTGTTAACGATCTGCTTGCCATCACAATGGTTGATATGTGACCGGCTTTGTCTTTCTGCACAAGAAATGCACCCAAGCCAACTGGGCTTGGATCCACGACGAGCTGGGTGGTTTTCTCAGGATCGAAATAGGCATTTCTGCAACGTGCTGACAATTGTGGTTTGATCTGGCATTCCGCCTGTTTGTACGATTTAGTCCACTCCCACTTGGTGGTCTCATTTGTCAGATCATGTAGGGGGGCAGACAGTGTACTGAGGTCAAGAATGAAATGACTATAGTACGTGATTAGCCCAAGCAAACAGCGGACTTCATTCATGTTCGAAGGATCCGCAGCGTTTGCAATGGCTTAGACTTTCCATGGATCAGGAATACTCCTTCGCTGAATATATGACTGAAGAATACTATTCAGCTTTCATGAAATTGGCACTTGGCTTTGTTCAGGGTGATGTTGCATTGCCTAAAGACATCAGCATGCATGCAGACATGTCCTGAGTTCACTTTCAGTGCAATTGTAGATGAGAAAGACAACTTAAGGACGGCACAGTGGCGCAGTGGTTAGCACTGCAGCCTCACAGCTCCAGGTACCCGGGTTCGATTCTGGGTACTGCCTGTGCGGAGTTTGCAAGTTCTCCCTGTGACCGCCTGGGATTTCGCCAGGTGCTCCGGTTTCCTCCCACAGCCAAAGACTTGCAGGCTAATAGGTAAATTGGCCACTGTAAATTTCCCCTAGTGTACGTAGGTGGTAGGGAATATGGGATTACTATAGGGTTAGTATAAATGGGTGGTTGTTGGTCGGCACAGACTCGGTGGGCCGAAGGGCCTGTTTCAGTGCTGTATCTCTAAAAAAAAAAGTCATTGCTAATATTCAGCATGCCGTCAAGTCCTTGCAGTGCAGACTGAATCATTTGTTGAAATACCTCAGCTGCTAATTTGACTCTAAAGTTGAGCCTCTTGTATCAAAAGAGCCCAATGTGAGTGGAGAACACCAAGATACCTCGATTCTTCTGCAAGTCTGATTTGATGGTAGCCTGTATTGAGGTCAAGCTTAGCAAAATGTTTGGTATCAGAGAAAGTTGGGCCAATAGTCGGTGTGTCAAAATGTCTTTCTCGTTGTATTGCTTGGTTTGATGATCGCATATCACAGATTCTGCTCTTGTTCTCGCTCTTGAGTTTCTTGACAACTTGTATGGATGAGACTCAAAAAGGTGAGTTCGTCCCTAATATTCTCAATGATGTCAAGCTCAAGCAAGCACTGAATTCCCTCTCTGTCCGCTTTCTTACATGTAATGGTATGTGCCACATGTTGACTCCTGACTGGACACCGCGTGGGATCTACACGCAGCTTGCATGTAGCATGCCTCAGTTTGACGATACCTGTGAAGCGATCAACATACAGTTCAGAATGTTGCTGTTATGGTATATTCAGGGTCATCTATCTCTACATTGGATACATTCTCTCACCCTTTTGGTGTGGTACGCGTACCTGGCATCCTTTTGGTAGTGTTGGTCTTGACTGTAGATTTTGCTGATGAGCAGTGAACATGAGCAAAATGATTGAGTTTCCCAAAGCTTTACATGCTTGCCATAAGGAAGAAATACTGTCTGATGTGGATAAGCACCACCACAGTGGAAGCATTGTTTGGACAAGTCATGATCATGTTTGCGAGATTGCTGCTGTTGCTTTGCAGGTGGTTGCCTGGCACATGAGCAGTGAACACTGTCCACAGAAGTTGAGCTTGAAGCGTGGCAGCCTCAACTTCAGCAGCTCTGGATTGCGAAAGGAATAGCGATCTTGCTAACTCCAGCAGCTCTAACAGCTTTCTGTCTTTCGACTGTTTTTCTGCATATTGGACGAGAGGCAACCTTCAATCATCTGCGTTTTGATTTCCTGTTCAACGTGTTAGAGGTCAGTCACATTTGGTTGTCAGCTGTCTCAATCGTATGCGATATTGACCAATTGTTACATTTGCTTCTTGCTCGGTTCGTCAGAAAATAATTGTTTGTATGTTGCATTCTTCTTGAGCGTGAAATAAGTTGTTAGTGCATTTTTTGCTGAGTCTTGCACAGGTGTAAATGCCTCAAAAATATTTTCCAATTCTTCACCTCCATAGTGGAGAAGGCTTTTTTTCCCTCTATCATTGGCGATTTCAAAGCCCACCATTGCACCCTCAAATCGTCACAGCCACATCTGCCAACAGTGGAACACAGGAGAGAGCTCAGAGTACACATCAAAATTGTGATAGGTTAGGCATAGCCGTCACCATCTTGATAGTCAGTGCAGAAATAGTGCAGGATCAAGGATCCAGTATAGAGTTCCACAGGCACAATCACACAGACAAAAGTATGGTCGGCACAGACTCGGTGGGCCGAAGGGCCTGTTTCAGTGCTGTATCTCTCCATGACTATGACTCTAAAAGTGCACAAACCCCAACACTGTCCATATTTGACAATCTCCATTACCTGGAGTTCACAACAGAAAGCACAGCAAATTATACCTGTCTATAAAGTAAATGCAGATCCCATCCTTGTCGCCATTGCAAAATCTCCCATTGCAGATATGCTGTTGTAAGTCATTAGGAGAAGCAGACAGCACAACCTCCTGGATTGCTGTTGTAAACTGAACTTTTGTTATGGATTCCCTCTAGTGGCACACTGGGCATGCTACACCAAGCATGTCCAGTGGCCTCAAATGAATAAACACTGCATATCAAATAAGCAATAAATGAATACAATACATCTACATCAGTATGCTATATACACACACAAAGTGAGTGAATAAATATATTTTAAGATTTTTAGTGCTCTACATTTAAAACAATTCAGCACAGGAGCTGAATCCAAGAATAACTGAGTTGCTGTAGAGGGTGGGTAACGATGGTGGGAGAGGAGGAGTTGAGCAAAAGGACAGTTTTTTTTTTTAAGTATAAACTGCAACATCGGTGTCCATTATTCCCTCCGCTCTGTAAATGGGATGGTTTTACAATTAACAGTGCAAAAACACTAATGTGAACATAGAAATTAGGAGCAGGAGTAGGCCACTCGGCCCCTCAAGGCTGCTCCGCCATTCAAGAAGACCATGGCTGATCTGATTGTAACCTGAACTTCACATTCTTGCCTACCCCCAATGACCTTTCACCCCCTTGCTTATCAAGGATCTATTTACCTCTGCCTTAAAAATATTCAAAGACTCTGCTTCCACTGCCTTTTGAGGAAGAGAATCCCAAAGACTCACAACCCTCAGAGAAGAAGTTTCTCATCTCTGTCTTAAATGGGTGACCCCTAGTTCTAGATTCTCCCTCAAAAGGGGAAACATCCTTTCCACATCCAACTGGTCAAGACCCTTCAGGATCTTATATGTTTCAATCAAGTCGCCTCTTACTCTTCTAAACTCCAGCAGATAAAAGCCTAGCCTGACCAACCTTTCCTCATAAGACAACCCTCCCACTCCAAGTATTAGTCGAGTAAATCTTCTCTGAACTGCTTCCAATGCATTTACATCCTTCCTTAAATAAGACGACCAATACTGTACACAGTACTCCAGATATGGTCTCACCAATGCTCTGGAGAACTGAAGCATAATCTCCCTTCTTTTGTATTTGATTCCCCGTGCAATAAATTATAACATTCTATTAGCTTGCCTAATTACTTGCTGATGTAGACACTTTCAAAAATCACTCAGTACCAAAAATGCAATGCAAAGAACTTCCATTTTGGAATCAACTTATTTACATGTTAATCTGAAAGCAATACTGGACCACTTTGAAAATACTGGGGGGTTTAAGATTCGTCTTTGGTGGGATGGCAAAATGGGCGACAGTGAATCTGCAGCCCATTTTACATTGCAGCCAATTTTCATTTGCTCATTGAAGTCAACAGGTTGCCAATTCACTATTGTCCATTTTGCACTCCCAAAGACAAATTTATGCTCCAGGGCTTTCCAAATTGAAATAAAAATGTAGTGTTGGAAATATATAGCAGTCAACACAGATTTCTTTTAAAAATTGATTGATCTGCTTTAAATTAGAAAAAAAAATTGCTAGAAATATAATACCAACATTTGCATTTTTTCCTTTCTATAGCATTTTCTAAACTCATTATTTAAAAATATAAAAAGCATTGTACACAACTTTTTCTCTTGTTTGATTGCACTCTTTTTCCTCCCATTTTTCATTGAGTCATTTATTTATTTTTCTTTCTTTCTGCATTTCTTGTTCTGGTCATTTAGGCAATTGCAGCGCAACAGCTTCATAAAAGGCAACAAGTTGCATTTATATATCACCTTTTACATTGTAAAAGATCCTAAGGCGCTTCAGAGGAAGATTATCAAATAAAATTTAATACGGAGGAGAGATTAGCGCAGATGGCCAAAAGCTTGGTAAGAGAAAGATTTTAAGGAACATCTTCAAAAGGAGGAAAGAGAAAAATAGGGGCAGAGAGGTTTAGGGAGGGAATTCCAGAGCTCAGGCCTGGGCAGCTGAAAGTCTGGCCACCAATGGTGGAGTGATTAAAAATCGGGGATGCTCAAGAGACCAGAATTGGAGGGGCACAGATATCTAGGTGGGTTACAGGGTTGAAGGAGGTTACAGAAAAAAAACAGAGATGAGGCAAGCATGAGACTTTAAACAAAAAAGGTGTTGCTCAACCAGGAACCAATGTAGGTCAGCAGGAGAGATGGAGGAACAGGACATGGTGCAAGTAAGGATGGGGGAAGCCGAGTTTTGAATGAGCTCAGGTTTATGGAGGGTGCAAGATGGGAGGCTGGCCAGGCAAGTATTGGAATGGTCAAGTATAAAAAGGTAGTGACGTTACATAAGTGAAAATAGACAGTCTTGGTGATGGAGCGAATATGGGATCGGTAGCTCATCTTGGGGTCAAATGCGACACCAAGGTTGTGAACAGTCTAGTTCAGCCTCAGACAGTTGTCAGAGAGAGAGATGGAGCCAGAGGCGAGGGAACGCAATTTATATGTAATCTTAATATGCTCATTTCCAATTTTAAACAGTCAGCAGCAAATGGTCAACTTCATTATATGCAAGTCACTTGGGCTACATTAGTTTTCGTAAGTCACTGGCTTATTTTTAAAATCAGGGTTATTGTTGAGCTGTTTCCAGTAATTAGATCAAACCAACACATGGACTTCTTTAATAAAAGCAAAATACTGCGGATGCTGGAAATCTGAAACAAAAACAAGAAATGCTGGATTCACTCAGCAGGTCTGGCAGCATCTGTGGAAAGAGAAGCAGAGTTAACGTTTCGGGTCAGTGACCCTTCTTCGGAACTGACAAATATTAGAAAAGTCACAGATTATAAACAAGTGAGGTGGGGGTTGGGCAAGAGATAACAAAGGAGAAGGTGCAGATTGGACCAGGCCACATAGCTGACCAAAAGGTCACGGAGCAAAGGCAAACAATATGTTAATGGTGTTTTGAAAGACAAAGCATTAGTACAGATTAGGTGTGAATATACTGAATATAGAACATCAGCAAGTGCAAACCTGAAGAAAAACAACCTGAAAAAAACAGTGGGTAAGCAAACTGAACAAACTAACATGAAATGAAATAAATGCAAAAAATGTAAAAAGGAATGCAAAAAAAAGGAAGAAAAATTAACTAAAAATGACTAAAAATGAAAGTAAAGTGGGGGGCTGTCATGCTCTGAAATTATTGAACTCAATGTTCAGTCCGGCAGGCTGTAGTGTGCCTAATCGGTAGATGAGATGCTGTTCCTCGAGCTTGCGTTGATGTTCACTGGAACACTGCAGCAATCCCAGGACAGAGATGTGAGCATGAGAGCAGGGGGGAGTGTTGAAATGGCAAGCAACTGGAAGCTCAGGGTCCTGCTTGCGGACTGAGCGGAGATGTTCCGCAAAGCGGTCACCCAGTCTGCGCTTGGTCTCCCCAATGTAGAGGAGACCACACTGTGAGCAGCGAATACAGTATACTACATTGAAAGAAGTACAAGTAAATCGCTGCTTCACCTGAAAGGAGTGTTTGGGGCCTGGGATAGTGAGGAGAGAGGAGGTAAATGGGCAGGTGTTACACCTCCTGCGATTGCAAGGGAAGGTGCCCTGGGACGGGGACGAGGTGGTGGGGGTAATGGAGGAGTGGACCAGGGTGTCGCAGAGGGAACGATCCCTTCGGAATGCTGACAGGGGAAGGGAGGGGAAGATGCGACTGGTAGTGGCATCACGCTGGAGGTGGCGAAAATGGCGGAGGATGATCCTTTGGATATGGAGGCTGGTGGGATGAAAAGTGAGGACAAGGGGAACCCTGTCACGGTTCTGGGAGGGAGGGGAAGGGGTGAGGGTAGAGGTGCGGGGAATGGGTCGGACACGGTTGAGGGCCCTGTCAACCACAGTGGGGGGAAATCCTCGGTTGAGGAAAAAGGAGGTCATATCAGAAGCACCGTCATGGAAGGTAGCATCATCAGAGCAGATGCGTCGGAGACGGAGAAACTGGGAGAATGGAATGGAGTCCTTACAGGAGGTAGGGTGTGAAGAAGTGTAGTCGAGGTAGCTGTGGGAGTCAGTGGGCTTATAATGGATATTGGTAGACAACCTATCCCCAGAGATGGAGACAGAGAAGTCGAGGAAGGGAAGGGAAGTGTCAGAGATGGACCATGTAAAGGTGAGAGAAGGGTGGAAATTGGAAGCAAAGTTGATAAAGTTTTCGAGTTCGGGGCGGGAGCAGGAAACGGCACCGATACAGTCATCAATGTACCGGAAAAAGAGTTGGGGGAGGGGGCCTGAGTAGGACTGGAACAAAGAATGCTCGACATATCCCACAAAAAGACAGGCATAACTAGGACCCATGCGGGTACCCATAGCGACACCTTTTACTTGAAGGAAGTGCGTGGAGTTGAAGGAGAAGTTGTTCAATGTGAGAACAAGTTCAGCCAGGCGGAGGAGGGTGGTGGTGGATGGGGACTGGTTGGGCCTCTGTTCCAGGAAGAAGCGGAGAGCCCTCAAACCATCCTGGTGGGGGATGGAGGTGTAGAGCGATTGGACGTCCATAGTGAAGACTTCTTTCCCTGTCACAATTTCAATTCAAGTGAAGCAATTTCTAATTAAGACTAGTTAAACACACATTTTGAAGAGGAGTTACGTTAATGTACAACATTTGAAGTACCCAGCTGATACAGACAGTTCATAGATTTAATTTTAAACATTGTTAAATGGTTTCCCCCTACCATCAATGGAAACAAATAGCTTGAGCTTGCTCCTCATCCACACATTCTGGCAGCAAGAGTCTAAAACAAAGGAGCATGAGTATTCTCATGTCACCCACTTGAAACATTTCCTGGCTGCAGACCACAGGAGCCTCAGGGAAATTTTCTTCCTCTAACTTTGTTCTCTACCCATGATGGGATCTACATCCTAAAATGGAATTGCGTCCAGTTCAGTATTGCCCTCTATCGCATGCTGACCTGCTCTATTATTTACTTATACTCTCCAAGCCCTCCAGAGCTTTTTTTGATAAATGAACTCCATTGCAAAAATCTCTTTACTTCACCCCCCTCACAGATCTGCAGAACACTCGAGCTAAGAAGCACAAGAAAACAAACTCAGACAAGAAGATCAAAGGATGATATCAGTATCCTGTGCTGAATCTTCAGAGAAACTAAAACTGTTCTTTTATTGTCATTCTTTTAATTAGTTTTTCAAGGAAATGGGTATCCCCAAGACAGCTTTGATATTTTACATTTCTAACTCTAGCTGATTTAGTCTGATGATAAATTCATAAATTAAAAAAAGCGTCTTTGAACCAACGATTGGGATAAGTAAGCCTGTCAAGCAGTATAACTGCCAAAGGCTAAAAATTAACTTACCCAGTTTCTCAGGCACAGGGGTCACATTTTGCGACCTGCCTGCACCAGTTCCACTGTAAATGGGCAGCACGTTAATTTGGTACTGCCACTTTAATATGATGATTGAAGGTTAGGACCAAGCGTCTGCCGTGCTGCTGGCTGCTTCTGCAGGGGACGAGCAACATTGCACTAATAGCGCATGGTGCAGCCAGCCTTCTGCTCTTAAAGACAGTCTGTCCCTCTTAAACAGAAATGCAGTGAATAATATTGCTGCAATTTAAAACACTGAAAATGAAATACCAGGGCTGAGAGAGGGTTCTAGGGTGATTGGTGCAGTGCTGGAGGCATTAGCAGTGGAAATAGGCAGGATGAGAAACGCTATGGTTCTGTGCAGAGACAGCAGGAGGCCATCAAGCCCCACCCTCAAAAGAGAGTGGGAACAGGTGGGCAGGGAAGTCAATTCCCAACAGCTGGTCCCGAGGTCCTGGCAGCAGGCCACTAGTAGTCCAATGACCATAAGTGTGCAATCAAGATCAATAAATGTAACTTCAAAATGACATTTGCTACCCACCACACCACAAGCCTCGCCCTTTGCTCCAAGCACCACATCCCCATCACTCACCCATCAACACTCAAAGGCACACGGGACTCACACCTAACATCCATGCATTTCACGTCACCCTCACACACCTATCAATGCTGCCAGCCTTTCACCCAACTCTTGCTGTCTCCACATGGCTATTCAGCTATGGCAGGCATTGTAATGAGAGGCTTTTTATGTTGTCTGATGCAACATAAATGAGACGCGTGGAGTTCAGGTAGTTGAAGACCTCAAACAGGTTTATTAAACAGCTAACTAGTATATACAGTGCAGAGCTAACTATTTAACTGTAACAGCAAGAGGCAAGTCATGTACAGAGTGAGACTGGCATGTACATGACTGCACCTGGTATTCAACTCATTGGCATACCAAGATCTTAAAGGGACATTACTCAAAGGCAATCACAAAGGCAAGGGAGGAAATTGCAAAGGCTCGGACACAAATCTTCAAATCCTCTCTGGCCACAGGAGAGGTACCAGAGGACTGGAGGACAGCAAATGTGGTACCATTATTCAAGAAGGGTAACAGGGATAAACCAGGTAATTACAGGCCAGTGAATCTAACATCAGTGATCGGGAAACTATTGAAAAAAAAATCTGAGGGACAGGATTAATTGGTACTTGGAGATGCAGGGATTAATCAGGGATAGTCAGTGCGGCTTTGCCAGGGGGAGATCGTGTCCAACAAACTTGATTGAATTTTTCGAGGACACGACTAGGTATGTAGATGAGGGCAAA